>NC_092134.1:141460234-142061067 GCF_043159975.1 Macaca nemestrina | reverse complement strand
ACTTAGCTTGGAATCCTAGCTTTGCTTTCTCTGACTATATGACCTCAGACAAGGCACTGAAACCCACGAACCCTCTTTCTTCTGCCATAAAAATGAGGATAATAATACTTTATACCCACCATATAGGATCATTTTGAGGCTTTAATGAGACAATACATCTCAAGCACCTAGAACAGTGTACTTCAAAGTAGTCAAATAATGTAATTATTATTGCAATAACTATAGCTATTCCATGCTTATAAAATACTGTACTACTGGTATATATCTTGTCAAAGAATTACCATGAGTTGGCAAAAAGAACATATTGGAAAAAAGAGATTTCTAGTGTAAATACTAGCCTAAAGCTCTCTTGGGAAATGTAAATTCAAATTTTCATTAGCAATGATTGTGAGATCCGCTAAAGGAATTTCCTAGGAAAGGATGATAGAATTTATGTATGTAGTTATAGATGTATATATGTTTTCACTAATACTTCAAAAATGCTCCTCAACCCAAGAGCTTGTTACCTTTTTTTCTTTGTAACTATAAAACAGAGAGTAGGTTTTAATCTGGAATTTTGTTCCAGTCAGGGAAACCAGTGGACTTCTCAAGTGACAATCTGGCTTGCGTGATGACTGCCGAACCTCTAGATAATCGTTTTGTACCACTCCCTTTTTCTTCTAATTGTTTTCTTCCTGTGGAGACTTGTGCCTTTTACTCTCCCAAGAGGGTATGACAAGATTTTCCATGCGCGTCTTGGAAACTACAGAAAGTACTTTTCTCCTGGTTGTGGAACAGAAGAAGGTGGGAAACTTGAAGAAGCAGGCTTTGCCAGCCTCCGAAGCCCCCTGTTGTGCTGCTTTCTTAAGGAAAATAGGTCTGTGGTAAAGTCATAATTTGTTCCCTTCTTATTCTGAGCAAAAGTTTATTAGCTTGTGATTTAAGCAAACCATCTGGTCCTGCTGGCACTGCACACTGTCAAGCCCCGTGCTTTCTCCTTAATATGTTACTGGAGGCAGTTAAGTTACACATTTGAGTCCCAACTCTGGCCTGAGCTTTTCTGTGTTGTTAAAACGTCTGCTTTTGAAAATTGTGCTGTGACCTGGAGTAGACTTTAAAAGTGTGGAGAAATTCTTCGTTGTTTAGTATAGGATTTATCTCTTCTTTTCTTCCACTCAGCGGTCTTTGCCCTCGTTTCTCTGGCTGTCCCCAGTACTCTACAACTGCTCAGTGGTGGGCATGAAATGGAACCAAGTGATTCTAGCTGGAAGTGTTCTCCTGGATTGTGGAAACGTAACAAAATGAAGTAATTAAATTTGACTTTGAAACTGTTTCCCTGGCTTAGAGCCAGAGAACAAATCAGATGATTGGTTGGAAATCCTGGTTTATGGTGCCCGTCTTGCCTTGAATACCAAAATGCTTTAGAACTTGTGTGGATATATGTATAATCTGAAGCAGAAATACTTTGAGGATGTGGCACTCAAATGGATGGGAAAATTAAGCAATCTTTAAGAAAACGATTGTACTCACAGATAACAATCCAGAAGGTAGAGATTTTTAAATTTTTTAACAATACGTAATAGTTGTACATATTTATGGGCTACGTGTGATATTTTGATATACGTATACAATGTGTAATAATTGTATTACAGGGTATCCATCACCTCTAACATCTATTATTTCTTTGTATTGCAACATTCCAAATCTTCTCTTCTAGCTATTTTGAGATTCACAATAAATGATTGTTAACTATAGTCTCCCTACTGTGCTATTGAACACTAGAACTTACTCCTTCTATCTAACTGTATTTTTGTACCCATTAACCAACCCCCCTTCTTTCCCCTCTCCCTCTTACGCTTCCAAGCCTCTGGTAACCACCATTCTATTCACTACCTCCATGAAATCACATTTCTTCTAGCTCCCACATATGAGCGAGAACAAGCAACATGTGTCTTTCTGTGCCTGGCTTGTTTCACTTAACATAATATTCTCTAGTTCCATTCATGTTGCTGCAAATGATAGGATTTCATTCTTTTTGTGGTTTAATAATATTTCTCTGTGTGTGTGTGTGTGAATTTTATGTGTGTGTGTGTGTGTGTGTACATACCACATTTTCTTTATTCATTCATCCACTGATGGACACTTAGGTTGATTCCATATTTTGGCTATTGTGAATAGTGCCACACAGTAAACATGGGAGTGCAAATATCTGTTTGATATACTGATTTCCTTTCTTTTGGATATCTACCCAGTAGTGGGATTGCTGGATCATGAGATAGTTCTAGTTTTAGTTATTTAAAGAAACACCATACTGTTTTCCATAGTTGCTGTACTAATTTAATTCTCACTAACAGTGTATGAGTGTTCTCCCTTCTCTGCATCCTTGCCAGAATTTGTTACTTTCTGCTTTTTTGATAATAGCCATTTTGAACTGGGATGAGATAGCATCTCGTTGTGTGGTTTTTTTAGGAGTGGTTTGAGGGAGACACAGTATCTTGTTCCGTTACCCAGGCTGGAGCACAGTGGTGTGATCACAGTTTGGCGTGAGCTGCAAACTCCTGGACTCCAGCAACCCTCCAGAATGGCCGAGACTACCGGTGTGCACTGTCATGCCTGGCTAATATTTTTGTAGAGATGGAGTCTCCCTCTGTGGCCTACGCTGGCCTCAAACCCCTCCCTCCTGCCTTGGCCTTCTGGAATTACAGGCGTGAGCCACCACTCTCAGCTTCACTGTGGTTTTGGTTTGCATTTCCTTGATGATTAGTGATGTCAAGCATTTTTCGTATACCTTTTGGCTATTTTTATGTCTTCTTTTGAGATATGTCTATAGAGATCTTTTGCTCATATTTTAATCAAATTTTTTGTGTTTGTTTTGGAAGTAAGAGTTTTGAATGAAGGGTAAAATGTGTTCTTAAATATGACAGACTTGATGCTGGGGGAGTAACTTTCACAGAAACAATTGAAGATAGTCAATAAAATATGCATTTATATGTGGCAGAAAGCTAAGAAATTCTCAGGTCAGGGGATGAACAGATAGGGAATTCAAAAATAAATACTTGATAACTGTTGAACGTTGGGTTTTGTATCTCCATAGGATAAAAGGAAAGATCAAGGCAGCCCAATATAGTCAAGTGGAAAACCAAATCCCTCTCACCCTTTTATAAAACAAATCCACAAAGCCCAAAATTCATTCTTCGAAAACACCAAGAAAGTCAGCTGGTCTTTGGTGAGACTAAAAGAAAAAAAGAAAGATGGCAAAATGAACAATATTTATTTTAGAATGATAGAGGGTTCACAACTACTAGTCTTGCAGGTGCTAAAAAGATACAAAGATATCTTTGCCAGCACATTCGAAAATTTAGACTAAATGACCAAATGCCAGGAAAAATTGAACTCAGCAAAGCCAACTAAATATGAAAAAGAAAACCTGAGAAAAATGAGGGAGTAATAAAAATTTTTCCTACCAATTTCAAGCCCAGAGATTTATATTGGTAACTTTTGGCAAATATACAAGGAGCAAATAATTTCAATCTTACAGACACAATTCAGAAATATAAAAGAGAGGGAACAATCACTCAACAACATATTTAATAGGGCTCACATAACTTTATATCAAAACTTTACAAGTTAATACAGGAAAAGAAAAGCTTAGGCCTGTCTCAGTCCTGAACATGTAGCAAAAATCCCTAAACATAATCACACCAATCCAAAATTAGTGTACACAAAAAAGAAAAATGTGCATGAGCAAGTTTTATTCCAAGAGTTCAAGTTTGGCTTAACATTAGAAAACTCGTGTAATCCTGGCTAGGCATGGTGGCTCATGCCTGTAATCCCAGCACTTCGGGAGGCCAAGGCAGATGGATCATTTGAAGTCAGGAGTTTGAGACCAGCCTGGCCAATGTGGCAAAACCCTGTCTCTAGGAAAAACAAAAATTAACCAGACATGGTGGCGCATACCTGTAATCCCAGCTACCTGGGAAGCTGAGGCAGGAGAATTGCTTGAACCCGGGAGACGGAGGTTGCACTGAGCTGAGATCACACCATTGCACTGCAGCCCAGGCAACAGAGCAAGACTCCATCTCAAAAAAAAAAAAAAAAAAAAAAAAAAAAAAAAAAGGAAAACTAATTACTATAATCCACCACAGTAAAAGATGATAGAAGAAAAGTTATATGGTCATCTCAAGAAATGTAGAAAATTTACATTCATTTATAATTTTCAAAAATTCTTAACTACCTAGCCATACAAGGGAATTTCCTTAACTTAATAAAGGGTATCTATTAAAAATTACACTCCTTATAGATAAAACTTATAGGGGATTCTTTTTAAAGATAGGAATAAAAGAGAATGCATGCTGTCGTCATGTCTGTACAGCCTTGTATTAGTCATTCTGGATTATGCAGCATGGCCAGTGAAAGAAATGGATATTGTGAGAATTACAAGAGAAGAAAGAAAACTGTCATAGTTGTCTATATAGTAAACTTCAAAATCTCTCAGGAAGGGCATTTAAGAAGACCTCTAGATACAGAATCAATATAAAAAATTCAATTTCCATAATCCGCACTGAACAGAAAATTTACGTTTTTTGTAAAAACGATACTATTTACTAGAAAATTAAGACACATAAAGTACCTAGGAATAAATATTATTAGGATGTTTAACATCTTAATGAGAAAAATTATTAAACTTTAAGAAAGATATTAAAGTTCTAAAAATATATCTAGTTCATTACCTGTTCCAGAACAGTACCTGGCATATGATAAAATCTAAATATTTTTGCAGAAGTTCAAGAATAGCTAAGATGCTCTTGAAGAGAACAAGCTGAGACTTATTAGATATCAAGCCTTATAAAGTGATAATAATTAAGATAATGAATGTAGTATTGGTACAGGAATAGACAAAAGAGTGGATTACAATAGAAAGTGCAGAAATATCCATGTTTATGAATATACTTGATATATATCAAAGCTTAAGGTAGAATAGATTTTTAAATAAATGGTACTGCAACCCTGGCTATCCATATGGGGAGAAATGAAATCAGACCCCTGCCTCATACCATATACAAAAATGAATTCCAGATGGATTAAGGACTAGGCATGAAAAGCAATACTTTAAAACTCTTACAAAGTTTATCAATCAGATATTGTGTAATGAACAACCACAAAATATCGGTAGCATATTGTGATGGTTAGCTTATATGTTGACTTGACTGGCCGCAGGGTGCCCGGATACTTGCTCAGACAGTATTCTGGGTGTTTCTGTGAGGGTATTTGGGGATGAGATTAACATTTAAGTCAGCAAAATTGAGTAGAGCGGATTGCCCTCCCTGATGTGGGTGGGCCTTATCCAATCAGTTAAAGGCCTGAGTCGAACAAAACTCTGCTCTTTCCCAAGTGAGAGAGAATTCCCTCGGCCTAACTCCCTTCGAACTGGAACATTAGCTTTTTCTTGCATTCATTCAGACTCAGACTGAAGCATTGACTCTTCCTGGGTCTGGAGCCTGCTAGCCTTCAGACTAGATCTATCCCATTGACTCTCCTGGTTTTTCAAGCCTTTGGATTTGTGTGGAAACTATGCCATTGGCTTTCCTGGGTCTCCAGCTTTCCAACTCACCCTATGGATCTTGTAATTTATGAGCCAGTTTCTTATAATAAGTCTTTATTTACACATATACACTGTTTCTCTGGAGAATTCTGACTAAGGTACATACAATAACAAGCATTTATTTCTCATTCACATTCATGGAGGGTGAGCATGGTTGGCTCTGAGTTAGGTTTTAACTGGGGCGGCTCTGATCCACATGGCTCTTTCTAGGGCCCAACTGAGGGACAGCAGCTGTGCAAAATGTTGTTCTCCTGGCAATGGTAGAAATGCAACTCAGCCACCCAGACTGTAAGCCTCAGCTTGTGTCAGCTCTGCAAACATCTCTTTGCCCAGAGCAAGTCACGTAGCCTAGCCAAAGGTACTCAGGGTACTTTGCCCATCGTAAGCCCATAGCAAGGATAGAGATGTATATTTTTACTCTCGAGGAATGAATAATTGAGACCACTAATTCAGTCTACCAGTGAAACCAGTATAAAAGTAGGAAATACAACTTTAAGTATAAGAAGGGTTTGTTAAACAGAATGTAAACGTCACACATTCTAAAATAAATGTCTGATACATTTGAATATATTCATATATGGTATAGTCGTGCATTGCTTAACACCAAAGACTCTAATTGCATCTGAGAAATTCACTGTTAGGCAGTCTTCCTTCTGTAGACATCACAGTGAACTCACACAAGTCTAGATGGTATAGTCTGCTACACACCGAGGCTGTGCGGTATAGCCCTTCGCTTCTGGGCTACAAACTTGTAGAAAGCACTACTGTACTGAATAATGTAGTAGCACAAAGGTAAGTGTTTTAGTATTCAAACATATCTAAACATAGAAAAGTACAGTAAAAGTACAATATAAAATATTTTTTAAAAGATAATCTGTTAAGGAGACTTACCATGAGTGGAGTTTGCAGGGCTGGAAGTTGCTCTGGGTGAGTCAGTGAGTGAGTGGTAGGTGAATATGAAGGCCTAGGACGTTACTATACGCCATTGTCGACTTCATAAACGCTGAACACTTAGGCTACACCATGCTTATTTTTTACATGTTTTTCTTCCCTCAATAATAAATTAACCTTAGCTTACTAAGCTTGCTTTTTTTATCAACTGTTAAATTTTTTAAAGCTTTTTGACTCTTTTATTGTAGCATTATAGTAATAACTTAGCCTAAAACACAAATTAATAACTTAGCCTAAACACAAACATATTGTACAGCTATATAAATATATTTTAAAAATTTTCTTTATATCCTTATATAACCTTTTTTCTATTTTAAAAATTTTTTACTTTTTTATGACCTTTCAAAACTTTTTTTCCCAAAACTAAGACATCAGCACACACATTAGCCTATGCCAGCACAGGGTCGGGATCATCAGCATCACTATCTTCCACCTCTAGATCTTGTCCCACGGGAATGCCTTCAGGGACAATAACACACGTGGAGCTGTCCTCTTCCTAGGATGTCAGTGCCTTCTGGATACCTCCTGAAGGACCTGCCTGAGGCTGGTTTACAGTTAACTTAAAAAAAAAAAAGTAGAAGGAGTACACTCTGAAGTAATAAGTATAGTATAATAAATACGTAAACCGGGAACAGTTGTTCATTATTATTATGTATTGTACATAATTGTATGTGCCATACTTTTACATAACCGGCAGTGCAGTAGGTTTGTTTAACCAGTGTCACTACAAACACGTGAGTAATGCATTGTGCTACAACATTATGATGGCAGCTACATCACTAGGCAATAGGAATTTTTCAGCTCCATTGTAATCTGACGGGACCACCATCATATATGTGGGCCATTGTTGACTAAAGCATTACATGGCATATAACTGTATTTCTGATTATCAAAAACCAGTATAATGGAAAGAAAAAATAAGCCATAAACTGGAAGAATAAATTGGCTACACATGTAGTTGATAAAGGGTTGTTTTCTAGAATATGTGTTCATTAATGTGTTTATGACTCCTTTAAGTCAGCAAGACTAAGAAAAACAAGCAGTTGGTGGTGTGTGGGAAGGTGGGGATAGATGTCGCTGGAAATTTGAAGGAAGAAGAAGTATAAATGGTTCCTAAACAAATAAAACATGTGTAACTTCACTGATATTATTTAGATGATTAAATAATTTGATAAAAGATTAATAAATTTATAATGAAGATTTCTATCAGGCCAGATGTGGTGGCTCACACCTGTAATCCCAGCACTTTTAGAGGCCGAGGGGGGCAGATCACCTGAGGTCAGGAGTTCAAGACCAACTTGCCCAACATGGCAAAACCCTGTCTCTACCAAAAATACAAAAATTAGCCTGGTGTGGTGGTGGGCACCTGTAATCCCAGCTACGGAAGACTGAGACAGGAGAATTGCTTGAACCCAGGAGGCAGCGGTTGCAGTGAGCCGAGGTCGCACCACTGCACTCCAGCCTGGGCAACAGAGCAAGACTCTGTCTAAAAAATAATAATAATAAATAAATTGATTAAAATAAAAAATATTTATATCATACTGCTGTCGCCTGAACCCACTAATCAATGTTATTGTTAAAAATGGGAAAGACAGGCCGGGCGCAGTGGCTCAAGCCTGTAATCCCAGCACTTTGGGAGGCCGAGACGGGCGGATCACGAGGTCAGGAGATCGAGACCATCCTGGCTAACACGGTGAAACCCCGTCTCTACTAAAAATACAAAAAACTAGCCGGGCGAGGTGGCGGGCGCCTGTAGTCCCAGCTACTCGGGAGGCTGAGGCTGGAGAATGGCATAAACCCGGGAGGCAGAGCTTGCAGTGAGCTGAGATCCAGCCACTGCACTCCAGCCTGGGCGACAGAGCGAGACTCCGTCTCAAAAAAAAAAAAAAAAAAAAAGGGAAAGACAACGAGTTATGTATCTTGTGTGATATACTGTGAACTACACAGCCTGACTTATGAAATATTATCGTCAAAAAGACCAAAAACACTGAACCCAAATCTAACGAAGCCGTAACACCTTTAAATCTTTCAGTTTAGAAGAAAAACGAGGACAAGAAGAACAGATTAAATGGCACCATTAAGAAATAGTCAACAAAGGCCGGGTGCAGTGGCTCATACCTGTAATCCTAGCACTTTGGGAGGCCAAGGCAGGCAGATCTCATGAGTTCAGGAGTTCAAGACTAGCCTGGCTAACATGGCAAAACCCTGTCTGTACTAAAAATACAAAAATTAGCTGGCGGTGGGGTGGCTAAGGCACGAGAATCACTTGAACCCAGGAGATGAAGGTTGCAGTGAGCCGAGATCACACCACTGCACTCCAGCCTGGGCAATAAAGTGAGACTCTGCCTCAAAAAAAAAAAAAGAAAACAAATAGTCAGTGGAATCCAGAATGTGGTACATAGTACAGGGCAAGTGACCCAGTGTCATCAGGAAGTTAACGCCATTAAGAAATTAGAAGTATGAAGTACTGGGGCTTTTGTCCAAGCACCATTTGTTCAAATGAATCTTCTTTCCCCATGGAACTGGCTTGGTACCCTTGTCAAAATTATGACCAGAAAGTTAGGATTGATTTCTGGACTCTCATTTCTTTTCCATTGGTATCTTTATCCATCATTAAACCAGTACCAACCCAGAAGCTTTGTAGTACGTTTTGAAGTATGAGTAGCCCTCCAACTTTGTCTTTTTCAAGATGTTTTTGGCTATTCTGGCTCCTTTTTATTTCCATGTGAATTTGAGAATCACCTTGTCAATTTCCACAAAAAAACAACAGCTTGGATTTTTATAGAGATTATGGTGAACCTGGAAAGTATCGGCCATCTTAACAATATTAAGTCTTTCATCCATAAACATAGATATTCCTTTTATTTAAGTCTTATTTCTTTCAACAGTGTTTTGTCATTTTCAGTATATACATCTTACATTTCATTTGTTAAATTTATGCCTCGATATTTTGTTCTTTTTGATGTTATTTTAAATGGAATTGTTTTCTTCATTTCATTTTCATTGCTGTGTATGGACATACAGTTGATTTTTGTATATTGCTCTTGTGCCCTTCAACGTTTGACTGCTCATTTATTGTAATTGATTTTTAGTGGATTCCTTGCAATCATTCTGTGTGCAAAAGCATGTCATTGTAAACTAAAGATAGTTTATGTCTTCCTTTCTGATGTGGATCCTTTTAATTTTTTGTGTGGCCTAATACCCCTGGCTATTGTGTCTAGTACAGTGTTAAATTGAAATGATAATAGACATTCTGGTCTTGTTCTTGGTCCTCGTCTTAGAGGAAAAACATTCAACCTTTCGTCATTAAGGATGAAATTACCTGTGGGGTTTTCACAGATGCCTCTATCAGTTGAAGAGGTCCTCTTCCACTCCCAGTTCGTTGAGTGTTTTTAGCATGAAAGGATGTTAGAACTTGTCGAATGCTTTTTCTCCATCGATTGAGATGATCATAGAGTTTTTTTCTTGTAGTCTGTTAATACGGTGTATTATTAATATGATATCCAGTAGCCTTGAGTCCATTTAGTGTTGCTATAAAGGAATACCTTGGGCTAGGTAATTTATAATGAAAAAGGTTTCTTTTGCTCATGATTCGGGATGACTTGAAAGTTCGAGCACAGGTGTCTGTACCTGGTTTGAGCCTCAGGGTGTTTTCTACCCATGGTGGAAGGTGAAGCGGAGCCAGCTTTTGCAGAGGTCTTATGGTAGGGAGGAGGCAAGACAGACGGGGTGGTGCCATGCTCTTTTTTTAACAACCAGTTCTTTCTCAGTGAACTAATAGAATGAGAACTCAGTTCATCCCCGAGGAAGGGCATTAATTTATTTGTGAGGGATCCGCCCCATGACCCACATAACTCCCACTAGGCACCCCACCTCCAACGCTGGGAATCAGATTTCAACATGAGATTTGGAGGGGACAGATGTTCAAACCAGGCCAATTACATCGATTCATTTTTATATGTTAAACCACCTTTGTATTCCTGGGATAAATCTCAGTTTTTACATATTGTTGGGTTTGGTTTTCTAGTATTTCGTTGAGGATTTTCGCATCTGTACAGGAGATATTCCTCTGTAGTCAGTTAGTTCCCTCCCTGAATCCCTCCCTTCCTTCCTCACTGGTTTTGGTATCAGAATTGCTTGAGCCCAGGAGGTGGAGGATGCAGTGAGTGCTCTGTCTCAAAAAAAAAAAAAAAAAAAAAAAAGGCATCAAAAAAGCATAATGTTGGATGAAATAAGAAGATACTGTTTATATGAAGTTTATAAACTGGTAAAAAAATCAGTGATTTATTTTGGCATGTATACATTAGAGGTAAAAATAAAGACATGTAAGGGTGTAACACTAAGAATGCTGATGACCTTTCGTGGGAGATTCAGCGAGATACAGTTGCAATTGCACTTACAAAGCTCCCGGGTAGTGAGTATATACATGAGTGCTTTGCTCTTGATTCTAAAATACATGCATATGGTAGGCCCCTTCTTTTGCATGCAATATTTTACATTGCTCATTCATAAAATGTAAGGTAGTTATGTGCAATACAAAACATTGTGAAATCTTTTTTTGTGGGAGGCACGCCAACCAGGTGCCGAGGCAGGAGACCGAAGGCACAAGCTGTTCCAGTATCAGAAAGAAAATAATCAGAATAATAAAAGTTATATTAGAAATAGGATAGAGATATGATTATATATGAATATTATAAATCATTAGCTTGTAGTGTTACTGTTTGTTTTATTATTATAATAATCTCAGTTCTATAGTTATAACCTAAGGAAATACCAGGCCATACAGAATTAGGAGCTGAAGGGACACTGAGCAGTGATCAGAAGACAAGAGCGTGAGTCCTCTGTCACACCCAGATAAGGGCCGCTTGAGGGCTCCTTGGTCTAGCGGTAGCGCCGGTGCCTGGGAAGGCACCCAGTACTTAGCAGACTGGGGGAGTTCGAGAACACTCTGCTCCACCACCTCTTGTGGGAGGCCTGACGATAGCCAGGCCTGCCCACTGTCATCCAGAGGCTTAAACCTCTCTCTGTGGTGCTGTGCTTCAGTGGTCACGCTCCTTGTCCACGTTCACATTCCACCTGTACACCTGGTTCCTCCAGGAGTAGCAGAATTAGTAAAAGTATTGAAGTCTTTTGATCTTTCTGTGAAGTGCATACAAGAAATGCTGACGGACGCTGTCCTTCCTCCCCGCCTCGGCTACCTTAAAGGGAAAGGCCCCCTGTCAGATGCATACATGACTCGCATAACCTTATCAGTCATTTGAGATCACTCACACTTCTTACCCTGCCCGCTTGCCTAGAACACAGTAAATAGCAGCGAGTGCAAGCGTTCGGGGCCACTACCCATCTCTGCGTCTTGGTGATCTCCCGGGCCCAGCTGTCTTTTCTCTTATCTCGTCTTGTGTCTTTATTTCTGTGATCTCTCATCTCTGCACACACAGAGAAAACCCACAGGCCCCGTAGGGCTGGACCCTACATTTTTTCCTACAATTTATGAGTAGTCTGTAAAGCTATAATCTTTTGCAAAGTAGGTAGTAAGTTTCTTCTAACCATGACTTTTGAAATTCTTCTATCTTCATACTAATAAAAATGAATTTTAACCATTACAATGTATGC
Source organism: Macaca nemestrina (assembly GCF_043159975.1). Taxonomy (NCBI): domain Eukaryota; kingdom Metazoa; phylum Chordata; class Mammalia; order Primates; family Cercopithecidae; genus Macaca; species Macaca nemestrina. The sequence goes on along the minus strand of NC_092134.1, from coordinate 142,048,922 downwards.
CAAAATCGGTTGCATATGTATTGTAAATGAAAACATGAAACAATAAAGCATTTATAAGAAAGGATAGAAGAGTATTCTCATGACCTTGAAGTAGAGAAAATCTTTTTCAGTATACGAAAATCTCTGAGCATATAAGAAATATAAAGGAGAAAATTGATTAAACTCCATTAAAATTAAGAACTGCTCATTATTACAAGTGCTTTAAGTAAATGTTGGTATTTTCACACAATGGCATACCATACAGTTATGATAATTGCATCGTGCAACCTGGATGAATCTCACTGATTTTAAAAATCTGTAAAATTATATACTACATAATTTCATTTGTATAAATGAAAAATAAACAGTCAAAATTAATCTAGAGTGTTAAAAGACAGAATACTCTTTTACTCCAGTTACTATCTGCAAAGGGGATATGCGGGCAGTTTCTGGGGTACTGGTAACGTTTAGTTTATTTTGTGTGCTGGTTACATACGTGTGTTCACTCAGAAAATTCTTAAGGCTGTACATTTTTATTTGTGTATTTTTTTCTATGTTTATTTTATATTTTATAAAAAGTTTCCTCAAATGTTTAAATGCATAGGAGTATGTATGGAATGGGCTTGCATTTGTGTAGAAAAAGGAGGAATAGGTCATTTATACATGCTTGCTGGTATATATGTAAAATATCTGTCGAAGTTATGTAAGGAAGTGACAGTGTTGGTTGCCTGGAGTGGCAAAAGACAGGATGGGAGGAAGATTTTTTGAGATCTGTTTAAGATAAGTTCATGAAAGATGGACACATCCTGTGCTTTGTGTGTTGGAGCTCCTATAAATGGTTCTTATCCATTACTGATTTTATGTTATAAAAACATAGCTTGATGTATTATTTGTACCCTATTTTAGATAAAATAGATAAAATAGTCTAAATTTTATTTAGATAAAATTTTACATGAATTAAACTGATAAAATTGAATCAGTGGTATATGTTCATGTAAAGCTTGCAGATATGTGAATACATATCCCAATGTATTACATAGCAATAATACATTTTGTTTATTAGAGACAGGGTTTCTCCATGTTGGCCAGGCTAGTCTCGAACACCTAACCTCAGGTGATCCACCTGCCTTGGCCTCCCAAGGTACTCAGATTACAGGCGTGAGCCACAGCGCCTGGCCTTAACAATGTATTCTTATGGCAACTGGGACTGTGAGGATGCTGTTAGCAGAAGACATTTTACTTGCTGACTTCTGGAAGGATAAAATAATTCAGGTGCCAAAAAAACTAAATGCATCTGCTTACTATCATTGTTTAACAGCTGTTACCAATCAACATGGAAACTTTGTTTGGGTATGAAGCACTAATTTCCAAGGATCAGTGAAACAACTTTAATTTGTTATGCTGATTTTTGACTCTAGGCTTCTCTGTTTTAGCCTCACACAAATGGGGCTTATGTAGGAGTCAATGAATGGCAAATGCCCCGCCTCTACCTGCCCTGCCCTTTACTTCTGAAAAGTCTGGTTATTACCAAGATTATTTCTTGGCAATTAACAATTTAACATAAACTGTTGTAATTGATGCCGTTGGCTGTTTGGTTACATTTGCTTCTGAATTAAAACGAACATGTTTATTTAAATAATTCTGATTTGGTAGCCACCTGGAATAAGTGGAAATTACTGATAAAGTACTTACGTTGCTCTCTTAGTTTCTTTTCCTTGTGTTTTAGCATTTCGTCTTTCTTCTCTGGTGGTTTTTTGTTTGTTGTTTTTCAGGTCTGTTTCTGTCAAGGCTTTTTTTTTCTCCCCCCCATGTCATTTTTAAAGCATTCTGTCTCCTTTCTATCCGGTGTGTGTGTGTGTGTGTGTGTGTGTGTGTGTGTGTGTATACACATACATATATACACACACATATATATACACATATATATACATATATACACATATATATATACACACACACATGTATATATATACACACACACACATATCTATATAGGTATATAGGTATATATTTCCTTCCTGCCTTCCTTAAAAAAGAAACCTTACCTACCTGGATTTAGAGCAAGAAATTGTCTGATTGAATTCTAGCAGTTTCTTTAAAAAGAAATTCTTTTTAATGATGTAAATAGGAAAATTTTAGTTTAAAGGACTAAAAATTATTCATGTATGTATACAGGAAATCTGTTATTAACATTAGCCAAGTTTATATATTTTATTTCCTAAAATCATTCTGTATATTATTTTGTTTTTTTATATTTATATTTGTATTATATTATTTCCATGGAAATTTCTGGGTCATTTCCAGAGAACTTCCTTAAAAGGTATTGTCGGTGGCAGCGTGCGGCTTATTAACTGATGACTCGACACCCTTGCATGTATTAAGTTCTTTCCGACCGAAACTTATATAGTATAATTATATACTGTATAATTATTATACTGTAGGGATGTTATTATCTGCTATATTGATTCTTGATATATACATACACATATCTGATCCAGAAAGAGTACAGAATTTTTAATGTGTTCCCTTGTCTCTTCAATTTTCTGGACCCAGGAGTTGCCTGTTACCCAGGTCCTCTGACTTTAATTGATCGAGATGTTCTGTTTTTCTCCTTCCCATATTCGTGATAGGTGGAGGAGTTACTGATGGCCATGGAGAAAGTAAAGCAGGAACTAGAGTCCATGAAAGCAAAGCTGTCCTCCACCCAACAGTCTCTGGCAGAAAAGGAAACTCACTTGACTAATCTCCGGGCGGAGAGAAGGAAGCACTTAGAGGAAGTTCTGGAGATGAAGTAAGTGTTTGTGTCTTACTCTTCAAGCATAGGCTCCGTGGAAATGCTGTTTCTCCCTGTCTTCGTCTGGCTCTGTTGATTCCCCAGTACACTTACCTAATTTTAATGCTAACTTGTAGTTCTCACTCTCTAGAATAAATTTGGTCAAAATCCTGTTCAAATCCTGATCAAATAGAAATATTTTTGGTTCCTCTAATGAATTTTAAATCCTCTGGCATATACATATCTGTGTGTAGTTAACTCTCTGAGATTCCTAAAATCTTCTGGAAAGTTCAGGCAAAATGGTGAGCTTACTGGGAAGAGGGTTATTGGTTCTGAGGTCGTAGGAAGACAAGGCACTTTTTAAACACATTTTTTATTGTAAACATTTCCAAAGGTACACACAAGTAGAGAGAATGAACCCCCATATACCTGTCTCCAAGATTCAATAGTTAACATTTTGCCACACTAAAAACCAACTTTTAGAAAATTGTCACTTTTAGCAAAACGTTGCTATACAACATTTTCCTGCTTCCCCCACATTTTGTAGGTTGCTGAGACTATAATCTGTTCTGAAGCATGTATACATCTGCTAATACATCGTAGATGTTTCTTTTTCTTCTCAGTAACCTTCTGTTTAAAACAAACATGTCTTTTTGCCTTCCCCTTACCTAAAGGCCCTACTATTATTTTACTGAAACCAGGTCTATCGTGGGATCCCTCAGTTACCTTCGTTATGTCAGCAGTTATCTTATTTTTGTTGTCTTCTTTTCTGTCTCAGAGGATAGGTTTTCTTCTCCTTCATAAGGCCAGATTCTTATTTCTGTCACAGATTTTAAGTCCCCACTTCAGCAGCCTTTCGCTGTCAGTTCTCTCTCACATAATCCTTGCTCACTTCTTCTCTGTAAATGCACAGTCTGTCTTTGGCCTAAAATAAAATTTTTTCACTCCAACTAGTGCTTTAAACTGACATCAGATTACTTTTCTGCTACTTTGAAATATCAGTAAACTTTGAATACCTGAATAATAGAGCTGTACAGAATCTTACCATGATACCTTAGCATGAATTCTCATGGGACATGATGATTGCGATATTGTGACTGCAACCCAAGAATGTTGAGGTGTCCTCTGTGCTTTCACGTTCTTGGGCTATAGTGCAAGGCCGAGATTCTATCCTTTTAGAAAAACATTACAGGTGATATGTCTTGGAAATAATGCATAAGTGAAGCCAGAAGTGGATTGGCATATGGGGAGAATTAAGAGAGGTTAGGATTCCAAGTAGCATCATGAGAAAAAAGCTTGCAAATTTAAGTGGAGAAAGGGAAGTCGTCCCTGTGACTGTTGGCAATGACACTAGATTCTTCACTCTGTAGTCATTGCAGGACCCACCATATTTTAAAGGTTTAAATTATTCAATTATTGATCATTGAACAAGTAAAAACACTTAGTCTACCTAGAGAGCTTGAGAGGCGGAAATATGAGGGGAATGAAATGTGCAGGGAGGCTGAAACATGCATATGTGTGACTCTGGATCTAGAATAAGAAATAGTCTTCCCTGAGGAAAAGTAGTTGGCCCATTTGTATAGAAAATTCTTCAGCAAAGCACTAGAATAGCCTTGTTTTCTGGAATAATCCTGACCTCATCAAGCCAAGAGAAATGAATTAATAGCTGTTCTCCATTCCTAGCATATATTATTGTAATTTTTGAGCGTCTGTTACAGATAAATGGTGACCGTAAGTTTGGGGAGACGTAAAACGGTTCACTTGGTAGCCTGCCAGTGGTGCATTAGAAACATTTGCGTTGGTTAGCCAGCCCTGAAGAGAAGGAACATTTTTATTGGCAGATCCCACAATGGTTCTTCTCTTCCTTATGCTGAGGTTTTGTTAACCATTACTTTTTTATTCCACTTTTATGTTAGCCTTTTTCCCTTAAGAAAGAAAGGATAAAAGGAAGCAGGGGAAAAATAATAAAATAACAACTGTAATAACTGTAATAAATTTTAAGTATCAGTTGAGGTCATGAGGTTCACTATTAAGAATTCTAGATGAGCTAGTTCATTCGACACTGCCCTGCATTCAGACTCCTCCTGCAGTCCCACCCTACATCAGCATTCAGAATAAATTTTACAAGTTCCATTTTTTATTTTTAATAGAATTTTTATTAAGCTGTGAATTTGACTGCCCTGACAACTGGTTTGTTCAGGGAAGGGGTGGCAGAGCTCTTTGGTTTCATTGAGAGTTTAGAGCTATTCAATAGGTAGCCTCCTATATGCAGGCAGTTAGTTGTAAGTCGTTCAAAGAATGAAACCAACGAGTAGAAGTTAAACAAATCACTATACTCATTGGGAGCTTAAAAAAATAAATAAATATGATTTAAAAGTTGATGTCAACACAGGTGAAAAATGAAAAATATTAGAATCTCCTGAACTGACTAGACAGACATGTTTGGAAGACTGGTCTTCTCTGGAAACAAGTAAAGCTGGCAGAAAAATCCAACTATCTCTGTGTTAAATTATATACTCATGAGATGCTTTCTGGCCAAAAAAAGGTCTCCCACAGAAGATAAATTTTCATATGTACCTAAGAGGAGTCCAGTACTAAATTCTGACATTTTAAAAATTATTGACAGGAGAGAAAAGTAGAGAACAATTGCAATTAAGAGAGCTGTTAACAGGCCGGGCGTGGTGGCTCACACCAGTAATCCCAGCACTTTGGGAGGCGGAGTCAGGTGGATCATTTGAGGTCAGGAGTTTAAGACCAGCCTGGCCGACATGGCGAAACCCCGTCTCTACTAAAAATATAAAAAATTGGCTGGATGCGGTGACTCTCACCTGCAATCCCAGCAATTGGGGAGGCCAAGGCCAGTGGATCACAAGGTTAGGAGTTTGAGACCAGCCTGGCCAACACGTACTAAAAGTACAAAAATTAGCCAGGTGTGGTGGCACACACTGTAATCCCAGTTACTCAGGAGGCTGAGGCAGGAGAATCACTTGAACCCAGGAGGCAGAGGTCGCAGTGAGCCGAGATTGCGCTACTCTACTCCAGCCTGGGCGACAAGAGTGAAACTCTGTCTCAAAAAAAAAAAAAAAAAAAAATTATGGGGTTGCTGACATTAAAAAAAAAAAATCTCATTAGGGATTTATGACATAGTGTTCCAAATTAACCACCAAATTGTATATAGTTATCCAAATTATATCGTAGTAACAATTTAGGGGGGAAAATAAAAATGAAAATGCATTCTGAGTTACGTAAGAGTGTGTTTACTCTTCACAAAGTCATATTTATTTATACTTCCACCAAAAGCCATTTTTTTTATTGTTTTTTGTTTTTTGTTTTTTGTTTTGAGACGGAGTCTCGCTGTGTCTCCCAGGCTGGAGTGCAGTGGCATGATCTCGGCTCACTGCAAGCTCCGCCTCCCGGGTTCACGCCATTCTCCCGCCTCAGCCTCCCAAGTAGCTGAGACTACAGGCGCCCGCCACCACGCCTGGCTAGTTTTTTGTATTTTTAGTAGAGACGGGGTTTCACCATGTTAACCAGGATAGTCTCGATCTCCTGACCTCGTGATCCACCCGCCTCGGCCTCCCAAAGTGCTGGGATTACAGGCTTGAGCCACCGCGCCCGGCCAAGCCATTTTTTTTAAAAGTCTGTACACATATGATAAAAGACTTTTAGTGGACTTGGAAGCATTTTTCACAATGGGCTGGAATACTGAGGTTGAATGTTATGTAGGAAACCCACATAAATTAATATAAAATTATTTTACACTTGGAAAAGAAAACAAAATATGTTGTACAGTTTAGCTATAAACAAATAGCATTGGTGGGTCTGGGACTAGTTAAAATTATAAAGCAAAGTTTATATCTACAATCAACTATCCCTTGGGACTCCTCCTCAGTTTTGCTTAACTGTCTCATTCTGCTCCCCTTTTTTTCTGCCCTGATATTCAGTGCTCTTATACGGCACACCCTATAGAAATTTATTTACTTTCTTGTGACCTGAATTGGAATAAATTACAAACAACCCTAAATGTTCTTTGACTTTCTCCTTCTTTAAATTTTAAACTTATTTTTAAATAACTTCCAAATAGAAGAAACCACGTTTAAAAAAAAAATCCATGCTTTCTAATCGTATTTTTATGTTAAAAGCCTCAAGTGGCTGGAATAAGGTCTAGCAAATAAAGAACTAAACTTTTCAGGTAAAGGCCCCCAAAGTCCCTCTTGTTTTCAGCTTTCAAAATTCTTTCTCTCTCTCTATCAATATATGGTTCACATGTAAAAATGTGCTTACCTGTGTAGGGATGAAATTAAGACTGTCTGTCATCTACTCCTCACAAGAGGAAGGAAGTGAGATTGTTGTCCTACTTTTTCCTCATCTTTTCTTTTTTTCTCTGCTGGAGGTATAGGATCAACCCTGATCCCTTTTGTTAAATATAAATGAATCATTTAAAAGGTTAATTATTGCAGGTAGGTAACCTGATGCCTTAACCTAATTGCAATAACCATTTGAAGAAAATCTGATATATAATTTACCAGTATGGCAGGTGTTTTTGGGTTTGTTTGGATTTTTGATGTTTTTTTGTTTGTTTGTTTTTTAATTTTCCTTTCAGGACCATCTTTTTCATTGTCCTCCAGAGTGTACCCTATAGGTAGCTACTCACTCTGCAAATAGGTAAAACTCCCCTCAAGCTATGGATGTCAAAGATAGTAACGTATCCATTTAATCATCAGCTTTTCTTTCAGAAGTTACTGAATGAAAGAGTATTAGAAGATGCTCTGTGTAGCAAAGGATGTGCTTACATTTTGAGCCAGTTTGCTTACCCATGAAACAAGCATAATAATACTTAGACCCATCTCATGAAGTTGTTGTAAGGATCAAATGGAAAAAAAACACGTTTACGTTGGTAAAGCTGAATGCTTGCAAAGCATGATATTTACAACTGGAAATCCAATTTGTACTTTTGTATTTGTACCTGGAGAAATCACTTAACTCTTCAGGTTTGCAGTTTTGTCACTCAGATTTGAAAGAGTTTCCTAAATCTCTAAGATCCCTCATCGATTTAAAAATTGTATACTTTGGCCAGATGACCTCCTGAGGTCCCCTGATTCTGCAGTCGTAAATGTCCTGTGTAAATCAGGGAAGTAATTCATATACAAACAGTATACTACGGAGAAGTTGGAGGCCAGACGTCATGATTCCTGGCTGAGGACTAGGCTACATGTTCACTGAGTGAGACTGCCCAAGGCTTACCAGAGATTAGATGCTACAGAATGAGAGTGGAATCGTAATGTTAGAGCAGTGGGGATCTGCAGTTCCAACCCAGTCAACATGGAGAAATCCTTGTTCACTTCAGTTATCTAGCTGAGATAACAAAAAAGATAGGTTTTAGGAGCAAGGACCATGCTCTAATATCAGGCCTACTCTAGACCCAGGCTAAGACTAGTAAACCGAGGCCCCCGTTAAGTCTTACAGGGTAGACCAGATTTGGACGGTGAGTCTCACTGAGATGGAGAAGCCTGGGAAATATCCTGAGCTCTCAGCAGATCCGCCTGTCAAAGGTTAAATCCAAACCTACACAAGTTCAGGGAGTCAACTATTAACTGACTTGCATGTACCAGAATAAAAATCACTGCTCCTCAGAAGAAATTAACAGAACCATATTTGCAATATATCCCATGTTGAACTTTTAAAAATTACCAGACATGCAAAGAGTCAGGAACATGTGATCTGTAGAGCAGAAAAGGAGCGTGTGGTAGAAATCACCTCTGAGGAGTCCTATTCGGTTTAACAGAAAAAACAAAAAAAACTAAATTCACCGTTATAAATATACATCAAAGAATGAGAGAAAAATGTCATGTTGGTGATGGAATAGATAGGAAATCTCAACAGAGAAAGGAAGACTATTTTAAAATGGAAATTTGACATAGTGAGAACTTGTCTCTACAAAAATGTTTTAAAGTATCAGCCAGGTGTGGTGGTGCCCACCTATAGTCCCAACTACTTGGAGCACGAGGCGAGAAGATCGCTTGAGCCCGGGAGATTGAGGCTGCAGTGAGCTTTGATTGTGCCACTGTACTCCAGCCCGGACACCAAAATGAGACCCTATCTCAAAAAAGTAATAATTGTAAAATGAAAATGGAAATTTGATAATTGAAATAGAAATGAAAAATGTATTGGATAGTCTTTTTTTTTTTTTTTTTTTTGAGATGGAGTCTCGCTCTTGTTGCCCAGGCTGGAGTGCAGTGGCGCCATCTCGGCTCACCGCAACCTCTGCCTCCCTGGTTCAAGCAATTCCCCTGCCTCAGCCTCCCGAGTAGCTGGGACTACAGGCGCGCGCCACCACGCCCGGCTAATTTTGTATTTTTAGTAGAGACGAGGCTTTTCCATGTTGGTCAGACTGGTCTCCAACTCCTGACCTCAGGTTGGCCTCCCAAAGTGCTGGGATTACAGGCATGAGCCACCGTGCCCGACCTGGTGGATAGTCTTAATGGCAAATTAGAGCTGTCAAAAGAAAGAGTCAGTGAACTTCAAAATAGATCAATTGAAATTGTTCAGTTTGTAGAACAGTGAGCAAAAGGATTTTTACCAAATGAACAGAGCCTCAGTGACATGTAGGACAGTTTCAAATGGTTTGACATGCATGTAACTGGAACACTAGAAGGATAAAAGAGTGAGAATGAAGCACATGAAAGATAGTTTTTAAAAATGACCAACATATTTCTCTAATTTAATTTGAAACCATAAATCTTTGATTTACAAATCCCGGAAACTAAGTGAAACCAGGCAGGATAAATACGAAAAATAAAAAATCACAACTAGAAATATCATAATCTAGTCGCTGGAAACAAAATATGCAGAGAAAAATAAAAGCAGCCTAAGAAAAAAGGCACAGCACATAAAGGTAAACTATGATAGCTGAGTCCTTCTCAGAAACAGTGAGGACCTGAAGACAATGGAACTTCTTTTAGGGTACTAAAAAAAAAAAAAAAAAAAAAAATTAGCCTAAAATTCTGTAACCAGAGAAAAAGATCCTTTAAAAACTAGGATTAAATAAAGACAATTTCATATAAACAAATATGAAAAGAATTCATCTCTAGAAACCATGCTACAAGAAATGCTAATGGGTGTTCTTCAAGCTGAAGGGAAATGAATCCAGATGGGAACATGAATCTACAGGAAGGAATGAAGAACACCAGACATGGGCCGGGCACTGTGGCTCATGCCTGTAATCTCAACACTTGGAGAGGCCAAGGTAGGAGGATCGCTTGAGTCCAGGAGTTCGAGACCAGCCTAGACAACATGACAAAACCCTGTTTCTACAAAAAAAAAAAAAAAAAAAAGAAAGAAATTTTTCTTTCTTTTGAGGATAGTGGCTCATACCTTTTTTTCCAATTACTTGGGATGCTGAGACTGAGGATTCCTGGGCCCAGGACATGGAGGCTGTAGTGAGCCAAGATCACACCACTGCACTCTAGCCTCGGTGACAGAGTGAGACTCTGTCCCCCCGCCAAAAAAAAAAGAAAACACGGACATGGTAAATCTGTTGATACATATAGAAAATGTTATTTTTTCTTTTCAGAATTCCCTTAAAAGACAACTAAAGCTTTAAAGTAAAAATAACATGATGAGCTGGCATTTATAATATGTGTAAAAGTGAGAGATAGGACAACAGTATCCCAAAATATTAGGAGGTAGAATTGTAAGGTTGTTAGGTTCGTGAAGTAGAAAATATGAGGTGTTGGCTGGGCATGGTGGCTCATTCTGTGATCCCAGTGCTTTGGGAAGCTGAGACTGGAGGATCATTTGAGCCCAGGAATTTGAGTTTACACTGAGCTTTGTTTGTGCCACTGCACACTAGCGTGATTGACAGAGTAAAATCCTGTCTCTAACAAAAAAAAAAAAAAGAAAAGAAAAGAGAGGAAAGAGAGAAAGAAAGAAAAAAATTATGAAGTGTTAGATGTGAAGTAGTACAATTTCTAATCTAAATAGACTTTGATAAGGTGCATATTGTTAGCTGTAGAGCAACTACCAGAATAATAACAAGAAAAATTTTACAAACCCCGAAGAGCGACCAGGCACCATATCTCATGCCTGTAATCCCAGCACTTTGGGAGGCCAAGGCGGGCAGATTACTTGAGGTCAGGAGTTTGAGACCAGCTTGGGCAACACAGTGAAACCCCCATCTCTACTAAAAAGACAAAAACTGGCCGGGTTTGGTGGCGGGTGCCTGTTATTCCAGCTACTCAGGATTCTGAGGCAGGAGAATCGCTTGAACCTGGGAGGTAGAGGTTGCAGTGAGCCAAGACGGTGCCACTGCACTCCAGCCTGGACGACAGAATGAGACTCTGTCACAAAAAAAAAAAAAAAAAAAGAAAAGAAAAGAAAAAACACCTGAAGAGCTAATAGAGGAAATAAAATTCTATGCTAAAAATTATTTCATTTATCCAACCAATAAAGGCAGAAAAGGAACAACAAATGAACAAAGAACAGGAACAACAAATGAATGACTTAAATTCAACCATATCAATGTTTATGGTGAAATGAAATATGCTAAACACACCAAGTAAAGGACAGAGATATTAGAATGGGTGTATTAGAAAAAAAAAAAAAAGCAAGGCTCAATTGTGTGCTGTACATAAGACCTATACTATCATAAACACTGGCTGGAATTAAAGAATGGAAAAAGGTAGTTCTTGGAAATAGTAATCATAAGAAACCTGGCATAGCTATATTAATATCAGACAAAGGAGACTTCCAGACAAGGAGTATTCCCAGTGATTAAAAAAAAGAGCATATCATAAAGACAAAGCAGACAATACATCTGAATGACATAATAATCCTTATAAATATATATCTAATAGAGCTTTAAAATTCATGAAGGACAGACTGACAGAACTAAAGGTCAAACAGATCTGTGGTCACCAGTCATCACTGGGGATTTTGACCTCTGTTCCTTAGAAACTGATAGAATTAGTCAATAAACAAAAGCAATCAGAAATACAGAAGATCTAAAGACTATTAACTTGACTTACTTAGCATTTATAGAATACTGTATCTAACAACTGAAGAAAATACATGTTTTTTAAAGTGCATATGGAAGTTTCACAGATACAGAACATATGCTGGGCCTTAAAAGTAAGTCTCAGTAAATTTCAGAAGACTGAGATATGTTGGAGTTGTTCTTTAACAATAGTAGAATTCAGTTAGAAGTTAATAAGATACTTAGAAAATGTTTGGAAATTAGATAACATAATTCTAAATACCATGGCTTAGAGAAGAAGGAATATTAGGAATCATTTTGAACTGAATGAAAATTCAAATGTGAAATTTTGTGTTTCACAGTTGAATAAGTGGTTAGAATGAAATGTTTTTGTTTTTGTTTTTTTTTTTTTTGAGACAGAGTCTCGCTCTGTCACCCAGGCTGGAGTGCAGTGGCCAGATCTCAGCTCACTGCAAGCTCCGCCTCCCGGGTTCACGCCATTCTCCGGCCTCAGCCTCCCAAGTAGCTGGGACTACAGGCGCCCGCCACCTCGCCCGGCTAGTTTTTTTTTTTTTTTTTTGTATTTAATAGAGACGGGGTTTCACCGTGTTTGCCAGGATGGTCTCGATCTCCTGACCTCGTGATCCGCCCGTCTCGGCCTCCCAAAGTGCTGGGATTACAGGCTTGAGCCACCGCGCCCAGCCTAGAATGAAATGTTTACCTTTATATACCTATATTAGAAAAGAAGAAAGGTTGAAATTCATTGATCTTAGTTTCTACACTAAGGTACCAGAAAAACAAGTAGAGCAAACCATAGTAAGTAGGATAACTGAAATAGTAAAGATAACAGAAATCAAACACTTAGAAGACAGAGAATCAACAGAGAAAATTCACAAAATTCATAACCATGGTTATTTAAAGAATTAAAAAATTGATAGGTCCCTAGCAAACAGATCAAGGGAAAAAGGAAGGCACATGAATTGCCAATACTTGGAGTGAGAGAGGGGTTATCACTCCAGTTTCTAAAGACACTTAAAAAGAGAATATTTTGAGCAACCTTATAACAATAAATTTAATAAATATATTAGACAAATTCTTTGAAAAATACAATTTATTAAAACTGGCTCAAGAAGGAATAGAAAATGGAACAGGCCTTTATCTATAAAAGAAATTAAATTTGTCATATGGAACCAAAAAGAGCCCAAATCGCTAAGGCAGCCCTAAGCAAAAAGAGCAAAGCTGGAGGCATCATGCTACCCAACTTCAAACTATACTACAGGACTACAGTAACCAAAACAGCATGGTAGTGGTAGTAAAACACACACACAGAGCAAAGGAACAGAATAGAGAACCCAGAAATAAGGCTGTACACCTGCAACTATCTGCTCTTCCACCAACCTGACAAAAACAAGCGATGGGGGAAAGGATTCCGACAAAGGTTTAATATCCAGCATCTATAGGGAATTTAAACAAATTAACAAGAAAAAACAACCCCATTAAAAAATGGGCAAAGGACATGAACAGACACTTCTCAAAAGAAGACATACATGTGGCTAATGAGCATAGGAATAAAAGCTCAAAGTCACTGATGATTAGATAAAATGCAAATCAAAACCACAATGAGATACCATCTCACGCTAGTCAGAATGGCTGTTATTACAAAGTCAAATAACAGATGCTGGTGAGGTTGCAGAGATAAAGGAACTCTCATACACTCTCGGTGGGAGTATAAATTAGTTCAACCGTTGTGGAAGACAATGTGTCGATTCCTCAGAGACCTGAAAACAAATGCAATTTGATCCAGCAATCCCATCCCTAGGTATATACCCAAAGGAATATCAATTGTTCTGTCATATATACATCATTAAATACTACTCAGCCGTTAACAGTAACAAAATAATGTTTTTTGCAGCAACTTGGATGGAGCTGGAGGCCATTATTCTAAGTGAAGTAACACAGGAGTTAAAAACCAAAAGCCTTATGTTCTCACTTATAAGTGGGAGCTAAGCTATGAGTATGTAAAGGCATGCAATCGACTTTAGAGACTCCAAGGGGGTAGATGAGGGAGGATATGGATAAAAAACTATATATTAGGTACCATGTATATATACTACTCAGTCGATGGGTGCCCTAAAATCTTAGAATTCACCACTATATAACTAATTCTTGTAACAAAAAAACACTTACACCCCAAAAGCTATTTGAAATAAAACAAGACACATGTACACCTATGTTCATTGCAGCACTGTTCTCAATAACAAAGACTTGGAATCAGCCTAAATGCTCATCAGTGGTAGACTGGATAAAGAAAATGTAGTGTCTGTACACCACGGAATATTGTGCAGCCATAAAAACGAACAAGATCATGTCTTTTATAGGAACATGGACGGAGCTAGAGGTCATTATCCTTAGCAAACTAACGCGGGAACAAAACCAAATACCACATGTTCTCACAAGTGGGAGCTAAATGGTGGCAACACATGGGCACATATAGGAGAACAGCGGACTCTGGGGTATATTGGAGGGTGGAGGGTGGGAGAAGGGAGAGGATCAGGAAAAATGACTAATGAGTACTAGACGTAATACCTGGGCGATGAAATAATCTGTACAACAAGCCTTCGTGACACAAGTTTACCTATATAACAAACCTTCACATATGACCCTGAACTAAAAAATTAAGAAAAAGTCCAGGCACGGTGACTCATGCTTGTAATCCCAGCATTTTGGGATGCCGAGTTGGGCAGATCACAAGGTCAGGAGATCAAGACCATCCTGGCTAACACGGTGAAACCCTGTCTCTACTAAAAATACAAAAAATTAGCCGGGCGCGGTGGCGGGTGCCTGTAGTCATAGCTACTCAGGAGACTGAGGCAGGAGAATGGCGTGAACCCAGGAGGCGGAGCTTGCAGTGAGCTGAGATTGCACGACTACACTCCAGGCTGGGCGACAGAGCGAGACTCCGTCTCGAAAAAAAAATTAAGAAACGAAAGGAAAAATAAATTGAATTTATAATCAAAAACATTCCTACAAAGAAAACTCCAGGCCCAGATGGCTTTACTGTTGAATTCTACCAAATGTGTAAATAGTCTTAGAGAAACTCATTCACAAAATAAAGAGGGTATTATAGAAGTACTTACCAAGTCAGCTTAGAATTGTGACCCTCGTGCCTAAACTTGACAAAGACATTACAAAAGAATAAATTACACATCAATGTCACTCATGAACGTTGACATAAAAGTCCCTAACAAAACCGTAGCAATTTGAAATCAAGATAAAGAAAGCTAATATATCACAGCCTGGTTGGCCTTATTTCTAGAATGCAAGGTTTGGCCAGTATTTAAAAATGAATTAATTAAACTCACTACCTGAACAAAATACAGAAAAAAATCATGTAGTCACCTGAGAACATTCAGAAAAGGCTTTTAATAAAAGGCAACACTCATTTATGATAAAATGTCTTAGCTGACTAGAGATAGAAGGTAATTCAGCTCAATAAAGAGCATCATGAAAAATTTACAGCTAACATCATACCTAATGATGTAACCTAAACCCTGAGATTGCAAAAGAGATAAGGATGTCTATACCCCCCCCCCATTCAATACTATATTGGAGATCCTAGTAATGCAAGAAAGGAAGGAAAGAAAAAGAATAACATTCAAAAGAAAATTCTAAAACGTATGCATTCATAAATATGGTTGTTTAGGGCATTTTAGGCATAGTTTGGGGATACTGCAAGTTTTGTTCCAGACTACTGAAATAAAGTGCATATTGTAATAAGGCGAGTCATACAAATGTATTAGTTTCCCAGTGCTTGTAAAAGTTATATGTAAGCAGGGTGGAATGGGTCATGCCTGTAATCCCAGCACTTTTGGGCCATGGAAGATGGATTGCTTGAGCCCAGGAGTTCAGGACCAGCCTGGGCAACATAGACCCTGTCTCTACAAAGAAAGAAAATAAATAGCTGGGCATGGTGGCAACACCGGTGGTCCCAGCTACTGGGGAGGTGGAGGTGGGAGGGTTGCTTGAGCCCAGAAAGTCAGGGCTGTAGTGAGCTATAATCACGTCACTGCACTCCAGCCTGGGTGATAAAGTGAGACCTTGTCTTGCAAAGAAAAAGTTATATGTACACTATGCTATAGTCTGTTAAGTGTGCAATATCATTGTGTCTAAAAAAATGTGCATACTTTAAAAATGCTTTATTTAAAAAAAAATTCTCGCGATCATCTTGAGCCTTCAGGGAGTCATGATCTTTTTGCTACAGGAGGGTCTTGCCCCTGTCTTGACGGTTGATGGCTGCTGGCTGATCAGAGTGGTGGTTGCTGAAGGTTTGGGCAGCTGTGGCAATTTCTTAAAATAAAACAATAATAAAGTTGCCACATCAATGGACTCTTCCTTTCACAGAAGATTTTTCTGAAGCATGTGATGCTGTTTGATAGCATTTTACCCACAGTAGAACTTCTTTCAAAATTGGAGTCAGTCCTCAATCTTGATGCTGCTTTACCGGCCGGGTGCGGTGGCTCAGGCCTGTAATCCCAGCACTTTGGGAGGCCGAGGCAGACAGATCACGAGGTCAGGAGATCGAGACCATCCTGGCTAACACGGTGAAACCCCGTCTCTACTAAAAATACAGAAAAATTAGCCGGGTGAGGCGGTGGGCGCCTGTAGTCCCAGCTGCTGGGGAGGCTGAAGCAGGAGAATGGCGTGGACCCGGAAGGCAGAGCTTGCAGTGAGCTGAGATCACGCCACTGCACTCCAGCCTGGGTGACAGAGCAAGACTCCGTCTCAAAAAAAAGAATTCTATTGGCCAGGCGCAGTGGCTCGTGTCTGTAATCCCAGCACTTTGGGAGGCCAAGGCAGGTGGATCACCTGAGGTCGGGAGTTCGAGACCAGCCTGACCAACGTGGAGAAACCCTATCTCTACTAAAAATTCAAAATTAGCCGGGTGTGGTGTCGCATGCCTGTAATCCCAGCTACTCAGGAGGCTAAGGCAGGAGAATCACTTGAACCCGGAGGGCAGGGGTTGTGGTAAGCCAAGATCACACCATCGCACTCCAGCCTGGGCAACAAGAACAAAATTCCATCTCAGGAAGAAAAAAAAAAGAAAATTAATTAGGTATATTTGTTTTCCCATGTATGAGGAAGTCTCTGGATTTCTGAGTGTTTCTTTTTAACCTGTCTAGGGTGTGGTGGTTTTATTTCATAAAATTGGGAGTTGGGAGAGAGGTATTTCTTGTTGAGTTCACAGTATTATTGTATTGTGGTGAGAAAACATAGTCTATAAAAGGAAAGCACAGGGGGCGTAAATACAACTACAGTCAAGATTTTAAAAACTATCCACTGACCCGATGTACTGGCATTGAACTATGTTGATTTTTGTCCTCAGGCTGGTGTCAAGTGATGCCATCCTTTTGCGTGTTCCTAGGTCTGTTTCTTAGATATTTGAAAATGTTTCTCGGAAGTCCTGATATCCAGCGTCCCCCAACAGTAGACTTTCACTCAACATCTGTTAGGCCAGACTGAGTCCCATGCCAAGTCCCTGAAGAAGGAAAGTGGGGTTACCTTTCTTGGCTTAGTCTAATCAGCATCTACCTCTGAGGTTTAGAGATAGTCTTTGAGGCACTCTGCGAAGAAAAGATACGTGAAAAACAGCTGGAAGCACAAAACGTTGGTTAAGCAGCCAAGAGTCCTCAGTTGTCTCTGAGTTGCTATCTTTCAATGTGCCTGGGTATCAGCCAGTTTACTGGAAGGGAGAAGGAATGCTGGTTGATCTGGAGAGTCTGATAATTGGCCTTCTGTTAGGAGAACCTCTGTTACACTTATTTAAAGGCCCTTTAACACAGTTCTAGTATTTCTAGTTTTTACTATGTGAAGTCTTCTTAGGTGAGGACTTGTTTTCTCATCTGGTTGGTAATCTTTGATAGCTCTGCTTTGGTAGCTCTGCTGCCGTGGAGCTACTTTCCTCGGGAGTCCTGTTCCTTCGGAGCAGCTTCCAGTTTCTCTCTGGGGACTTAGTACGTTCAGTCTTTCTGGACCTGTTTTTATGTGAATTTCTGTGCTTGGGATTCTGTGTGTCTCTCATGCATCAGTGAGTTCTCGTGAGTAATTCGTTTCCTACCCATAGCCTAAGAGTCTTTGTTGCTTCATTGGGCTGGTAAGTAAAGTTTTTCTAAAGGTCTCCATTTTCACAGGGGTAGTCAACCTTTGTGACTTTCTTTAACTTTATGCAGAAAGGTTAGTTCCGGCTCCTCCTGAGCCCCGATCCTGGGATCTCCTTGCTAAGGCTTAGAACCCAGTTTTTTACCTCCTGCTCCCTTGCCCCACTCCCATAAGCTATTTCCACTTAAACTCGTCAGCTATAACTGAATTCTTTCTTTGTTATTAGCATTTCTCCTGGTTTGGCTAAAGCTCAATACCTAATTATTACTTTCTTTTTAAGAACTATTTTTATGTGTTTGGAGCAAGAGGGGAGGAACATGTTGGGTTTCCTCACAATATTTATCACAAGTATAGGTTCTAATTTAAACTATTTTCAGTCTGTTAGGTTGTTTTTTTTTTCTCCTTCTCTCCTAATTTTTGTCAGCTGTTATTTTTATAATCATTCTTTTCTTCCTGAAGTCTTCAAAATCCATCAGATGGATTTGATTGTTGCTTTTTAGATAGAGTATCTGTTGCAAAGTTTTTGCCATTGCTTATGAGATGGGATGAATTACAACTCTCTTAAACAACAGTTTTCTGTGGAAGGGCAGCAGAAGGCAATGGTGAAAGGTGTACTTCCTGCTCTTCATTTCTGTTTCTGAAATCTTATTTTGTTCTCTTGAGTTTCCGTAAGAGTTACTTCTGCTTAAAACTTCTGCCTTTACCCAGACTTTATAGCGTCTTCTGGAATAGTTTACTTTTCCAGTATACTTTAAAGGAAAAAAAAAACCTTCTGTTCTCAGCCTGCTCATGACATCCAGCTCCTGTTGCTTTGGCTCAGAGTTCCATTCTACCTCATGGTAAACACCTTCGTATCTCATTATATCTTAAATTCTCTAAGCTCTAGGAGCAGACTTACAGAGGGAGCATACTGTACTGTTCAAATGAGCCATGACAGGCTTGGGGGTGGAACTTACTGCTGGGAAGTAGACCAGGTGGTGTTAAAGGGGCTTGTTCCATGAGGCAATTGCTCAACCCGTTAATATTGAAGTAGAAATTGGAGGAATAAACCTCTTTCAGTTGCTAATTTCCTGCGGAGATAAGACAGTCACACTGTGCTTGTGTATTTCCATCTCTCCATGTAAAACTGTATTGGAAAACATTTCTTTTTATTTCTAGGTCTGAATTTTTGTTGTTGTTGTTTTATTTTATTGGCAGACTTCATGTAGCTAAACCCCTCCGTGCTTCAATTTAAGATATCAGGAGATGAGTGAAATTGTTACATTATTACGTAGATGCTGCAGCTCTGCTTGCTAGGGATGAAATCCTATTGTATGAAATAATATAGTGTGAAGCTGTCAGTAATTTCCAGTTGTAGAAGAGGGCCTAATCAGAAAGTTGTGGGTTTTTTTTTTTTTTGAGACAGCACCCGGCCCAGAAAGTTTTCTGACCAGACATATATACATATTTCAGTGGGTTAATTACTCAATTTTATTGTAATTTCATCTGTTAGAAAGTACCCAAATAATTGCAGAGTTTATGTATATAAACTTTTATGGCTACATCACAGGCAAACAATAGGTGAACTTTGGCATGGTTGTAGTTGGGGGGTTTCATATGGAGATACTGTGGACACGTGCCCTCTTCTTCCCTGCTGGCATTCTGGGAAGTGCTGACGGGCTCCGGGGCAAGTGAGGCCCTGGAGACTGATGATGACACACCAGTGTTCATTTGTGCCTCGTCTCTTCGATTACTAGGAAGATAGCGGTTTTACTAAAACTCAGCTGCTGTCAGTTTCTGTGGATTGATTGTCTTAAAGGGAAAGATAAATCAACTTTGGTTTTTTCCTGAATATAGCTAATCAGCTCATTTAATTGTGGACCAATCAGTAAAAGAATAATTGAGTTTAGTAAATATTGCGTAAAATAAGTTCTTTGCGGTTTGACCCTGGGTTGAGCTGGCTTGAATTTTCTTTCTTTTCGACTCCCTGCCGCCCGCTTTGCGGTGTTGTATGAGTGATGAGTCCACAGGCCCCGTAAACATGTTAGGTGAGGTGTTCGTTGTTTATTAGTAGTTGGGATTAAATAGAAGTTGCATATTGAATTTGAGTGAAGTGACTTTTCTGCACAGTTAACTTGGATGTCATTGGTTTGAAGGAGTTTCTTTGTTGCGGCTGCTTTTCGCCTCCTACTTTCAGCTGTGGGTGCTTCCTTTCTGCATCCTGCTAAAAATTGTCTTGTTTTCACTCTCAAAGCATGAGACGGTTCCAGAGCTGTGTTTGGTTTTTATTTTAAACTAATACCAGAGCGCCCCTTTAGTTAGTCACCAGTCACTGTTTAGGTAGGTTGATGATTCCTTTACGCTACCCAACATTTTTTTATTTAAAATTGAGCATTTTTAACTTGCTTTTTAGGTCAGAGGATCGATGTCCTCTGTGGTATTCCTCCTCCATCTAAGTTTCTTAAAGCAGTATTATAAATAGAGGCTTTCATCCTAAAAAGTACTGTGTATTTCATTGACTAGAAGTGAACTGAACTGAAGTGCAGGCTAATAAAAAGTACCAAATGAGAATATTATGGTATCTCATTGCACTCTATTGTAGACGTAATGTAGTGTGAACAGTAGTAGCTTTGATTCATTGTAAATCCCATCTGAATACTGACAACGTAGTTCACACTATCAGGAGATAAACCTCAAAGGTCACATTTGTGTGAATGGTCATTGTGCATATAAGACATTACTTTATTATTTTAAAAATAGCAGTGTTGCTCTTAAGATAGGGCAGTGTCCTAACCCCTGACAGGGATAGAGGTAAGATGAGAATCAGTAGCTGCCAAATAGTAATGTTTTTGTAGTTGAGTTTCTGTTTCTTCTTCAGCTGTTATTATTGTTATTATTATTATTTGCATGAATGGTAGCAGTTACTCCACAGGCAAATTTCCCTTGAATCCCAGAGTATTGCAACAGATTAGCAGCAAATAAAGACCTGAGATAAAGAAAAAAAAAGCTTTTATTCAGTTATATTAAAATGAGGACATGTCAAAAACTAAAGCAGTTTATGTTGTTCTGCATGCATAAATTGAAAGAATACTTGAAAATTCTTCAAACTTGAATGGTAGACATCTTACAGCTTTCTGAAAGGAAGTCAGTGTCTTTGCAGTAGGATAGAGGTTCCCAACATTACTTGGTTTTAGCACAATCACTAAATTTTTCATGACTTTTAGGCCAAAATAAATACTTAACAGTCCCTAATAGTTTGTTATGTTCCAACAGTTTGTAATCATGTCAAGAAATAATAGACATATTAGTAATAATAAATTGAAAGAAAATGTTTTAATTTCTTACTACTTACTAATCAAATGTGTACTTGTTGGGCATGGCACAGTTTTTTAAACCTTGGAATCAGATTGGCCACTGCCAACTTCATTTCTTGTTCCATACTAATTTCTGTGCAGAACTGTGTTGTGCTTTTAGTCACAGTGCTGTGGTCTGAATGCTTATGTCCCCCCAGAATTCGTATGTGGAAATTCTAACCCCCAAGGTGGTGATATGAGGAGATGTGGAGCCTTTGGGAGTGATTAGGTCTTGAAGCCGGAGTTCTTATGAATGGGATTAGTGTCCTTGTAAGAGAGACCCCAGAGAACTCATTTGACCCTTCCACTGTGTGAGAAAAGCTGTGAGCAGATGCCATCTGTGAACCAGAAAGTGGACTGTCACCAGATACTGAACCTTACAGCACTTTGATTTTAGACTTTCCAGCCTCTGGAACTGTGAGAAGTAATTTTTTGTTGTTTATAAGCTACCTCGTTTATGATATTTTGTTACAGCAGCTTGAATAGACTAAGATACACAGCAACCATCCAAAACTCAATTTCGAAGAGATGGAATATCATGAACAATAGTTTTGCATGATGTCGTATTAAACTGTAAAATACCACAAGCTAGTGATGTGCACACTGTCTGACAGCACTGTGTTTCTCAAAATTCAAAAGACTCTGCAGCACCCCTGTGAGTTCCCTGAGGTGCTGCAGTGCACAGTTTGGGAACTGTGGTAGTATTGTAGATAGTAAGATTATCTAATAATAGGTATTGATGGCATCTTAGTTTAGGGATAATTATTCGTATGTCACACTATAGGGGAAGTGAGTAAATCATATACTAGGTTGTTATCAGAACGATTATGAATTTCTTCACCCACCTGTAGAGAGAATGGCCTATTTTTTTACTCTGACCCCAATAAGAAAAGTATTCTGCACCTTCCCCCTTCTCTCTCCCTTTTTGTCTCTCACTCTCACTCTAACAGACACACACATAATGAAATAAGTATTTAACAAAACAATATTCTTATTATGTGCATTCTGATGTTTTTTTTCTTTCTTTCTTTCTTTTTTTTTTTTTTAATGTCCCCTTAAGACCTACTGAACTGACGAAAACTAGTTAAGGTCACAGACTCGAGGGCCTGACTTGACTTTAAAATGGCCTTCACCGTTTCCTATCTATGTGACTCTAAGCAAGATATTTAACCTCTCAGTCACTCAGTTTCCTCATCTATAGAATGGGAATTTGTAATAGTACCTAGTGCTGAGGGGATTTTTTTTTTTTTTTTTTTTTTTTTTTTTTTTTTTTTTGAGGCAGAGTCTCGCTCTGTCACCCAGGCTGGAGTGCAGTGGCGCAATCTCAGCTCACTGCAAGCTCTGACGTCCGGGTTCACGCCATTCTCCTGCCTCAGCCTCCCCAGTAGCTGGGACTACAGGCGTCCGCCCCCATGCCTGGCTAATTTTTTGTGTTTTTAGTAAAGACAGGGTTTCACCATGTTAGTGCTGAGGGGATTTTAAGGAAGTTAATACATACAAAACACTTTAAACAGTTTTTTTGGGTTTTTTTTGGTTTTTTTGTTTTTTTGAGGAAGAGTTTTGCTCTTATCTCCCAGACTGGAGTGTGGTGGGACGATCTCGGCTCACTGCAACCTCTGCCTCTTCGTCAGCCTTCCAAGTAGCTGGGAATACAGGTGCGCGCCACCAGGCCCAGCTAATTTTTTTGTATTTTTAGTAGAGATGGGGTTTTACCATGTTGGCCGGGCTAGTCTCGAACTCCTAACCTCAGGTGATCTGCCTGCCTTGGCCTCCCAAAGTGCTGAGATTACAGGCAGGAGCCACCGCGCCTGGCCATTTAAACAGTTCTTGATCAGTAGTTACTGCTTTATCACTAGACTCTCAGTGAATAATCAGAGGCCAAAACATTTGGGAAATTAGAGAGATGCAAGAGTTCTGTGCTTTAAAGGGTGCCACATGCAGTCAGAAGACTTTTCTGAATTTCTACTCGTGGGCAGATAGATTGTGGATCCCTTGCCAAAGGTTTTCCGTATTTATCCTCTTGAATCTGGATCCAGTTGAGTAGTCAACAGGGGAGTCCAAATGAGGGAGATGAAAATACTATCATTATTACTGACAAAGCTGATTAGAAAACATGACTTTATATTTGCGCCCAAGTATCTTCGCTAGTATATCCCTCCTGAAGTAGACAGGTCTGCCCACCAGCACAGCTGAGTAACTGCCGGCTTCTTACTGCGTGGCAGAGAGTAGAACAGGGTGGACTTTCTGCGTAGGCGGCCAGGTCTGAAGAGAGGAGAGCAGAAGGGGCCGAACTGAGTGTGTTCACCTCTTTCTTCAAAATCTGCCAGTGATGTCACTCACAAGGGAGGGAAACAGGAAACACAGGCACAGAAATGTGAAGAATGAGAATGTCACCTTAACAAAGGGAACATTTTATAGGGATACAGGAGGCCCATAATCAAGTTCGTGTTTCGTAACTTTTAGCAGTGAGCTATCCTTTCTGGCATGAACTTTAAAAACAGATGTACTAGGGTTTGAATTCTGCCTGTGTCACTTAATTGCACTGGCTCAGGCATCCTAGAATTTCTAAGAGCCGTAAAACAGATAAAACTACTTTGCACGAAAAATTGACCACTGACTTCTCTCCCCTGTTCTATTGATACAGCATTAAATTTATTAATGTTTGTTTTTGTCAAACTTCAGTAGTGTTAGAGGTATGAGATCAGCCTTAGTTGATTAGAGGTATGAGATCAGCCTTAGTTGATTAGTAAGAAAGATTTTATTTACCTAAGATAGCAAGAGAGATATGCCTTTGATCTTTGTTATTTATGGGAAAATAATTTATTAACCTAATTTTTATTGTCACTTCTAAATACATAGTTGTCCTATTAATGGGGACCTTTTTTTCCTGTGAGCATCTGAAACAGTTTTTTTTCATGTATGGGAAGTGGTAATAGTTTTTCTCGTGTATCAGGCAACTAACAACTTATTTTAGACCAGAAATTCTTAGAAATGGTACCTATCTAGTTGGCATAAAATTTGCAAGCGCTATTCTGTTGTTTCCTGAAAAAGATGCAGTTGCTTTACTCATAGAGTTATCAGTTACTTTTCTGGCTATTTTACTTGAAGTAGCCATGCTTTGTCTTTTTTTCTGTGGAGATACATGGCTGAAAGTAAGTCTTTTCACCAGCTGGATACTATGAAATTTGATAAAATTTGAGTAATATAAAAACTTTCCCATTGGCTTTATATGATTGAATTTCCACTATGTAAAATTAAACTAGTTATTTCTTATGCTACCCAATATATAGTTTATTATTTGAAAACTGTATCCCCATTTTTCCTCAAGAACATCATTTTGTCTTTTGCATCTCAGTGCAGGGGTTGGATAGCGTAATTTCTTCTCGTAGAAACCCATTTTCTGCTGCTTGTAGCTACTATTTCTGTTTTTTCATCAGCCGCTACAGGAAGATGTGGGGTTCCTGCCACCTCTCTGTAATCAGTGGTGTCGTCACATACCCCATATGGACTTTGTGTTTTGAAGTTAGTGCTGCTGACCTGCCCCTTCAGTACCTTGAGCTTGACCTCTAGCTTTCAGCAGCAAAGGCCTCAAAGAAAATCAGTTGCCAGAGTCAGTCTGTTTGCTTGTGTCCTCCTAACCCACTGATCCTTGACATTGTGTTGTTTCTCAAAGAAGTAAAGCAATTTTTTTTTTTTTTTTGAGACAGTCTTACTCTGTCACCCAGGCTGGAGTGCAGTGGCGGGATTTTGGCTCACTGCAACCACCTCCCGGGTTCAAGCGATTCTCATGCCTCAGCCTCCCGAGTAGCTGGGATTACAGGCGCCCACCACCACGCCTGGCTAATTTGTGTATTTTTAGTAGAAATGGGTTTCACCATGTTGGTCAGGCTGGTCTCGAACTCCTGACCTCAAGTGTTCTGCCCACCTTGCCCTCCCATAGTGCTGGGATTACAGGCGTGAGCCACCACACCCAGCCAAAGCAGTTGTTTTAATATATAAGCATTTAATATATTGACTTTGGTTGATTCTTACCTCACTTCCAAGATAATTGCTTCTGTTAAATTACATTCATTTTTAGGCTTGAGTCATCCACTATATTTATGAGTTGGTCAGTTCTTTCATGAGTTGAGCTTGTTTTTAAAACTTTTAAAGTCCCCTTCTGTTTCTACTGCAGCCGCTTTCACGGTAACATTTATCATGTTATTCCTGGCAGCCAGTCTTCTTAACGCTCAGTTATGACTTTTGACAGGTGACAGCAGTATCACTTATGACCGTCTTAGTTCATTTTTAATGAAAATCCAAAAGATGCTCCTATTGCAATAAAAGCATAAGAAAATAGTAATAGAATAAAGGTTTATTCTGTTAATAGGCAGTTTGGGGCTGCTGCAGTGGCTCCACGATACCAAATGGTCCTGGGCTCTATCTTTCTTTTCCACTATCCTTAGTATATGGCCTTCTTCCTCATGCTTGCAAAATGGTGGCATACAGAAGCCTTTCATACATATTCCTGAATGTGAAGAAAGACAGGGAAAAAGGGACGTGCCAGCTGGTTAAACAACAATAACCATATCAAAGACCCGCCGCCTAGATTTCCTCTTCTTGCTGGCCAGAACTTTGTAGCATGCCCACCCAGTGTACACAGCAAGCTGCACAGGAGCCTGGAATATCAGTTTTAGTTGGGCAGTGAGTATATCCAGTGCAAAACCCAGATCCCGCGAGCAAAGGATGGTGAAGAGTAGGTAGATATTAAACAGAGAAGGAGCAGTGACTACCTCAGCTTTCCCGTTCAGAAACACGTTATAACTCCATATATTGCTTTAATTCTGTCTATCCTAGACAGACTCACAGGACTAGAACCAGACCTTTAGAGGCACTAACCAACCACTGAAAAGAGGCTAATCACCTCCCATATGTAAATCAAATTGTTCAAAAAACTGAAAAATATACGTGTAAAGACCAAAAACATTTTGATTTATCCCATGACGTTTCAGTATTTTTCTGGAAGTATTTCTCTGGAAGTATTAAATATTCTAAAATTATTTTTTAGAATATAAATATTATTTTTTAGAATATAAATATTCTAAAATTATTATCACAGCTAGTCAACTCAGACTAAGGCCTTTAGTGTTACACTGACGTCTACTTTCTGTCTCTGGTCACTGTGCTGTTGTTATTTAAGACGCCATCACTAGGAAGAGCTGGTGAAAAATACACAGGAACCCTCCAGTCGTTTATGCAACTTCCACAGGAGACCAAGATTCTTTCAAAACAAAGAGTCTAGACAACACTTTAATCCCACGTAAGGTTACAAAATGTTAAAAGATGCGCTAGCTATGAAAGATGACTGTGAGTGTTTAAAAGACTTTCATTTTAAAATAAAACCCTTCCTGTGCTAAGTTTGATAGCTGTGCTCCTGCCTAATAAGACCTGACAGCGGAGGAACGTGGAAGGAGGCACAGAGGCCACCCAGCCTGGGGGCTCTGCCCCACCCCTCCGCTTGCTCTGTGTACACGTGTATATACCTGTTTGTCCAAGAACCCTTTACCTTCCGGGTCGGCCAAGTCCCCTATCTGCAGAAACACAAAAATGATCATAAGCATGACTGCTGATCTTTGCCCGTGTGTTAAGAAAAATGAGAGCCACCACCACCACACCACCAGCCTTGCAAACCAAGGGCCTTGTGGGGCAGGAGTGACCCAGGTTGCACTGCAGATGAAGAGGCCAATTTAGAGCAGGTGAATGATCTGCCCAGGGGCGCACAGCCAGTCGGTGGAAGGGCCCAGAGGACTCAGCTCCCAAGCCAGTGGTGTTTATGACACCCTTATTTCCCCAACAAAAGTCTACAAGCTATCAAAACCCCAAAAGTACTCAGGTCTCTTGTCTGCTACCTAAGTAGTGGCGGGAGCGGCCACCTGGGCATTCCGATCCAACAGTTACAGCCTGAGAGGTCTGCCGTGACCAGGCCACTCCCCAGGCAGCCTGGCCCCGTGGAAAAGGGTCTGCACAGGCTGGCTCTGACCTGCCAGGCAGAGCTGTGAGGGTGGCCACAGAAGAGAAATTACCTTCCTGAGGATAATGTCCAAGAGGCCAGACTTCTTTAGAAAAAGTGCAGCTTCACGTGCCCCCATTCTCCTTGTATATGCCGTATCGACCTGAGATGGGAGAGCAAGAGGCAGGATAACAGTTCAGCAAATGCAGCAGCAGGTGAAGCAGCACCCACCATGCTGAGTGTCCGGTGACAGAGAACAGAAAAGGACAAAAGGCCACTCACCTGGGCTTCTACTCTGTACTGTGCTTTCCAGCTCAGTCACGCGCTAGTTCCATCTAAAAAGACATCGGCTAAACTTACCTTCTTGTAATAAGATTCACACAATGAATTTCCCGTGGGAATCTGTAAACAAAACCACAGATATCAGTCAAAAGTAAATGCACCCCATTAGAGAAAAAAAGGTTACCCCCTCAATTTTGTCATGACCAACATATTTGATGATAGTAAGAGTCAAAATGTATGTATTTTTAATATAAATATTCTAAAATTATTTTTTAGAATATAAATATTCTAAAATTATTTTTTAGAATATAAATATTCTAAAAATATTTTCATATTCTAAAATTATTTTTTTATTCTAAAATTATATTTTTGAGGTACGGTGGCTCATGCCTGTAATCCCAACACTTTGGGAGGCCAAGCAGGGCGGATCCCCTGAGGTCAGGAGTTCGAGACCAGCCTGCCCAACATGGTGAAACCCTGTCTCTACTATAATACAAAAATTAGCCGGGCATGGTGGTAGGCGCCTGTAATCCCAGCTACTTGGGAGGCTGAGGCAGGAGAATTGCTTGAACCTGGAAGGCGGAGTTTGCAGTGAGCCCGTATCACACCACAGCACTCTAGCCTGGGCAACAGAGTAAGACTCTGTACAAAAAAATAATAGTAATAAATAAAATCGTTTTTTTCTTGTTTGTGTGTGGCGGTGGTAATGGGCTGGAGGGTATGTTGCTGACATGCTAACCCACATCCGGTCTACTTCATCAGGGTTTCCTGTTGTATTAGAAAGATGAGAAGGTTTTGCTTAATAACTCCATAGAGGTGATTCATTTACTGTAGAGCCTTAAGAAAAATACTTATCCTGTCTAGGCCTCTGTTTCTCCATCCATGACATGAGAACATTGATCATAATAGACGAGTAGGCAAAGAATATAATCAAGCAATTCGCAAAACTTTACATGCAGATGACCAATAAAACTATAAGAAAATATTAAGCCTCACTTATGACAAAAGAAGATTAAATTTAAATTAAAAGTCCCTTTCTAAAAATGTAACATAGTAGCAGAGATGTAATACCCAGTGGCAATAAGAATATAAAGAAACAAGTACTTTAGTGTAAAGATAGTCTGAAGTAGTAAACCAGGGCAACGAGGTGTATTTATCAAAGGTTTTAAACAATGCGCAAAAACTTTTGGCCCTGCAATTCTACTTTGAGGAACTTTCCTACCTAAATTTTTGACAAGCACACAATGATTGACCCTGGTAAATTGACATAAGGTATTTTTAACTCCAGCCAGTTTTTTTCTTTCCTGCAGGGTTTTGTGTGAAGCTTTCTAAGAAGTAAATATGTAATTGACTGACAAAGCTTTTTTCTTTTAGAAAATCTAAGCCATGAACATTTAATATGTTTTCCTTTTATATTGTATTAGGAAGATAATGGCAGTCTTTTAAAAATGAAAATAATTTTTTTGTTCATATCTTTATTTTTGTTTCAATCTGTCTGTCCATTTTGGTCTTGTCTGTTTTACCTCTGGGCCATATCTTTACTACAACCAGTCTTCCTAACTCTTCTCCCAACTTTGAGAAGTAGTTTTCTAACTATGTCAATGAAGTATTTCCAAATGAAACTTGCCTAATGGTCTAATGCCATAAAGACTTGTGCTTCTGTCTTCTGTCTTCATTGGATTTTAGTCAGTAAATTTTCTTTCTTTTTTATTTGTTTATTTATTTATTGAGACGGAGTCTCACTCTCTCTGCTCACTGCAACCTCCGCCTCCCAGATTCAAGCAATTCTTCCTCAGCCTGCCAAATAGCTGGGACTGCAGGTGTGCACCACTACATTTGGCTAATTGTATTTTTAGTATAGGTGGGGTTTCACCATGTTGTCCAGGCTAATCTTGAACTCCTAACCTCAGGTGATCCAACCACCTCAGCCTTCCAAAGTGCTGGGATTATAGAAGTGAGCCACTGTGCTCAGCCCATATTCAGAAGTTTTCTACAGTTGTTTTGTTTTGTTGAGATGAAACCTTGCTCTGTTGCCCAGGCTGGAGCGCAATGGTATGATCTTGGCTCACTGCAACCTCCACCTCCCAGGTTCAAGCCATTCTCCTGCCTCAGCCTCCCAAGTAGGTGGGATTACAGGCACCCACCACACCCAGCTAATTTTTGTATTTTTAGTAGAGACAAGGTTTCACCATGTTGGCCAGGCTGATCTCGAACTCCTGACCTCAGGTGATCCACACTTTGGGAGGCCAAGATGGGTGGATCTACAGTATTTTAAAACATGTAGTTATGCCTCTTCCCAAATTTATTCTCAGACTTATTTTTTTACTAGTTTTATTTCTGAATGGCACATTAGAGAGAGAGAAAGCCAGAGAGAGAGAGAGAGAGGAAAGAAGAGACAAGGTGGGACAGTTGGTCTAATTGAGTTCATAGAAAGACAGTGAAGTGAATCATGGGTGTTTCATCACTTTACAAAACTGATAACAATAATATCATTTCTAGAAACGTAAATTTGCAGTTTGAAATGGTAAACTTTTTTTTTTTTTGAGACGGAGTCTTACTCTGTCGCCCAGGCTGGAGTGCAGTGGTGCGATCTCAGCTCACTGCAAGCTCCGCCTCCCGGGTTCACACCATTCCCCTGCCTCAGCCTCCCCAGCAGCTGGGACTACAGGCGCCGCCACCTCGCCCGGCTAATTTTTTATATTTTTAGTAGAAACGGGGTTTCACTGTATTAGCCAGGATGGTCTCAATCTCCTAACCTCGTGATCTGCCCGCCTTGGCCTCCCAAAGTGCTGGGTTTACAGGCTTGAGCGTCCGCACCTGGCCAGTAAACATCTTTTTATAGCTAATGGGCACTTTTAGGCTAACTGAGCAGTGAACACTATTAAATATATGAGGAGCTTTTTAAACCACCTTCCACTTAACTCATAACTACTTGCCAGGTTGAGACTTTCTTTTCTCTATTAACCATGCCAATTTTTGCCCAGAGCATGCTGGAAAAGCTTCTAGATTACTGTCAAATATACCAGGCATGGCTCGTTAACCTGTTGAGTTGTATTATTGCTGAAAAGTTGTTTATTCTAGCTATTCTTGACATTTTAATTTTTTTTTTTATTATAAGAAACCAATGACATACTTATATGAAAAAATATCTCTGTGAAATAAAGCAAAATGCTTTGGAAAAAGGATGCAGGTAAGTCATTTAAAAATTGCTGTTGTTGATGCAGGAGAGGGTTTGGAGAAATAGGAATGCTTTTACACTGTTGGTGGGAGTGCAAATTAGTTCAATCATTGTGGAAGACAGCGTGGCAATTCCTCAAGGATCTAGAACCAGAAATACCATTTGACCCAGCAATCCCATTTGACCCAGCAATCCCATTACTGGGTATATACCTAAAGGATTATAAATCATTCTGCTATAAAGACACATGCACACATATGTTTATTGAGGCACTGTTCACAATAGCAAAGACTTGGAACCAAACCAAATGCCCATCAGTGGTAGACTGGATAAAGAAAATGTGACACATGGCCAGGCATGGTGGCTCACGCCTGTAATTCCAGCACTTTGGGAGGCCAAGGCGGGTGGATCACCTCAGGTCAGGAGTTCGAGACCAGCTTGGCCAACATGGTGAAACCCCGTTTCTACTAAAAATACCAAAAATTATCCGGGCATACTGGCGGACACCTGTAATCCCAGCTACTCAGGAGGCTGAGACAGGAGAATCGCTTGAATCCAGGAGGCAGAGGTTGCAGTGAGCTGAGATCATGCCATTGTACTCCAGCCTGGGCAACAAGAGAGAAACTCTGTCTCAAAAATGAAAAAAAAAAAAAAGAAAACGTGGCACATACACACTATGGAATACTGTGCAGTCATAAAAAAGGATGAGTTCATGTCTTTTGCAAGGACATGGATGAAGCTGGAAACCATCATTCTCAACAAACTAACACAGGAACAGAAAACCAAGCACCACATGTTCTCACTCATAAGTGGGAGTTGAACAATGAGAACACATGGACACAAGGAGGAGAACGTCACACACTGGGGCCTGTCTGGGGATCAGGGGCTAGGGGAGGGAGAGCATTAGGAGAAATACCTAATGTAGATGATGGGTTGATGGGTGCAGCAAACCACCATAGCACGTGTCTATGTAACAAACCTGCACGTTCTGCACGTGTATCCCAGAACTTAAAGTATAATTTTTAAAAAATCCAAAAAAATTACTGCTGTTAAATTAGATGACAGATAGTTACTGAATATCGGAAGACTTTTTCTTAAAGTTTGAAATTGGCACTGGATTTCAAATGTCTACATACTGGCTAGCCCCACTTTCACAAAACCAGAACTGAAAAGGATGTGAAAAAGACAATACTGAGCCTAAGTCATCAGATTATATGGTGATCTTTGGATCTCGTCTACATGAAAAACCAGCAAAGCAGCTTCAAAGCAGCAAGACACTTCTCCATATACTTTTTTTGTTCTTTAAGAAATGTTTTCGTTAATCAGCTAGCAGACTTTTGAGTGTCACATAAAAGGGCTTCTTCTATAGTTTCTCATAAATAATTTGCTGATTCTGGGAACTCTAAAAGGTAAATATTTTATATAGCATGTGTATATTGTAAATTATTTATAAAAATGTTTCAAAAGACCTAATTCTGAAATAGTAAATAACTAAAAAATTACAAAAACTATTCTCAAATAGTAAATAAGTATATATGAGCTTTCAAGTTAGAACTAAAATTTCCATGATGTGGTATCTTTTAAGATTTATTTATCAAGGAATATTGTAATTTGGGAGGATTTTTTAAAAGCAGATTTTATTTTTTCTGCCCTTCACAAAAACTAATTCTGAGCCTTGGGAAATCAGGGCAGCTGCATCATGATATGACTTGCCTGGGGTTTGGTATTTTGCTGAGATACCTGCCAGTTGGAATTAGAACCCTATGGGTATAACTAGGGTAGACTTAATTATTGGCTTACTGTATTTAAATCAAAATGAAAAGCTCATACAAAATTTTGTACCCGTACTCTGAAAAAATGTGGAACTGTTTTTGGACTAAAATTTTATAGCTTTTGTGGCTAATGAGGCATGAAATAAATTGGCAAGCTCCAACTCTTCAGAGTACAGTGGTGCAGTGTGCATTTTCTAATTCCCAGCCCCTGGGATTCCAGCAAAGGTCACAAATTAAACAAAGTCAGGATTAATCAAGACTATAATCAAATAAAACTCAATCATTAATCCTCTTCTGAGTTACAATAGAGTGATTGTGTAATTGTGTGAGCAGCACTGGAGAGGGCTCTTTTGTAGTGCGTAGGAAAATCAACATTAAGGTGTCAAACAGAAAAATGAAACCCTGCAGGTGAAGCTGTCTCTGGAGCCAAGAGAAACTGGCAATTTATGCAGAGTTGCAAGTGAACCTTTGGAGTATTGAAGGGGTGTTGGCACTGAGCTGCAGAGCATGTGGGTCTCTCAGTGGGGCCTCCACAGAGATGAGTGTATGGGCTGCAGCAGGCCCTGTTTGCTGAGAAACTCAGTGTTTGGGTGCAGCAGCTCCAAGCAACAGTCTCTCCAAGTTAACTGCCAAAAATTTACTGTGTAATTCTCAGCTCTTTGTAATTTTGAAGAAGAGGTTCTGGAAAAGCATTTCCTCTGTGGGAGTAATTATGTGTCAGAAAATGCCATTCCCCAATAAAGGGGGAAGGTTCACAAAGCACAGAGCTTTGGCCTGTTTGTTCCATGTTCCTGACTTCTGAACTGATGCTGGCTTTATGATAGCTGTCTTATTATTTCTGCTATTTTATGTTCTGTAGTGATATTTTCTTCATTTCTCATCCCTTCGTCTCAAGTCAGTGTCAGTTTTATTGCCAGTTTTTAAAAGTCAGCAGTGATACTATCCAGTTCTGCTGAGAGTGAAACTTTAAGAATAAATTTTGATTTTAATTCATTCCATATTATATGTGAGTATATTTTTTATGTTTGCTTTAAGGATAGTATTTACCTCTATTTGTTAGCTTTCTGCTTTCCTTCATAAACCAAATTGAAAAATTCTCATTCACTCACCCCCATCTCTAATTTGGTAACTGATTTGAAAGCCCCAAAGCATGTGCCTGTTATCACATGATTCAGTTTGAGTTTCTGTTTTACACAATTTGTTTCTTACATTGCTTTTTCCTATTTATGTACTAAGCTCTCTGTATATGCAGGATACTGTTAGGTACTATGTGAGATATTTATTATTTTCTTTCAAGTAAATAAACAACCAATATCCATGCATAGCTGGTCAGTCCCAAACGTTTACATTACTAAAATATCACTTGGGTTATTTTATTAGCAAGACTTTCTTGTAATGATGTATTATTTCAGATTTTGTCTTTCCATTTAGGCTCATATATGTTACATTTTGGTATCATTATTGAAACAAATTCATGAATTGAGTTCATCATTAGAAAATGAAGGCCTTAGAATTTTGGTAATTGTTTTGGACCATCACAAAAATGTGCTTGGCATATTTAAATTCTGTATTTTTTCCCTTACCTGTAATATCTTTTCAAAGTGTCTAAAGCTGTGATAGAAATGGAATAGCACATAGAATACTTGTGTGTGTGTTTGTATGCCGGAGGGGTCTTATTTTTACCTTTGGTTTTTCTGATTTTATACATACAATGTTAGATATATTGTTCTGCAATTAATATTTCAGTGGAAGAATATTCATGGTCATTTTTTAATGTCAGCATAAAGGTCTGCTGTATTCTGTTTAACAACTGCTTTGTGTCCCAGTGTATAGATATTGCATTATTGATTTAATCCTTTCTTGGTTGAAGGTTATTTAGGTTATTTCCAGTTGTGTAATATTGCAGACAATACTGTAAAGAATATCATTATACTTGCATCTTGTCACATATGTAAGCATATTTTTCTAGGATAGATAATGGAATTGCTGGTTCAAAACATAATATGGCATATTTTATGTTGAAAACTGTTGCTCAAGCACTTTTATAAAAGGCTCTGCCCCACATGTGCTCTCACCCAAGTGTGTGTGAGAGTTGCATTTCCTTACATTGTTAGGTGTAGTGGATACTTTCCACCTTTTAAATTTTCGCTGACTTATTTTTATATTTGAGAAATCTTTTTACACCGTTACTTACTTTCTTCTCTCCAGCAGAGAAGTATTCCATAGTATTACATTTAATTAGTCATCCATTCAGTTACTTCTAACAGTTTGCCATTACATATGATGCTACAAAATCTTAACAAATTTGTAATGCAAAATTTTCATAAGTATAAGACTAACCTTATTACAAAAGTCATTTTACATGTATGCAAGTATGTCTGCAGAATAAATTCTAAAATGGACAGAGGGAGTATGTATTCGTAATTCTAGTTGATAGTGGGTTTTTTGTTTGTTTGTTTGTTTTTTGTTTTGTTTTTTTTTTTGAGACGAAGTCTCGCTCTGTCGCCCAGGCTGGAGTGCAGTGGCGTGATCTCTGCTCACTGCAAGCTCCGCCCCCCGGGTTCACACCATTCTCCTGCCTCAGCCTCCGGAGTAACTGGGACTACAGGCGCCGCCACCACACCCGGCTAAGTTTTTTTGTATTTTTAGTAGAGACGGGGTTTCACCATTTTAGCCAGGATGGTCTCGATCTCCTGACCTCGTGATCCGCCTGCCTCGGCCTCCCAAAGTGCTGGGGTTACAGGCGTGAGCCGCCACGCCTGGCCTCTAGTTGATAGTGTTAAATGAAAAAGGAAGATGGAAAACAGTATGCTACCATTTGTTTACAAGGGGAAGGGTATAAGAATATCCACGTGCAGGCATACACGTTAACATGGTGAGTGCAGAGGAAAATGAGCTTTCAAGTTAGAACTAACACTGTGACTTAGGTCACAACAGGACATAAACATTTAATTTACTCTGAGCCTCAGTTTCCACATGTATGTAAATGAAGCTAGTAAATGCCTGTTTGATAGTATTATGAGAATTAAATGCAAAGTTGTATGTGAAATTATGTGACATCGTGGCCAGTATATGATACATGTAGTAAATAAGTTCTTTTAGATTTCTTTCATTCTGCCAAAGTTATTTCTGTAATCTGAAATCCCTGAGAGGTTCTATTTAGAGAGAGAAAAGTTAGTCATGGAACGTCTGTTATCTAGTCTTCTCTTTTTAAATGTGAATATGGAGGCCCAAGTGACCCATGTGTTTTACTGGGAAGGAGGCCATTAACCCTGGCTTGATTTTGACACTTTAAAAAAAAAAAAAGCTAAAGCAGCAAGACAATGACTTTAAAAGAATTCATAAAAATGTTACCAGACAGTGGAAAAATGAACATGAGTAGGAAAGTGATATGTCTAAAAATGAGTATAGAGGCCAGGCACAGTGGCTCACACCTGTAATCCCAGCACTTTGGGAGGCCGAGGCAGGCAGATCACAAGGTCAGGAGTTTGAGGCCGGCCTGACCAATCTGGTGAAACCCTGTCTCTACTAAAAATACAAAAGTTAGTCGGGCGTGGTGGTGGCATCTGTAGTCCCAGCTACTTAGGAGACTGAGGCAGGAGAATCACGTGAAGCCAGGAGGCGGAAGCTGCAGTAAGCTGAGATCACGCCACTGCACTCCAGCCTGGGTGACAGAGTGAGACTCTATCTCAAAAAAAAAAAAAGAAAGTCCAGGAGAGGTGGCTCACGCCTGTAATCCCAGCACTTTGAGTGGCCAAGGCGGGTGGATCACAAGGTCAGGAGATTGAGACCATCCTGGCCAACAGAGTGAAACCTCGTCTCTACTAAAAATAAAAAAATTAGCCGGGGTAGTGGTGGACGCCTGTAGTCCCAGCTACTTGGGAGGCTGAGGCAGGAGAATGGCGTGAATCCGGGAGGCGGAGCTTGCAGTGAGCCGAGATTGCGCCACTGCACTCCAGCCTGGGCGACAGAGCGAGACTCCGTCTCCAGGGGAAAAAAAAAAAAAAAGAGTGTAGAATAGAGGTGGTATAGTACTTCAGTGAGGAAAACACCTACTCAGAAGCTATGGCTTCTGCAAGCAGTCCTTAAGCCAGGTTCATATGTTACCAGGCATGTGTGCATACTCTTGAATTGGGGGGTGTGTGTGTGTAGGTAGGAGAACTAGATCTGCTTATAAGCCAGTGCAGTTTAGCCAGTTTAGCTTCTGGGTAATTCCTACAGAAATAAATTTTGAATTACTGAAACACACACACACAGCGTGCAATAATATCAACTCTCTTAAATAACAAGTACATGTTATCACTAACAGTGTTTTTAAATGTCTAGTGTTCCTTCCAGATTTACTCCTTCACCTTTCCCTTCCAAGTCATTTGAATCACAAAGACTTCATAAAAGTTATCTTGTCAAAGATGTCAAATTAGAAAAGACTGCTAAAAAGTTTGTTCCTAGCAATTTCTGTTGACATCCAAGCTGCCCTTGAGCATAGTTACCAACCTAAAAGAACTGAAGAAACCCTGAGTGCAATTTTTTTCCAGTGCAATTCTTTTCTTTCTTTTTTCCTTTTTGCTCTTGCTAACATTTTGCATATTTTATACTAATTTTTCTCTGTATCAGTTTGCTTGGATATGCTTCAGATTACCCAGTCCTCTCTTACCTGATAACTTTTTCCCACTTCAGATAGTCAGCATTTGTAACAGATAAGTTGTTTACTAACACAAATATATGTGTAGTTCTGAAAGCCCCTCTTTTTTTTTTTTTTTAATTTAACACGGAGTCTCGCTCTGTCGCCAGGCTGGAGCGCAGTAGCATGATCGCGGCTCACTGCAACCTCCGCCTCCCGAGCTCAAGCAATTATCCTGCCTCAGCCTCCCGAGTAGCTGGAATTACAGGTGCGCACCACCACGCCCAGCTAATTTTTTTTTGCATTTTTAGTAGAGACAGGGAGGGTTTCACCATGTTGGCCAGGATGGTCTCGATCTCCTGACCTCATGATCCGCCCGCCTCGGCCTCCCAAAGTGCTGGGATTACAGGCATGAGCCACTGCGCCTGGTCTGAAAGCCCCTCTTTTTATATTTACTGCTGAAAAGAACAGAGTGAAGGTGATTGTAGGTGCCATAATTAGATTGACTTGATAAACTATTTAATCTGATTGTTCTGTAGACCTTCCTCTGAAATGTTACAATTCATATTCAGAAACATATGTAAACACTGTAACTTATTCTAAAGTTAATATAGTATCTACTTTTCTTATAAATTTTTGGATGACCTTTATTCAAATTCAGTAAAGTATCTGTATAATGTATACACACACACTACATTTCTATATTTCTGAAAAAATGTTTTATGAAATACCTTTCCAGTCTACATGCAGAACATTCAGGTATTGTTTCATTTGTTTTAATATAGTTAGAACTGCGCTGAATTAATGGATACTACTATGTTCTTTACTTTGTTTATCACAATTTCTGCTGACCAGTATTTCTATTGTTAATAACTCTTTGAAGATGTAACTTCAGTGGTTTTCAAGTATTTTCCCTATAAGGTCAGCCTGCATATAGGTTGGTTTTCTGTAAATATTACAGTTTTTGCATGTGGACTACAACATACACAATTATGGAGCAGGTGTGCAATTTCCTGTTTCCCATTCTACCTACTTGGTGTAGAAGAACTATTCAATGTATATAACATTCAAAAATACTTTTACAAAACAGATTCCAGTATTAAACAGGTCCTTGCTGTCACCACTGAATTTGTATCTTCATGATCGTTCTAGCTTTTATTCTCTTAATGGCCTCCTAATTGGTCTTCTTGTCCCATTGTGATAAATTCTTCACGTTGCCTGCCAAAATTACTGGCATAAAATTCAGGTGTGCTGAATCTGCCATGTAAACTTCTTCTGTGTTCCCATCACTCCCGTCATCATTCTCACCCAAAAAACAAATAAATAATAAAGAAATAAGTGTGTTTTCTTGATATTCATATACACCCCTCATGCTACGTCCCTGCTTTCTGCTGCCCCTGCGTGTAATGGCAGTTCACTTATTCTCACTGCTGTGTAGTATTCCACTCTCTGACTATACTACAGTTTATCCATTCAACCACAAACAAATTTGAGTTGCTGCGGTTTGGACATAATACAAATAGACCACATTATGTTTTATTTGCCTCTTATAGTATTTTCCAACAGATTCTGAGCT
Source organism: Macaca nemestrina (assembly GCF_043159975.1). Lineage (NCBI taxonomy): Eukaryota > Metazoa > Chordata > Mammalia > Primates > Cercopithecidae > Macaca > Macaca nemestrina. Next base: position 142,010,290 of record NC_092134.1, on the reverse strand, counting down.
TATTGACAGGTTTTTTATATCTTTGTAACTTTGATTTTTAGTGCATTAATAGCATAGAGGTTTTTTTGAAAGAATAGAGGGAAAGAGAAGGGAGGTTACTCTAGTGTAATAAATTAGACAATACCCACTGCCATTCTCAGAACGGTAATAAAAAAAAATTGCCCTGTTTCTCAGACTCTTTACTGTGGTTTATGAGTTTATGTTCACATATAGGCCTTTGTAATGGAAAAGTTAACTCTAGTAAAAAGTAGGGATTTGTTTAAACAGCAACTTTTCCATATTTTAACCAGATTCTCCCATTACTTATTATGACCATTGAATACATTTTTATTTCTAACGTAGAAGCAAAGTTGGCTACATGAAATCAGTGGTAGAGTATTCACATAGAAAATTAACCTCTTACAGTTGCTGGAAGAATAGTAACAGCTGTGATCAGACCTTTACCTTTCCGAACCTTCTATCTCAATAATCCACTAGGAGTGAAATTTATCTTAAAATTGGCAGAAGAGAATCCTAGTCATGTGAAGTGTAACCTGAGGGAGTAAAGAATTGTGAATTCTAATTTCTTGTTTGGATCCGGTTATAAATTTGGTCTTTATTTACCCACAATTTTTTTACATGTCCTTTTTCATGACTTTGTGATGTTTTGATGGAAGACTGGTAGATTCCTCAGATATTTTGTCCTAGACTTAGGACAAGTTTCTTGATATGCAGCTTCATTGCTGCTTTTCTTTTTTTTTTTTTTTTTTGAGACGGAGGCTCACTCTCTTGCCCAGGCTGGAGTGCAGGGGCGCGATCTCGGCTCACTGCAAGCTCCGCCTCCTGGGTTCATGCCATTCTCTTGCCTCAGCCTCCCAAGTAGCTGGGACTACAGGTGCCCGCCACCTCGCCCGGCTCATTTTTTTGTATTGTTAGTAGAGATGGAGTTTTACCATGTTAGCCACATAGCCTCGATCTCCTGACCTCATGATCCGCCCGCCTCGGCCTCCCATTGTGCTGGGATTACAGGCGTGAAACACCACACCTGCCTCATTGCTGCTGCTTTTCTAAACCAGAAGCAAAATGAGGAAGTGGCCCCTGTCAGATCATGGTCACTCTAATAGGAAGCAGTATTGATTAATGGGGTGGAAAATCAAAGTTTGTTTTTATGGGATACATTTTAGAAACAAGTACAGTTAATCCTCATTATTTGTGGATTTCGTATTTGTGAATTCACCTTGTTGCTAACATGTATTTGTAATGCTCATGGTATTTTCAGTCATTCACAGACAGGGGCAGAGCAGCAAAAACTTTTGAGTCCCTCAACGTTCATGTTCCCAGCTGCAGTCAAACAAGGCGATGGGCCAGGTGCGGGGGCTCGAGCCTGTAATCCCAGCACTTTGCAAGGCCAAGGCAGATGGATCACTTGAGATCAGGAGTTCGAGACCAGATTGGCCATCATGGTGAAACGCCGTCTCTACTAAAAATTCAAAAACCCGTCAGGTGTGGTGGTGCACGCCTGTAGTCTCAGCTACTCAGGAGGCTGAGGCAGGAGAATTGCTTAAACCTGTATGGTGGAGGTTGCAGCAGTCACACCACTGCACTCCAGCCTGGGCGACACGGTGAGCCTTCGTCTCAAACAAACAAACAAAACCAAGGTGATGCTCTGCCATCTTATTTCAGCTCTCCTGCGGTAATCCAGTGTCCTTTTTATGGTCTGTTTAGCAGCACATTTTCACATACGTCATATTTGCATGTTTTGATGGTGATTTCCTTGTTTAAAAAATGGCCCCCAAGCATCGTGCTGAAGGGCTAATCTTTTCCTAAGCACAAGAAGGCTGTGATATGTGCCTTACAGGGAAAATACTGGTATTAAATACGCTTCTTTCAGGCATGAGTTATAGTGCTGCTGGCTGTGATTTCAAATGTATCAAATGTATGTATTTTATATACACATATACACACATATATTAAATAAGATGCTTTTAAACAGAAACACACATAAAACAAGGTCATGCATTGATTGAATGACAGCAATGTTGTGGCAAGTGGCTTCCAGGAACCTAATCCCGTGTTTCCCCTGGGACCAGTGGTGCAGCATTCGCTAAATGCGGTGTTCACGGCTGTTTTATGTCACATCGCTGTCGAGGATAGGGAGCATCGATGGCACTTGATTGCCTCTTACTTCTGGTACTGTAAGCCAGGTTTATTCTTATTTTCTCAGTGTCAGGTTTTCTCCAGCTGAATTTTTTTCTCTATATTCTTTTTTTTTTGCTCTATATTGTGCCAGATGTGTCACAGGTATTTCTTGTAAAGGTAGCAATTGCCTGTTGTGTTCCTACAATGTGGAGCCTGCTTGTCAGTGATGCTTTTATTTAATCAATTATACATAGAGTTGTCAGCATGGAAAGTGCAGCTTCTGTTTTGAATTATGTTTTACTTCTGAGTATAATTTAAAGGCAGAATGGCTTCACTCCTAGAAACCTGAGACCTCTAAAGCTTGTTCTCCTCCTGACGAATGTTCTCTTTGGGCTCTTCAAATAGAGTATCTTACTCATGGCTTTAGGTGATATACTGGGAAAGCATGCCGTTGCTTTAGAAGGCTTTATAAATAATACTTGAGTGTTCAATATACGAATGTTTGGCTTTCATAACCGTTTCCTCCATCTCTTCTATAAGTTTATTGAATTCACTGTACACATCTACACAGCAAGAAGCATTTATCTCCCTTTATGCTAATAAAATTAAGCAAAAGACAAAGTTACTCCCAAGTTCATAGCATATTCCTTGAAAGGGAAGATTCTAAGAACAAACAGGGATCAGTGCATTACATCTTTAGAATACAGGAAGGAGTCACTACCTTCATTTTAAAAATGAGGAAATAGAGATGAAAACTTTCCATCTTTCCATGCCGTGTTCAGCAGTGGTGATGTGTTTTATACCCACTAATCGAGGCGTCCTCTGTGTTTTGATGCTTTGAGAAGTAGTCATCTGCTTTTCAGTTTGTGATAGTAGATTAAGTGTCCTTGTGCTCACGCAGGATTGTATACTTAAATGATAATATATCTCACTGATGCAAGTGAGGAAACCAGTAGAACTTAGATCCCATACTGTTAAAGTCTTTGATGCTTGAATTATATATAGGGTTTAGAATAATGGGAATTACTTTTTTTTTTTTTTTTTTTTTTTGAGACAGAGTCTCGCTCTGATGCCCAGGCTAGAGTGCAGTGGCGCAATCTCGGCTCACTGCAAGCTCCACCTCTTGGGTTCACACCATTCTCCTGCTTCAGCCTCCAAAGTAGCTGGGATTACAGGCGCCCATCACCACACCTGGCTAATTTTTTTGTATTTTTAGTAGAGACGGGGTTTCACCATAGCCAGGATGGTCTCGATCTCCTGACCTCGTGATCTGCTCACCTCAACCTCCCGAAGTGCTGGGATTACAGACATGAGCCACCGCACCCAGCTGGGAATTTCTAATCTATACCTGAGAGAAAATACTTAACCAGAGATGCCACTTTTTTCAGAATGAAATTTCAGAATGTGTTCCCTTTCAAAAGTTAAGAGGCAGCCCAGTGTCATGTATTTGGTTCTCGTTCTGTGTGGCTACTTGATAGCATTTGCCACTCTACTAAATACTCTTTTTAAAATGTTTTCTTGAAACTGGTTCCTCCCTTGGATTATGTGTTACCTCACTCTCATATTTTTCTTCAACTATTCCTTTTAATCCTTTGGAAATGGCCCTTTTTAAAATGAATCATCATTATATATTTTAGTTCATTGTTTAAAAGTCTGTTTCTCCTATTTAACTGTGCATTGTTTCTTTTTTGTTGTTGTTGTTTGTTTTTTTGAGATGGAGTTTCACTCTTGTTGCCCAGGCTGGAGTACAGTGGCGCGATCTCAGCTCACCGCAACCTCCGTCTCCCCGGTTCAAGCAATTATCCTGCCTCAGACTCCCGAGTAGCTGGGATTACAGGCGTGTGCCACTACGCCTGGCTAATTTTGTATTTTTAGTAGAGATGGCGTTTCTCCATGTTGGTCAGGCTTGTCTCAAACTCCTGACCTCAGGTGATCTGCCCTCCTCGGCCTCCCAAAGTGCTGGGATTACAAGCCTGAGCCACTGCACCCAACCCATTGTTTCTTATCTTTTTACCTCCCAATATCTAGAACATATTGATTGTGATATAGTAGATGCTTTGTAAATGTTTATGGAAGTAAACTATAGCCATTCCTAAAATGCTGGTGTTCCCCTTCCAGCCTGAGGTTGCTCATCTCCCATATACTGGTTCACCTTGTACATTTTTTTCTTTCTTATACTAACTACTCAGAAGTTATGTTAGAGAGGGGGTCTCTGAAACTAGACTGCCTGGGTTCAGATTCCAGCTCTACCAGTTTCTAACCATGTAAGCTTGTCAAGATAATACTAGAAATATTTTCATCTCTATTTCCTTATTTTTAAAGTGAAGATAATAAAATCTCCTTCCTGTAGTCTAAAAATGTAATGCATTGATCCCCGTTTGTTCTTAGCATCATGCCTGGCATTTAGGAAGCCCTTAATCAATGTCAGATAATAGTGCTGTTTTTTTTCTTCTTCTCCCTCAACTGCCATGTATGTATCTGTAACTTCCAAACCTGTTATCTTGAAGCTCTCTGGACTTACATTTTCATATGGCCATTGGGCATTTTCAGATAAGTGCTCTACAGCAATTTTGAACTAAAACTTATTATTTCTGCCTGTGCATGTGTCCTGCCTTCTATATTTCCTACCTTAGATAATGGTATTGGCTGCGCACAGTGGCTCTCATGCCTATAATCCCAGTTCTTTGGAGGCCCAGGCAGGAGGATCACTTGAGTCCAGGAGTTCAAGACCAGCCTGAGCCACATAGCAAGTCCCCATCTCTACAAAAAAATAAATAATTAGGCCCAGCATTGTACCTCACGCCTGTAATCCCAGCACTTTGGGAGGTCAAGGCAAGAGAATATCTTGAGCCCAGGAGTTCCACACCAGCCTGGGCAACATACTGAGACCCTGTCTCTACAAAAAAATAAAAATAAATTAGCCAAACATGGTAGTGCATGCCTGTGGTCCTCGCTACTCAGGAGGCTGAGGTGGGAGGATCTCTTGAAACCTGGGCGGTCTGCAGTGAGCAATGATCATGCCATCACACTGCAACCTGGGGTGACAGAGCAAGGCCCTGTCTCAAAAATAAAAATTAGGCACGGTAGCACACACGTGTAATTTCAACTATTCAGGACGCTAAAGCAGGAGGATTGTTTGAGTCCAGGAGCTCAAGGCTGAAGTGAGCTCTGGTTGTGCCACTGCACTCCAGCCTGGATGACACAGCGAGACCATGTCTCTGAAAAAAATAACAACAATAGTAATAGTGTCTCCCGTGTACTCTCAGAAATGTCATTCACTAGTTTATTCTTTGTCCGAGGCTTTCTGCCTTTGTTTCTCCTCCCGCTTCCCCAAAAAGAGATTTAAAGTCCTCACTCCTGCTTTTCATGATTTTCCAGGACACTCACGCCCTTTACTCCTCATCCATCTGTCCTGGAGTCTCACTAGATGTCTCGAAACTGTCTTGAAACTGTCCTCTGCTGTTATCAGGCTCCATCTCAAAAAAAGAAGAGGCACTAACTCCACCCAGTTCCCTAAACTTGAAAACTTTGATTCCTACTCCTGACCACCCCTCCTTGCCCCTGCAGTTCATCCCTTCTCTGGCCTCACTAGGCCCTGCACAATGTGTTCCTAGCCCGTCTTTCTAGCTCCTCCTCCTTTTTCCTTTTCTTTCCTTCTCTCCCTCCCCTTACTGTTGCACCATATACACATACATCCTAAACGAGATGATTTTTGACCTCTTGTGGTTTGATACGTCTTGCTGGAAATGGGGCCACTGCAGTATCAATGAGGAAGTAATGATGTTTACTGATAATGAAAGCATTATCCTTTCCAGATTTGTTAATTCATTTAACAAACTTAAATTTAATATTTATTATTTATTAGACACTGCTGGGTGACAAGAGAAGCACAATAATGCAAAGATAAGTAAAAGCCTGAGAACAATAGAGAAGACAGGCCCGAAAACTAATGTAAGATAGTAGCTTTTTTTTTTTTTTTTTTTTTTTTTTTGAGACAGAGTCTTGCTCTGTCACCCAGGCTGGAGGACAATGGCATGATCTTGGCTCACTACAACCTCTGCCTCCTGGGTTCAAGCAATTCTCCTGCCTCAGTCTCCCCAGTAGCTAGGATTACGCCACCACACCCAGCTAATTTTTGTATTTTTAATAGAGATAGGGTTTCACCATGTTGGCCAGGCTGGTCTTGAACTCCTGACCTCGTGATCCACCCACCTCGGCCTTCCAAAGTGCTGCAATTACAGGCGTGAGCCACCGCGCCTGGCTGATAATGTCTTATAAAGGTGTGTGTGACATGCTGTATGGAAGGTCAAAGGAAAAATCAGCTCAGTGGGAGTTTGGAGGGGAGAGTCACAGAGGAGGTGGCAGCTGAGTAGCATTTTGAAGATTAAGATTTTGCCAGTAGAGAAGAGGAAGAAATACAGTCTGGATTGGTCAGCATGGTAATTGCATGGAGGAAGTTACAGTACTTGGTGAAAACAGACTACGCTTAAAAGTCAAGGACATTTTTTCTGTATGGAGGCATGAAGAACGGCACGCCAGGCACATCTTCAGCCTTCCTAAAGGCATCGACGTTTGCTGGCAGTAGCACGTAGGTCATTTTGACTGGAGTGAGGATGAATGTATTAGGGTTCTCGAGAGACAGAACTAATAGGATATATGTATGTATGAAAAGTTTATAGAGGAGAATTGACTCACATGATCACAAGGTGAAGTCCCACAATCGGCGTCTGCAAGCCGAGGAGCAAGGAAGCCAGGAGTGGCTCAGTCCAAGTCCAAAGGCCTCAAAAGTAGGGAAGCCAACAGTGCAGCCTTCGGTCTGTGGCTGAATGCCTTAGTACCCCCGGCAAACCACTGGTGTAAGTCTAAGAGTCCAGAGGCAGAAGAACCTGGAGTCTGATGCCCGAGGGCAGGAAGCATCCAGCACGGGAGAAAGATGAAAACCGGAAGACTCACTGAGCCACTGTATCCCCCTTCTTCTGCCTCCTTTATTCTGGCCATGCTGGCAGCCGACTGGATGGTGCCCACCCACACTGAGGGTGGGTCTTCCTCTCCCAGTCCAAGTGTTAATCTCCTCTGGCACCACCCTCATAGACACACCCAGGAACAGTACTTTACCAGCTATCTGGGCATCCTTCAGTCCAGTCAAATTGACACCTAATATTAACCATCACAATGAAATTAGAAGGGGGAGTGGAAACTGGACTATGAAGACATTCATATGTGCTTCCAAAGATTTTGGTGTTTTTTTCTATCTTTGGAGCCTTTGTTCAAGGATGTGAAAATATAAAGTTTGTATTTCATAGGAGTATCACTGTGGCAACAATATAAGAACTAAATGAGGGAGGTTAGTGACTGGGGGCAGGAGACCTTCTCAGGGAGCTGGCACAGAGAATGCCAGTAGAAGAATCTTGATGGCAATAGGGATGGCAAATCTCTAACCAGCAAAACCACTGAGAATTAAGGCTACAGGTACCTTTGGGGGCCAAGAGGCAATTAATACTTTATTATGGAATTCAGAGAAAAATAGAGATAAGACACGAAGTCTGCTCAGCTGTCTGTCATAAAAGTGTGAGCTTGGTGGCCAACCCAGCCTGGCTCCGTTCTCTGTCCTCAGTCACCCCATCCCCACTCCCCTGGTGGCCTGACTCCCACTCCTTGGTGGCCCCATCCCCTAGCTCCTCACGATATGGTTTTTACTTCTCTGGATTTAATAAAAACTTCACCAGTTTAAAAAAAAGAAATGTGTGATCTTGGGCAAATTTGTCTTTTTGAACCAAGTTTTATCACTTAAAATGAGCATAATAATTCATAAGAATGCTGTAAACATAAAATGACTATTATTAACTAAGAATGTACAGTAGATAGTAGGCTGTCACTACATGCTAGTTTTCCTTCTTCCTTTCCATTCTCTTAGTTTACATTTAAGGAAACTGATATTCAGAATGACTAAGTGATCTGTGCATAGTTAAAAGGCCAATTTAGTGATAGAACTGAGACTGGATCCATTACTTTGATTACAACTGGATTCTTTCCATTATGCCAAGCAGCATCCATAGTCATTTGTTTTCATGTGTACAATTTTCTTTGAGAAAAAATGAGCAGAAACTATCAGTTCATCTTTCTTCAATCCTGATAAAATCTAGCACTTACAGAAATTGGTAAGAAGTAAGCATTTATTACATAAACCCATGCCAGCGAGGTGGATGTTGAGTTCTAGTATAAACATCTTTAATAATGATAATTCCATAATTCTCAGCTGTTTCTTTTAGATTGACCTCTTCTCACTTGATAACATTTTCCAATTCTAAGCTCTTGATCCTGATGGAAATCTGATGTAACTTGTCTCAGTAATCATTTTTCCATTTTGAGCATGCTTATATTTTCTAAACTTAACTTTTAACTTGGTTTTCCAGCTTGGCAACCTTAATTTGTCCATTTTAGAACAACCAAAATATTCTTGATTTTGCTGGATTAATTCAGTTATCTCAAATTATCTCTGACTTCCTTTTTCACACCCGATTTTCCTTAGTTTCGTTGATCAAAGATTAATAAGAGTTTGTATGCCGTAACAGTGGATGATACAAGGAAAACTGTGTTTTAGGAATTGGGAAACCTACTTTCTGTTCCATCTGTCTTCTTATTGCCAAGCTGGTTCCTCACCATGATAGGAAAAATTATGTTTGTAATCTTATGTCTTATAAACAGGGCTCAAGTTGGTATAGACTATATATTTTGTGGGGAATTAATTATGTGACTATTCAACATTTGACAAATAATTTTGGACGTAAGTGTGCAATGTCTAAAACACGAATAATTCTAATTTTAATGTCAACGCACTTGATGAGTTGAAGTGGTGCTTGCTGGTAATAGAAGAGAAGAGCCTGCAACCAAAGGTATTGTGTTATATAAAATTACATGTGATTTGTTGTGCCTTCACTTTAAATATTAGCTTTCCCATCAGCCAATGTAAGATATTATTAGTTAACATGGAAAATAACAACTTCTTATATTTACATATTGCAGTTTTTCAAAGCACTTTTGTACACATGTGGTATCTATATAAATTATATTTCAGAATAAAATGGTCACTGTCTATAATTCTTATACTACCACACCATTTGAAAAAGGCCACAGAGATTTATTACTCTGTGAGTTTTGTGAATATTGAGACTCAAATGCTATATTTGTACAAGGAAATCACAAATCATATCTAGAATACATTCACTTACATATTATACCTAGAGTTCATTTTCTCATTGTTCTTTTAAGTTTTTTCTCTGAGTGTGGGTAGGTAAAGTATAGCAAATTTGTTGCAGAAAATTAACTATGACCACATTTTACTCAGGGAAAAATTAAAAACTTGAAGCCACATTCCAAAATTAGGAAAATATTTTGCTTAGAAGGAATGATTATTCTTTGTTTTTGTCTTTTCAATTTTTTCCTTTTAAATGTGCAACATGAAACTACTCCTTACCTTGAAAGCTGTGTGGCTGATTGTTGCGGCTTCCCAACATCTTCACCCTTTTTACCCGAATTTCACCTCTGCTGTTTTACCTTCTAAGCTGTGAACCCTTGTCATCCTATTTGAACTACGCCTGCCCTCCCGCCTCCCTGTTATTAGCAGTATATCAAAGATTGGTCAGTGGTCTTGTCTCCCTGCTAATGTATATCTTGATGTTCTTGAACAGTATTTAAACAGTGCCCCTTTGGAGGAATATCTGATGTCAGTCATTTCCTATTCTGAGTTAAGTTAATTGATCTGATAAATTCCAATGAGCAAGTGAATATAGTGGGTTTAAAACGTATCCATCTATTCTGGATTTGCTGTTGCTCTGGAGAAGGCAAAAAGGCCAGGAATTAGTGAGTGGCTTAGTCTTCTCTCATCATTGGCAGCTGACAGACCTACTGATGAGGTGATAATGAACTCAGAAGTCCACCCGAGGAGCAGCTAGGTGGGAAAAGAACCCAGACAGCAGGCAGGCCTCACTGTGGAGCCTGCCAAGATATTTGCCTTTTCATAGAATTCGTTTCAAGGAGTTTAGCAGGTAGACTTTGCTGGATGCATGTCAGAAGTGTAACTTATCATTCATGGATACCAAAGACAAATACACATTTTATTTCTCTCAACATAACAAGCCAGAGGCCTCAGTCTCAGACGGTCACTGGGGTAATCCAGTCAGAGAGGAAGCATCTGAAACAGGGCTTGAATACAAAGTTCATTTTTAAAAATAACTCTTTCCTTCTTTCCATTAAAATAAATATCCAGTACCTAAGGTATGACAGATTAGACTTTCCAGAATTATTTGCTACTTCTGTTTATTTGATTTCTAGAATGTTGCCTAGCAGTCTCAAACTTAATTGGAGACGGTGAGTATACCTAAGGTAAATCTTCCAATTTTTTTTTTTTTTTTTGAGACGGAGTCTTGCTCCGTTGCCCAGGCTGGGGTGCAGTGGCCGGATCTCAGCTCACTGCAAGCTCCGCCTCCCGGGTTTACGCCATTCTCCTGCCTCAGCCTCCCGAGTAGCTGGAACTATAGGCGCCCGCCACCTCGCCCAGCTAGTTTTTTGTATTTTTTAGTAGAGACGGGGTTTCACCGTGTTAGCCAGGATGGTCTCGATCTCCTGACCTCGTGATCCGCCCGTCTCGGCCTCCCAGAGTGCTGGGAAAATCTTCCAATTTTGTTTCCAGTTATGAATGTTGGTGAATCTTTATTTTCCAAATTCAGTTTATGCTTCCACTGCCCATGTTTCTTCAGGTATCGTAGAAGTGAATTAAGCATTTTCAAGTCCGTTCGTCCCCACTTCATGTTGGTAGTCACCCCTCATACACATATATTTTGTAGCCCACACAGGAAGCAACTTAATGTGAATGTATAAAATGTTTTAAGTTAATTACTGGAAGTGTGTTAAACATAGAATATTGGTGAGTTTTTAAAGTCTCTAAACTTTAAAAATAACTGTTTGTAGAAAAAAATTGTTGTGACTCAACGTTCCTTATGTAAAGACTTGTCTTTTGGGTCGTGTTAAAGAAGCTCGTGAGCTTCCCTTTTTCAGTTTTAGGCAGAACATGGACTTTGAGGCGTTTAAAACATTCTGTTATTCCCACTGTCTTTAAGCTGTAGTGAAATGGATCAGTGTGCTGGGAGTCTGTATTGCTGAACTGTCAGGGCCTGTCTTGTTTAGTTTCCCTCGATGATAAATTTCAGGGAACCCAGAGTGTACTACGTTTAACCAGTTTCGAGGCTGAAAAAATGATAAGGGTTTGTGTCCAGAGGTTTGGGTAACATTGTTAATCGTGCCAAGTATCCACTGAGTTTGGCTTTATTCTTTATGCTGTTTAACTGGCATTTTCTCTGCTGTAAGAAAACAGTCCTTAGGAGCCACGATGACTGATTTTATTGGTAAACATATGAATGAGGCATGTTTCATAAAACTCTATAAATTTAATATTAGAAGCTTGAGAAGACAGTTCAGTAAAGATAATTTTATATATATTTTAACTTTCTTTGATTCCATTCACTTTTTAAATTAGATATTTCAGATTGTAATTCTTAGAATTTGCCATACCGTTTACTCCTCTTTCTTGAAAAACAAATAGAATAAACAAAAGTGTTTAGACATTCTAAAGAGTAATCTGAGGATTGTAGTTTTGACTCCGTTCTTTCACGAGTATAGTTTCTCTTTTCTCTTTTGTAATACAAGATACACACCAGTTTGTCTATTCATTCCGTTTTGCTTCTCCAAACCTGTTTACATCTTTGTTTGTGACTCATTTCTTTATTTGATCATTAGTTGTTACTGTTGTATACAGTCTCTTTAGTTTGATTTTTGCTGAAGTCGGATGAACCTCATTGGTTTCGGGGATGTGCTTGTGGTATGAAACTACCAATCTTCTACTTTGATATTCATGATTCAAAAACTTCTTGTTCCTTTGGAGAAAATGAGCCTAAGTTAGTAGTCATCCTGGAAATATGTTTTCATTTCTATTCATGAAAGAATGCCAGAAACTTTTTATCTTTGAATCCACCAGTTTATCTTTGAATCCTTATTTTCCAAAACTAAGGTAGAAAAATCCTCACTGTTTGATGATTTGCAGACTCTGGTAAAGTGAATAAAGGTGTTAGAATCAAGACATTTTACTCAAAGACCACTAATTTAAAATGGTAAGTCAGAGTCTGGCCCAAGTCCTTGAACTCTCAAGTTAGATTGAATTGTAAACTGCATTAAGTCCCATTATTTTCCCTATTTTGCCTGTTTATCAATGATAACTTCTAGTCAGACTGGGATAATCATGAATCTACAGTGCTGAAGGCATTCATGACAAAGCTCACCCTTTGAATCAGAAAAGCAATTCATCTGTGTCAAAAAAGGATGCAAACTAAGTTTTGATCCTGTCTGATAATGCCATTTTCCAGTTATACCTTATCCAGCATTCTTTATCAAAGCCAGAAAGACTGTAAGCAAGAAGAATTTAGAACAGACTAGGTACTGTAATTCTTTGTGTTTGAAGGGTGATATTTTAGACGTAGAGACAAAAAGTCTCCCTTGAGTTTTTGAAAGAAATTGCTTATAAGGGCAAATGTTTTAGGTTGAAAAGTTGGTATTTTTAGTTTCCCTGTTTATGAATAGTTCACAGGGTAATGTTGTCAGTCATTTTAAACTCATATCTCCCTCTTGGAACGGTTATAGATTGCCAAGAGAAAGTAGAACTTCCTGTCTCTGCGTGTTTTTCTCTGAAATAGTGTGTGATAGAGTCACATTACTCCAGGCTCAATTATAGACACTTTGTGGTTTTTTTTTTAATAATGCCAAAAATCTGTGGATAATGTGTAATAAGCTGATGTACATCCTACTAGAACTAAGATATTTCAGTTTGTGATGAATGCATGTCTTAACATGTTACCTCGTTAATAGTCATTGGTTCATAAATGCTGGGGTTTTTTAATTTAACTCTTTTTATACCTAATATTAGAAATTAACACAATTTAACATTATTTCATCTACCACATTACTGGCCTTGTTTTGATTCTAAATCTTGTGTCCTAAGTTACTAATTACCATATTAATTCAAATGTATAACCTCTTAATGATTTGAGGCCCACTCTGGAAAAGAAAAATACTAGACATTTCTATTAAATTCATGAGTGATTTTTATGTATCTTGTGGATCCATCCCCCAGAGTCATTTCTTATATCTTTATGTTCTAACAATGAAGTTTTTGTAACCTACTTTTAGCAAAATATACATATATACATATACATAACAAAATATACCTACAGTAGCATTTGGAGGTCTTTTATTCCCATGATTATATAACATTAAGCGATATGTAGCCCCCAAATAAATTTTTCTCTAGGAACTTCTTCACATTGCCTACACATGACAGTTGATACTTGGTTCGTTCAATACTTACCTTGGTTTTCCTCCTGTGTCTTTAGCCATTCCCTAAAAGTCTCCCTTTTCTCTCCCTTACAAATGATGGTCCCCATGAGTCCACTTTTAGCTCCCTTCTCTTTTCCTTCTATACTTTCTTCCTCTATATTTTTTTCCAAAGTAATGTCATCTGTTCAGTGGCATCAACCGCTGTTGATACATGCTCATGACGTCCGGGTACAAATAAATACACAAGTGGTTTACTCTAGCCCATAGCTCTCTTCCCAGCGTTGGGCCCCTATCACCTGCCAACTGCACGTGACTGCTCGAACATTCCATAAACAATCTCAACACATCTACAATCATCTCATCATTTTTTTTCACAAATATGCTCCTCAGTATTTTCATCATCAATGAATGTAGTTTACTCAGTTGTCCAAGCCAGAAACTAATTAAATTGTTCTTTACAACTTTTTATCCCTCCTTGCTTCTCATAGCTTTTGAGAGATATCTCCACATCATTTTGTTTCTCTCTTCACAGGAATTATTCTATTTTATCACTTTGTTTTTGCAACAGCATCTTAGCTAATTTCTAAGTAATTTTACCCTTTGCCAGACCTTTTCTTCTGCTGCTTCCATGTTAATACTTGTTTTTGGTTTTTTTTTCTCCTTTGGAGATGGTGTCTTATTCTGTCACCTAGGCTGGAGTGCGTTGGCATAATCACTGGTCACCATAACCTCAACGTCCCAGACTCAAGCGATCCTCCTGCCTCAGCCTCCCAAGTAGCTGGGACCTTCCAAGTAACTGCATGCCATGATGCCCAGCTTAATTTTTTTGTTGTTGTTAGAAACGAAGCCTCACTTCATTGCCCAGGCTGGTCTTAAACGTCTGAGCTCAAGCAGTTCTCCTACCGTGGCCTGCCAAAGTGCTGGGATTACAGACATGAGCCACTGCACCTGGCCTTCATACTTTTGAAAACATGTATATGGTCGTGTTATTTCCCCTTAAAATATCCTTTCAGGATAAAATTCAGACTCTTAAGCCTGGCATTGAAGGTTCCCCATAATCTGGCTCCTCCTGTTGTGCACCAGGCCCATGTTACCTCACTTTTCTCCTTTCTCTCTCTCACTTTTTCCTTCTCTTGCCCTTTTCCCTTTCTCCCCCCGCCTCCCCTTTTCTCCCTCAATTAAGATGCTGCTTCTTCCATGACAAATGATGCTGCAGCAGGAAGTCATTTCTTTCTCTGAGTTTGCTTTGAACCTCTCCTATTGCTGCTGCTTTTTTTCTTATCATGGGTTAACATATCTGTGTACGTGTTTTCTGTTGAATGAGGAGCATCTAGTTCAGTGTTAGACATGGTTCTACCTGTTAGCCGTATCACCTGGAATAACACAGCCTGTGTTCTTGAGGAGGGAGGGTCCTTGTCTTTTTCATTCTTGGAACTTTTTAGAGCTGATTTGACAAATAAATGTCTATTTAAAAGTTACTTTAAAAAAAAGCCTTAGAGGCCAGGCACGGTGGCTCACGCCTGTAATCCTAGCACTTTGGGAGACGGAGGCAGGCAGCAATGACTTGAGGTCAGGAGTTTGAGACCAACCTGGCCAACATGGCGAAACCCCATCTCTACTAAAAATACAAAATTATCTGGGTGTGGTGGTGCGTGCCTGTAATCCCAGCTACTTGGGAGGCTGAGGCAGGAGAATCACTTGAACCCCAGAGGCGGAGGTTGGAGTGAGCCAGTATCGCGCCACTGTACTCCAGCTTGAGCAACAGAGCAAGACTGTCTCAAAGAAAAGAAAAGTCTTAGAAAAGGTATATTTTTTTCTAAATTTTTCAATATAGATTCATCTAATAATCTCAAAATAGTTTTATAGTAGCCTAAATAAAATCAACTTCACACATGTGGCCTTCTATTCCTATTTGAGATGCAAAGTGATGCAATAAATAGAACAATAATAATATATTGTTTTACGTTTTCCATGTATGTATTATGAAAGCCTCACAAGCAGCCTGTGAGAAAGCTGCTTTCATTATGCTTGTTTTATAGTTGAGGAAACTGAGACTATAATAAAGTGAGTAATTTTCCCAATTATACTAATAAATGGAAAGGAACAGATCCGTAACTTTGGTTTCCTTTTGCTATCTAATGTTGCTCTTCTAGATCTTACCTAGCTGGGGAAGGGGAAAATGTGAATAAAATACCAAAATAAGTGAATGTTAAAGTAATTCAGGCAAGAAATTATGAATTAGGGTTATGTCAGAGGTGGAGAATGAAGAAATATTGAGGAGGTAGAATGAACAGAAGATTTAATGATGTAGGGATATGTGGAATTTGAAGGAAAGGGAGGAGTTAAAGATGATTTAAGCTAAAAGCTCCCAGGACTTTTGACCCCACTTTTCTAGCGTGCTTGGTTTCTCCTTTAAAAAGATTCTGGAGAACAGTTTAACAGTTCCCAATGGAAGTAAATTATAAAAGCTGAGATGGGGATATTTAAACCCTAGAGCCAGCAGCAGTGGATTCAACCCTGCAGTATCCTTTGTTTTATGACTAAGAACCAATATCATCTGTTATTTAACCAGGAAGAGCAAGTTCACTTTTCACAGGACCAACATTTTATATTCTTCTGTGAAATGCATAAACAACATAATACATGATAATGGTGAAAAGTCAGATAGTACAGAAAGGCCTATAAGGAAAAGCAACAACACCTCTACCTTTTCTGTGCCCCTTTCCACATCCTAGAGCGAATGATCCTTTGAACTCTCTTCACTCAAAACTTTGCACTTGCTCTTAGCTAAAGCTGAGAAGCAATCATCACTCAAAACTTCAGACTCGTAATGTTATTTTTTATTGACTCCTTGCTACAGTCAATATTTAGCTTACTTAAATTGCTGCCTGCTTTTCCTCACTCCTTCTCCCAGTTTTTGTATTATTATTTTATTACTCCTGTTCGTTTCCTTTGTAACTTTAAATCATACACTTAAAACTCTAATTTCTCTTTGTCATCTTGCCACAAGCTGTCTCCTAGTGACATGTAAAATAAGGTCATCAATACTTCTACCCTTCCTTCCACTTTTCTTCCCCTCCCTTCTTCTCTCTTCCCCTTTTATTTTTATTCATTTACACAGGACATGCAGCAATATCTTAAACTTGAAGACTCATCTTGTCCTTCTATTTTGGAAAATTATGAACAATTCTCCCAAATATTTTTTTCTCTAATGTTTTGTTCTGCAACTCCTAGTAGACTTAGAGTCTCTTTGTCTTTTTTACATGTCTGTTAATTTATCTTCTCTCTTTTTTATCTCTTTATGTCTCTGTTCCATGTTCTGAGTAAATTCCTAGTACTGTCTTTCAATTCACTGATTCTGTCTTCAGCTACGTTCAATGTACTGTCCACTGCTTATTCAGTTTTTGTCTGTAATTTTACTAACATATTTGCTAAATTTTTTATTGAAGTGTATACTATACCTCTGAAAGGATGTGTGTACTATCACTTTAGTTCACTGTATTTTTACAATCTGAAAAATTTGTGTAACCTGACACCCAAATCAAGAAACAGAATATTCCCAATACTCCGGAAGCCCTCTTTATACTTCCCTCCAGTAAGTAACACCTCCCTTGAGTAATCACTATTCTGACTTCTGAATGCATATTTTAATTTTACCTGTTTTTGTGTTATATATAAATGGAGTTATCAAGTCAGTACTCTTTTGTGTCTGGGTTCTTTCACTCTGCATTGTGAGTTTTATTCATGTTTTTACATGTAGCCAATAGTTCTTTCAGTCTCATCCCATATGGTATTACATTGGGTGACTATACAATATTTATTTGTCTAGCAATTATCCATCTACTTATTTATTCACTGTTGATGAAGACAGAGATCATTTAGTTTGGGGCTCTTACAGCTAGTGGTACCGTAAACATTTCCAGTCTAGTAGTGGTTCTTGACCCAGGGAGATAGTGAGGCTGTCACGGAGATCCAGTCACAGAGCTGGTAGATATCTTGGTTCTGTTTCTGTTCTTGAATCTATCTGCTTGATTCGTTATACCTTGATCCTAACAAGTAATTAGTAATTGGGACAGGAGGCGAGTACACAATTATAGTTCCTGGTGTTAACTGATGAGCCTGTATCTTCAATAAAGTGTTATTAGTCTCCATCATCCAGTAGGAGTGAGATTTCTGGCTCCCCCAGGCTGCTTTCGGATCCATATTCCTGGCAGGCCATGGGGTATTTTGCAGCTCTGTTCCATTTATGTGCCACACATATGTTTAAGTTGTATTTGAGCCCAGCTATAGCTTTCTAGATCTCTCCTTATAGTCATCACTATGTATTTTATATCTCAGAGCATGACTTTACTAAACCCTCTTAACCAGAAGCATTTCTTTGAATCTGAAGACTCCTGGATTTAGGGATATATTTATGACTTCTTTTTTTCTTCCTTTGTTTTAGCTCAGAAAACTTCTTGTGTTACTTCTTTGGTCATTTCCTTTCCTTCATTTTCACTATTCTCATCTTCTAAAACTTTTAGTTGTTGGATTTAGATTTCTCTTAAAATTTTTACTCTGTATTTTTTTATCTCCTTTTCTTCCTTTAGTTCTTGGTTGGGGGGATGAAATATCCTTGACTTTATCTTACAGTACTTTTGAATTTTTTTATTTTGCTAAAGAGCATTTTAACTTTCTTATAATTGGAATGTTCTTTTTCATAGCCTGCTGTGTCTGTTTTGTAGCTTTAGCGTCTTCTTGGATTTCTCTTAAGAAATTGATTAGACCTTTTAAAAATGTTCTTCTATTTCCTGAATTATTTGTGTTTCCTACAGCCTTCGTTGTTAGATTCATGTGTCTTCTCTTTGATTTCAGAGGTTTTTCACGTATTAGTTAATTCTTCATTGTTCCTTCATGTTTAAGAGTACTGGATTGATCGTGGTACGTGGCCAAATTGAAATTCCTTGGGTGGTGTTTGTAGGTTTTACTTCCCTGCTAGGCCTCTGCTCTGGGCGATGCAGCTGGCTGGCAGCTTTGTAGAACTGGCAGAACGTGCCCATCGGTAGACGTCTCTTTAGGATGGATGGTGTGGACGCACTGTTAGGTGGGAGGCACCCCCCAAATTTGAGAATGAAAAAGATTTACTCTGGGGCACCAACTGTGATATAAGCAGCCCTAGATCATTTCAGTAGTTTATTTAGTATCAAAGAGAAGATTCTTTCAGGTTTGTTTGCTTACTTGTTACAGGTGGGGAGAATAATAAACTACATGTCCTATGTAAGAGTGTAGGGAAGTGAGGAGGGGCAACTATTACAGCTGTTCAAAATAGCCTTGTTTTAAATCTTTTATTTTAAGTACAGGGGTACATGTGCAGGTTTGTTACATAGGTAAACTTATGTCATGGAGGTTTGTTGTACAGATTATTTCCTCGCCCAGGTATTAAGCTTAGTACTCTTTAGTTATTTTATAATTTGCCCTGATCCTCTTCCTCCTCCCCCCCTCCATCCTCCATTAGGCCCCAGTGGCTGTTGTTCCCTCTATGTGTCCATGTATTCTCATCATTTAGCTACCACTTGTAAGTGAGAACATGTGGTATTTGGTTTTCTGTTCCTGTGTTGTTTTTTAAGGATAATGGTCTCCAGCTGCATCCATGTGCCTGCAAAAGGACATGTGCTAATTCTTTTTTTATGGCTGTATAGTATTCTGTGGTGTATATGTACTGCGTTTTCCGGGGGTTTTTTTCCTTTTTTTTTTTTTTTTTTTTTTTGAGATGGAGTCTCGCTCTGTCATCAGGCCTGAGTGCAGTGGCGTGATCTCGGCTCACTGCAATCTCCTCTTCCCAGGTTCAAGTGATTCTCCTGCTTCAGCATCCTGAGTAGCTCAGATTACAGGCACGTGCCAGCACGCCTGGCTACTTTTTGTATTTTTAGTACAGACAGGATGGTCTCGATCTCCTGACCTCATGATCCGCCCACCTCAGCCTCCCCAAGTGCTGGGATTGCAGGCGTGAGCCACCGCACCTGGCCCCACGTTTTCTTTAGTCTATCATTGATGAGCATTTAGGTTGATTCTGTGTCTTTGCTATTGTTAATAGTACTGCAGTGAACATACACGTGCATGTGTCTGTATAATGGAACAATTTATATTCCTTAGTATGCAGACAGTAATGGGATTGCTGGGTCAGATGGTGTGTCTGTCTTTAGTTCTTTGAGGAATCGTCATACTATCTGCCACAATGGTTGAACTAATTTACACTTCCACCAACAATGTATAAGTGTTCAGTTTCCTTTTTCCACAACCTTGCCAGCATCTGTTATTTTTTGACTTTTTAATAATAGCCATTCTGACTAGTGTGAGATAATATTGTGGTTTCAATTTACATTTCTCTGATGATCCCTGATGTTGAGCTTTTTTCATGTGCTTCTTGGCCACATGTATGTCTTCTTTTGAAAAGCGTCTGTTTATGTATTTTGCCCACTTTTTAATGGGATTTTTTTCTTGTTTAAGCTCCTTATAGATCCTGGATATTAGACCTTTGTCACATGCATACCTTGCAAAAATTTTCTCCCATTCTGTAGGCCGTATACTATTGAAAGTTTATTTTGCTGTACAGAAACTCTCTAGTTTACGTAGATCCTGTTCATCAATTTTTGCTTTTGTTGCAGTTGCTTTGGCATCCTCGTTGTAAAATCTTTGCCCATTCCTGTGTCCTGAATGGTATGGACTAGGTGGTCTTCCAGGTTTTTTATAGTTTTGGGTTTTACATTTAAGTCTTTAATCCATCTTGAATTAATTTTTGTATAGGGTGTAAGGAAGGGGTCCAGTTTCAATCTTCTGCATATGGCTAGCCAGTTACCACAGCATCATTTACTGAATAGGGAGTTCTTTCCTTCATTGCTTGCTTTTGTCAGGTTTGTTGAAGATCAGATAGTTCTAGATGGGCAGCCTTATTTTGGGGCTCTCTCTTCTGTTCCATTGGTCTTTGTGTCTTTGTACCAGTTACCATGCTGTTTTGGTTACTGTAGCCCTGTAGTATAGTTTGAAGTCAGGTAGCGTGATGCCTCTAGCTTTGTTCTTTTTGGGTAGGATTGCCTTGGCTATTGGGAATCTTTTTTTGGTTTTCATATGAATTTTAAAATAGTTTTCTAGTTTTGTGAAGAATGTCATTGGTAGTTTGATAGGAATAGCATCAAATCTATAAATTGCTTTGTTCAGTGTGGCTATTAAATGATATTGATTCTTCCTATCCATGAGCATGGAATGTTTTTCCATTTGTTTGTGTCATTTCTCATTTCTTTGAGCAGTGTTTTGTAGTTCTCCTTGGTTAGCTATATTTATAGTTTATACTTTTTCAGGCACGTGTAAATGGAATTACATTCCTGATTTGTCTCTTGGCTTGACTGTTGGTGTATAGGAATGCTAGTGATATCTGTATATTGATTTTATATCCTGAGAGTTTGCTGAAGTTTTTTATCACCTGAAGAAGATTTTGGACCAAGATGATGGGGTTTTCTAGATATAGAATTGTGTCATCTGCAAATAGGGATAGTTTGATTTCCTCTCTTCCCTTTTGGATGCCTTTATTTCTTTCTCTTGCCTGATTGCCCTGTCCAGGGCCTTCAGTACTACATTGAATAGGAGTGGTGAGAGAGGGCATCCTTGTCTCATGCCAGTTTTCAAGGGAAATGCTTCCAGCTTTTGTTTATTCAGTATGATATTGGCTGTGGATTTGTCGTAGATGGTTCTTATTATTTTGAGGTATGTTCCTTCAATATGTAGTTTATTGAGAGTTTTTAACATGAAGGGATGTTGACTTTTATTGAAAGCCGTTTCTGCATCTGTTGTGATAATCGTGTAGTTTTTGTCTTAGTTCTGTTTATGTGATGAATCAAATTGATTTTTGCATGTCGAACCGACCTTGCATCATAGAAACAAAGCCTACTTGATCTTGATGGATAAGCTTTTTGATGTGCTTCTGGATTCAGTTTGTCAGGATTTTGTTGAGGATTTTGCATTGACGTTCATCAAGGATATTGGTCTGAAGTTTTCTTTTTTTGTTGTGTCTCTGCCAGGTTTTGATATCAGGATGATGCCAATCTCATAGGATGAGTTGGGGAGGAGTCCCTCCTCCTCAGTTTTTTTGAAATAGTTTTAGTGTTAATGGTACCAGCTCTTCTTTGTACATCTGGTAGAATTTAGCTTTGAATTTATCTCGTACTGGGCTTATTTATTTATTTATTTATTTATTTGGTTGGTTGGTAGGCTATTTGTTACTTCCTCAATTTCAGGGTTCATTATTGGTCTGTTCAGGGATTCAGTTTCTTCCTGGTTCAGTCTTGGGAGGGTGTATGTGTCCAGGAATTTATTCCTTTCTTCTAGATGTCCTAGTTTACATGCATAAAGTTGTTCATATATTCTCTGGTGGTTGTTTGTATTTCTGTGGGTTCAGTGATAATATCCTTTTTGTTATTTCTAATCGTGTTTATTTGGATTTTCTCTCTTACTAGCCTACTTAGCAGTTTATTTTATTAATTATTTTTCAAAAACTAAACTCCTGGACTCATTGATCCTTTGAATGGCTTTTCGCGTCTCAGTCTCCCTCAGTTCAGTTGTAATTTTTGTTATTTCTTGTCTACTGGCTTTGAGGTTGGTTTGCTCTCAGTTCTCTAGTTCTTTTAGTTGTGATATAAAGTTGTTATATTGAGATCTTTCTAACTCTGTGGACATTTAATGATACAAACGTCCCTGTTAACATTGTCGTAGCTGTGTCCCAGAGATTCTGGTATGTTGTATCTTTGTTCTCATTAGTTTCAAAGAACTTCTTGATTTCTGCCTTAATTTCACTATTTATGCAAAAGTCATTCAGGAGCAGGTTATTCAATTTCCATATAATTGTATGGTTTAGAGCAAAATTCTTAGCCTTGATTTCTAATTTGATCGTGCTGTGGTCTGAGAGAGTGTTTGTGATTTAAGTGCTTTTGCATTTACTGAGGAGTATTTTCTGTGCAATTATGTGGTCAGTTTTAGAGTGTGTGCCGTGCGAAGGTGAGAATGTACATTCTGCTGCTTTCGGGTGGAGAGTTCTGTAGATTCCTGTCAAGTCCCTTTGATCCTACGCTGAGTTCAGGTCCTAAATCTTTGTGTGTTTTTTTGCTTGTTTGTTTGTTTTTTTGAGACAGTCTCACTCCATTGCCCAGGCTGGAGTGCAGTGGTGCAATCTCGGCTCACTGCAACCTCCGCCTCCCGGGTTCAAGCAGTTCTCCTGCCTCAGCCTCTTCGGTAACTGGGACTACAGGCGTGCACTAGCATGCCCGCTATTTTTTTTTTTTTTTTTGTATTTTTAGTGGAGACAGTTTCGCCATGTTGGCCGGGCTGGTCTCAAACTCCTAACCTCAAGTGATCTGTCTACCTTAGCCTTCCAAAGTGCTGGGATTACAGGCATGAGCCACCGCTCCTGGCCTTAATCTTTGATCTAATACTGTCAGTGGGGCGTTGAAGTCTCCCACTATTATTGTGTGGGAGTCTAAGTCTCTGAAGGACTCTAAGAACTTGCTTTCTGAATCCGGGTGCTCCTGTGTTAGGTGCGTATGTATTTAGGAGTTAGGTCGTCTTGTTGCATTGAACCCCTTACTATTTAGTAATGCTCTTTTTCTTCTTTTTAATCTTTGTTGGTTTAAAGTCTATTTTGTCTGAAATTAGGATGTAATCCTGCTTTTTTCTGTTTGCTTCGTAGATTTTTCTCCATTTATTTTGAGTCTATGCGTGTCGTTGCGTATGAAATGGGTCTCTTGAAGATAGCAGCCTGGGGGGTCTTGGTTCTTTATCTAGCTTCCCACTTGGTGCCTTTTAATAGGGGTATTTACCCCGTTTACATTCAAGGTTTGTATGGATATGTGTGGATCTGGACCTGTCCTCATGATGTCAGCTGGTTATTTTGCAGACTTGTTTGTGTGGTTGCTTTATCATGTCACTGGTGTGTTTACTTAAATGCGTTTTTCAAGTGGCTGGTAATGGTCTTTCCTGTCCATATTTAGTGCTTCCTTAAGGAGCTCTTGTAAGGCGGGTTTGATAGTAATGAATTTCCTCAGCATTTGCTGGTGTGAAAAGGACCTTGTTTTTCCCTCACATGTTAGTTTGGCCAGATAGGAAATTCTGGCTTGGAATTTCTGTAAGAATGTTGATTTGGTGCCCAGTCTCTTCTGGCTTTTAGGGTTTCTGCGGAGAGGGCCACTGTTAGTCCGATGGATTTCCCTTTGTAGGTGACCTGACCTTACCCTCTAGCTGCCTGTACCATGTTTTTCTTCATCTTAACCTGCAGGAATCTTACGGTTGTGTCTTGAGGATGTTCTTCTCGTGAAGGATCTCACTGGGGTTCAATGCATTTCTTGAATTTGAATATTAGTCTCTCTAGCTAGGGATGGGAAGCTCTCATGGATGATATCCTGAAATATGTTTTCCATTGCTATGCTCTCCCCATCTCTTTCAGGGATACCAGCGATTCATAGATTTGGTCTCTTTTATATAATACCACATTTCTTGGAGGTTTTGTTTATTCCTTTATATTCTCTTTTCTCTATTATTGTCTGACTTCCTTATTTCAGAACACCAGTCTTCAAGCTCTTAGATTCTATCCTCACTGTGGTCTGTTCTGTGTTAATACTTGGGATTGCATCATGAAATCCTTACAGTGTGTTTTTCAGCTCTGTCCGGTTGATTACGTGTTTTTCTTTGCTGGCTGTTTAGTCTGTCTGCTCCTATATTGCTTTATTGTGATTCTTAGCTTCCTTGATTTTGTTTCAGCATACTCCTGCATCTCAACGATCTGCACTCCTATCCATATTCTGCATTCCGTTTCTGTCATTTCTGCCATCTCAACCCGGTTCAGAACCCTTGCTGGAGTGGTGGTGTAGTCATTTTGAGGAAAGAAGGCACTCTGGCTTTTTGAGTTTTCAGAGTTCTTGGATTGGTTCTTCCTTATCTTTCTGGGCTAATGTTTGTTCAGTCTTTGAACTTGCTGACCTTTGGACAGTTTTTTTTTTTTTCCTTCTTCTTCTTTTATACTATTTGATGACCTTCAGTGTTTGATTGTGGTATAAGGTGGATGCAGCCAATTGACTTTGTTTCTGGAAGATTTTAGGGGGCCAGCACTCAGCTCTGATCTTCTAGACTGTGTGCTCTAACTTTGGGGGACTGATATTGGGCAATGACTTTGTTCTGTGGCTCCTCCAGGTTAGGAGTCCACTGTACTGGTGGGGCCAAGGTGCTCCACGATGGCTGGTCACTACGCTCTGATGGGTGGTGTCTGCCAAAGTGCTTCATAGTGTGGTGGCAGCAGGATCCATCCTCATTTGCACGTGCCAGCAATAGCAGCAGTGCAGCAGAGTGGACAGCTGTGACAGGGTGCTAGCAGGTACCAGGGTGCCTGCCCCCATGCAGGTGTTCACCACAGTGGCAGAGGCAGCTCAGCTTGGGGGGCTAGGGAGCCCTTGCTGGTGACTGTGCATGTGGTGTTGCTGGTGGTTGTGTTAACATGGGTGTGGGTTACTGGTGGGGGCAGGTCTCTGTGTGCCCCAGGCAGCAGTGGTTGCTCAGGGTTGGGGAGGGTCTGCTGTCCTCCGTGCCTACTTTCACTCCCGTGGCATGTTGGCGCAAGGGTAGGGGTGGCTGGCTCTGTGCCCACCAAGGCTCCAACTGCAGTGACGGTCCAACAGAGGGGGAACAGGGGGCAGGGTGCACAACATTGGCAGAGCAGGGTGTACACACACGTGCACACTGGCAGGACAAGGAAAGCAAAATCTGCCCACGTACACACGTGCTGGCAAAGAGATGTGGAAGCTTGCCGTAGGCCTGGGGGAAGCTGCAGTGTGCGGAGAAAGCAGGCAGGCCTGGTGCGTGGCCAGTGTGTGACCGCGGGGGCCAGCCTGCTGGAGTTTTTTGCCAGTCAGGCTTAGTTCACCAGCACAGGAGCTATAATGACAGCCTCCAGGGTACCCACGGCTGTCCTGCAAGCAGGCACAGCCAGGCTGTGGTCCCTAGAGAGTCCTGCAGACCAAAGGGTGCTCAGGTTGGACTAGCCCCATCTGATGGGCAAGACCTCCAGAGTTCAGGTCCTGCAGAGGTTAGGTCCAGCTGTTCCCCTAGCGCTGAAGTCTTCTATGGAAGCAAGTCAAGCCTAGGGAGGTGGGCTTCCCTAGCCATCCTGCACTGCAGACACTACCACACCAACCCCCTGGATTCCACCTCAGCTAATGTGCTGCCTTTACTTCTCTAGGCAGCTCTCCCTGCCAAATCGGTGTCTCTGGTAGTTGAGGGGTCGTCTTCTGCTGGAATTCCAGAGGCCCGTAGCAAGCGCAGATTATTCTTTGTGAGTACGACTCACTCGTTCCCTTGGGGTCGTTGGGGGCAGGAATGAGTCCCTGTGCGCAGTAGCCCGGTGCGGGGTTCCCAGCATCCTCCCCTTTCAGCCTGACTTCTGTGTGTTCCCTCCAGCCACCCTCGCTGCCTTCCCTCGGAAGGTCTGTTAGGAGTGTGCCAGTCATCTCGGTTTCTCACTGGCAGCTGTTCCACCTGGCTGCATTTAGTAGGCTTTATTGACCTTCCCCTCTTTTTTAATATAGAGACAGAGTCTCTCCATATTGCCCAGGCTTGTCTCGAATTCCAGGGCACAAGCAGTCCTCCTACCTTGGCCTCCCAAAGTGCTGGAATTACAGGCCTGAGCCACCGTGTCCAGCCTAGTAGTCTCTTTAAGGATGTGTTTTCCAGTTCTTGTTAGTTTCATCCTAAGGGGTACATTGCCAGTATATTCTGCCTTCTTCCAGAGGAGTAAAAATAGATCGGTTTAAAACGCAGAATATTAACATTTCTATTTTTCCTTGAATGCCCATTTATTCTTTTTTTTTTTTTTTTTTTTTTTTTTTTTTTTTTTTTTTTTTGAGGCAGAGTCTCACTCTGTCGCCCAGGCTGGAGTGCAGTGGCACGATCTCAGCTCACAGCAGCCTCTGACTCCTGGGTTCAAGCAATTCTCCTGCCTCAGCCTCTTGAGTTTTTGGGACAACAGGTGCCGCCACCATGCCCAGCTAATTTGTTTTGTATTTTTAGTAGAGATGGGGTTTCACCATGTTGACCAAGGTGGTCTTAATCTCCTGAGGATTATAAATCATGCTACTATAAAGACACATGCACACGTATGTTTATTGCGGCACTGTTCACAATAGCAAAGACTTGGAACCAACCCAAATGTCCATCAACAATAGACTGGATTAAGAAA
Organism: Macaca nemestrina; assembly: GCF_043159975.1. Taxonomy (NCBI): domain Eukaryota; kingdom Metazoa; phylum Chordata; class Mammalia; order Primates; family Cercopithecidae; genus Macaca; species Macaca nemestrina. The sequence continues at coordinate 141,983,544 of NC_092134.1, read as the reverse complement.
ATGTGGCACATATACACCATGAAGTACTATGCAGCCATAAAAAAGGATGAGTTTATGTCCTTTGCAGGAACATGGATGAAGCTGGAACCATCATTCTCAGCAAACTATCACAAGGACGGAAAACCAAACACCACTTGTTCTCACTCATAGGTGGGAATTGAAGAATGAGATCACTTGGACATAGTGAGGGGAACATCACACACTGGGGCCTTTTTGGCGGGGGGTGGGTAAGGGAGGGATAGCGTTAGGAGAAATACCTAATATACATGATGAGTTGATGGGTGCAGCAAACCAACATGGCACGTGTATACCTGTGTATGAAAACTGCACATTGTGTACACGTACCCTAGAAATTAAAGTATAATTTTTTTAAAAAAAGGAATTTGAAGCTTTGAGATCAGCCTAGAATACTTTGGGTAAATTCTGTTGACAGTTTCTTGCTGAATCACTTTGAATGGATATTCAAAACTTCGTTTGAACTTAAGAAAAATAAGAATTTCTTTTTATATTTCACTGAATGGTAAACAGTTTCTACTCTGTTCTGGGAATTCATAGATGAAAGGCCATGGTTTTTACCTTTGCAGATCTATGGAGAGAGACACAACACAGGAGATTATATTAATAATATACTATAATAATAGACATAAAGGAAGTATGAACAGGTTTCAGTGGGAGCTTGTAGAGAGCGTTTTTCCTGAAAAAGCCAAGCAAAGATAAAACTCAGTAAGCAAGAAGATAAAGCAGGCCAGGCGCAGTGGCTCACGCCTGTCATCCCAGCACTTTGGGAGGCCAAGGCCGAGGCCGGTGGATCACCTGAGGTCAGGAGTTTGGGACCAGCCTGACCAACATGGTGAAACCCCATCTATACTGAAAAAGTACAAAAATTAGCTGGTCGTGGTGGTGCACGCCTTTAATCTCAGCTACTCAGGAGGCTGAGGCAGGAGAATCGTTTGAACCTAGGAGGCCGAGGTTGCAGTGAGCTGAGATTGTGCCATTGCACTCCAGCCTGGGCGACAAGAGTGAAACTCTGTCTCAAAAACAAAAACAAAAAAATAAAATAAAGCAAATAATTCAGGGATAGAGAAACCATGGCAAAAGGTGATAAGTGCTGAATTTAAATCTAGAACCTAGACTCAATCTGAGAGTACATTATCCCAGGTCTCCCTGATATCATACAGACCCTCCTAGTCTTTTAGCTCCTAAAGGATAAATCAGAGAAGAGAGCCTTGTGAGTATTCTTAATTGATAAAATGGCAGATGAAAAGTCACAGAGGTATGAAATATTAATATTAACATGTATTTGAGGAACTATAAGAAATTTAGTATTGCTGGAGTGAAAAATGTTTGAGGAAAATTTTGAGGGAAAAGGCTAGAAGGGCTTTGTGTGCCACTCATTTAAATTCTTATTCTATAGCAGGGAAGTGAGTGATCCAGTCCATATTTCAGGAAGATAGTGCTGACCCTGGAGTCCGTTACATGAATGCAGACAGTAACACTCTCAAAACTGATTAAATACACTTAATGAAATAATTACCAGTATCTATGTTATCTGCCTTTTTTGCCTGTCACTCATGCGGTCCTCACAACTCCCTCCAGCCCCTAAACTAATCAGTCCGGGCATTAGACAGCTTTGAAATGTTTATTAAGAAAACAGTCCTATTTTGACAGACAGGGGTTAGAGCACCCGGACTTAAAGCAGGCTTTCCAGCTCTTCCGGGGATCTCTCGTGTAGGCGACATGAGGCCAGCAGAGCCCGGTGCAAACAGGCATCATGAGCAAAGGACCATTTTTATTTTCCATTGTAGACTTCGTCCTTCAAAAGAGAGTGCCATTCGTCCCAACTAGTATTTCCCCCCCTTTTATCTGTATCACCAATGCTAAATTAGTTCATGGGTCATTCAAATTATAGCAGCTTTGGTATTAGTCTTTCTGTTTCAGTTTCAGTGCTCTGCTGATTATTTTGGCTTGAAAATATCCCATGCAGTCATCATGCTGCTTTTAATTCAAAAGGTTCCTATGAGCTGCACCAGGAATATCGTATCTAGTATAAAAACTGTATGTCTCTTCTTCCCTGGAGCAGATTCTCTTGTAACTTAAGAATTGAGTTATCTTAGTATTGATACTGAGTTATTTTTAGAGAGTTCTGTGGCGGTTAGTGAGTGGCTCAGTGTTTTCATCGCTCATTCACTTAACTACCCTGTCTGAACGTCTGTGCCACTTACGCGCTCTCACTTCTCACCCGAGTCTTAGATGCTTTTTCATTCTTTGTATTACCAGGAAAGATTAAACGCATCATATAATGCCAGTGACTGCAGGGCTTTCCTTTCAAGCTTCTAAACTACATGCCAGTATGCTGAAATAAAGTATATCCCGAGGCTTATCATTTAAAGTGTAGATTTCATATGTAAAAACTTTTTTTTTTTCTTTTTTTGAGACGGAGTCTCGCTCTGTCGCCCAGGCTGGAGTGCAGTGGCTTGATCTCGGCTCACTGCAAACTCCACCTCCCAGGTTCACGCCATTCTCCTGCCTCAGCCTCCCTAGTAGCTGGGACTACAGGCGCCTGCCACCTCGCCCGGCTAATTCTTTGTATTTTAGTAGAGACGGGGTTTCACTGTGTTAGCCAGGATGGTCTCGATCTCCTGACCTCGTGATCTTCCCGCCTCAGCCTCCCAAAGTGCTGGGATTACAGGCGTGAGCCACCGCGCCCAGCCTGTAAAAACATTTTCATCTTTGTTTATAAATAAAACATCTGATTATACTAAAATACTTTTATGGGACTCAAAAGAGGGGAGTCAGGGTTGGGGCGGGGTCTGTCATTTATTTACTTACTTATTTTTTAAAGATGTCTGGCCTGGTTCTGTGGTGGCAACTTTTCTTCGCTAATTGTGAACTTTGCTTGGAGTATGCAGTAGATTCAGTCAGCATCTCAGTGGGGAAAGAGGGGTTTCAATACAGCTGTAATACAGTGTTCTCTTTGCGTTGAGTGAAGAAGCTGTTGATCTCTCGAGGAGGAAAGGAGAGACTGGAACCACATGAAGGTTTGTGCCGTGAAACCCTGATGGGACATTTTGATCGTGTGTTTTAACAAAGCTGACAGCCCTCGGCCACACAATTCTTGGGAAGTAAAACAAGTATTCATTTAACTCTTGACTAAAGATTAAAAGATACAATTAAAAAGAAATCTAAAACCCAGAGTGGTAATTCCACTTTTTCTTTCTCTTTCTGTTGTTGGAACCTGAGCTCTCTAGGAAAACTAACAGTTGTTAAGGGCCTGCCAGGTGCCAGATCCATGTCTGTAAGAGAGGTATAATTATTGTTTTATACTGTCTCAATCTTAACAACAACTGAACTAGTAAGTTTACACATTTATATTTCCATTTGATAGATACAAACAATGAAGTTCAGGAGGCTGCCTGTCTAGGGTCGTACAACTAGTAAGCAGCATGATCCAACTCCAAAGCACATGCCTTTTCTTCTGTATTTTAGTGCTCCTTCAGTCACTTACATGATTTACTTGTTATTCTTTTATAAATTTAAGCAGTAGTAAAAAGTAGAAAGAATAAAGAAAAAAACAGCCCCAAAGTCAATTGCCTAGAAAATAATCGTTATGTGTGGTAGGTAAGCAGGCTTCCTGTCATATTCCTACACACATATAGAAAAAAATTAACATATCATAATAATGTGCCATTTTAAATAAAAATTGAATTTAATTTTACTTGACATTAGCAGAATAAACAAAGAGAATTTCGGTAGAGTGTTTCTTTATTATAAAGGAGAATTCCTCAGCCATCCTTGCAAGTTTAAGAAAAGAGATAAGAGATTGGGGTTATGTTTTATAACAACATCTTTTATTTTTATTTTAATCAGTATTAATTCATGCCATGCTCTAAAAGATGAAGAAATTAGCAATTCTTCTCATCAATTTTTAGCGACATATTTTTATATCAGCTTTACCAAGGTATATAACATTTACATCTTATTTTATAACTCCCAGGCTACTTAGTCTAGGTGCTACATTTAAATTCAGCACTTAACACCTTTTGCCACATTTTCCCTACCCCTGAATTCTTTGCTTTATCGTTTTACTTATTTGATTTTATCTTCACTTAACTATTTCAGGAAAGACTGATGCTGAATTCTGCTTTTCTTGTTTTCTGTTTGCGTGCTTGATAGTGTTTATTTGCCATTCTGCTTGAAGTATTACTTAGCTGGTTATGAAATTCTTAGGTATGTTCTTCTAATGCAGTGGATGAATGTTCCCTGATGCTCTCTTCCTACCATCAGTGTATCTGATGTCACCCTCTGAGTCAGAACAGAAGGGCTAGGAATTGACTTCAGTCTGCTTTTCTGTAGCCTGGGAAATGTGAGGAGCTAGGACCATGCTTAGCTAGGGATCTGCACACTCCTTGTGGGAGCCCTGGACTCAGGTTGGGTTTTTTTTTGTTTTTTTTTTCCTGAAATTTTGATAAATGTCATGTATTCATCCTGGTAAGCGTGAGTAGGTTCAGATCATCTGTGAAATTCTTTAGAGACTACAAGAAAACAGCATATCGTGGTAATTTTTCTTGCCTTTATGAGGTTGCCATAGTTAAATGTTTTGTCCTGACTCATCTCTTAAACCACCAATTCACCCTTTCAATCTGTTTTTCTCCAAATTTGGGGATATTACTGGGAATTCTCACAGTTTTATCACCTCACTTCTCAGTTGTTTCTGGGCTTAGAATAGGGTAAAGAGCGACACTATTTTTCACCACAATTTTCGTTTGATTTTCTTACCTGCAGCCTGACTCAAAAACACTGACAAGCCTTCTTTCATTTCTAGAACAACTGATTGACCCTAATAGAATACATAGGTTCTGTCAGTCAGTTATTATAGTGTATAGGAAACAGAGCATGTTGTGACATTTGTTTATTTAAGAGATGATGGCTTTCAGGTTTTTTGGGTTTTGTTTGTTTTGATCCTTTGAGGATCGTATGTTGTAGTCCAGAGAAGGTATTTAGAATTGTGACAAGGTAATAAAATTGAGACAAACACAATTATTTATCTTTGTCGAGACTCACTCCTGGCAATTTTCAAATATACCTTCGTTGAAATGCATCACTGAAATACTAGCATACATTTTAGGTACCTTTTTACTTTTTCACAGTGTGCTTATTAGTCAGTGTAAAATGCACCCAAATCAAAATTAACTGCTTTGAAAAGGGAAGTTGATGGCTTCTCGGCCATTTGGCTAAGATCAACTGAAAAGGGAAGTAGAGATAATACAGTGTAACAATTTATTTTTAAAACAATTAGTTTTCCTAAATTGACAAATAAAAATTGTGTATGTCCATCATGTACAACATGATGTTTGGAAATACGCACATTTTGTGGAATTGTTAAATCAAGCTAATTAACATATTCATTACCTCACATGCTTATCATTTTTCATGGTGAGAACACTTAGAATCTATACTCAGCAATTTTCAAGACGTAATTTCTATATAGAGAAAATCTGTAGAACTCAGGCTTATCTATTTTGAAGGTTCTTAAGATATATTTCCAAGAAAATACAGTATAAATTTTGTAATTCATACCAGTTTTCACGCTAGCCACATAAATTTTTCCTTTTTGCTCCCAGGTTAAGAATTCAAGGCTTACAAAAATGAACACAGGGCCGGGCATGGTGGCTCACGCCTGTAATCCCAGCACTTGGGAGGCTGAGACGGGAAGATCACCTGAGGTCAGGAGTTCAAGACCAGCCTGGCCAACATGGTGAAACCCCGTCTCTACTAAAAATACAAAAATTAGCTGGGCAAGGTGGCGCATGCCTGTAGTCCCAGCTACTCAGGAGGCTGAGGCATGAGAATTGCTTGAACCCAGGAGGCAGTGAGCTGAGATGGCACCACTGCACTCCAACCTGGTCAACAGAGTAAGATTTGGTCTCAAGAAAAAAAAAATTAAAATTAAAAATGAACACAGGCTTCTCGTATGTCTGTCCACTTAGTTGATTCTCTAGAGTGTGACACGTTTTACAATGTGTTGTCTACAGTATTTATTTACATTGTCTGGCATGCTATAAAGGTTGGTAGCATTTGCTAATAAGGAACCACTCTAGTGACCGATGTGAATGATCTACCACTGCCTCCTCCTGGTTTGGATTTCTTTCCTAGCAAAATACGGATATAAGAAGTGAGCCAGACATCTTTGAGAAGGAGCATGTCTGCCACTCTTGTTTCCAAAAGTGTTTATATTTATTCATTAAAGGACTTTTGTTACTGAATTCTTTTTAGGAAACTTAGTGACCCATACATTGCCTGTATGGCTAATGATGAAGAATCAGCTTAAGGGGAAAAAATGTATAACGTCCAGCCAGGCACAGTGGCTCACGCCCATAATCCCAGCCCTTTGGGAGGCCGTGGCGGGCAGATCACTTGAGGTCAGGAGTTCGAGACCAGCCTGGCCAACATGGTGAAACCCCGTCTCTACCAAAAATACAAAAATTAGCCAGGCGTGGTGGCAGGCACCTGTAGTCTCAGTTACTCAGGAGGCTGAGGCAGGAGAATTGCTTGAACCTGGGAGGCAGAGGTTGCAGTGAGCCGAGATTATACCACTGCACTCCAGCCCAGGCAACAGAGCGAAGACTCCATCTCAAAAAAAAAAAAGTATAATGTCTCACAATATAAGGCAACAAGATTTCCTACTTAGGGCCGGGCGCGGTGGCTCAAGCCTGTAATCCCAGCACTTTGGGAGGCCGAGGCGGGTGGGTCACGAGGTCAGGAGATCCAGACCATCCTGGCTAACACGGTGAAACCCCGTCTCTACTAAAAATACAAAAAACTAGCCGGGCGTGGTGGCGGCGCCTGTAGTCCCAGCTGCTCGGGAGGCTGAGGCAGGAGAATGGCGTGAACCCGGGAGGCGGAGCTTGCAGTGAGCTGAGATCCGGCCACTGCACTCCAGCCTGGGCGACAGAGCGAGACTCCGTCTCAAAAAAAAAAAAAAAAAAAATACATGGGGCGCCAGAATGTAGGTTTTTTGGTAACTGTCCGGCATTCCCATACTCATTTCCTTCCTCAGTTTTATGATTCACTGGGAAGCTTCAAGCCTTGAAATCTTTCTGATTTCATTTTTGCAGTATGCTTTTTCTTCCCATGGCCGTGCTCGGATTGCTGCACACCTCATGTGATTATGCAGTCCAGTCATTTCGATGACCTGGGGAGATGTGAAGAGGCTGAGCTAGACTTCAGATTTTCTCCTGTCCTGTGTTCTTCTTGTAAAGGAATGTAGTCAGGCACTGTCTTTTTTGTGTTTGTTGTTGGCTGCATGTCCTCAAAACATATTCAACAAGTAGATGTCTATTGAAAAAAGGAAATTTTCCTCAGTTACACCCAAGAAAACGACGACATTGGAGTCAGTTCCATGTTTATAATAGAGTCCCAACACTTCTTTTTCTCCAGGGTTTCTACAAGAAGAAGCATAAAACAGTGTTAGTATGTAACTGGCCTTTGGCTTTGAGGCTTCAGTAAATCCGTAAAGTGAGATCAATTAGGATTAATAGCCTTTTTTCTAGCTAAAAAGTGTTCAAGATCTTGGCTTAAAAAGAGTTCTTTTTGGCTGGGCCCAGTGGCTCTCGCCTGTAATCCCAGCACTTTGGGAGGCCGAGGTGGGCGGATCACGACGTCAGAAGTTCAAGACCAGCCTGGCCAATATGGTGAAACCCCGTCTCTACTAAAAAAATACAAAAATTAGCCGGGCATAGTGCCACGCACCTGTAGTCCCAGCTACTCGGGAGGCTGAGGCAGAAGAGCCACTTGAACCCAGGAGACAGAGGTTGCAGTGAGCTGAGATCGCCCCACTGCATTCCAGCCTGGGCAACAGAGTAAGACTGTCTCAAAAAAAAAAAAAAAAAAAAAAAAAAAAGCTTTTTGATACCTGTTTTAGCTGCTTCCAGTATTTTATTCAAAGAGTTGAGAACATAAAAGATAGCTTGATTATACTTAGACCTTAAGAAACTTGTAGGAGTTCATCAAACACATAACGTTTACAGCTGGTTAGACTTCCAGCTTTCCTAGACAAGAGTATGGCGCTCTTGCCAGTGTTGGTTTAAAGTATGTGTAATTTACATAAAAGAGCACTGACTGCAGCGTAGGTCTCCAGGCGGAGAATGCGCTGACAACTTTGTCTCCAGGTCCACTCTGCTGCTGCTGACTGAGGAGGGAGACCAGGTTCACAGTGTTGTGCTTTCTTCTTTTGGCACCAAAAGGGGCTCCTCCTGGTTGATGAGTTTTAAAGGATGAGGGAAAAATTCGTCCTGGGGAATGTTATTTTCCTTAGTGGGTAAGTCAAGTCAGGGAAAGACAGAAAACAATGGAGATAAGAGGATGGGATGCATTAAATTTATCCTATAGCTCTTTCACCACAGTAATTCACTCAGAAGGGACTCATTCTGAATGCAGTATTTAGTGTTAAAAGAACAGGCCTGGGGCAAGCGCAGGCCAGCACTGAGAAACAGTGGTGGGTTGAGACCTATTGTATTTTTTAAGTGGTTTCAAGGCTGTCCAGGTGTCCTGATTTAAAGGCTGCTTCTTAAGTCAGGAAATTGTATCTTGTTCTGAGGTTTACTGTAATAAAGTACACAGTCCTAGGGGATGGTACTTCTAGCTCCATGAATCACTTTACAGGCTGGCGGTACTGACCCAAGCCTCATGATTTATTTATGCCATACCACAGTAGGAATGGCAAATATGTAAGCCACACATGGTCTATGGGATGGGCCTTTAACTGGGAAACTGCCATAAATCCACGAAGTCAGATAGGACAGAGCCAGCAGGAGCGCATGTCGTGTACACGATTTCTTCCTGTTTTATAGGGACTTACAGTTCTAGAACTTACTAAGTTCTTCATCCTTCTTGGAATGTATATCTGTCGTAATCTGTTTTGTGTTGTTATAAAAGAATACCTGCGCCTGGGTAATTCATAATGTAACCAGGTTTATGTAGCTCACGGTTCTGCAGGCTAAGAAGTTCAAGGGCGTGGCCCTGGCTTCTGGCAAGGGCTTTCATGCTGCCTCACAAGATAGCAGAGAAGGTCAACGGGGAAGGGGACACAGGCAAACAGGAAAACCTGAGGGTCCGTCCCGGCTTTATCACAACCCACTCTGCTGGGAACTAATCCATTCCCTGCAATATCTGATACCATCTTGTCAGAGTGGGAACTCAGTCACTACCACAAGAACAGCACCAAGCCATTCCTGAAGGATTCGCCCCCCCGTGACCTGAACACCTCCCATTAGGCCCCACCTGCCAACACCATCATACTGGGAATCAAATTGCAACAGGAGTTTCGGTGGGGACAGATGAACAGTATCCACACCATAGCAATATCCTTGGACTGTTTGTGTGCTGTGTTGGTTTATCCAGTCTTTGATTTACTGCTTACAAATCTAAAGAATAGCTCTGAAATATAGTCTAGCACTGTTGTCACTGATACTTTCTCTTGGATTTATTTCTATAAAGTGTCGCCCATGTTTTTCAAATAATTTCTATGTTTTGATTAAATACTAAGGCGTGCAATGGCCAGATCTAAAGAGTATGTTTAGTCGTGTACAAAACTGCCAAACTGTCTTCCAGAGTGCTGCACCATTTTGCATTCCCACCCGCGGAGAATGAGAATTCCTGTTGCTCGGCATTCTTGCCATCATGTGGTAGTGTGAGTGCTCTGGATTTCGTCCATTGTAGTAAGTGTGTAGTGGTATCTCATTGTTCTCACGTGCATTTCCTGATTCCGTATGGTGTGGAGCATCTTTTGGATGCTGATGTGCCGTCTGTATGTAGTCTTTGGTGAGGTGTCTGTTAAGGTCTCTGGTGCATTTTCTTCCTTTTATCTTCTTTTATTTTTGTTTTTTATAATATTTTAAATTTTTAGTTGATACAACATAATTGTACATATATATGGGGTACGTCATGATGTTTTAATACATGCAATGTATGGTAAGGCCCATTTTTTAATCAGATCATTTATTTTCTTAGTGTTGAATTTTAAGTGTCTGTATATTTTGGATAACAGTCCTTGATCAAATGTATCTTTTGCAAGTATTTTCTCCCATTCTGTGGTTTATCTTCTCATTCTCTTAATATTTGAATATTTAAACACATTTATAAATTAATGGTAGATTATTTATAACAATGGTTAAACGGTTGGTAAGTAAATCACTACTGAGCATATACTGCTTCGAAGGGCCCAGGGATCCATTAGGCCTCCAGCTATAACCCAGCACAGCATTCTGAAATACCCAGTTCTCCCCAGAGTTTCAGGAGTCCCCAGGCCTTAACCACCTCATTGCCTCAAGAACTCTTAGAGCTCACCAGGCTCCATCTACCACAAGCCTTCGTCATATCACCCTGTTCCTGTTGCTTAGGAGCTTTCTCAGGATAGCATTTCAAGATTAAGTACCCATCCTAGATTTCTCAGTGCTCCTCGTGACCTTTGTCACGTAGAAGGCATTTAATAAATGTGTGCTGAACTGAACTGAACCAGCAAGCACAAAAGAGATTTAAAAGACTGCCATCGTAATTGAAAAGGATTAAAAAGACACTGGGAAAGGCAGCATGTATTTGGGGGAATATGAGAAATTTCTAAATCACTGGACCCTCAGCCTGGAAAATTTAGGTTGGAGCCAAACTGCAAATGGTTTGAATGTCATCATGTATAGTTTACGTATTTATATATACTTACCTTTCTCGTAGAAGGGTGAATTATCATTTTATAATAGCTAGAATGTTCTTAGAATTTATCTTCTTAGTTCAGAAAACATCACATTGCGATCTGCCAGTAGCCACCCCCTGCAGTAATTTCTTGTCCTCGTTGGCCTTCAGTCTGAGCTCTTACTGCCGTTTTCTCTGGTACACTTGCACATGCACACCGTGACCGCAGACATCTGAGAGAATGGAAATAATATGTTTAATGAGAGATTGTTATTGGAGACTGTAGCACTTGTTTTTATTCTTTCTATTGCTTTTTCTCTTTGTTTCTTTCAAAGTACATACAAATACATATTGATTATATCCTATGTAAGGGAATGTGTATTTAGAATAGGACTACTCTAAGTTTGAAATGCCTTTTTTCTTACAGAGGAGTGTGATTTAAGCATGTATATTCAGTCAGATCTTTTAGCTCTCACCTTGATAAAATTATCGGGCATGAGAAGCAATCAAGTCTTCTTTTCTAGAAATACGTTTGAACGAGAAAAATAATGAACTTTATAAATTAAGAGAGGTTATGGTTTAATCTCTTTAAAATTTCCTAAAATCAGTCTAATCATGTACAAGCCATGAAGGATCCACATTTGTTGTTTGTACTCTTTGTACTAATTTCGTAAGGCTGACTTTGTTCTATAAAATCATCAGGACAGGAGCCTCCAACATGTATCGACTCTTTGTTTAACTGAGGTTTTTTTTGTTTTTGTTTTTGTTTTTGAGATGGAGTCTCGCTCTGTCACCCAAGCTGGAGTGCAGTGGCGCGATCTCCACTCGCTACAACTTCCGCCTCCTGGATTCAAGCGATTCTTGTGCCTCAGTCTCCCAAGTAGGTGGATTATAGGTGTGCGCCACCACGCTCAGCTAATTTTTGTATTTTCAGTGGAGATGGGGTTATGTCGCATTGGCCAGGCTTGTCTCCAACTCCTGACCACAAGTGATCCACCTGCCTCAGCCTCCCAAAGTGCTGGGATTACAAGCGTGAGCCACCATGCCTGGTCTCACTGAGGTTTTAAGAAATGATTTTGCCAGGCGCGGTGGCTCACGCCTGTAATCCCAGCACTTTGGGAGGCTGAGATGGGTGGATCACGAGGTCAGGAGTTCAAGACCAGCCTGGCCAAGATGCTTAAACCCCATCTCTACTAAAAATACAAAAATTATCCTGGCGTGGTGGTGGGCGCCTGGAATCCCAGCTACTCGGCAGGCTGAGGCAGGAGAATTGCTTGAACCCGGGTGGCAGAGGTTGCAGTGAGCTGAGATTGTGCCATTGGACTCCAGCCTGGGCGACAGAGCAAGACACCGTCTCAAAAAAAACATTATTTTACACATGACACAGCTTATAATTACCTTAAATAAAATATTCCAGACATACTTGCATATCCTAGAAATAACCTCAGCAAATCAGCCCATCAACTGCCAGTTCGTACAGGTCACCCGGCTCGTTAAGACTTTGACTCAGTGTACTTGAGCTTAGAGAAGAGCTAAATTAAGTCACAGGAACTTGGTCAAATTTTTGACAAATAATTGTTTTTTTTTTTTTTTTTTTTGAGACGGAGTCTCACTCTGTCTCCCAGGCATTGCAGCTCACTGCAACCTCTGCCTGCCAAGTTCACACCATTCTCCTTCCTCAGCCTCCCGAGTAGCTGGGACTACAGGTGCCCGCCACCACGCCCGGCTAATTTTTTGTATTTTTAGGAGAGACGGGGTTTCACCGTGTTGGCCAGGATGGTCTCGATCTCTTGACCTCATGATCCACCCACCTCGGCCTCCCAAAGTGCTGGGATTCCAGGCATGAGCCACCATGCCTGGCCTTTAACAGGATCTTTCACAGAAAAGTTCATTTTGATGAAACCCAGTTTATCAGTATTTCCTGCTAGGGATTGTGCTTTTGGTTTTAAGTCTCAGAACTCTACCTAGCTCTAGACTTTCCCCTGTGTTTTTAATAAAAGTTAAAACTTTTAAAAAAAGTATAGTTTTGCGTTTTACTTTTTTTTTTTTTTTTTTTTGAGACAGAGTCTCGCACTCTCGCCCAGGCTGGAGTGCAGTGTTGCAATCTCGGCTCACTGCAAGCTGCACCTCCCGGGTTCACGCCATTCTCCTGCCTCAGCCTCCCGAGTAGCTGGGACTACGGGCGCTGCCACCTCGCCCGGCTAATTGTTTTTTTTGTATTTTAGTAGAGACGGGGTTTCACCGTGTTAGCCAGGATGGTCTCGATCTCCTGACCTCGTGATCCGCCCGCCTCGGCCTCCCAAAGTGCTAGGAATACAGGCATGAGCCACCGCGCCCGGCCCACAAATAATTCTTTAACACTAAAGAGACAGGAGACCATCTTCAAATATTTTAAGGACAGTTATTAGATAGAGTGATTGAATTTCTTTTTTTTTTTTTTTTTTTTTTTTTGAGACGGGGTCTCGCTCTGTCGCCCAGACTGGAGTGCAGTGGCCGGATCTCAGCTCACTGCAAGCTCCGCCTCCCGGGTTCACGCCATTCTCCTGCCTCAGCCTCCCGAGTAGCTGGGACTACAGGCGCCGCCACCTCGCCCGGCTAATTTCTTTTTGTATTTTTAGTAGAGACGGGGTTTCACCGTGTTAGCCAGGATGGTCTCGATCTCCTGACCTCGTGATTCGCCCGCCTCGGCCTCCCAAAGTGCTGGGATTACAGGCTTGAGCCACCGCGCCCGGCCGAGTGATTGAATTTCTTTTACAGAGCTTAAAGGAACAGAACTGCGGTTACAAAGAGACAGCCCTTTGAGTCTTAATAATTATGCAAGATAATAAAAAATATGAATAAAACTTAGAAACAAAGAGACAGCTTTCGGGATCAGTTCTGTAAGTAATTTCCTAAGAGGCTGTCAAAGCTGGTATAGGCTCCAGCTCATTCAATGTGTTTAAACAGAGACTGGAGGGCCACTCGGCAGCCATGTGGTGTGGAACAAAAGCAAGCCGTGATTTGCGTGAATGGATTTGATCTATAAGGTCCTTGTTATTCTAAGAGTTTGTGATTCTGGTTTTGTTGGGTGTGATCTTGAAAGACTGATTTGTGATCTCTTTCTACTTCTTCACTGCTGTTCACTGCCCAGCCCATCGTAACATATCTTCTGACTCCAGCCCTGAAACTACTCTCCAGTTTTTTCTTTTTCCTTTTTTTTATTGAGACGGAGTCTCGCTCTGTGGCCCAGGCTGGAGCGCAGTGGCGTGATCTCGGCTCACTGCAAGCTCCGCCTCCCGGGTTCACGCCATTCTCCTGCCTCAGCCTCGCGAGTAGCTGGGACCACAGGTGCCGCCACCGCGCCTGGCTAGTTTTTTGTATTTTTTAGTAGAGACGGGGTTTCACCGTGTTTGCCAGGATGGTCTCGATCTCCTGACCTTGTGATCTGCCCGCCTCAGTCTCCCAAAGTGCTGGGATTACAGGCATGAGCCACCGTGCCTGGCCCAAAGTAGTAACTTTTGAAAAACTAAATCCAATAGAAATTTTGTATTCTTTATCTTGACCTGCCTGTGAACACTTTAACATGTTTAATCTCTTCTTATTTCTGGAAACTTTCTTTATCTTTGGCTTCCAAGGGACCACCTTCTTTTTGTTTTCTTTTTCCTCTAAGACCATTCCCCCTCAGTTCTTCGTAGACTTCTTCCACCAGTGCTGTGTGCCCCGCCTCTTATCTTGGTGGTCTCATGTACTCCTGTGATTTCAGTGTGGATCATTCCCACGTAGTCTTTAATCGGGTCCTGATTGCAGGACTGTCAGTATAGCTGCCTACCAGATATCTCCCCAAATTCATAAGGTTGTTGTAAAGATTAAATTACTCAGTTAAGGCCAGGTATGGTGGCTCACGCCTAGAATCCCAGCACTTTGGGAGGCCGAGGTGGGCCAATCACTTGAGGTCAGGAGTTCAAGACAAGTCTTGCCAACATGGTGAAACCCCGTGTCTACTAAAATTGGAAAAACTAACTGGGCATGGTGGCAGGCGCCTGTAACCCCAGCTACTCAGGAGGCTGAAGCAGGAATCATTTGAACCCAGGAGGCAGAGGTTTCAATGAGCCGAGATTGTGCCATTGCATTCCAGCCTGGGCGACAAGAGTGAAACTCCATCTCAAAAAAAAAAAAAAAAAAAAATTACTTAAAGGTGCCTAGTAGAATATCTGGCTCTGTAGTAATCATGCTGGCAATGCTAATTATAGTGAGCTTTTACCCAGTTCATTCATACTCTTGAAGAATCATTTATTTATCCTTTTTTTGGGGTCAGGGGGCAGTGGAGCCTTGCTCTGTCATCCAGGCTGGAGTGCAGAAGCACAGTATCGGCTCACTGCAACCTCCGTGTCGTGGGTTCAATTGATTCTCCTGCCTCGGCCTCCTGAGTAGCTGAGACTACAAGAGTGCGCCTGGCTAGTTTCTGTGTTTTGTAGAGATGGGGTGTCATCAAGTTGGCCATGCTGGTCTTGAACAACTGACCTCAGGTGGTCACCCACCTCGGCCTCCCAAAATCCTGGGATTACAGCAGCCCACCCACTGATTTATCCTTAAATCACCACTTCCCAGACTGTTTTCTTGTGTACTGGTATCCCTCAAGGTGTTAAGTGATGTTCTACCCAGAAAAAAGAGAAGGTGGGGATCAATTAAGTTTGGAAAATACTTTATAGGTAGGGTTGGAACTTTTTCACGAGCCAGACTGTAAACTTACTGGGCTTTGTGGGCCATTTGGTGTCTGTCACACTACTCAAATCTCTTGTAGCACCAAAGCAGCCATAGAAAATATGTAAGAAAATGAGCAAGGTTTTGTTCCACTAAAATTTTATTTGTGGCCACTAAAATTTGAATTTCCTATACTTTTCACAAAATGTAATTATTATATGTTATATGTTATATTATTTGGAGTTACAAAAGTATTATTATTTTCTTTTTCTCAACCATTTAAAAATGGAAAAGCCATTCTTTGCTCATGGGCCATGGGCCAGCTTTGGCCATGGGTGGGCAGTAGCTTGCTGATTCCCGCTTTAAAATATAGCCCCCTATTAAAGATAGGCAACCGACACCATAGAAAGCTTCTCTAAGTTCTGCAGCAGTGCTGTTATGACCAGTGTTCCTCAAACATATTTGACCATGGAAATCTTTTGTCGTGCTTGTTTGTTACTGTCTCTTGCTGTACTTCCGTGGAAGGTACTTTTGAGAAATACTGACCTAGAGAATAGCTATGTGTGCCAGAGGTGAAGGTCGGCCTGTGGAGCAGACTATAAAAAACAAGCGAAAGCATCTTGTCTTGATTCCTCTTGCTCTGATCGTCAGCGCTGACTGGTCACAGACAGAATGGTATTTTGGGAAATTGAATTCACTCTTATGAGGTAGGCACCAGTGAACCACTAAAGCCGAGTCAAAGATGGGCTGAATTGAGGGTGGACATGATGAAGTTAATTCCATCAACCAGCTTCAGAAATGGGAAAAATGGCTTTAACGTAAGGTAGAATAGAAGTGCTGTAAGTGAGATAAAATATTCGGTCCAGGCTGGGTACGGTGGCTTACGCCTGTAATCCTAGCACTTTGGGAGGCCAAAGTGGGTGGATTGCTTGAGCTCAGAAGTTCAAGACCAGCCTGGGCAACATGATGAAACACCGTCTCTACAAAATATACAAAAAAAATTAGCCAGGCCTGGTGGCACATGCCTGTGGTCCCAGCTACTTGCAGGGCTGAGGTGGGAGGATCACTTGAGCCAAGGAGGTCAAGGCTGCAGTGAGCTGAGATCACACCACTGTACTCCTGGCTGGGTGACAAAGTGAGACTCTGTCTAAAAAAAAAAAGGTTTGTGTGTGTATATAATATATATTTATATTTATATTCTGTTGAGAGGAAGAAGAGATCCAGAGGTCATATGCAAAATACAAATAGTAATAGGTATCGATTTCTATAGTTTTGAAATCTTTACTGCTATTGTTTTAAAATATGCAAAAGTGAAAGAAAAACTTTAAAAAATTGAATTATATATAATAAAATTCTAAAACTTGCTTTGAAATAATCTTTTCAGTTGCTGGGGTTTTTTGTTGTTGTTGTTGTTGTTGTTTTTGTATCTTTGAGAAGTAGGATGTGTGACTCAGTAGGCGGTAAAGGTTATTGCTTTACTATTTTGAGCATATTTTTCCCTAATAAAAATAATGCCATAGCTAGGGAGAGAACCTTCAAATTAAAAACAAGATCACATTCATTTTAAAAGTCTGCACTTCACATCTTTTTATGCCTACTTTAACTGTATGGCCCTTATTAAAAGGAAAAATTGGTGTAGTAAGCGTTGTTTTTAGATTGTGTCTGGCATATGGCAAGCAGCTAGAACCTATAGGAGGATGCAGAAAAGACGGGATCATCCCAGCTGATGGTAACTTATCTACAAGCGTCGTCATTTGCCCATTCCCACAGAATTTACATACCAGGTGTCTCTTTCCAAACCTGTGTAGGAGAAAAGGTACTCTTACAGTTTTTGCTAACAAATTGATAGCTGATGAATAATAAAATTGTTGAATCATTAATGCAAGAAGGTAATAAGTTACCAGGTTCGTTTTCATCCATTCGGCCAACAAATGTTTTTGGTGACCTCCAAGATCTCAGTAGCCCCAGTGTCTTCAGTTCTCTCTCAGCATCCCAGTATGCAGTCATACATATCCCTGACAGCTTTCATAGGCTTCCTCTACAGCTGTAGGAGTATATCTTGGATACTTACTCATTGGAGCAGTTCCTACTTTTTTTTTAAGTGTACCACAAATCCCAAAATTAGATATTCTATATAACGTTGGCTATTTTATGAGATCAAGACACAGTTGGATCTTGATTTTGCTAGAGGTGGAGAACTGAGTGCCCTGACACTGCTGACATTCTCCTAGCAAATGTCATGGCAAACAAACTTGGAATGCAGCGCAGGCTAAAGAAAGGCAAGCAAGCCCCCTCAGTAGCACAGTGTGGACAGCTGGTGTGGACATGTTATCCATCGAAAACTGGGAAAGGTTAAATAAACAGTGGGACAGCGACAAAGTGCAGAGAGTAATTGCTGACAGCATTCAATAATTCTTAAAACAGACGTCTAAGTAAGTAGAAGCATTCTGGAGTTTGGGTTCTGAGAGACAATGTAAGAAGGCTTTATTTTCTTTTGGAGACAGACTTCCTAAGGAAAGAAGACAAGATAGATGGTGTAATCCAAAAGTAGACGTATATAACAACAGGTGTACCTTAGTTTGAAGGGACTGCGTCTTCATATGGGAAGGTTGTATTCTGAAATTTTCTGTTCATGTTACATACACTATCAAACATGAAGTATAAAGGACGTACTATTGTAAAATAATAAAGACAAAATGAGAGAAAAGGCCAATATAAATCTTTTTATCAGACCATCTCCAGATGTTACTGTGAACCTACTTCGCTTCATCTCTTGAGGCTCAAGCTCAGCTTCCCCTCCTCCAACTTCATCCCCAGATCTCCAGCACAGATCAGTGGGTTTAAGACATAATTCAGTAGAGATTTTGACAGGATTTGAGTAAATCCCTAACAGAAACTCCCTTGGCTTGCCAGCTATTTTTAAAGGCAGATATGTAGAAATTCACCTATCTGTCTTGTGATAGCCCTTGCCAGGAAAATAGGAGGAGATTTGCACAAGAATGTATTATAGGATGTTCTTATGGTACATGCCTGTAGTCCCAGCTTCTTGGGAGGATGGCTTGAGCCCAGCAGTTTGAGGCTATAGTGAGCTGTGATCATGCCTGTGAGAAAACATTGTACCCCAACCTGGACAACAGCAAGGCCTTGTCTGTTCAAAAAAACTGTTTCGTTGTTTTTTTTTTTTTTCAAATAATATGTTAGATAGAACCAACCCATAGAAGTCATCTCTGCCTAATATTTCTAAGTCCAATAATGATCAACATTATGAGTGCCTGCAATATCATCAGAGTTTAAGAGTTGAAAGTTACTTTGATCATTTTCACTATGGAATTGAAAGATTCTTTTTATATACTTATCGAATTAGGAAAGTACATACAAATGCTAAAAATCCAGTCTTGGCAAGGATGTAGGGAATCAGAGGTATCTAATACCTTAATGTTGGTCTTTTAAATTAGCTCGTCTTCCTCTAAAACAGTGGATCTCAAGTACAGATGTCCATTCCAGAAACTCAGTAGGTCTGGAGTAGAGCACGGACTGCCATTTTGAATAATTTCTTTCATGTTTTGAGAACCACTATTGTAAAGCAAATCTGACGCTATGTAATGAGCTGTACAACTCTCCACAGCCATCGACCTATCTGTGAGCCTTTCTTGGGTTCTGCAGGGGAAAGCTACTTCCCGCTCATACATATTTCCCAGTATAGGCACTCTGGATTGATTTTCATAGGCTAAATCATTTAGAATTTCTATATCCATTTTCACTTTAACCGTTATAGTTTGGCATGACGTAAATCTTCTTACATCAACAAAGATAGCGTTTGCTTCGTTTTTTCATTCTGGTGTGGAGTAATTTTCTGGAAGAAAATGTCACTGATAGGTCTTTGCTCTGCTCCCTTGAAGTCAGGAATCCAAAATTGTCATTAGTACCGTATTGGAGTCCTCAAAACTTTGACCAAAGTGGGGAAAGAGAAACGTTAACAGCTTTAGGGAAAAGTAGGTTCAGTCGAGGCTTTCTCCCTGAGCGTCAGTAATTGTAGCATGGTGAGGGGTTGAATAAGCAATCATTTTAGGTCCAATAAAACACATTTTCTTTACAAGTTCTGTCAAAATAGGTAGACATTAGGTAGAATCCAGGAATGACTTCTACACTCAACAGAAATAGAGACAACTCACTAGGACGATGACTGTCGGGAACAGCCTAAGATGGTCTTAGTTCATTTTGTGCTGCAATAATAGAGTACCACAGACTGAGTAATTTATAATGAACAGAAATTTTGCCTTATGGTTCTGGAAGCTGGAAAGTCCAAAAGCAAGAAGCTGACACCTGACAAGGGTCTTTTTGCTGTGTCATCCCATAGCGGAAGGGCAAAGAGAGAGTAAGAGAAAGGCAGAAGGCAGGCAAAAGGAGGCCATACTCCTCCTTTTACAGAGACCCCGCTTCCTCGTTAACAGACCGACCCCCACGATAATGGCATTAATCCATTCATGAAGGCATAGCAGTCACGGCCTAGCATACCCAAAGGGTGCTACCCATTAATACTGTTACAAAGGCAGTTAAATTTCAACATGAGTTTGGGAGGGAATAGTTAAACCTTGGCCCACTCTCACTGAATTGATGTTGTTTTCCTTTCTGTTATAATGTTTCACCATAAATTGTAGTTCCCTACATACTATATTGAAAGAACTATTGGTCTCTGTATATTTGTGTATCACAAAAGAGTTACGTCATCTTTAGAGTCTTCTAACATGGAGAATATATAGATACATTTTATATACAATTTGATAGTTGACTAATTCTATAGATGTAGGCTTTTTTTTTAAAGAAAGATACTATGTGCCATTATTTTGCAAATTAATGTAAATCTTAAAACATATTAGGGGTTCTTATTCTAAACAGTAAATACCAAATGAGCAGACATTGTCCTGACAAAGGTACTCCTTTCTCCTCTGGCATCTTCTTTTTTTGTTTAAGAAGGCATTCTGAGGCATGTTGTAATTTCTTAATTTCTCTTATAATTTTTTTATTTCTGTTATATTGTCTGTTTTACTGTTGACAGACATTAAGTATAATTCAAAAGTAAAGAAGCTTAGAATATAAACCAGGATCTGGATGTCATACTCAGCAGAAGGGACTCTCTAGTCATGAAGAAAATGAAGCTTGGCTGTGAAGTAGAAGAATATTTCCATCAAAAAATAAGATTGTTGGAACGAACTTAGGATCCAGTAGAGTCTCACAAGAGTCATATAGGTGATTTTACACTTACTTCATTGGAGCTGTCATGGCTCAAATATATTTGTGATCCTTTTCTTGGAAATTGCTTTCAGAGCCAGTTTGCAGGATGCTCCTGAAAATAAATATGTATTTACACCTCATTGTGATCTGTAAAACATATCACTCTGATTCATTGTCCACAAGACTTGGTGTCAAAATTAAAATTCAGTTTAATAAATAGGATATTTGTCATAATTCCAAATATTTAAATAATGCAATAAAACTTTGAAGCCAGCTTAAAGAGAAATTTGGCAGCATCACTAGAATAAGTTTTTGTGTAACTTTCCAAAATTAATTACCCGAAGAACATATCTTTCATTTCAAATATAAGTACAAGTATATTTTATAAAGGAAGCAGCTAGATAATTTTGCTAAAGTAACGTTTAAGGAAATACAGGGCTGGGTACAGTGGCTCACACCTGTAATTCCAGCACTTTGGGAGGCTGAAGTGAGAGGGTCACTTGAGCCACAGACAGCAGCCTGGGCCACACGGCAAAACCCCCTCTCTAATAGATAGATAGATAGATAGATAGATAGATAGATAGATAGATAGATAGATAGATAGACAGACAGACAGACAGACAGACAGACAGACAGACAGACAGACAGAATGAATTAGCTGGGTATGGTGGTGCCAGCTACTTGGTATGGAGTCCCAGCTACTTGGAATGCTGAGGTGGGAGAATCACCAGAGTCCGGGAAATCTAGGCTGCAGTTGTCTGCGATCTCACCACTGCACTCCAGCCTGGGCGATGGGAGTGAGACTGTCTCAAAAAAAGAAAAAAGGTGGGCATAGAAGATGAATGGAAGATACTCAAAGATAGACCCACTAAATTGACAAGATGCTATTTCAGTCTCTGGCCTAAAAAAATAATGGCCTGTTTTTATTAAACTAGTAAACAATTTGTAGAAATGCATGATTTGATTAAATGAGTTTTGGAGGCCACCTTCATAAGGGAAGCTAGAACTGTACTTAAATACCAGGAGTCCTGCTGCCTCCTTAATCTTGACACTAAAACTAAGACCTCTATCTAAAACCTTAGCCTAAATTCCCATTCTCCCGTCATGAACATCGAATGAAAATCCGTCATGAGTTGGTTTTCACGAAAGTGCCTCCAGGAAAGCAAAGCTCTGGAACGCTGGGCCACAGAGTACCACATTTGTAAGACCATGATTATTCATTAAAAACGGAGGGCGTAGTTTTTGGAAGGCCTTTGCTTAGTATGGGATGAAACTAGCAGCTCGACTCTGTATGCAGTATGGGGGAAAGAGTGAAAAGAATGTCCAGAGTTCCCTGGGACCTTCTTTAAAGCCATGGGGCTGAACTTTATTTAAAATATTCACGGAAAAGCACCTGGACTCCAATGCTACTTAAAGTCATTCTGTGTTTCCATGCAGTTCCTTATTTGCTTTTAGACCTTTTATCTTCAAGTTGTTTTATTTTGTTGCTAGTATTTCTTCAGGTGTCATGATCTTACAGCCCTATAGAAGATAAGACACCCTATTGGGTGCATGTGAATTTTAACCAAATATTGGAATTGCTATAAATACGTCATTTCTTGAACAGATTTTCAGTATCACTATAAATGATGTGTAACATTAAGTGACCAAAAACAAGTCATTCACAGAGATTCTGCATCATATTCAGTCGGACAGCACTGAAGCTGTGGTTGTATATTTTTAACTAGACTTAAGAAAAAAGGACATCAGGACCCCAGCAAAGTTGGCAGCATTCCCCAGGTCTTGTGAGTTCTTCTGCCCTAGACCTTTTCTCATCTGCTTTGTCCATCTGATCTTGGCACTTGCCAGCTCTGCCTTCTTAGTCCAGCAGTGGCTAGATAAGAACCAGTGATCTTTAGAAGTATCTCTCTCTCTCTCTCTCTCTCTCTCTCTCTCTCTCTCTCTCTCTCTCTCTTTCTGGAGAATACAGTAAAAGAAGACTCGAGGAAAAAATATTCATAGGGTAATTGGTATCTTCCACATTATTTAAATTTGGAAACATAAACGTACTTTGTGCTTGAATCATACTAGGTGAAATAAGCCAGATACAAAAGGCCAAATGCTGTGTGATCCTACTTGTATGAGGTACCTGGAGTAGTCAGGTTCAAACACACGGAAAGTAGAATGGTGGCTGCCAAGGGCTGGAGGGGGCAGAGGAGGGGTGTTAGCATGTCACAGGCAGAGAGCTTCTTTTTGGAAAATGAAAAATCTTTGGATATGGATGGTGGCGACAGTTGCACAACAATGTCAGTGTACTTAATGCCACAGAAATACATGCTTTAAAATGGTTTAAAATGGTAAATTTTATGTTATCTATATTTGATCATAGGTTAAAAAAAAAAGTGCTTATACTCATCATGTTTGCTATATGAGAACATTCCTCATTCAGAAGATTTTATGGTTTTTAAACTAACGTGTCTGAGAAATAGTATAAATACAGTGAAGTGCACACATTTGAGACGTACGTTTTGGGAGCTTGTCAAGCCGCAGTCGTTTCCAGGAGCTTCTCTCTGTCCCTTTCTACTCACTCTCCATGTCCCACTGCAGCCCCTGGCAACGGCTGATCTGCCTCCTACTGTAGATTAGAATACAATTCATTTTTATATTTTTAAACAAATTTGGAGTATATAAACTTGTTTTTTAACAAGGGGAGATACAAATGTCGAGTTTTTGCCCATCTGAGAAGCAGGTAGAGGCTCTACAGCAGAAGCCTCAAGAGCACAGTACAACTGAGCCTTCTAAACTTGCCATACTCTTGTATGAATATGCTCATTTTTCAGAAAAGGTGAAGGAAAAAACTGAAGGCAAGTTTTCCACCCACAATTTTGTTCAGTCAGTGTCATTTACTAAGCTATCATCACCAGCAGTTTCTGCCTTTAGGATGTTAATTTTGATCCTTTTCAAGAATTTGTGAAAAATGGAAGTCAGTCCATATTGGGATAACTTCTCTACCCATTCCCTTGTGAGCGTATTTCTTTCCTTTTTTTTTTTTTTCTTTTTTCTGGAGACAGGGTCTTGCTCTGTCACCTAGACTGGAATGCAGCGTGGTACAATCACGGTTCACTGCAGCCTCGACCTGCTGGGCACAAAGGATGCTCCCACCTCAGCCCCCCGGGTAGCTGGGACTGTAGGCATGCACCACCAGGCCCAGCAATTTTTTTTTAGTTTTTTTGCAGAGATGAGGTTCCACTATGTTGCACAGGCTGGTCTCGAACTCCTGGGCTCAGATGATCCACCTGCCTCAGCCTCCCAAACTGTTGCCATTACAGGTGTGAGCCACCGAGCCCAATCACGAGTGTATTTCTCACTGTGTAGGTCAGTTCCTTTCCCTTGTTTTAGGAGATGGAGAAACATGAGATGAGCAGCAAATGAGAAACTTGGACATGGTGCTTCGCACAGGACTTGCCATTGTGCTGCAGGAAGGCTGTGCTAGGCGGGACCCCAGCGTGCACTGTTGGAACAGTGCCCTAAAGTAGCCTATATTTGGTGACCTTTGAAAGTTTCTTTGTAGCGTTTAAGCATAAATGTGATAGTTATTTTAGTTATTTTGTGTTGCATATTCATTGACTAGCATAGCAGTCTTTCACTTAGAGTCCTAACTGCAGTTCTTGAATCCAGGAGTCAGACAGCAGCATTTTATTCTTCGTTCTTTAGGAATTGTTTTTGTAATATAAGATTTTTACTTCTAACACATCTCTAGTAGTAGCATCCTGGCCTTTCTCCTTGCAGAACCTTGTAATCTCTCCTCATTACCTTCAGCTCAGTCTTTCTAAGACCTTGCTTTACTTCTCTAAAACTTTTGGTATTTCTGTATTACGCACAAAATCAAATCATTTCTCATTCAGCATTTTTGTGTACCCTCTGCCTGTCGGTTCTGGTCAGAACCCTCAAGGATTTCACATTCTGTGTTTATTCCTTAGGCCACCATTCCAGACCATCCCTACTCTGATTTAGAGCTACCTCTTCAGCTTCTCTGCCATTTCCTGTCCCTGTAGACACTCCCTAATCCAGTTCTACGATGTGTCCTCACATGTGACTGGTGCTTTCACACTTGCCACTCTGTCTGTCTTATTGCTCTGTCAAAATAGGGCCCGTCTCAGTTCCCACGTCCTTCGCCTGAGGTGACTCCTCTCTGCTGCACTACTTCAGCGTTCACTGCCCAGGCAATATATTTGGCACTTACCATTTATTGTTTCATCTCATTAGTTTTATTAAAATCTTAGAGTTGAAAATGACAGTCTCACCACTGAAAACAAAATTACTTGCACAGTATCTCTGATAATCTCTTTAAACACGTAGTCATGGAAAGATCTATAATTTTTTGGCTTTCCAATTCTCCTTATTAACAAATATGAATACACGAGCCGTTCCTTTTATAAACCAAAGTCTCTCTTTTATGACTTCCCCCACTTTGGTGACAGTCGTGCCCTCTGGACAAACACAGATTCAATGTTCTGTTTTTGCAAAACCTACCTTAAAATTTTTGGTAGCAGTGATTGTGCTATGTTAGTAAATCTTTTTAGATTAGCATACCCTTATGTAATCCCACTATGTCATCTTCCTTTGATACCTTCTACTTTTGTACCCTCTTAAATTATGGCGTATAGAATTGAACCTAGTGAACTAGGTGTCAGCTGTTCAGTTGGAGAAAACACAAGTCTTTCTTTCTTTAAATGAACTGTAGATTGCTCAAAGCTCATGTTTTTTTTCTAGTTGTAGTTTCTTTTATGTTTATCTTCCTTATGTGCTCTGCTCACTTGCCTGGATGCTACTGGCCTGGAAAAAAAAAATGCCTTAAAAGTACGGTGAAATACAGCTTCAGAATAGGTGGAAACACTGAACAGCTGGGCAACCACCACAACAGACAGAAATGAAGTCAGAATCAGAGCAGCTATTGGTTCAAGATACGTTTCTTATGAGCCCACTCTGTGCTGGGAACTACTCTTAGCATTTGGGACACATTAGAGAATAAACCAGACGAAGATCCTGTCTTTGAGCAGTTTGTATTCCAGCCGTTCCTAAGCACAGGCTTTGGGCAAACGGTGAAGACGAGCAGATATGATCAGTGTGTCGAGTAACTGCAGCCCTCAATAAAATAAAACAAGAAAGCTGAAGCAGTTTCGGCTAATGCAATGTAGAACATTAACAATATTTGAAAGCTTTTAGTTTTCATAAGGTTGATGTAAGGATTAAATTACTCAGTTAAGGCCGGGCACAGTGGCTCAAGCCTGTAATCCCAGCACTTCGGGAGGCCGAGGCGGGCGGATCACGAGGTCAGGAGATCGCGACCATCCTGGCGAACACGGTGAAACCCCGTCTCTACTAAAAATACAAAAAAATTAGCCGGGCCTGGTGGCAGGTGCCTGTAGTCCTGGCTTCTTGGGAGGCTGAGGCAGGAGAATGGTGTGAAGCCGGGAGGCGGAGCTTGCAGTGAGCTGAGATCGCCCCACTGCACTCCAGCCGGGGCAACAAGCAAGACTTCATCTCCAAAAAAAAAAGTAAAAATAGCAGCATTATGATAATACCTGAAAGATAGACACAACCGAAGTGTCCATGATGGATGAATGGATAAAGAAAATGTGGTATGTGCATGCAATGGAATATTGTTCAGCCTTGAAAAAGGAGATTCTGCCACATGCTACATGGATGAACCTTGAAAACATCATGTTAAGTCAAATGAGCCAGTCACAAAAAGACAAATACTGTTTGATTTCACTTACGGGAGGTACCTAGA
Source organism: Macaca nemestrina (assembly GCF_043159975.1). Lineage (NCBI taxonomy): Eukaryota > Metazoa > Chordata > Mammalia > Primates > Cercopithecidae > Macaca > Macaca nemestrina. The sequence goes on along the minus strand of NC_092134.1, from coordinate 141,957,176 downwards.
GAAGTCAAATTCATAGAGATAGAAAGTAAGTGGTGACTGCCAGAGGCTGGGGGAGGTGGAAAAGAGGAGTTATTGTTTATGGGTGTAGTTTCACCTTTGTAAGATGAAAAGAGCTCTGGAGATTGGTTGCACAACAATCTAAATGTACTTTACTGAACGGTTCATGTATAAATGGTTATGGTAAATTTTATGTGTGTTTTACCACAACTAAAAAAAATCTAAAAGATAAAAAATTAATGAGCTAATAAACCGAAAGACCAATAAATAAACCAGAAACGTTAAACAGTTTTAAGAGGTAAATCATAAACATACTATAATCAGAGAAACAGACCCTACCCATGTAGAAGAATCAAAAAACATTTACAGAGCAAATGCCTGTTAATATCATCCAAACTGTATAAGTGCTGAAAGAAGATGCTGAATGGAGAGAAATTAGCAGTTAAGTGAGAAGCCAGATTTTGAAGGAGAGAAAGCTACAGGCATTTCAGGCAGAGGACGTAACATAAACCTAAGTGAAAACACATAGCAGCTCCATGACAGAGTCATTGGAAGACAATAGGGAAGAAATGGGTTAAAAAATTGTAGGTGATCCTGAATATTAGGCCACAATATTTGCTATGGCAAGAGACCTAATGACGGTGACCTTGGAAAAGCAGGACAGTATAGAATGATGGAGAAATCAGAGAAGAGGCTTTAAGAATAATGCAGGCCCAAGATAAAAGGGTGGGAGTGACCTGCACATACAAAACAGTGGGTACATTAAAAACTATTAGACAAGAAGAGCCAGCAAAACTTGGATATTAGCCAGTGAGAGCAGAGAAGAAATCAAATGATTTAAATGTGGTCAGCCTGTGGATCCAGGAATATGATGGCTCTATTAACATTAGAAGGGTAATTTGTTATGGTGGAAGGAAAAGTTAATTTCGTGTTGACATTTTACATTAAAGAGATATTTCTGGGCACCTAAATCAAGATGACCTACAGAGGACATAAGAGGTACAGGGACCAAAGATGGCGAGAGCAGGCATTTCAGTGAGGTCCACCCACAGAGGCTGTCCCATGGACTATGGTTTTCAGAGTTTATTTAAGTAGTGTGTCTACCGTAGCCTCTGAAACCTCTGCAAGGGAAGCTGAAGAATCTAGTCCTTAGAGGATATCTTCAGGAGAAGAGATAGAAGAGTAGAAGAGATATATTGGTAGTTTACTACTCACTCTTGATAGTTAATTGGTTAAATAACAAGGAAGGCAGCAGAATCAAAGGTTTATTTAGTCCATCAGCAAGAGAATCTAGATTTCAGATTTATCTTGAAATTAGAGTAAATTAAACTATTCCTACGTGTCTGTGACATTAAAATGTCCAGAGCTACTTATCTTGTTCTTGTTTTCATCTGGTATTTCTCCAGATGTTTTCAGTATTATAGAATGTATAGAACATGATTACGCAATCATTCAATTCGGCATACTTGGTTGGAGGAGGAGCAAATAATAAACCTTGGTAACATCCCTTCATTCATACTCCTCTTTTTTTGTCTTGCATTTCTGTTAAACGCACACACATACTTAGGACTCATTCAGATTTTTAACCACCATATTCCAATGCTAATTATGGTCTCTTATTTACTGGCAGTGGAAGGCTAATGTGGTGGTGGTCTCAAGGATTCAGGAATATTATTCAAAAGCATTTTGAGCTCCATTTGCCTTTGATGTTTGCCTCCAGTTTCTGACATTTGCCCGGATGGGGGAAGGGGTAGAGGAGGTGGTCCTACTATTTCCTGAAGCCCAGATGCCGCAGCACAGTCCGTTTAGAGACATGTTGATTCTATTAGAATTTGCAGGTCAAAGGGCAGACTCAACTGGCCTGGTAGTTTCAAGCACCAGGGATAGAGTGAATAGACTACTGTAATGACTTAAAGTTGGATTTCTGCTGCTACCTACTCATTACGCTCGTAATGTGCACGTTGGTCATGCAGCGGGTGGGGGGATTACTAATCGCTGTGAAAGGTTTCATGTCCACATTTTCCTTTTTTTTTTTTTTTTTAAACTGTGGAAAAGAAGGGAACAGAACAAGGAGAGTAATTTGACGAGAAGAGCATTGCAGTTCTTATTTTGCCCTGGGCTTGTGGCATACATCTATTGCCGTTCACATTTTATGTGCTTGGATCACTCCCTCGGGACTCGTGGGAATGAAGTCAGAATGTGCTACAGTAGCAAGTCTGCTTTCTCTGTGGATGCTCTTCAGTTGGTGAAGCTCTTAAAGTCAGTGATTAATTCCTCTGAGGTTCCATTTCTTTAAACTATTTATATCAGTATTAGAATAGGTGATCTCAAACCACTGACTCAGATTAAAAGAAATTATAAAAAGGAATGATTTCTGGTAATTTTTCTTTTCTTTATAGTTTTCTGTATCTTTCAGTTTTTCTTCAGTGACTGTACTGCTTTTATCAGAAAATACTTTTTGTCAAAGAAGCAATTATATGGAATAGACAGCTATTAAAATAAGATTCTTTTTCAATTTGCTTGTTTTTTTCGTTGTGAATTCCATTCCCTCTGAAAAGCAGAGTATTTTTAACATTTTTGAGTTTAGACACTCTCAAGTGTGCCTTGTAAAACTTAATCAGGTAAGTTCAACTATACCATGTCGTCCTTTCTAAGAGATGTATTTGAGGAACAGCAATTTTTCTTATTTCCTAAAAGTCTTTGCTGTTACTGTTTACTAGCTTTCACATTCTTACCTATCCTCCACTTTTTTTCCAAGAGGTGGTTCTCCCTCATAGTATCCACTTCAAATTTACCAGAATTGTAACCAAGCGAACAATACTGTCTTCGTCCCTTTTGGAAAATGAAAGAAAAACCCAAAAGCTGGTATACCTATCAAAGATAGACATTACTCAGAATTCACATGATTATGTGTACAATATATAATCAAAACATTTTATTCTGTTGACTATGAATTGCCCTTCTTAGGCACCTATACATGTAGCAATCAATGTCGGGAGCGTACGTTTTAAATGGAAAGGACAAAGCCATGACAGTCTGTTAGGGAAGTTTTGGAGGATGAGAGCTGTGGTCATAGGAGAGAAAGTTTGATTCTGTATAGTCCATAGCATGTTATCACTGCTCAGGAAAGAAACAGTATCAGTGAAATAAAATCTCTATTTGAATTGCATAAAAAATCCTTCCAATTGTGTGTCTTATTACAAAGACATTATTCCAGTGGCTCAGACTCCAATGCCACGTTCCTTAAAACTTTGAAATTAGAAATCTAAATTGTCATCTGATATTTCATATTGTGATTTGCAAATGTGGCATTTTACCCCAGAGATTAACTGTACCACACTAGCTGTCCAAGCACACCATTTATGAAAGAGCTTGGAATTCAGTCACGAAGCTTCAACAATATGGAATCATTTTTACCATGTCATATTACAATATTTTCCTTAAGCATAAAGTAGGCCTCAAGTCCGATCACCTTTGTCTTTTGCATTCAGCAAAGGTGCTGGTATTTCAATCTAATTAGATAGAGTAATTTATCTGTCATTCATCTGCTGCTGCTATTTCAGTCTATTTAGATAATTTATCTGTCATACATCTGCTGCTGCTTGCCTGCTACTAAATGTGTGATTCTGACTATTGGTGCACAGAAATGTAGCGCCCTTACTGGGAAAGCCCGCTGCTGCTTCCAGCTTGGTCATTCTTCGAGCTTCCCAAAAGGGAACAGATGACCACAATCAACAGGAAGCTGCATCGTTAGACCATCTTGAACCCTTTCACCTTTAAGCTCATTTCGCCACTTAACATATTTTTTTCAAGTGGTCCATGGATATATTTAGACTGTCATTATCCCTTTAGTGTTGACTGGATCCTCGTGGTGTAAGTTGCCTGCCGTTTCTTAGAATTACGTAGTGTGGGGACAGTGCGACGAGGACCTTCTCTCCTCTTCCAGCAGCAAAACCAGTGAAACGGATCTTTATTTCCATGATGTAAACCGAGCATACATCTTCCACTCGTTAGTTTTGCTTTCAGAGTTGAGTATACCTACGCATCCAGAATAAAGAATAGCCATTAGAATATTCAGTAGACAGATAGTCTTCCAGTTTGTGGCTAAACTAAAACTCTTCCATATGACTGCTATTGAAGCTCAATTATCTTAACAAAAGACAGAAGCAAGGTTAAACTTGGGCAATGCATTCTCAGATTCAGCATTTCCTCAGGTCAAAAGCTCAGGCCACTTATATAGTTCCTATAAATCAAACATGTCTTCTTTCATAAAAGATGAGCCGCTGACAAATGCATTTTGGATTATGAAACTAATTGTTCACCAACTTTGTTATGATTATTTTGTAAATTTCTTACATCAGCCTCCCCTCTAAATCCACCTTTTTTTTCTTTGGACACAAACCATAAAGTAATTATTAGCTAAACCATAAGGAATCTGTAAAGTTTAAATTACTGTTTCAAAGTGTGCAGATCATTGCCAATAAAGCCACAACTGCAAACTTATTTGCATTGATGAGATAAAATGAATGATCGATGTTCATAATGCACCAGGAATAGACGGCTGTGTCTCCATATCCACTTTATTAAAGTTTGCAGTTCGTTGTACACTGTATGCATGAAAATGTTTTCAGTGTCAGTAATGCCTCAAGTGGTCTGGAAGCTACAGAATAATTATCAAAGGAATAAATTAAATGGATAAAGTATGTAAGTGACAGGATTAGTCTTACAGAAAGTAACTTTGTTTACTTTTCAAGTTCAACTGCAACTATAGGAACTCTTTAAAATATAAAATGAAACCCTAAGTTCTTACTAATATAGTTTTTTTTTAAGGTTAACAATTTTTATTTATTTATTTTTTTTGAAATGGGGTCTCAGTTTGTCCACCCATGCTGGAGTACAATGGTGCCATCTCAGCTCCCTGCAACCCCACCTCCCAGGCTCAAGAGATCCTCCTGCCTTAGTCTCCCGAGTAGTGAGTAGTGAGTAGCTGGGACCATAGGCGTGTGCCACTGCACCCAGCTAATTTTTGTGGGGTTTTGCCATGTCGCCTAGGCTGGTCTCAAACTCCTGGCCTCAAGTGATCCACCCACCTCAGCCTCCCAAAGTGCTGGGATTACAGGCACAAGCCACCACACCTGGCCTAAATATTTTTTAAACTTTATTTTATCGTAGTAAGAAGACTTAACGTGGGATCTACCCTCTTAATCACTTAAGTGTACAATGTAGTATATTGTTAATTACAGGGAGAACGCCACACAGCAGATCTCTAGAACTTACTCATCTTACGTAACTTAGGCCTTATGCCCACTGATTAGCAACTCCCCGTTTCCCCCTCTCTCTCTCTTGCAACTACCGTTCTACTCTCCGTTTGTGTGAGTTTGACTATTTTAGATACCTCATGTAAATGGAATCATGTAGTATTTGTCCGTCTGTGACTGGCTTATTTCACTTAGCCTAATATAGGGGAACTTATTAAGATAGCAATATAACAACATGATACAGACATGTAGAGTCAGATTAGCCTGAATGGGATTCCTGGCTGTACCATTGACTCCAAGTGTGAACTTGGGCAAGCTGTGTAAACTCTGAAACTCTTGGTTTTATTACCCTTAAAATGGGGGTAATGATAATAGTAACTTCGAAGAAGTGTTAGAAGGGGTAAATCACACTGGTGGCATTTTCTTTCTTTTGCAGGCAAGAAGCTCTTCTGGCTGCCATTAGTGAAAAGGATGCCAATATAGCCCTCTTGGAGCTTTCGTCCTCTAAGAAAAAGACCCAGGAGGAAGTGGCTGCACTGAAGCGGGAGAAGGATCGTCTGGTACAGCAGCTTAAGCAGCAGGTATTATTAAATGCCAGGAGGAGGGTCAGTGGGGCCAGCCTTCACACTGTCTCTCCACGGGTCTCTGCCAGCTTGTACTTTAAGGTCTCTTGTTTCCTATTAGACATCTGATCCTTGGAGCTAGTTAGTTTCCATCATTAGAGACTTTGTACCTCCACAAATCTGTGTCTAGGAAATGCAGAGCATTCTTGGTAAGAGGGCTGTTTTGGACAATGTCACAGGTCTTCTGTGAGAATGTTTTTTAACTTTGTACAACGGATTGTAGAAATTAGTGAAATTAGCCCATTTGACATGAAAAGGCTTTTTTTTTTAAACATCCAGCAAGATTTCTATGATAGCAGCCTCTAAGGATATTTTCATGAAAAGATTTTCAGTTATTCAGGATTGGGTAAGCTCTGAAGATAAGAACAAAGGTTGGCCCTTTTCTTTTCCAGCCTAAATGCTCTCAAAATTTAATGCTTTAGTATTCATGTAACACCTTTTGTTTGTGAAAATAAAAGCTAAAATTTTCCCCTTTGATGATGGTTGCAAGGAGTGTGAATGTACCTAATACACAAAACCATCAACTTAAAAATCGTTAAAATGATAACGTTTTATATTAGACATATTTTTCCACAATAAAAAAAATGGGGAAAAACATTTCCCTTTGAAGATAAGGAGAGTGCTGGATGTTTACATCGGAGCCCTGCTTGAGCTTCAGCGCTCCTCACTGAGTGCTCCTGGCTGTGCGCAGCACCCGCGTCCCCGCCTCCGTGACTCCTCCTGCATTCCCAGTCACGTTGCCTGTACATTTTGGCTGACCAGGTGTGCTCTTCTCCCTCAAGTCGTGAGACCAAGAAAGAGCTTTTCAAGTAAAGAAAGTTCTTTTTTTCTATTTTTGGAGGTCAGTCATCAACTGATGGTATTTTGGTATAATGTTTACATTAACAAGAATCAATATTTAAACAACGAAGTTATTTTCTCTGTGGATCAAATTAAACCTGCTTAGAAATAGACTTTATATGTATTTATGTTGCACACTTTGCTGAGAAAATACCAAAAGATGTCTTTTTTCGGCAGGATGGATAGTTGACCTGCAAAAAGTAACCCATTGCTCATTCACAAGTGAAAGAAAACTTTTCCAGGGACCTAAAATACCTTTTAGCAAGAAGAGGACATCATCTAATATTTTGACCGCCTGTTATGTAAAATAGGAAGAATGTGCTTATTATTAAAGACATGCATCCAGTAGTTGAAAACTGAAATTTGGCTCATCAAGGCTGATCATAGCAAATTGGAGGATATTATTGAAGAAGGGAGTTCACTGATATCTGAGTTTATATATTTAGCAATATCAGTTATCTTAAGTAGTTAGGCTTGAATACATAGGCCTATGATTTAAGCGGTTCATGATCCCTTCACTTAAGGCACCAAATAGAATTGAGTATCTAGCAGACCAGAATACCGTACCTCATTCACAGTGGTTTTTGATTACTGGCCTCTGAAGACCATATGTTTTCGTTATGTGAAAATTAAGGAAATTGGCCGAGCATGGTGGATCACGAGGTCAGGAGATCAAGGCCATTTGGCCAACATGGTAAAAGCCCATCTCCACTAAAAATACAAAAATTAGCTGGATGTGGTGGCGGGCGTCTGTAGTCCCAGCTACTTGGGAGGCTGAGGCAGGAGAATCACTCAAGTCCAGGAGGTGGGGGTTGCAGTGAGCCGAGATCACGCCACAGCACTCTAGCCTGGCGACAGAATGAGACACCGTCTCAAAAAAAAAGAAAAAAGAAAAAGAAAATTACGGAAATTAATTAATCTGTAAGCTTATAACCTTAGAAGGAAGTAGCTAAGAAATTCTCAGTGTCTTTATATCAAACCATATGCCTTGAATTTTCTGTAGTGATGTGTCCTGTATACAGAGAAAAATAATAACAGTTCTCAGGAGTCCTTCCTACAGCCATCTCCTGCCTCCCTTTTACATTCCTGCCCTTTCAGAATGTATCTGGATGCTGTGAGCAAGAAGGAAGGAGTCTTGCCAAAGGCATTTGATTCTTTAATTCCTCCAAGAGTGTGTACTAACTTTTGGACAAGGGAGAGGCCTTTTGGAAAGAGGATATGGCATCAATGCTGTTTTAATTTAAAGCTTCTAGTCCTTGAATTGCTGGAATGTGCCTCAATCTAAAGGCTATTTCCTAACAGGGAAGCCGTCAGCTCTGACCAGACTTTCCAGCAAATGGAGCTGCCGCCGCCTGATAGGCTCTCGGCGTTCACATGTGGTTCCTGTCGTCAGAAAGAGGGGAGGCAATGAGGGATATATAGATTTGGGGTTCACCTTCTAATATGGTCCCAATTTACTTATCCCCTCTAACCACCCCCCCACCCCCCCAGGGTAACTTGTCTCCTTGACTCATTCATGGCAAAGCAGCACTTGGAGAGGCTGCATCAGAGGAAGGGGCCAGGGCCAGTGAAAAAAATAAAAACGAAAGGCTGTCTAACAAGCTCCAGATGTTCTGTGGTGGGTGCCAACCCGTGTGTTCAGACCTTAAGTCATGAAGAAGCCCTGCTGTGATTGTCAGGTCCCCGCACGAGATTTCGTGTAAACTCAGATAGAACCCTGGAAAGCACTAATACAATCTGTTTAGTCACAGCAGCTGTCACCAGATGGCCTTTCTCTCAGCATTATTTTCTTCTTTTCACCTCCAGAATTTTACAGCCTCCATGCTGCACTGGCTGCTAGTGTGAAATCTGGTTTTGCGGCTGTGTGCTCCACACAGATGTGTCATAGGCAGGCTGGGCTCTTCAGGACAGGCTGGGATTTTTTTTTTTTTTTCTTCCTGTTTTTAAGAGTCGACTATAACAGTATAAAAGTAAAGGCTACAAACTTAAACTGATTTGGTTTGAATCTAGATAATCTCATTTACAACTATAATTTTGTAATCCTCTACATTAGAATTAATTGTCATATAATATATTCTTTGATTCCAATATTTTGTAGGCATGGGGGATACAAAGGCACAGTACTCGTCTTAAAGGAACTCACAGGCTAATGCATCAAACACTGGTTGTTCTAGACACTTGGAAGACATTCTGTATTAGTCCGCTTTCACATTGCTTTAAAGTACTACCTGAGACTGGGTAATTTAAAGAGGAGGTTTAATTGACTCACAGATCCACATGGCTGGGGAGCCCTCAGGAAACGTACAATCATGGTGGCAGGTGAAGAGGTAGCAAGGCACATTTTACATGGTGGCAGGAGAGAGGGAGCGATCAAGCGAGGAACTGCCACACCCTTTTAAACCATCAGATCTCGTGAGAACTCACTATCTTGACAACAGCAAAGGGGAAATCTGCCCGCGTGATCCAGTCACCTCCCACCAGGCCCCTCCCCTGACACTTGGGGATTACAGTTCGAGGTGAGGTTTGGGTGGGGACACAGAGCCAAATCGTATCACATTCTGTGGAAGGTAGTCCTGGCCTTGCCAGCTTTTTCTGCTGACAGCTTTAGCAGCTCATCCAAACATTATGTAACTTATTTACCCATTCACTTCAGATTTACCTCACAGAGTTGGCGTGAAATTAAATAAGATAGCAAACCTAAAGTGCCTAGAATCCCCACTTCCATTCTCTATCACTGATAGCCCTGTTCATGGTGACAACTGTGCCGTGGGTGACACACAGTGCATTGAGGGAGGGGTAGTCTCAGGAAGCATGGCTCTCATGCTTTTTTTTTTTTTTTTTGAGACGGAGTTTCGCTCTTTTGCCCAGGCTGGAGTGCAGTGGCACGATCTTGGCTTACTGCAACCTCCGCCTCCTGGGTTCAAACAATTCTCTGCCTCAGCCTCCTGAGTAGCTGGGATTACGAGTGCCCGCCTCCATGCCCGGCTAATTTTTTGTAATTTTAATAGAGACAGGGTTTCACCATCTTGACCAGGCTGATCCTGAACTCCTGATCTCGTGATCCACCCGCCTCTGCCTCCCAAAGTGCTGGGATTACAGGCGTGAGCCACCGCCCCCAGCCTGGCTCTAATTCTTGGTTATTTCTAACCACTTTATTTAAATGTGCAGACTCACATAGTGTTCAGAATTATACAACTAGCACATGGTGTTCCACTCCTCTGAGGAAGAACGTATTTCTCAGGGCAGTTAGGAAAAAGAGGTAGAGTTACTTTTTATCCTTCCTTTTTTCCACCTGTTCTTTTTAATGATATGACTCTAATATAGAATTTTTAAAAAATAATTCTAAATTCTAATATGTCTTTCTTAAATTTTAAATTTTCGTCACTGAAGAACATTTAAATGCCCATCTGCCTGAAGTCTTCAACATTAGGAAAATGATAACTCCCAAGCATACATCCCATCTCACTCGCCTTCTAGTTCTGTGATTTTCCACGTTACCTGCCTGTTCTAAATATCCCCGAGTAGTATAACTTTTCATAATTCTGTGAAAATAGAGCAGTGACAACAATGGCCACCACGTACCACTTGACTGCAGTGTGCAGGGCACAAGGGCTGTATATCACAGGATCTTCCCCACAGCTCTGGATAGTATCTTCGTTATGTAGAGGAAGCACTTCAGACCCAAAAACGTTAAAATTGTGGCTAAATTTCCATGAAGACTAAGTGGTGGACCCAGAATTAGAAGTGATTCTCTTCTCTCCCTTACCATCTTATGTGAAGATTCCAGATGGTTGGTAATTAGATTGTATTAGAATTAGAATAATACAAACAATGCTATTTTATGTTTTTATGATACTCGTTTGTTTCCCTGAGAGACAGAAAAGGGTATCTATTTATACTCCAGCCCTTCCCCTCTCTGTCGATAAAGAACCAGAAACAAAAAAGAAATGGTGTGATTTGTTTCCCTTGGGTTTCCCTTTTCCCTGTTCCAGGTTGAGCATCACCTTTCTGTACACGAGGTCTTTCTCCCGTCGTCCCAGCATTACTTCCTTGAGATTACATCAGGTGATCCAGTTGGTCTTGGGAATGATCCTGAATTCTTCAGTCAAGCATTTTCATAGAGTAGTTTTCTACTGTGTTATGTGTATTTTGCTTGCTTAATCCTCCGAAGACCGCTTCATTTCCCTAATCACTAAGTTCTTGATGGAAAGAGTATTTCACTATTGCCCCAAGTACTTTCAGTAGGTGTGGTGTAAAAAAATACCTGAATCAAGTGAATAATATTTTGCGTACCTGTCTTTTATTAACTTCTGTCCACTCTCTAGTTAACAATTTTTAGTCTCTCGTGGCACTGCATATGATGCCTTGTATGATACCTTTACTCTTGTTGTTTCATCAGGTAAAGTTGAGTACTTTGACATTCGCTGAGTAGGTCGGGAAACCCAGCCTATGCTCTGAACTGGCTGTTTCTGCGGTCTAGCAGACGTTCTGGCACACATTCACTCATCTGTGAACCCACATTTGTACATGCTTTCACACTTCCCCATCCCTGTTAGAATGCTGGTTACCGTAATAACAGATTCAATGCTCTGTCCACATATCCCACTCAGAAACAATTTGTCCCCTAAGATGGACTCACTATCTTTTGATTCATTTATTTAGGGTTATTTTGCTCCTTCGTTGTTAGTGAATAGAAAATGTATATAGGTTAATGCCTTTCTTATTTTGACTTTAACTTTCCTCACATGATATAGGACTTGCCATTGGCCCACCTTTAAATGACTGTGTATCATCTATCTTTTCCTCCTCGTGGCATTAAAGGCTACTGTCTACTATAGTAGCATGGTGTACTAATTATGAAGTTGTGGTTGAAAAGACACTTTTATCATCACCACTGTAGGCACTTGGAACTTTCCAAATAAATCATTATTTGGACGAAAATTTCCCAGGCTTATTATTTATTGGTACAAAGGTGAATACCTTTTGGAAGGTTCAGTAAACTCCCTTTGTTTGGAACTTAGGGTTATGACAACAGAAAATAGTATCGTTTCAGCTTTCAGTTTTGGTGGACATGTGCTTTGCTCACAGCTTTCATGAGAGAAAATGCAGTTTCGTTATTAATTCTTCTCCAGCCAAACTCAAGTCATTTGCTGGTTTGAAATGTGTCTTCTTTACTATCTCAGAGTTTTGAGTGAAGAATATAAGTTGTTTTGTATGTGAAAAATGTGATTTGTTCTTATTTACTAACATTTGGGAAGAACTGGCTTAACATTGATCTGAAGAATGTAGGGGTCACATACTTTTTTTAAAAAAATGCTCAAATCTGATTTTCAAATTCTTAGCCCAGGGTCCTGACCACTCCCCATTGGAGCAATATTTAGGACCACCAAGCTGGAAGACAATAAATAATTGGATTCTTACATGTCAAACTGATTGTTGGCTCTCTGTAGTATACATGAATTGTTTTTGAAGGAAGCTAAAATCCTGTGAAGACATACTAATCATCTAATATGAACCCAGTTAGATGAAAATCACCTTTTGGGACTTATTCTGTTCTATGAAAAAAAAAATTACATGAAAAGTTCTCCCAACTGGCCAAGCAAATAGACCTGTCTGTAGTCTACTTAGTGATTTAAAGCCTTTTCCTTAGAATGAAATCCATGATGGAAGCTTCTTGCCAATAAGAATAATGGAGAATTGGCCGGGCGCGGTGGCTCAAGCCTGTAATCCCAGGACTTTGGGAGGCCGAGACGGGCGGATCACGAGGTCAGGAGATCGAGACCATCTTGGCTAACACGGTGAAACCCCGTCTCTACTAAAAAATACAAAAAACTAGCCGGGCGAGGTGGCGGGCGCCTGTAGTCCCAGCTACTTGGGAGGCTGAGGCAGGAGAATGGCATAAACCTGGGAGGCGGAGCTTGCAGTGAGCTGAGATCCGGCCACTGCACTCCAGCCTGGGTGACAGAGCGAGACTCTGTCTCCAAAAAAAAAAAAAAAAAAGAATAATGGAGAATCAACCTTTAAAGCCACATACATGACATAAAATCTCAAGTTGCCATTATTCCGTATTGTCATACGGAATAGAGAGACGTGGCTCAGTTTTATTAACTACTTTCCCTTCCTTTCCTCTGTCCTATGTTCTGAACCAACAGAGGACTAAATTTTCTTACAGAGACAGAAAGTTAAGACTTAAGATTTAAGGAATATGAGGGTAGGGTGTACCTTGTTGACTGTTATATTATTGCATCTGAGCCTTCAGATGACATCCTGAAATAAATCGCATAGTTAGGGTATTTTATACCTATCATTATCATTAGGGGCTTCGCGGTTTTGACAAATACACTATCAAAGGGAAGCACGTCACAAGGAACACCTACTAGCAGGTCAAATATTGACTAATCTAGGGAGTATATTGTGTGATATTTTGGTCTGATTTTTCACTTTCAGTTTGTTGCTGTAATACACATATGGAATTTTTAAAATATATGTATTTTAGATTTATGCCGTGTTTGTAAATTCCCATAAATACATAAAAGGGCCATGCTAAGCTGTCTTTGGGGTGGCCACACTAGTGTATTTTCCTCTCACATTTTGCCATAAGCAGCAAGAAGAAACCAGGCCCACACCTTCAGCACTTTAACTGGAAATCTACTTAGCCGGATCTCGCAGTCCATTCAGCACATTCTCCACTTTCCACACAGCTGCAGGTGACGTTGTTGCTAACGTTCTGGTACCGCATATCGACGATCCCAGTAACAAGTTCTTCGCTTCCCTTTAAGATCCAGTGGCAGCCTCCTGAAAACCCCCATTTGAGCAAACAGCCAAAATTCAGGGCACTTGAGGTTTGCACTAGTGCTCTCCTCAGAATCTTTCCAAGTCTTCCAGCTTCCGCCCACTGCCCAGCTCCAAAGCCACGCTGGCGTTTGAAGTTTTGTTACAGTGTTACCCCCATTCCCAGTTATGCCAGAATCTGTTAGTTATCTATTACTGCATAAAAATTACTCTTAACTTAGTGGCTTAAAGTAATCGTTATTGTCTCACACAGTGACTGAGCGCCAGGAATCTCCACGCAGCTTAGCAGGTGGTTCTGACTCGGGGTCCCTTATGAGTGTACAGTCAGGCTCTTGGTATTCAGTCATCTGAAGGGTTGGCTAGGGATGGAGGACCCACTTCCAAATTCATTTGTGAATTTATTTTTATTTTTATTTTTTATTCTTTTTATTTTTTATTTTTATTTTTTTTATTTTATTTGTTTATTTTTTTTTGGCTAGAGAGCATTTATTACAAACAAAATTGAGGTAAAAGAAGCTGACCCAGAAGCCACGCCCGCCCAGGCTGGGCCATCTCTACTTGCCCCACACCAGTCCCTGAGCGCCTCGGGCCCAAAGCAGCCCCCGGAGGACAGACGTGTCCTGCACACTGAGGTAGCTGCATCTTAAGCCCCTACAACTCCCTAGGGTTGCCCAGTTCCCACACAGATCCCTGTCTGGAGGGGAGGAGGAGGGAGGGGCAGGCAGGTGGAGCCCTAGCTTCAGGTGGGGCATACCCCACGCCCCAACAAACATTCCAGCCTCTTAGGCTGGGCGCTCTCCTGCCTGCCCACCCAGCCAGCCATGGGACAGCAGGGTGGCCACCAGAGGCAGCGTGCCAGGGCAAGAGGTCACGGCTGCTTCGGGCAGTCCTCGGTCACCCTCTGGGAGGCCAACTCGACCAGCACATTCTGCAGGTAGTTGGGGTTGGGGTAGCCGTGGCCTGTCGTGTTGCAGTCCATCTCTGTCTTGTGGTAGATCTCATTCCACACCACAGTATCGCTATCACCCATGGTACTGGACGTGCCCACTGTGAAGATGAGCCACCTTTTCTAGGGCACCTTCGGGAGCTCCAGGACCTTGTGGCCCTGGATGTTGTCTGGATGGTAACACTGGCAGGGAAACCCTCTGGCAGTAAATGGCTTTCCAGGGTTGGGGTGCTCGGGTCCCTGGATGTCATGCGGAATGTTGTAAACTGTGAGGATGGTCCCGCAGTCCTCGTGGCCAGGGAGTGACATCTGGAACCTTAACACCACCATCTTCCCCTGGAGCAGGGTCCCTGTTTTCTCTCCAGAGATGATTTGGCTCTCTACCATACAGACTCCTCTGTAGGGTTACTTAGGACACGAGGGCCAGCTTCTCCAGAACAAGTGACCCAAGAAAGGAAGAGAACAACCAAAACAGAATTTGCAGTGTCTTCCATAACCTAACCTCAGAAGTGACATACCATCACCTCCGCCTTACTCTGTTGATCGCACAGACCAGCCCTTATGTCCTATGGGAGGGGCAGCACAATGTTGCAAACACCTGGAGACAGAGATCCTTGCAGCCATCCTGAGGGCTGACTGCCACAGCAAGTGCGTGAATAAACAAACGTGGTATGTTCATGCAGTGAAATGCTGCTCAGCAGTGGATAGAAATGAACTACAGACACACAACAGGGTGGACGAATCGCAAAGACACACCGAGCAAAAATGGAGACACAGAAAAGTACACACTGTGTGATTCCACCATACTCTGTAGTGTAAGAAAGCAAATCAGACAACAAAGCAGAACTTACTTCATCTTTTCTTCCCCTCGTCAGCTCACTTGAGAGGCCTGCAGGGGGAAAGGGACAAGTTCCATTCTCTTTCACTCCTCTGCCTTCTTCATCTTCTGATGCTGCTTCTCTGGCCAGCATTGTTTCCTTTGGGGTGGAGCAGCAGCCAAAAGACACAAACCTGACAGCTCTCTGTAACATCACTTGACCCACAGAAAGCGCGTGCATCCTTGCCCTGCCAAATGGTGAGAAACAGGCTGCCTCGATACTTCTGTTTCCATCTGCCGTCTGTCTCCTCCTCACATAAGCACCAGGCAGATCAACAAGTCTGATGCCTGAGTAGATACAAAACGAAGGAATGAGATGTCAGTCTCCTTGACTTGTACTCACACCCAGTCTTTAGGAGTGGTTCTCTTTGAGCCCTCTGTCTCTTAGCTAAGGCAAAGGGGGCCTTCTCGTGAATGAACACACAACTCTCCATGCGACAAGTCCTTCTTCCAGCCTTAACACCAGCTCACACCAGTCTTATATGGATGTAGGGGCACCTGCTGAGACATTGGACTGCTGACAATAGTGCCTTTTCGGCCACTGGCCACTGAGCTGCCTTTATACACGTTGGTTGCTTAGCTCTTTTTTGTCACCTGCTTTGGGCCTTGGTCACCAATTCTGTAACAACTGGAAAAGCCCACTCATCGTACTATTAAAACTGTTTTACATTCTAAAAGAAGCTAACAGTGGTAGAATAAAACCACAGAGAGCTCCTGAGTTGTCAGTGAATAAAGGGAAAATCAAATAGCAAGTGTTGTAGCAGCTTAAGGGCTGCAGAAATTGTGGGAGTAAAATGTTGTAAACATCTGTTCATCTCACTTGGTTTAAATTCTTGATAATGAGGCCAGCCTCTGAGAGCATTTATGTACTCCTTTGTTTTATATATAAATCTGTTATTTATAATGCCAGGTGCCTGTTTTATGACTGAGAAGACATTCCTCAAAACACATCTGTGTTAGGCACTGCCAGGGCCCCTTCACCTTGCTTGTCCTTGATGGTGCCTACGTCATACTGTATCTGCTGTGTACATGAGTATCAGCCTCCCAGCTGTCCTGTATGGTATTATCTCCTTGAGGGTGACTATTGTTTTATCCTAGAAAATGAAAACTTTGGTTAGAATATTCAGAATTTGACAGAAGAATACAATTCAGAAAATACAGAAGATTCAGTTCAGTCTACATTTAATAATTCAATGGCCCTTATTTTTTTAATGTACTTATTTATTTTTAATAGAGACAGAAACTCACTCTTGCCCAGGCTGGAGTGCAGTGTGTAATCGTAGCTCCTGGCCTCAAGCCATCCTCCCACCTTGACCTCCCAAAGTGCTGAGATTACACACATGAGCCACCACAACTGGCCTCAATGGCCCCTACTGACTAGTTAAGATAAAAATGTTAATCTTTTAAAAACTATTTTATCTCCTTTCAACCCTAAGTTTGTGTATATTAAGTACTCAAATGTATATACTTCTTCCTCTGAACCATTACAAACACTAAGATCAACTAGATTGTTCCTACTGATGGTATCCAGATTGTTTTGAAAGGAGCTAGATGCAAACCATTTTTCATCCACTGTCCTCACTTCTGGAATTGCCTTGCACTTCCTCAGCTTAATCTCTACTTTAAACTTCTCTTCAAATCATCATCATAGGCTGGAATTTCCTAGCCTGAAGTCAGTATTTTTCCTTATCATTAGCAACGCCATTCTGTCCTTCACATATTCATTTTCCCTTGGGCTTAAGTTGAACAAATGAGAAGAAAGGAGAAAGGGAGGGAGCAGAGAGAAAGAGAAAGAAACTTTTCACGTGGACCAGAGTTGTTGATTGTATTTATTCTTTATGTTAAGCCAAGTTATTCTTGGTGTGATTATTTGTTCGAATCTAAGAATTCCCATTCTATGACCATTCCTGTCTATTTTTCCTGTATGTATAGTGTGGTAGAATAGAAATAACACTACACCGAGAGTCTGGAGACCTGAGCTCTAGATCCGACTCTATTGATAACTAAGTATTTAATCGTGAACGTAGTAACACCGTCAAAAAATATCAAACACTTCACACTTTACAAGGTACTATTGGGATACTCAATAGCGCCTAACCCTAGGGCTGTATGGGCCAGGCAGGTGTCGTAAATAAAAGGAGTGAGTGAAGTGGTTTCAGGCCACAGGAGAAAGGGAACTGTGATAAACTAGGGACCACACAGTGTTGTCTACAGAGGCAGGCACGTTTAATTCCAGCTCTTGTGACCGTGTTAGATGTGAGTCCTGTGTTATTCAGGCATCCATTTTTCCCTGGAGAATTCAGATTTTTATATAAATCTCTTTATGTCTAAGTGTCGGCAGCTAAAGTATTTTTTATTTTTATATAAATCAGGCCACAAGGCTGATTTAATTTTATTTGTTTTAACACAAATAAGGCCACAAGCTGCCTAACTTGCCTCTTTGGGCTTTATCTTCCTCATCTATAATATTGGGTGGATAGATCAAATGATTTTAAAGTCTAAAATTCATTATTTTCTATATTTTGATAAATCAATTTATTTACCTGTAGCTGTATCATCTGCTAAGTGCTGACTTTAAGAGTTTAATAAGAAGCAATCAAAAAGCATAAGAAAACATATGTAAAGATGGTTTAACTCTGTCTATAGAAATTTGCTTTTTTATGAAAGTATTATTTTATTAAAAAGTATTGCATTTTGAAGATGAAAAAATCCTGGGTTTTTTTTTTTTTTTTGAATCCTTCGAAGAAATAGATCATATTTTGATAAATTCTGCTTGATTGGAGCTATTGATAAGTAAAAAGTCCCGAAGCTGGGAATGTGGGGAAACCTGGATTCAGCCCAGTCTCCTTTCATCATCTGTTGCATTTTTTTGTCATAAATTCCAGATGTAGGAAAAAATCCCTCACAACAATTTGATAAGACTCTTCCCTTCATTTCCAGCATCAAATCTAACTTGCCTTTCCTGTCGTCAAACTGCTCCCTTTTATGATGCCACAGGGAATTAATTTATAAATCTTCTGAGTTTCCTGACCCCTCTTGAATGGTCTCAATGTAGATAAATCAACCCAGGTTTCCTGCCCGTATGCTGGTGCCCTCCTCTCCGTTTCTTCTGTGTCCGTCAGGCGGTATGATTTATAGCTGCCTTTCCTGTGCTCGTTGACGTTGGTCTGAGGATCTCATTAAGCATATGTAAAACTAGAAAGATTAGTTTGAGGGTCACTCCCTCCTCCATTAAACTTCTCTTGGTGGGAATCAGTCAGACCAATATATGCCAAAAATCTGTTCCTGCTGCCTCTTTTGGTCTCTTTTGAACTGTTTTAGATACTCATTAAAAGCAGATGTAAATTAGACAGGTGTGGTGGGCGCCTGTAATCCCAGCTACTTGGGAGGCTGAGGCAGGAGAATCACTTGAACCTGGGAGGCAGAGGCTGCCGTGAGGCAAGATCGCGCCACTGCATTCCAGCCTGGGAGACAGAACAAGACTCTGTCACACACACAATAAAAAGCGAATGTGGAATTAAATGATATTTGCATTGAAGGATAATAGGAGTGGTGTTAAACTAGAATATTAGCTGTCACTGAGTGCCATTTTCAGAAGCTGTAATTTACACGACCAAAGGTACTATCACATGACTTTCTAGAAAACAGTATTCATGCCATTAGTCATCTCAAGAAGATAATATTTAACATCTAGGCAGCTGAGCCCTATTTTGAGTTCTTTCTGTGAATTAATTAATTTAGTCATCACTACAGCCCTAAGAAGTAGAGTTATCCTCATTTTACAGAGAAGGAAAGAGGTTAAGTAACTTGCCCTAAGTCATGTAGCTCGTAAGTGACTGAACCAGGATTCAGAACAAATATATCACTCCAGAGCTGACATTCCTAATCACTGTACCAAAATGTGTTACCATCATTACAGTACGTGCTTTAGGTGAGAGATTCCAGCAGCCTTCGGCCATATTATTAATAACCCCATCGTACTCAGTTGTAATAAATAGTACTTTAATCTACCCTTATTATAAATTACAGTGAAAATATATATATTACTGTAAAGGATTGCCCCCAATTTTAAAAAATTAATTCAGAATCCTGACAGGTCAAACTGTTTTCCAAATCTTGTATTAAAAAGATGTCTTCTAATTTTAACAATTACCTTGTAAAAAATTGACTGGATTAATGAACAGCTGTACAGCCGAGGACAGGGTAAAATGACAAGCTAATTTTTAAGTAGCTAAGTTCGGAAATCCATGTGCTAATAACTCTAAATTACCATTGGAAATAATTTTGTTATTAAAATACTATTAGCTGTCATATATACATAGACAAGATGTATGCAAATATGGTTCCAAAGTATTGCACGGCATTTATTAAGATACCTTTTAGCCACCAGCATTTTTTTTAATTTTAAGAATCAATTAATTTGCGTTCTTAAGAGCTCATAGAGATGGGTGATTGGAAAGCTGTTGAAAAGTTCATAGAAAATAGTGACTGTTGAAGGAGGAATATCTATCATACCTGAAGTTCAATATTTTTCCCCCTATATTTCAAAAGTTTTATGAAATATAAGAATTTAAAGAAATAGATTGTTGAGCTTTAATACTAAAACAGTATTTGTAGTAGTTGGTTTTCAGGGTAGAGAATGCTGAAAGTTAATGGTACTGCCAGCCTTGCTCCTGAATGGAGCATTTTGAATTGGAAATGAGTTTTTCCTGGTCTTGCATAAAATTGCAACCTACTAATGATTAAATCTAAAATTATGGGTTCTCAGAAAATAATTTGGAACATGTACAGTCTGGGCCTACCTAACTTTTAACTAGCTGATTCAGTAGAAATATGCAAAGAGATTGAGTGGATATTACTATGTTTAAATCTACATAGGCACTTTACGAGCACACCCAAATTGCACACCTGAAACAATTACCAAACTGTCTCCGAGACCCAGATGCTAAAACACTTAGAGAAGACTGGTTGGTTCCCAGTCATGGCCCAAAGCCAGTGAAGGATCACAGGTGCACCACGTTCCCCTAGTCCACCCTAGTCCACAGTGTTTACCAGTTCTTCATTTCAACTTCTGTTACGTGGAAGATTCTTCTAAATCAGGTTTTCTTCCCTGACAAGTTTCCTCACAGTTACCTTCCTATCTGTCTTATTACTGAGAAACAATAGCCCGGAAGAACTGAAGGAACCCTGTTTCTAAGGCTGGTTCTAGTTCAGCTAATCGCTATCTAAGGCTGGTTCTGGTTCAGCTAATCGCTTTCTAGAGCTCTCTTTGTATTTAGACATCAAGACAGCAGTCATAGCAGTGTTCCCTGAGCCCGCATTGTCCTCCTGAACGGTAGATGAAATTACCAGCAGCTGACTTGCGGCTGTTCTTACGGCTGTGCACCAAAATGACTGTTTCTCTTAATACATATTTTAACAATCTGAGATGAGACTAAGTGGGTCTCTCACTTTTATGTTGTCTGGTAAGATGAGCCATAACTTAAATATCCTTCTTTTTATTGCCGTAATGATATAACTATAGCAAAGTAAAAGCATGAGCCGTGATTGACAGAAATTGCTCTCCTTGTCAGATATCAAGATCATTTCCTCCATTGCTTAAAGCTTCTTGCAATACAGTCTTTTTTTTTTTTTTTTTTTTTTTTTTTTTTTTTTGAGACAGAGTCTTGCTCTTTTGCCCAGGCTGGAGTGCAGTGGCATGAGCTTGGCTCACTGCAACCTCCACCTCCCAGGTTCAGGCGATTCTCCTGCCTCAGCCTCCCGAGTAGCTGGGACTACAGGTGCCTGCCACCATGCCCGGCTAAGTTTTGTATTTTTAGTAGAGACAAGGTTTCACCGTATTGGCCAGACTAATCTCGAACTCCTGACCTTGTGATCTGCCCACCTCAGCCTCCCAAAATGTTGGGATTACAGGCCTGAGCCACTGTGCCCAGTCACAAAAAAAAATTTAATGAAATGCATGCAGCCAGGCACAGTGACTTACACTTGTAATCCCAGCACTTTGGGGGGCTGAGGTGGGCGGATCACTTGAGGTCAAGAGCTCGAGACCAGCCTGGCCAACATGGTGAAACCCTGTCTCTACTAAAAATACCAAAAGTAGCCGGCCGTGGTGGTGCACACCTGTAATCCCAGCTACTCCGGGAGGATCGGAGTAGGCAGGAGGATCGCATGGACCCAGGAGGCAGAGATTGCAGTGAGCCAAGATCGCACCATTGCACTCCAGCCTGGGCAACAGAGCATGACTTTGTCTCAAAAAATAATAATTACATATATTAAAAAGTACACATGTCTAAGTATACATGTCAGTGAAATTTTACACACTTATGTAACCAGCATCTACATCCAGGAAGCAGATTATTGCCAACACCCCAGCAACTCGTTCTTACACTCCCTTTTCAGGTACCATCCCCTGCCTATTCCTCCAAGAGTAACTACTCTACTGAATTCTGACAGTATTGGTTAGTTGTGTCTTAAAAAGTCAAAACTTAAAGATTTTATGTCAACAGAGCAACCAGGGATCCAGAGGCAGAAGCCAACGGAGCCACCACAGGCAGAGGGCGTAGCCTTGAGCCAGAGGATTGTTCTCAGACCTTGAAACCTAGTGGAATTTTCTCTGCTGGATTTCAGACTTGCTTGGGGCTGATGACCCCTTTTTTTCTTCCAGTTTTTCCCTTTTGGAATGAGAATGTCTATTATATACTGGTCCCACCATTGTATTTTGGAACCTGATAACTTGTTTTCTGTTTCGCATATTGACAGATGGAGAAGATGGATCCTACTTTGTCTCCCTCATACCCAATTCAGATTAATTAGATGAGGAGATACGGGACTTTTGAGGGATGCTATTTAGATGGACTTTTGGATTTACAGTTGATGCGGTACTGGGTTAAGATTTTTGGGGATACTGGAATGGGGTGAACATATTTTGTATATGGGACAGATATTAATTTGGTGGGACTAGAAGGCAGGCTGTAGTAGATTGAATGCACCCCAAAACATATGCCCTCCCCAAACATATTGCCCCCAAAAAACATATGTCCACATCCAAATTCCTATAACCTGTAAATGTAACCGTATTTGGATCAAGGGTCTTTGCAGACGGGATTAAATTAAGGATTTCAAGAAGAGATCATTCTTAATTATCCAGGTGGGGCCCTAACCCTAATGACAAGTCCTTGTGAGAGACAGAAGACAGATACAGAAGATAAGTGATATAAAGGCAGAGGCAGAGATTAGGCTGGGTGGCTCTGAACCAAGAAATGTCCACCGTCACCGAAGCCAAAAGAGGCAAGGAAGGATTCTCCCTTAGCGTCTCCACAAGGAATGTGGCCCTGCCAACACCATACTTTTGGACTTGTGGCCGCTAGAACGGTGAGAGTGTAAATTTATGTTGTGTTCATGTTGTTT
Organism: Macaca nemestrina; assembly: GCF_043159975.1. Taxonomy (NCBI): domain Eukaryota; kingdom Metazoa; phylum Chordata; class Mammalia; order Primates; family Cercopithecidae; genus Macaca; species Macaca nemestrina. The sequence goes on along the minus strand of NC_092134.1, from coordinate 141,934,436 downwards.
GTGATAATTTCTTATGGCAGCTCCAGGAAACTAACGCGTGGAGTAGGTAACACACCTTCTCAAGTCCTTCATGTATGAGTATGACAAGCTTGTTGCCCCTGAGCGTATTAGGGTTCCGCTTTATTTGAAGGAGAAAGATAAATACATTATCTCTGCTTAATGACTAGCATTTGTTGATATATGCAAAGAAGACATTCTTAAGACAGCCTGGGGCAGAAGAGGTCAAACAATATTTTTGGAGAAAGAATACTAAAAGACTAATAAGAGTTAGACTCATGAATGAGCTAGAAAAGGAGCCTCTTAGGCAGAGGGATCATTGTGGCTGGGGGTGCTAAAGCATGAAGCATCCTGAGATCAGGGAGCCACAGAAGGCTGCTTCTTACCAAGTCTGCACTACTGGGCAGTGACGTGAGACTCCAGAGCTGGGAGGGGACAGGTCATGGAGATCCCTGTATTGACAATGCTGAGAGTAGTTTGGACTTGCTCCTGTAAGTGATGCCAAGCCATGGAGAGGCTTTTAGTCTCTCTGATGTTTTCAGAGTTTTCTTTTATAGATAAATCAATCACTCTGGCAGCCAATGGAGGAAGTTAAGGGGAGCCTGGAGTAAGAAGATGGTAAGATTAAAAACAGGGAGACTGTTTAAGGGAGACTGTTTAAGAATCTATTCCAGTTATGCAGATATGAAATGATGAGGACAAGAATACAGGGTAGTTGAGATGGAGTAATGTTTTCACTAGGCCATTCTGTGTATCAAACACCACCTAATTTTAGTGCCTTAACACAGTAAACGCTTATTTCTTGGTTATGCAAAGTCCACTGCAGATCTTGCTGACTCTATGAGGAAGTTGCCCTCCATACAGCAATTCAGTAATCCAACTCCACTTAAAATTTTCTAGTTTAGCTCTTTCAGTATGAGGCCTTCTTGGTGACTGTGGCAAAGGAACAACTAATTGGTAGTTCCTGTGCTGTTTCTTCTGTGCTTGGGCTCCAAGGTCACTACCCGCAGACCACGGACCAGTCAGATGTCTGGTTTGGCCGAGTAAGTGGAAGTGGTCTCCCTAGTTAAAATGGGTAATAAAGAAGAAAGACCATTTATGGAAGAGAATATAACACGCTCCTTTTTAGTAGAGTTGAATTTGAGGTGATTTATACCCAAATAGATATGTCAAGAAGGCCATTGGCTAGAGATATTAATTTTGGAGTCATCAGAACAGAAATACTAGTTAAACCCATGAAAATGAAATAGCTTACTTAAGAGAGAATATAGGCAAGTCATACTTTTTACTGTTTTCTGACACATACTAAAATATTAATACAGGCCATTATTGTCATCCTTATAGATTATAGCTCAATTAGCATATGCCCTCTGTAAGCCTGTTGGCAATGGATTTCAGAACTGGCTCTACTGGATATGCGTTGCTAGAAGTTTTCATGCAGTTCTAGGGTTTTTAAGACCTTTTTTTTTTACGTCTTACATGTGTTGAAAATGCTTTAAGCATTTATGGCACAATATATCACAAGTGATTGTGATCTTATATACCGCATAGCCATTTTGCTGTTTTGATATATAAATTAATAAAACTCTGTTCCTGGAAATGAGGATAATGCTACATGAATACTCCAAAGAGTTAACATAAAAGTATTCTTGAAAAGCACTCCCTTAAGAAAGGAATTCTGTCCAAATGCTATTGATTCCAGGGTATTTTGTCTATTTTCCTTTAAAGCACCTTACATTAAAAAATCTGTTTTGCATTCAGTCTCTAAGCAAAAATATGTAGTGCCTTTAAGACGGGCGGATCACGAGGTCAGGAGATCGAGACCATCCTGGCTAACACGGTGAAACCCCATCTCTACTAAAAAAATACAAAAAACTAGCCAGGCGAAGTGGCGGGCGCCTGTGGTCCCAGCTACTCGGGAGGCTGAGGCAGGAGAATGGCGTAAACCCGGGAGGCGGAGCTTGCAGTGAGCTGAGATCCGGCCACTGCACTCCAGCCTGGGCGACAGAGCCAGACTCGGTCTCAAAAAAAAAAAAAAAAAAGAAACAACAACAAAAAACTCTTGAGTCAGTTTATCTGTCCATTTTAAGTGACACACTTATTTCATGAACTAATTAAACTTGTCATTAAGGCTTCATTAATTTCCTCTCCACTCCTGGGGTGGTATGGTTGAATCAGAGCAGGGCTGTGTGTGTCTGGAAATGACCTTTGTATAGTTGGGTAGGAAATTATACTTCAAAATACCAGTAGACATTTTATTTAAAATTTTGTTTTCTTTGGTAGATTATTTCCTTCTAATTATAGTAGTAAACACTGGTATGTTATGATTAGTGATTAGCTTATAACAAACATCTAAACAGGGATAAGTCAGCCTGTTTAGTGATAAACCTGTCTTTTGATATAATTAGAACTGATCACTAGCCACTATGTCTCTGTTTCTAGGACAGTGTAACCCACAGTGACATAAATTAAATTTCTTAAAAAATCAAGGATGCAGTAAATACCAACTGTCCATTAATATTGATTAATAAATCAATACATTTTAAAAATAATAGTTTAATTTTTCAAATTGATAAAAGTAAAAATTGCTAAATTGATATATTACTGAGTTAATAACATTAACATTTATTATTAATCTAAATGAGAAGGTGAAACATGGGACAAAGAATGAATTTTTCTGAACCTAAAAACTGGAAGGAAAGTCAAAAGTACTTACCAGAACATGCCTAGGATGCCCAGAGGTATTGTCAGTTCATCTCCCGGAGGTGGGGGTAGTTTCACCACCAAAACAAAACTGTGGTCAAACCATGAGTTTTGGAGTATTAAATGAACCCCGTTGTGGATTCACTATGGTCAAACTACTACAAGAACTAGGACTGGAGTAGGTTGCCCTGCCCTAGAAGTTTCCTAGTTGATTGAGTTGAGGTCACTTCCAGACACACACAGTCCCACTCTGATTCAACCATCCCACTCCAGGAATGGAGAGGAAATTAATGAAGCCTTAATGACAAGTTTGATGAGGGAGGGAGCAACTATGTTGGCATGTCTTCTAAGGAGCTGTTTCTGACTTCTAGTGCCCAGCAGTAGTCCAACTATGGTAGCTAATCAGCTGCTGCCCAGTTACCTAACCCTGTTGGCAAGATGAATGTTTTAGTTCCCTGCTGTGCCTTTAATCATAATTGTCTTTTATTCATTCAGTTTGAGGTCGTCTTGGTTCTTGGGATGTTGAGTGATTCTCAGTTGAAACCTGGACATTTTGGATGTTATGCTGTATGACTCTGGGTCTTACTTAGACTTCTGTTTTAGCTGGTTTTCTTTTGACACCACTCCAGCAGGGGAAGATTGGGGTGCTGCCTCAGTGTTGCCCAGTGGAGGTAGAAGTCCGGGTTCCCCACTTGGGCCCTGCTGACAGTCAAAGGGTAGAGGCTCCTTGTTACTCCTAGCTGGAGATGGGCATTCATGTCCCCACTAGGCTTCACTGATGTATCCCTGCCTGGTTGGGGTAGGAGGGCCTCCAGTAACACCATGTGGGTGAAGGAAGTGGGGCCTAGTTACTGCTGTGCAGTAGTGGAGGTCCTGACTCTCCACTAGGAGACACGGCTGTTACTGCTTCATGGGGATGGAATTCTAGAACCCTCACCTAGTCTCCAGTGACACTGTGGAGGGGAGACTTCATTGCCGACAGATGGAAATTAAAGCCCTGCCTCCCTCGGCTTTCCCTGACACCTTCCAGTGGAGCAGGGAGAGGCTGAAGCACCTCCTCACAACCTAGTTAGCATGGGGCCTGCTGTTTGGTCTTTACTGACATGAGTCACAGTGGACCACAGTGTTTTGTGTGGTGTTTGGAGTAAAGTGATTATTGTCCCACAGGTTTCTATCTTGCTAGGCAGTCCCTTTCCTTTAGAGGCTTCTTTGGCTAGAGAGAGTGGGTTTCTGTTGAGGCTTTTTTTGTCTGTGCCTGTTGGTATTTCCAGGTTGTCAGCTTCTTCAGCTCCACACCTGGATATATAAGGCAAAAAGAAGGTCCAGGGAGCTGCAGGTCACAGCACTCCTGACTGGTCTGCCTTCTCTCTGCCTTTTTAATGTTTCTCTCTGTGTGTATAGTTTTTGTTGTACTTTTATACTTAGTGTGCTGGAGAAAAAAAAATATTCCTGATACTTCTTAAAGACAGTAAGGCAGACGCTATTCAGGGGACCACTGAGATGAGGATTTGTGTTACAGGACAGAGATCAGGCTCAACTGAGAATACATGAGGACCAATGGAGATATGTAGCCAAGGAGCAGGGTGGGGGTCAGTGATGGAAAATTACTAAGAAGACACGTCATGGCTGGAGGATTCTTGCCAGACCTACTCAAGAGGAGTTGCTGAAGACAAGCCAGAGAGATGACATATTGATAGCAGGAGATGAGGAATTTGATCAGATCTCATGAGTGATCAGATGTCAAGCCTGGGGATTTATTTTTGAAGGAAGACTTAAGCAAACTACCTTTTCTCTTTAGGAAAACAAAATGTATGTTCTGGCCTTAGGTATATAAGTAATCAGTAGGTTGAATTTTAATGCTTACATTCAGATAACCAATTTTTTTAAGTTACAATTTTCATTACTACCTCATCCCTTAGCCGCAGTCACATATTTACATGTTTTGGAAAACCATACCTCTGGCAGCAGTTGAGTTTTGATGTCTAGTATCATTGCTTTATTCAGCTTCTAATTCATTTTAAGTGGTCCTTAATGGATATTCATTTCTGATCAGAATCAATCTGTACCTGATACTTGTGTATTTCTAGAAATCAAAGTTTTTCAAATACTTGCATTTATAAAATTATAAGTGGAAATATTTCAGTAACTATGAAGAGATAGATCATTTAAAATACTTTTCTAAAGTGGAAATATTTCAACAACTATGAAGAGATAGATCATTTAAGATACTTTTCTGTAACAACTTTTTTAAGAAAAGCCTGATTTTAATAAATGGTAATTTTCTGGTTTTTTCTTCTACACAAAAGACTGGGGGCCATTTATCTCAGTTGTACAAAAAAGAAACTTTGGAGAATAGAGAAAAAATAAAGAATGCAATAGTAGTTGTGGGAAAATTTTAAAATGTAACCACATGTATGTTTGTACAAATACGTATACACAGATAAATCCTTTAGTCAGAGAATAGGAGGAAAAAGTGGTATTGGAGAGTATGGCCTTTTATCATTTGCTTTCATTTCATTTGTTTTCAATCTGAATGGTTCAGTAAGAATCTAAAAATGCTTTTATATCCTCTGGGTTCATTTAAAGAAAGATACTTCACTGTATGTACACACAGGTGTATAGTTGGTTTACGTTTTGAGTCAATTATATTCTTTTCTTACCACATATGGACCATGATTTTGTAAAAAGAAGAGATAAAATTCCCTCAGAACTTCTAGCTTTAAGAACTTTGGGCATGGTGGCTTACGTCTGTAACCCCAACACTTTGGGAAACCAAAAGGCAAGAGGATCCCTTGAGCCCAGGAGTTCGTGACCAGCCTGAGCAACATGTGGAAACCTCATCTCTACACAACAAAAAATTTTAAAATTAGCTGGGCGTGGTGGTGCCTATCTGTAGTCCCAGCCCTTAGGAAGCTGAGATGGGAAGATCACTTGAGCCCAGGAGGTCAAGGTTGCAGTGAGCTGTGACTGTGCTACTGCACTTCAGCCTGGGCGACAGAGGAGACCCTGTCTCAATTTAAATATAAAAAGAACTTTTATTCTTGTGATCTCAAGTGTTTTTTTTTTTTCCTTTAGAGAGAGCGTGTGTGTGTGTGTGCGCGCGCGTGTGTGTGAAGTGCTTGGATTCTTGAAGATCACTTTCTCTGCTTAGCTGTTCTTCAAGCAGGATAAAATATGCTGTATTTGTGTGATTGTAAAAAGCATTAAGCAATTTAATTTCTGTATATTTAGTAAGGAAATGATCATACTTAAAAAAAACTTTTTTTTTTAGAAATAGGGTCTCCCACTATCACATAGGCTGGTGTGCAGTGGCATAATCATAGCTTATGATAGCCTCAAACACCTGGCCTCAAGCTGTCCTCTCACCTCAGCCTCCAAAGTAGCTGGGACAACAGGTGCCCACCACCATGCCCAGCTAATTAAAAAACAATTTTTTTTTTTATAGAGGCAGAGTCTTGCTACATTGCCCAGGCTGGTCTTGCACTCTTGGCCTCAAGAGATCCTCCCACCTCAACCTCCCAAAATGCTAGTGTTACAGGTGTAAGCCACCATTCCTGCCCTGTACTTTTATTTGAAGAGGAAATACTAAACTTATCTACTTTGCAGTAATAAAATAGTTGGGTTGGGGTGCAGCTTGTGCCACCATCCTTGAGAAGATGTTTTTTTAGCTTGCATTTTAACACCATGTAAAATCACACACAAAAATGATCTGTTAGCTGTGAAGAAATTTAGTATCACTTCTTGTTTTCATGGCCTCTGTATCTGTAAAATACAACTGTATACTCAGTGATATGGTTTGGCTTTGTGTCCCCAACCAAATCTCGTGTTGATTGTTATTCGCAGTGTTGAAGAAGGGGCCTGGTGAGAGGTGATTGGATCGTGGGGGCGGCATTCCTCCATGTTGTTCTCGTGATAGTGAGTGAGTTCTCATGAGATCTGATGGTTTAAAAGTGTGCGACACTTCCCCCGTCGCCTGTGCTCCCACTCTCTCCTGCCACCATGTAGAAAAGGTGCTTGCTTCCCCTTCGCCTTCCGCCATGATTGTAAGTTTCCTGAGGCCTTCCAGTCATGTTTCCTGTGAAGCCTGAGGGACTGAGTCAATTGAACCTATTTTCTTCCTAAATTACCCAGTCTCAGGTAGTTCTTCACAGCAGTGTGCAAGGGGACTGATAAACTCAGCCACTCAGATAACCTAAATTACAGACAAACTGTGGTAAATGTTCTTGGATCCTGGCCATTGTTGACTGATTTTTAGAATAACAGAAAATACTTGCCTACATTTTCTTCTTTTCTTTAGATATGGTGTTGAGTCTCACTGGATCCAGTTAATAATTCCCTTTAAACATTCTGTTCTTTGAGAACAGATACAGCTGGGAGAAATGATCCTATGACATTAAAACTAGAATTGGATTGCGTTAGGTTTATTCCCAGGATGTGAGAGCTGTAGCATGAAGTGTGGCAGTGATCAGGAACAGAGGCTCAACCACTCTGTGTTTGAACAGTTTCATGTTAGATCCTGCAGTGGGCCATTATAGGCAAATTGGCCCACAAGATATTTCACTCCTGGAACTTAAGTTCATGACCTACTTTTAGGAATGACTTTTTAGATCTGACTGTTACTTTTTCGCCAGAATGTGCCAAAATTATATACCATGGCCTTGCCAGAAAACAGGAAATCTTTCAAAAATTGGGAGTGGAATAGAAATTTTGTAATTTTTTTTTTTCAGTTTTAGAATGTTGAATATGTTTTTATCCTTGTGTTAATACATGTTTGAAGAGAGAAAATATAGGCTGCTCTTCTCCAGAGTTCAAAGTTAAAATCTGCACAGCATATGGGAAAGTGCTAAATATACATGGTAATTGGAATTAACCATTAAGATGAACATACTCATTCTGGCAGCTAAGAAGGAATATCTTCAGCTCAGGGAAAACTGTAAGCTATGTTTATACGTCTGCCCAGGTAGGTTATGTGTCTGTGTTATAGAAACCAGGAATCCCATACAGGTATTTCTAAGGATTACGAAAATGGTCATGATGAGATGGAAGAGAACAGTTTCTAAAGAATAAGCAGATAGACCAAAAAAAAAAAAAAAAGTTTTTCCTTTGCTTTCTACCAAGAGAGGGAAAAAAAAAAAAGTAGTTTTCATGGGAAATACAGAATATGTTGCAAGAACAGATGTCTTGGGAGCTTAATTCCATAAATGGTGATGTGCCCAAGAATACCCTGAGATAAGAAGAAAAACTTCATGGAGTCTTTAAAAAAATAAAATAAAATCACTGAGTCCTAAAGTAAATAAGTGAATATCCATAATCAAAAAGTTTCCTTTTCATATTAAATCTATTTGTGTGGAAGGAAATGAAGGAGAAAACTTTATAAATACTTGTAAACTGGAGTCCCTGGATTCTAGAGTTCTTTTTTGAAACCAGTTATAAGGAACAGAAATTGTCTTTTTATCTGAGAAAAAACTGCTAGTTAAAATGTCTATTTTCTTTGCTTTTGACTGAGATAACTCATTGTGGTAACACTGGGTTTTAAATACTGATAGGTAACTATATATCTATTTTTGATTAATAAAGAGGAAAATGAATTATTTAATAAAGGAAGTTTTATAGAAAAAGCATTCAAAATGTTAAACTCATTGCCAAAAATATATATATAGTCCTTAACGGTAGGAAAGGTGGGAGCTACAAACCTATCATTGTTTTGTACCAATCATGGAAAATTGATTCTTGAATTCGACAAACGTATATATTAAGGATTTTATCTGTGCTGGCAATTTTACTAGGTACTGAGTTGATAGAAAGATGAATGAGACTCTGTCACAGCCCTCATAAACTCAAATCTATTGGAAGAAAAGTTATGTAAACAGATGATTATAATCTGTTTCAGATAGCACCGAAAGCCTTTTGTCCCAAACTTCAAGAAGCTGGATAAGCTTATACCACTTCTAAAAATGTGTGATGTGTGGTTGAGCTCATGTGAGAGAATGATGTCAGAATCGAGGAGGGGGCTGAAAGATAAAGATGAGGTATGTGAGCCTGTGCAACAGCTGCCCAGGGGCTGGCAGACCTAGTTACGACTAGAACTTGGGTTTACAAAATGCCTCTACAGAGAATGAAGTGAGGCATTGGGCTCACAAGAGGTGGGGAGTTGGAACTGAACCTCTGCTGAAGATGGGTCAGTTAGAGGCTTGATGTACAGAAAAGCAAGACTCATTCAGTCAAACTTCTACCCGTGATAGATGACAAAGGAGCTTTTCTGTGCCCTGACTCTGGGAAGGAGCCCGGAGTCGGCTCTAAGAAATCCAAGTTATCAAGCCTGTACCTTCCCCGGGTTTAGACTAAAAATTTATGTCACCACTTGTCTGGGAAGTTCCTGCCTGAAGATCACAAAGAAAGACATGTACATGGTCCTTAAACACATGAAAAGATGCTCAGCTCATTCATAGTAAGATGGCAAACTGAGGTGCTACTTAGCCAAAATCGAGAATTTAACAGCACACTCAGTTAAGCGGGCTGTGCTGATTGGGAACTCTGAGACTCTGCTGGTGGGAATGCAGAATGTAGACCTCTTATAGAGGCAGTCTGGCAGTGGGTAGTAAAATGCTTATCTGTGCACTGACTTTTCACCCAGAAACGCTTCACTCCTAGGAATTGGTCCCACAGACACATCTTCAAAAAAGCAGAATAACATATACACAGGATAATTCATTGCTATGGTATTTGTAATAGCAACAGGTTCAAAATAACCCATTGTGCTACAGTGGGATATTTGTTGTCAATTATAGTACATCCAACAGAGTGGAATACTGTCCAGCTGTAGAAAGGAATGAGAAAGATCTCTATTGATACGGAGTGATTCCCAGAACATACTGTTAAGTGAAAAAGCAAGATGCAGAATAATGTATTTAACATATTACTTTTTACGTAAGAAAAGGGGTAACGTGCAATTATATGAGTATATGATTGCTAATAATTGCAAGAAGAAACAATTGAAGGATAAATCAAAAATGTACCCAAAAAGGTTACCTATAAAAAGGAGGGAACAGGATAGAGGAGATGGGGTGGAAGCAAGCCTTCTGTGATTATACCTAGTTATATAGTTTTGACTCTAGAATCAAATGAATATATTACATAATCAAAAATAAAATTAGATCAGAAAAAAGGAAAAAAAGCAGTCCTTGAAATTTAAAAACAAACAAACAAATGAATCTAATTATATATTAAATTGTTGACATTCACTTTGAGCAGATAATGATTTCAGCTAACTTTATAATACGGATTTTTCTCTGTACATCTTAGTAGGGTAAACTCCAAGTAAAAGAACAAAAATGCAAAGTTTTTTTTTTTTTAATGGTCTCGCTCTGCCTCCCAGGCTGGAGTGCAGTGGCACAGTCACCACTCGCTGCAGCCTCAACCTCCCAGGCTCAATTGATCCTCCCACCTTAGCCTCCCAAGTCGCTGGGACTGCAGGCGCGTGCCACCGTGTCTGGCTAGTTTTTGCATTTTTTGTAGAGATGGGGTTTCACCATGTTGCCCAGGCTGGTCTCAAACTCCTGGGCTCAAGTGATCCTCCCTCCTCAGCCTCCCAAAGTGCTGGGATTGTAGACATGAGCCACCGCGCCTAGCCCAGATAAATTGTAGAGTTCATCCTGAAGGCATATTGGTAGTAATTGTATTGGTTTTGGTATTTTAAAAGCACTATATTGTTAGATAAAACAAATAACAAGTAATTATGTTATTGTTGGGAACCAAAATTTTTCAGCATAAGAGAAAAAAATATAAAGTGTAAAATCAAAGTAGTTTAGTAAACCCAGTCTTCAAGATTGAGATCTGTAATCTTAAATCTGAATATAAAACATAACTATTAACTAATAATTTTCTCCCTTTTAAAAAAATATTTATTTCCTATCTCTGACTGAACCAGACTAGAAGAAATGATAAATAATAAACACCCCAGCAGCAGTAAACATCCCAGCACCCGGATTGTGGTTTCCCACTTAGTCTGTATATGGTATGCTGCTATAACAAAATCAGTAGGTCAGTAATTTGTAAAGAACATAAATTTATTTTTATCACAGTTCTGGAACTGGAAAGTCTAAGAGCAAGGCACCAGCAGGTTTGATTGTTGGCAAGGGCTGCTTTTGGCTTTTAAGACGGTACCTTGTTGCCGTATCCTCCAGAGGACAGGGATGCTGTGTCCTCGCACACATCTATTCCTTTACTCATTTGTTTATTTAATGAGTTCTCTAATAAACTTCAGTGCTGACATATCAGTTTACTTTGCTCCTACTTTTTCTTTTTCTTTTTTTGAGACAAGGTCTCACTCTGTCAACCAGGCTGGAGAACAATGGTGTGATCATGACCCAAGGCAGCCTTGACCTTCTGGGCTCAAGCAGTCCTCCCGCCTCAGCCTCCAAAGTAGCTGGGACTACACACAAGCATGTGACATCATGCCCAGCGATTTTTTTTATTTTTTTTATTTTTTGTGGAAACAGGGTCTGGTTATGTTGCCCAGGCTGGTCTCAAACTTGTAGGTTCAAGTAGTCCTCCCACCTCAGCATTACAAAGTGCTGGGATTACAGGTGTGAGCCACCATGCCTGGCCTCTCTTACTACTTTTTAAGAGCAAAAGGATTATTTACTCACATGGCTGCACATTGGCTTATTTTATATACCTTTATTGAGATATGATTCTCATCCCATGCAATTTACCCATTTAAAATATGCCATTCCATATTGCTTAGTAAATTACAGAAACGTGTAACCATCACTACAATATCCTATTTTTTTAAAGTATATTTTTCTAGTGTTATTTCAGTGTCATCGCTTTTTATGTATTAAATACATTTTGACAAATTGAAAGCATTACTGATTTTGCTGCTCACATTGTTCAGTTTATCCATTGTCCCTTTCCCCCAGGCCTGGCAACCGCTGGTCTGCTTTCTATCGCTACAGATTTGCCTGTTCTGGAGATTTCATATAAGTGAAATAATATACTATGTTGCCTTTTGCATGACCTCTTTAACTTAGCATAACGTTTTCAAGGTTCATTCATATCTGTAGCATGTCAGTACTTCATTCCTTTTTATGACTAATAGCTCATTATATGGATATACCAGATTTTATGTATCCATTCATAAGTTGTTGGATATTTGGGTTGTTTCTCTTTTTTTTACTATAATAAATAATGATGCCGTGAACATTTGTGGGTACTTTTTTGCATGGAAACATGTTTCCAGTTATCTTGAGTATATACCTCGGATTGGAACTGCTAAGTCATATGGTAATTGTTTGTTTGCCATTTTAAGGAACTACCAAAATGTTTTGCAAAGAGACTGTACCACTCTACAATCCCACCAGCAATATATGACCATCCCTACACATTCTCACCAACACTTATTATTGACTTTTAATAGCCACCCTGGTGGATGTGATGTGGTATCTCATTGTGGGGTTTTGTTAGTTTTGCTGTATATTTTATTGCTTCTCCGTTGTTCCCGTAGATCATTGTGGCTTTGAGACGCATTTCCCTATTGAGGTTGCACATCTTTTTTTTTTTTTTTTTTTTTTTTTTGAGACGGAGTCTCGCGCTGTGTCACCCAGGCTGGAGTGCAGTGGCGCGATCTCGGCTCACTGCAAGCTCCGCCTCCCAGGTTCACGCCATTCTCCTGCCTCAGCCTCCAAGTAGCTGGGACTACAGGCACCCACCACCACGCCCGGCTAGTTTTTTGTATTTTTTTAGTAGAGACGGGGTTTCACTGTGTTAGCCAGGATGGTCTCGATCTCCTGACCTCGTGATCCACCCACCTCGGCCTCCCAAAGTGCTGGGATTACAGGCTTGAGCCACCGCGCCCGGCCAGAGGTTGCACATCTTTTCTTCTGCTTACTGCCTATTTGTAAATCCTCTTGTTGATTGAAAAGATTCAAATCCTTTGCTCATTTGTAATTGGGGTATTTGTATTTTTATTGAGTTGTAAGAGTTACAGACACAAGTCCTTTATCATATATATGATTTATAAATATGTTCTCCCATCCTGTCGTTCTCTTTTCACTTTCTTGTTGATATCGTTTACAGCATAAAATTTTATAAAGTTTAATGTGTTCCAATTTATTTTTTTTTCTTTTGCCACTTTTGCTCTTTGGGTATCTCATCTAAGAAATCACTGCCTAACCCAGGAAGATTTACTCTTACGTTTTGTTCTAAGAGTTTTATAGTTTTAGCTCTTACATTTAGGTGTTTAGCCAATTCTGAGTTTATTCTTTTATATGTTCTGAGACATAATGAGTTTGACATCATTTTCTTTGCATGTCCATTTCTGTTTGCCCCACACCATTGCATGAAAAGAGCATTCTCTCCCATTAGATTGTCTTGGTGCTCTTGTTGGAAATCAGTTGACCACAAACAATTACGGTTTGTTTCTGGACTCTCAATTTCGTTTCTTTGATTTCTTTGTCCATCTTTATTCCGATAACACACTGTAGGTAAAAACCTACTTTACCATAGGCTCTGAAATCAGGAAGTATGAGTCTTCCTAACTTTATTCTTCTCAATTAATATTGTGTTGGCTATTTTTGTGTTATTTTATAAAACCCCATGTGAATTTACAATTCTCTCAAAATAAAAATTGAAGAAGTAGTAATAGAAGTAGCACTAGTAGTAGTAGTAGTCATAGTGGTAGAAGAGGAAATGCTGTAGCAAATAAAGAGAAGGGAGGATAAAGGAAACAAGTAGAGTAATAGAATAGTTTCTGAAGGAGGACATGGATATATGGGTTGTTGTTGTTTTTTTTTTTTTCTATCTTCTTGTGTATGTTTGGAAATTCTCAATATAAAATGTAATTCTTTTAGTTTTAAAAGGAGAAAGGCTCTAAAGCTAGACTGTTTGTATTAGAGCTCTAGCCTGTGACTTATTCATCATATGAATGTCACAAAGTTATTTAGGCTCTCTGTAGCTCAGTTTTTCATTTATAAAATCGACATGAAAATTGTACCAACTTCATATTGTTATGAAGATTAAATTACCTAAAGCTCTTAGAATAATGCTTGGCACATAGTAAGTATTCAATAAATGTTGGCTTGGAAAGTGACTATTTTTGAAAGGAGGGTGGTTAAAAAAAGAAAAAAAAGACCATTTTTAAAAGTACATGTAGATTTACCAGATAATCAATAAATCTAGTCATTCAATTAAAAACTTAGTGGCAAGTTAACATATATGAAAGGAGAATTAATAAACTTGAAGATAACACTGCAAAAAATATCCAAAATACAGTGCAGAAGGAAAAAACAAAATTGAAAATATCAAAGAGAGACTAGGAGACATGGAAAACAGACTGAGAAGGTACATTCACCTGATAAGAATTTTGAGAAAGATCATACAGAAAATTCAGAAGGACCAATATTGCAAAATAGGAAAGTATACATTTAAAAATTTGGAAATTACAAATTTTGCAAATTAGAAAATAAGGAAATTGCAAATATTGTAAAAAACAGAAATTGCAAAATATTTAGAACAGGGAAAACACTATATATCAAAATTTGTGATATACTGCTAAAGCAGTTCTTGGAGGAAAATTTACAGTCTTAACACATATATAAAATTGAAAATTAAAAGGCGGGGCACGGTGGCTTACGCCGTAATCCCAGCACTTTGGGAGGCCAAGGTGGGTGGATCACTTGAGATCAGGAATTTGTAATCTCAGCTACTCGGGAGGCTGAGGCAGGAGAATCGCTTGAACCCAGAGGTTGTAGTGAGCTGAGATCGCACCACTGCACTCCAGCCTGGGCGGCAAAGAGAGAGACTCTCTCAAAGAAAAGAAGGAAGGAAAGAAAGGAAAAAAGAAAGAAAATTAATGAGCTAAAAGTATCCAAATCAAGAAATAGAGAAAGAACATCTGTGTAACCCCCAGCACACACACAAGAAAAAAGAAGAAAGAAAATAAAAACAGAAATTAAATGAAATAGAAAACAAGCTATGGAGAAGATCAGTGAAACTAAAAGCTGGTTCTTGGAGAAAACACACAAGATAGATAGGATTTAATGACTTAATTAGATGTGAAATATATAGTGGGACAGATTGTTCATGAAGAAAAGACCAGATATTATAATAATTTTAACAGTGACTTAATCTGATGTCCCTTCAGACTTCTATTATTAGAGAATTAATTAGTCTGCTTTTATTCTGGTTAACAGAACCTGCAACTGAACTCTCAGATTTTTTTTTTATCAGTAGTAAAACGTAAATCTGATTAGAATTTAAACTTTTTCTTTTAATAGCTGGGTTTGGATAACCTATCCTGTTTCTTAGCTTATGTATTCTTCTGTGAAATATGGCTTCTGTTTGGACATTGACATTTTTGTCTTAGAAGAAAAGATAAACAGAATAGACAACTGGTTCCTTTTTCCTCTGGGAGGGTGTGTATACCTGGATGCACAGATATGCATTGATAGCTAAAGAAGTCTATTTCAGCAAGTTTCTTCCTTCTTCCCTTCTTCCTTTTTTTTTTTTTTCCTTCCTTCCTTCCTTCAGGACATCTGATTCTTTATGTCGTTGGGACCAAGGGTTTCTTCTGCCTGCACATGCACCTGGCATGGTTCAAGAGGAAAAACATTTGGATATAAAATATCTTCCACGTCAGTAAAACATGATCTTCCATGTCAGTAAAACATGAAGGAATCACTCCTTTTGCTTTTTGGTCTTATCTTGAGAAGAGCATACTGTGAGAGCCCCTTAAGAGCGCAGTCATTTCTATGATCTGTGTAACATCTGATGCTCTGTGAGCTGTCAGATATTTAGTGCTCAATATCATAACTATGCAGGGAACAGACTTCACACCAAGTTTCTTCATACTAGACCTAGGAACACTAAACTTTGATCATCTTCATGTCTTTTGGAAATGGAGAAGTAAGTTCTTACAACTATTTTTTTCATTCTGTGACGTGGATCAAATAAGTAATCTTTGGTCTTATCTGTCCACTTGGATCAGTTTCTTCAGGCAGGCATACATACTCATTCCTAAGAAGCACTTTAAATGCATTCTGCCTTGAAAATGGATTTGTGTGTGCTTTATTAGGATTTCTTTTTAAGTTTTTAAACTTATGCTAGATATCAGATATTAAAGATTGTCTCATGTTCTAAGAAAATAACTAGCCGAGTATACTTTCACCCACATTCCTATTAAAGTCAACATGGAAAGGTTTCTTAACCAATTGAATGACATGATACAGATGTTTTGCTCACTTTCTCTAGGTGCCTCTTTGCTTTCTTCTATTTTCCTTTTTTCCCGAGAGCTGCTTTGCAGAAGACTTTGCCAAGAGATACCACATGCCATAAGAAAAATTAGCCTACATCTTTTCAAAATTGTCTTAGTCCATTCAGACTGCTGTAACAAAATAACATAGACTGAGTAATTGATAAGCAACAGAAGTTTATTGCTCACCATTTTGGAGACCAGAAGTGCAAGATCAAGGCAGCAGCAGATTCGGTGTCTGATGCAGGCTTGCTCTCGACTTCACAGATAGTGCTGCTTCGCATCTTCACACTGCGGAAGGGCGAACAGGCTCCCTCGGGCCTTTTTTTTTTCCCAAGTATAATGGATACGTTTATTTACTTATCCATTTATTTATTCATTCATTTGCAATTATCCTTTAAGCAACTACTGTTTGCAAAAAAAAAAAGTATGTTATTTGCCACCAGTTTGATAAAGGAGATAACAGTTCTATATGAAAACATCTATAGTTGGTCTCACAAGCAAAGTGTGCTGGGAGAGCAAAAACAGAAGAAAAAAATTATTTTCATATTTTCTCTTTTGAGTGACACACTATCCTCGTTAGGAGTTCGGTTTCCTACCAGTGATACTAGATATTTACATCTCCCAAATCGAAGTACAAACTTTGGCAGTAGAACCTTGTTGCTCATTATTTTCTTTTTATTTTCAAGTTTTATTTTGGATTCTGGGGATACATATACATGTTTGTTACCTGGGTATATTGCATGATACCCTCAGGCCTTTTTTATAAAGGTACTAATCTCATTCATGAGGGTTCCACCCTCTGACCTAATCATCTCCAAACGGCCCCATTTCATAATACCACCAAATTGAAGGTTGTTTCAACATCTAAATTTGGGGGAAGCCGAGCGCAGTGGTTCATGCCTGTAAACCCAGCACTTTGGGAGGCTGAGGCGGGCTGATCACTTGAGGTCAGGAGTTTGAGACTAGCCAGGCCAACATAGCAAAACCCGTTTCTACTAAAAATACAAAAACAATTAGCCACTGTGGTGGTGTGTTCCTCTAATCCTAGCTACTTGGGAGGCTAAGGCAAGAGAATTGCTTGAGCCCGGGAGGCAGAAGTTGCAGTGAGCCGAGATCTTGCCTGGGCAAGAGAACGAGACTCGGGCTCAAAAAAACAATAAATTAATTAAAATAAAATAAATTGGGGGGGGAACACAAACATTCAGACCATAGCAAAGGTCACTGGGGGTCCTCCCAGAAAAGAGAAATTTGATTCACAGATGATTTATTAATAGGTTTTTTTTTTTCTGTCGTTATATACTAGAGGGAGGAACTGACTTTAAAATGTGCTTACAGGCCGGGCGCGGTGGCTCAAGCCTGTAATCCCAGCACTTTGGGAGGCCGAGACAGGCGGATCACGAGGTCAGGAGATCGAAACCATCCTGGCTAACACGGTGAAACCCCGTCTCTATTAAGAAATACAAAAAACTAGCCGGGCGAGGTGGCGGGCGCCTGTAGTCCCAGCTACTCGGGAGGCTGAGGCCGGAGAATGGCGTGAACCCGGGAGGCGGAGCTTGCAGTGAGCTGAGATCCGGCCACTGCACTCCAGCCTGGGCGACAGAGCGAGACTCCGTCTCAAAAAAAAAAAAAAAAAAAAAAATGTGCTTACATTATTAGGTGAAAATGTAAAGAACCTAAATCTTCAACAATATGGGACTCACTAAAAATCCATTCAGGGGACTGGGCGCAGTTGCTCACGCCTGTAATCCCAGCACTTTGGGAGGCAGAGGCAGGCAGATTATATGAGGTCAGGAGCTCGAGACCAGCCAGGCCAACATGGTGAAACCCATCTCTATTAAAAATACAAAAATGAGCCAGGCTCGGTGGCAGCCGCCCGTAATCCCAGCTATACTCGGGAGGCTGAGGCCGGAGAATCACTTGAACCCAGGAGGCGAAGGTTACAGTGAACTGAGATCGCACCATTGCACTCCAGTCCAGGTGACAGAGCAAGACTCCATCTCAAAAAAAAATAACTAAATAAATGGATATCCATTCAGCTGAATGCTGTGCAGCCAGTTAAAAGTAGATTTTAGGCTGGTCACAGTGGTCATGCCTGTAATCCCAACTCTTGGAGAGGCCAGGACAGGAGGATCACTTAAGGCCAGGAGTTTAAGACCAGCCCAGGCAACATAGTGAGACCCCATTTCTACAGTTTCTAAAAAAATACATAAACTTTCTAAAACCAAAAAATAAATATATACACATACACATACATATACACATATACATATATATGTAATTTTTTAAAGCAATATTTTAAAATACTATTTAATGACATGAAAAAATGGTCTCGACTATGATGATAGCTAAAATGTACTGGGTGTCAGTTTTATGCCAGGCACCTTTTTAAGTGTTTTCCTTGTGTTAATTCAACAGGTTAATACTCGCAACAGTCTTTTGTAGGAGAAACTATTGTTATCCCTATTTTAAAGGTGAGGAAACTGAGGCTCACAGCATTTACGTAGTTTGCCTGCAGTCAACTGGTGAGAGACAGAGCTAGAATTTAAACTCAGGCAATTTGGCTCTTTTAAAGCCCTCGCTTAGACATCATTACATATCTCTGTAAATTTTTTTATGAAACTAGACAAACTATTTTTAATTCATCTAGAAAAGAAAATGTGTTAAAAATAACCAATCAAATTTTGACGCAGTAGAATTGGTGAACATATTCTACCAGGTAGGAAAATATGCTATAAGATATAGTAATTTTTAAAGTATCACAGTGTAGCTGAAATAGAGAAGAAAGGCCGGGTGCGGTGGCTCATGCCTATAATCCCAGCACTTCGGGATGCTGAGGCCGGCAGATCATGAGGTCAGGAGATCGAGACCATCCTGGCTAACACGGTGAAACCCCGTCTCTACTAAAAATATGAAAAAATTAGGCCGGGCGCGGTGGCTCAAGCCTGTAATCCCAGCACTTTGGGAGGCCGAGACGGGCGGATCACGAGGTCAGGAGATCGAGACCATCCTGGCTAACACGGTGAAACCCCGTCTCTACTAAAAATACAAGAAAATTAGCCGGGCGAGGTGGCGGGCGCCTGTAGTCCCAGCTACTCGGGAGGCTGAGGCAGGAGAATGGTGTGAACCCAGGAGGCGGAGCTTGCAGTGAGCTGAGATAGTGCCACTGGGCGACAGAGCGAGACTCCATCTCAAAAAAAAAAAAATAGAGAAGAAATAGAATAAATCAGAAGAGCATGCCACTTTTTATGTTCACAGGGAGGAGACTAAATGAATACACTTAAGAGTGATAATCACTGATAGAGGAATTATAGATGATTTTTCTTTCATTTCTCTTTTTTGTTTGTACTTTATTTTTTTAATTTTATATAATGCCAGAAGTTCAAGACCAGCCTAGACAACATAGTGAGACCCTGTCTCTACTTAGCTGGGTGTGGTGGTGCATACCTGTAGTCCCAGCTACTCAGGAAGCTGAGTTGGGAGGATCACTTGAGCCCAGGAGTCTGAGGTTGTAGTGAGCAGTGATTATGCCACTGTACTATAGAGCCTGGGTGACAGAATGAGACTCTTTCTAAAATATAACAAAGAAAACCCAAATTATCTGTAGTAAGCATTTTTAAATCATACAATATTAGCAAGTTTATTTTTAATGCTTTAAAACTTCAAGTTTTAACAGTATTTTACTAGTGTAACATATTGCTGCTTGATTTTATGCATCGTGTACCCTGGCATTTTCTAAGCTGCTTACTCTGCAGAGTTAATTTCCTAAAATGTTCAATATATTATTCATTTATTCAAGGCCTAAATTAACCACCCACACAGAACCACTAATCCAGTCTTCGTTTTTGGTAAAGACAGAGAGAAGACAATGGGATCATAGTCATCTTCTGGCTTAGGGTTGAGGAGAAGGATTTCAGAACTTTTTACCAATTTTTTTTTTCTTTTTACCTATTTTTAAGACCCGAATTGTTTATTGATGGTATAAAGAAAAGCTATCTATGTGTATGTGTGTGTGTGTGTGTGTGTGTGTATATATATATATATATGAGAGAGAGCGCGCTGCTGTCTAAATACCTCACTGAACTCTGTAGTAAATTGTTATAGTTGTTCAATTGATTTTTTAGTGAGAATGTGTCTCTACCAAAGAAAATTTTAAAATTAGTCAAGCATGGTGGCATGTACCTGAGCTGCTCGGGAAGCTGAGGCCAGCTTGAGGCCAGGAGCTTGAGACAAGCCTGGGCAATATAGTGAAACCCTTTTTTTTATAAAAAAAAAAAAAAAAAAAGAGAGAGAATTCATGAAATGCTTGTTTTGGGGATATTGCCTCCTCTTCCCCCAAAATTTCTGTATCAATGTAACTGCCAGTCTTAGCCCAAGCTGCTGTAATAGAATGCCATGAACTGGGTAGCTTAATCAAACAGAAATTTATTTTCTCACAGTTTGGTGATTGGGAAGTCCGAAACCAAGGTAGTGTTTGGTGCAGTTCCTAGTGAAGGCTCCTCCTGGCTCGCAGAGGCTCCTAGTTACTGGATCCTCATATGGCAGAAAATAAAGAGAAATCTCTTTTTCTCCTCCTCTTCTTACAAAGCCCAATCCTATCAGACTAAGGCCCCACCCTTCTGCCCTCGTTTAACCTTAATTACTTCCTGAAGACCCTGTCCCTGGGTTTGGTGACATTGGGGTCTAGGAGTTCTACATGTGAATTTTGCGGGGGCACAATTCAGCCCATAGTAGTGCCTAAACTCTTTCCAGTATCCTCAGAAATCCTATATTTAGTTTATTTTATTGCAGACAGGATTAGTTTTATCCTTTCTTGTGAAACTCTTAAAATACTCATTACTTTACAGTGTGTCATAGAAACTTTACTTAAATTTAACCTTATGAATAATTTCTTCCTAGACGCAAAATCGAATGAAGCTAATGGCCGACAACTACGAGGATGACCACTTCAAATCCTCCCATTCCAATCAGACAAATCACAAGCCCTCCCCAGACCAGGTAAGATGGCTCTGCAGTGTTTTATTAAAAAACCCACACACTTAAATTTTGAGATGTTTTGTACTGGCATGTTGCAAATTCTAAGATACAAGTTAGAAGAAGAAAAATAAATAGAATAATAAATAATAATAAATAAAAAGAATATTCTTTTCAAAAAAATCACAGATTCAGTTTCTTTATAGGAAGTTGGTGATTCTAAATATTTTAAGAGCAGATACTTGAAAGATTTGAAAAATAAAGAATCCTTGAATTGGGTTAAGAAAAAAAATTAACTTTCTCAGAGATACGTACTAATAATATGTAATTTTTAACTGTCTTTACTAATTTTTAACTGTCTTGATTTTCCTTTTAAAGAAATAGTTCCTTATTAGAAAAACAAGACTCTTTCCTTGCAAGCCTAGTGAGGCACAGTTTTTAGGTTATTTCTGTTTAATTGCAAATTATGAACTCTCTGCTCATTACCTATTAGAAGTGAAGATTGAAACTTAGTTCTTCACTCCCTGTCCTTGTGGATCCCTCCAGCATGTCATGCTTAAGGAAAATTGTGGTCTTCAACTTCTCATCAATGCAAAAGAGACATTGATGAATCTGAAGGGAACCATGTTCAATTTCTAGTTTCTTGGAAAAAGGGAACTCTCCTCAAATCTTGAAAATGATGGATGGGAGAGAGTGCTGAACAGATTACCTCATATCCCATTGCCAAAAATCAAATTTTAACATCTCTATCACACCCAGCCTTAAAATATATAGCTAAGGGGAAAAAAAAAAAGTCAAGTAATTACATACATATGACTAAAGCATCAAGACTTTCCTGCTAAACATCTCTACTAAATAATAGCTATGACATTGTCTTAGCAGAAGCAGCAGAGAGAGTGCAGATGAAAGCAGCAATGGTATTCAAATTGCTGTTGCTTCTAAGATTCAGAAGGTATAGTCCGTCCTATTATGATGACATTTACTAAGCCAGTTGAGGCAAGCCTTGTATTTTAGAAGGAAAACAGTACAAATATGTAATGTGGGCAGAATGGAGAGCTATCTGCCTGGTGTCAGCAGTCTTTCCATGCCAAGAGATCATTTTACCTTTTCTGCCTGCTCCCTGATACCTGGAACTGAATCTGTGCCAGGGGATATAAGATGCATGTTTGATTCCTCATGAAAACAGGTTTTTGATAATATAGAGAACCGGATGTCTGGAGTAGGAAGAGGGAAACAGAGAAAGGTTGAAGGAAAAGCAAAACATAAGGAAAAACCTCCAACTTGATAATTTTGCCCAGATCCAGCCCTGAGATAGAGATGGCATCTTGGAAAGTAGGAAGAATAGAAGTATAAGACAAACTACAGTTGTTCCTCAGTATCCTCGGGGGGTTGGTTTCAGGACAAACCCACTCACAAATACCAAAATCCATGGTTGCTCAAGTCCCTTATATAAAATGGCATGGTATTTGCATATAAGCTATACACATCCTCCCGTGTACTTTTGTTTTGTTTAGTTTTGTTTTGTTTTGTTTTGTTTTTGAGACGGAGTCTTGCTCTGTTGCCCAGGCTGGAGTGCAGTGGCATGATCTCAGCTCACTGCAACCTCTGCCTCCTGGGTTCAAGTGATTCTCCTGCCTCAGCCTTCTGAGTAGCTGGGATTACAGGCACCTGCCACCATGCCTGGCTAATTTCTGTATTTTAGTAGAGACAGGGTTTCACCATGTTGGCCAGGCTGGTCTCGAACTCCTGACCTCAGGTGATCTGCCCGCCTTGGCCTCCCAAAGTGCTGGGATTACAGGTATGAGCCACCGCGCCCAGACCCTCCCATATACTTTAAATCATCTCTAGATTACTTATAACCTAATACAATGTAAATACTGTGTAAATAGTTGTTATACTGTATTTTTAAAAATTTACTGTATTAATGCATTGTTATTTTTATTGATTTTTATATATATGTATGTATATGTATATATTTCGTCCACGGTTGGTTGAATCCACAGATGTGGAACCCGCAGATACAGAGGACCGACAGTAACTACTAATTTTGATAGTTTAGGGAATTAGAATCTGTTTAAGAGAGTCAAGAAATTATCTTCTGCGACGTTATGCTTACGTCTTTGTTTTAAATACTAACCACCTCTTTTTCATTCCATGCTGCTCTGGGGCATTGCCCCTTGTCATCTCTCTCCCTGTAGGATGAGGAGGAGGGTATATGGGCATAGCCAATCAGAGGCTCTTAGTTCAGCCATTTTGTTCAGAACGGTGAGAAACAGCTTTCCTTGACTACAGAAATGGTTTTTGTTTGTTTTCATTTTTCTTTTTACACAGTAACTCTCACATCTCATTTCTCTGTAATTCATGAAATCCTGGTGTGCTTTCTGTTTTTTCATTTTCATGTGATTTTTGTGTGTATTGCTGTGCTGCTGACATAGTGGGGTTTGGATTTTGTGGCTTTTTTTTTTTTTTTTCCTCGTTGTGTGTTAATAGTCACTTCTATAATTGCTTTTCATACATTTTTGGGAGAACTTCTAGGACATGTAACTAAATTTCTCCAGTTCTGATTTTATTTATTACCCTTTCTAGGGTGATTTTACAGTGTCCTGGCAAGGTTTATAGTAACTTTATATGAAACTGGCAATAGAAAATTGAACAAGTACTTTGCCCATTGGCCTAAGTTTGACATATACTTTTTATGATGATTAATTAATGGTGTTTAAAAAAAAACTGTGCTATGAACTAAAACCTCCTTTTGTTTCTATCTGTAGAAGAATTAGCTCTCACAGTCAGCACCTCGGATGCATCCCCTGGGGCTTTGATGTTACCCTCAAACTATCCCTAAAAATAGGGAGGAGCAAAGTAAAGGAAGACCTTTTTTAGAAGTCATTCTAAAAATTCTTTTCTCTCCGTTTTCATGGATTGCTGCTGTGTTCAACAGTTGCCAGGACACTGTCTTGATTCTCCTTTTCAGGCCACTTGGCTGGAAAGTATCGTCCAGCTGTGGCAGTATCTCCCTTTGATCTGATGCCCTTGAGGTTTGACTAAGGAAATCCTTTTCTTAGAAAAACTAACAATTATGATTAATACGTTCACACATATTGGTGGCCTTGCACCCTGGATTCACTGCCCATGCTTATCAGTGATCTCACTCCCTTGGAGTCAGTTCTCCCTGAAATGTCTTTGTCTTGATGTTAAACTGCTTAAAATGATGAGGACATGTGTAGACCTCTTAACTGTTGAACACAACCAAGAAGGATGGAGAGGTAAGTTGTGGAAAGGGGCAATGCACTGTGAGGTGGGAAACTGTCCAGATGGCTTTATCCTGAGGGCATGAATGAGGCTGAAATGCACTGGATTGGCCAGGTGTGGTGGCTCACACCTGTAATCCCAGCACTTTGGGAGGCCAAGGCGGGTGGATCACGAGGTCAGGAGATCGAGGCCATCCTGGCTAACACAGTGAAACCCTGTCTCTACTAAAAATACAAAAAAACCAGCCGGGCGAGGTGGCGGCGCCTGCAGTCCCAGCTACTCGGGAGGCTGAGGCAGGAGAATGGCGTGAACCCGGGAGGCGGAGCTTGCAGTGAGCCGAGATCAGGCCACTGCACCCCAGCCTGAGCAACAGAGCAAGACTCCCTCTCAAAACAAAAAAAAAAAGAAATGCACTGGATCAACCAGAAAGCTCTTCAGGTTAGAATGCTGCATGTCAGAGAAAGTTAACGCTGAGAGCAATCAGTGCACTGATTTATCTGCACTCTACAAGGGTAGGTAGGTACTCGCCATCATCAAGCAGGTGAGGCCATGCAGTAGCTGGATGTAGTTTGCTGGTCTCTTAGAAATGAGCATTTCTCTGGCTTGTCTATTTTGTCAGAACACAGGATCTTCTTAGCTTCCCTGGGCTGGAGGCACCACACACGTGGACATGATTACATTTTGTTGCAAATCCTTTTTCTGGCCAATCAGAGGAAGCCTGTTGGTATTCCAGGAAACAGGCCCATAGGTAACTTCACCAGGAGACTAAAAAGTAAACAAACCACATAAACTTGTTCCTGAAATCTTCATTTTCCTTTCTCTACCAAAATGAAATAACTCTTAGCTTTTTCCAATTATCACACTGTTGAGCATATTGCACTAATATATTAACTTTCACTGGTTTAACACCATGCAATTGTAGCCGGCCATCACTGGAGTTTCTATGATATGGAGTTTCCAATTTTATAAAATGTGCTGTAAACCTCATTATATGATAAGGATTTTACCTGAAGAAGTGCATGAGTGACCCTTAAAACACTGCAGAAGTTTTGAGTGGCTATCCACTTTCCTTCTCCTGTTTCCTTACTAATTTTACAGAAAATAGATTTTCTTTAAAAATTCAAACTTTTGAAATTGATGATTTACCTTATCAAACTTAAGAACATGTACTTTGCATCTAAAACATTTTCTAGGGCACCAATATATACTGATCAAGTATGAGCCTTACTTGATATAATCCGTAGATGGGAAGAGAACCATAGATGTACTGAACTGAAAACGATTCTGGAGTTAGGGCATTTCAGCAGAGGCGGTAAAGCGTAATGGTTAAGAGTGTAGGCTTCGGAGCAGGATGCCTATGTTCAGATTCTAACACCACCATGTACCAGCTTCTGATGTGGACAAGGTATGTAATCGCGCTGCACTTCAGTTTCTTCATCTTTAGGATGGAGGTTGTTGTGGGGAGTAGAAAGTTGTGAGGCACATGGACTCTGGAGCCAGACTGCACAGCTTTGAATCTAGACCCCTCCACCTGCCCTGTAACCTTGGAAAAGTAACTTAAACTCCCTGAACCCCAGTTCCTTTATCTAAAAAATGGGTTTATTAATAATGCCTACTTTATAGGATTAGTGGATAGATTATAGGTTGATATCTGTAGAATGCTTTGAACAGTACTGGACATGCTCTTATTTCATGCTGTTATTATTTCGATTGTTGCTGTTGTCATCAATTCCATGCTGTTATTATTTCGATTGTTGCTGTTGTCATCGTTAACTTAGATCCCTCTCCAGGAAATAGTAAGCTTCCAAGAAGTGTTAGTCACTGTTGTTACGAACATCATCATCTAATCCGTGCCCTCATCTTATAGGTCAGGATGCAAAACAAAGATTTCAAAGTTGTGACTTAAGGTCCCCAGGCTTTTCTGTGGTCTGGAAGGAAGAACTAGTGTCTGACAGTAGAAGAGATAGCAAAGACATATTGATGGTGATAGCTCTCTTTCATCACCACAAGTTTTATCTCCTGTATGTTGAGGAATTTTTTCCTTTGGGAAAACACCTTGAATTTTATAAAGAAATTCCCTATGAGATGACATTTAGTCAGTGAAATCTTTGAAAGCATTAGCTCTCAAGCAGCCCTCCTAAGACACACAGACTGAAGCCAGGACTGCCTCCACTCAGAAAAAATAACAGTTCCTTCACTCTCCTCTTGGCCTGTAGAAAATCCAAGTGAGGGCCAGACTCAGTGGCTCACGCCTGTAATCCCAGCACTTTGGGAGGCCGAGGCAGGTGGATCAGTTGAAGCCAGGAGTTTGAGACCAGTCTGGCCAGCATGACAAAACCCCATGTCTACTGAAAATACAAAAACTAGCTGGGTGTGGTGGCGCGCACCTGTAGTCCCAGCTCCTCAGGAGACACAAGAATCACTTGAACCTTGAGGGCAGAGGTTGCAATGAGCCGAGATCGCGCCACTGCACTCCAGCCTGGGTGAAAGAGCAAGACTGTCTCAAAAACAAAAAGAAAAAAAGAAATTGGTTCTCTCTCTCACATGTCTGGTGCTCAGACATTCATGTTAGGTGTTTTAAGTTCAATAAGTAGAATTTGAGCATGATTTGATAATAGTTATATAACTATTCAGTAAATCACTTGAATCAATGTCTATTGTAATGTGTTTAAATTGCATTGGGTGCAATAGCCATGAAGTCTTGTATGACTGTCTCAGTCAGCTCAGGCTGCTATTGAAAATATCGTAGACTGGATGGCTTAAACCAGCAGTCCCCAACCTTTTGGGCACCAGAAACAGGTTTCATAGAAGACAATTTTTCCACAACGGGGGGTTGGGGGAGATGGCTTTATGAAACTCTTCTACCTCACATCATCAGGCATCAGATTCTCATCAGGAGCGTGCAACCTGGATCCCTCCCATGCGCAGTTCACAACAGGGTTCGTGCTCCTCTGAGAATTCCACGCCGCCGCTGATCTGACGGGAGGCGGGGCTCAGGCTGTGATGCCCACTTGCCTGCTCTCCTCTCCTACTGTGCAGCACAGGTCCTAACAGGCCGCGGGCATGGGTCATGGCCCCGACAAACGTTTACTTTTTACAGTTCTAGAGGCTGAAAGTCTGAGGTCAGGATCCCCCAGTGTGGTCAGGCGTTTGGTGAGGGCCCTCTTCCTACTTTGCAGATGGCTGGCTTCTCCCTGTGTCTTCACAGGGCGGAGAGAGACAGGAAGCGAGCTGTCTCATGGTTCTTTTTATAAAGGCACCTATTCTATCATGAGGACTCCACCCTCATGACCTGATAACCTCCCCGAAGCCATCCGGATACCATCATATTGGAGATTAGGGTTTCAACATATGAATTTTGAGGGGACACAAGCATTCAGTTCATAGCAATAACGTTGCTGACTCATAGAACTCAGTGGTGCAAATCTTAGCCTCAGCCCAATAGGGAGTTCCAGAGCAAAGATTTCCTATGTAAGTTAGTTTATCCATGCCACTCTCTGTCCATTTACTATAAGTTTTCTTCTTTTTTCTTTATCCTTTCTTCTCCTCCCCCCCACCTCCCTTTACCCTCCCTCCTCTTCCTCCCTCCTTAGAGTAGAATGTAGGCCCCATGAGGACAGGGACTTCAATATACTTACTTATGTATTCCCATCATCTAAATAAATGCCCAGGATATAGTAGGTTCTCAGTAAATGTGTGTGTGTGTGTGTGTGTGTGTGTATTTATTTCGTTAACTAGTGAATTCACAAAAATCCAGAAAAATAGAAGTAAAGTTTGCATTGAAACCAGGAGCATAGAAATTGGTTGTCAGCTTTATCATCAGCACTGCTTACTAGAAAGGGAAGATAAGAAAGACGAATAGAAACAAAAAAAATTTAGAGAAATGTTGAGAATTTAAAGGAAAATCATAATGAAGTCCTAGAGTCTGCCTCCTAAAATTTGACACTGAATATAATGGAGTTGAATGTAACTCTGAAATCTTTTTCATTTACCAACTGAAAATCCTTCGGGTGGAAACTTTCCTTCCGGTAACCTGTGGTTCTTAGCCATCAAGAAGAGCAGCCTGTGCTCTTTCCGGACTTCACCCTGTGGAGCAGTTTGTGTGAACTGGTGCTTGGTCCCTCCAGTAAAGGATGCACCTACCAAGGGCCTAAGAAGTTGGTCTTGGTCTAAGAACCTGCCACTTACTAAAATCTGGAGATGGCCTGCCTGTTGGATCAGCCCTGTGGCATCTCAGAACAGGATTTGGACCAGTATGCTAGACTTTTCATTTTTCATTAGAGATGATGTAAATATTAACACAAACTTTTTTTTTTTTTTTTTTTTTTTTTTGAGACGGAGTCGCCCAGTCTGGAGTGCAGTGGCTGGATCTCAGCTCACTGCAAGCTCCGCCTCCCGGGTTCACGCCATTCTCCTGCCTCAGCCTCCCGAGTAGCTGGGACTACAGGCGCCCGCCACCTCGCCCGGCTAGTTTTTTTTTTTTTTTTTTTTAGTAGAGATGGGGTTTCAACGGGTTAGCCAGGGTGGTCTCAATCTCCTGACCTCGTGATCCACCCGTCTCGGCCTCCCAAAGTGCTGGGATTACAGGCTTGAGCCACCGCGCCCGGCCAACACAAACTTTTAAGACAAGTGTTGTAGAGCAAGTGTCTCCTTCTCTTTTGGCATTTCCTTTTTGTCCATCTTAGCGGAGTTGTCAATGTCCTTATCAGTTTGAAACATCCTAAAATTATTCTCACTGCAATAGTGCAACAATGGAAGCTTTAAATCTCTAGAGAATACATCCGTAGAAGGGAGGTGTTAAATTATCTTGCAGAATTAAATGGTGCAGTGAATTGCACTATTGTCCTGGTATAGAGAAAATGGTCCAAAAACCAGTTTGGGCCAATATCAAGACTGACTTGATATCACAGACAAGGAAGAATTTTATCTATTTTCAGAAGTGGATCAGAGATTTTAGCAAGAAACTTCTCTCCTGGAAAGCTTAGCACAAAGCCAGTGAAATTCAAGAAGCACGAGGATCTAGCTGCAGAGAAATAGGAGGGAGAAAATGAATATTTATTAAGCATTTACTATGGGCCCAGCACTTTCATATATCTTATCGCATACACAGCTCATAGACGTTAAATAATTTTCCAAGATTACACAGCTAACAAATGGCAGATATTTAAATCCAGGACAGACTCCAGACCCCCTGCTCTTTCCATTACACCATACCGAAAGAGGAGTCTTCCATTTTCCAGTCTAGTTCCTTGGACATAGTAGACACTCCGTAGAAGCGTGTTGAATTGAATTGCATTCCTAACTGGGGAAATAACAAAATGGTCTTTGCTGGTAAGAAATAGCTGTAGGTTACCCAAGACAGTCCCTCACTGAAAGGAAGGTAAGCGGTTTCTGACTTCACTGAGACATGTGACTAACCAGGAATCTAGTGAGGAATTTGGAACTGTAGAAGGGAGAAAAAGTGAGTCTTGGAGGTTGAATAAAGTTTGGGAAAGATGAAACAGGAAAAGAAAAGCATTTCAGATAGGAACTAACTTCCAGGAGTTCCAACCTAAGAACGAGAGTGTGACATGTAGGGGCTGGTGAGGAAACCAGCCCAACTGAACCAGAGGGTGTCTGTCCTTTCGTTCGTTCCATGGTTATCCCCTACCCACACTTCTGTTTTAATATTGGGCACCATAATTCAAAAAGACTAACTACAAATGTGAGGCATTCACAAGAACAGTTATGTATTGAGCTTTACAGAAGATTAAAGTAGTAATCAGCTTTCTTTCGACATTGTCTGAATGAATCACTGTCTTCTAAGTTGATTGTCCCTTTATCTAGTTCTGTTGCTTTCAGGTCCTGGTCAGAAGGTGGGCTTTGGAACCAGATTACTTGGTTTCAAATTTCTGTGTACCTCACTTTCTTCATTTGTAAAATCAGGATAATAATATACCCGCCCCAGAGGGCTATTTGAGGATTAAATTAAGTAATGTAAATCCCTTAGAACAATGCTTTTACATGTCAGTAGTTGGTCAGTTAATGTTAGCTATTAACTGGCTTTAACCTGAAGGCCCAAGCTGACCACTTACAGCATTAATACCCTTCCGGCATTTCTCTTTCCCCTCCCTCCTCACTTTCTCTGTCTTCCTCTCAGCTGTCACTTAATGGGAGGATTGAATAAGAGTTCCTTACTTTTCAACTCTGGATTCAAACTATTCTTGCACCACCTGAACTCCAGTTTAATAGTGTTCCCTCTCTATGCTCAGAAATGTCTTTAACTGGTTTATTGTTTGACCTCGGCACACTACCTGTTTCTGCTTTTCGGGTTTCTCTTCTTCCCTCCTCCCCACAAAGAAATTTAAAATCCTCATTTCTGCTTTTCACTATTTTCCAGAGGGTTCACTCCCTTTCCACCCCATCCTTCTGCCCTGGATTCTCACCAACTGTCTCAGAACTCTGCCCACTGCTATTACAAGCCAAGCTTTCCACCAGCCCTTTTTGCATGCCATACTCAGCAGGTCCCTTCTGTGGGCCTCTGTCTTCGCTGAGCCTCCATCTCTTCTCATGAGCATATACTCACACACTGAAACACAAGAACAGTTTTGCTGCTGCTGCTTTTTTTTTGCTTTTTTTTTTTTTCCCCCTGGTCCCAAGCAGCTTGAACCTATGTCAAATCAAAAAAGATTCTGTAGGCCAGACAGGGTGGCTCACACCTGTAATCCCAGCACTTAAGGAGGCCGAGGCGGGCAGATCACCCTAAGGTCAGGAGTTCGAGAGCAGCCTGGCCAACATGGCAAAACCCTGTCTCTACTAAAAATGTAAAAATTAGCCGGGTGTGGTGGAGCGTGCCTGTAATCCCAGCCACTCGGAAGGCTGAGGCAGGAGAATCACTTGAATCCGGGAGGCGGAGGTTGCGGTGAGCCAAGATTGCGCCACTGCACTCCAGCCTGGGCGGCGGAGCAAGACTCCATCTCAAAAAAAAAAAAAAAAAAAAAAGATTTTGGAAAAGAGTTATTTTTGACAAAGGCATTGGGAAAAAAGACTAAATGATCAGTGATGCTAGTAGTTCCCATTTAAAGAACACCTAGTAAGCGCCAAACACTGAGTTGTGAGTTTATAAGCACATTGTAAGCGTGTTTTCGTTGAAACCAATGTAACAATCGTAAGGGATAGGTACCATTTTCATTATTTTACTGCTGAGGAAACTGAACCGTGGAGAAGTTAGCTTACTTACCCAAGTTCACATACCCAGTACACAGTAGAAGCCAGATTTGAAGCCAGATATGCCTAATTATATCAAAACTTGACCCACCTCTGATAAGGAAACAAAGCTAGAAGATTTTTAAAAGAGGTTATTATGCCTTTGTGTCCATACTGATTACAAGAGAAAGGAGAGTGAATGATGGAATTCAGGACATGCTTCCCCAAATATGGCGCCTTAGCATTGGATAAAACAGAAGCAGGAAGTCCTCTTTGACCTTCTCCTCACCCTTCTTGCCTGAAGCAAGTGATGAAAGAATTTTCTGACCTGCCCCTAAAGTCAGTCATAAAACCTTCATTGCAGAGGCACCCACCCCATAGCTGGAGGAAAAGAATGTCCTTATCTCTGAAGACAGAGGAACACAAAGAACAGCAAACAGGCCTTGCCCAGTTTATTACTATTATTAGATTACACTCTCTGTCCTCAAATCCATTTCTCCATGACTGTCTACTCTTCGTCTTAGTATAAAAATACACAGATTTCCTTTTTTGAAGTCTTCATTTCTTTCTTTCTTTTTTTTTTAGAGACAGTGTCTCTCTCTGTCGCTCAGACTGGAGTGTAGTGGCATGATCATAGCTTACTGTAGCCTCGGACTCAGGGGCTCAAGGGATCCTCTTGCCTCAGACTCCTGAGTAGCAGGGACTACAGGCGTGTACCACCATGCCCTGCTAAATTTTGTATTTTTTAGTAGAAGCAGGGTCTCACTATGTTGCCCAGGCTGGTCTTGAACTCCTGGGTTCAAGCAGTCCTCCCACCTCTGCCTCCCAAAGTTCTGTGATTACAGGCCTGAGCCACAGAGCCCGGCTGAGTTCTTCGTTTCTGAAGGCTCCCATGTTACATAAAACTTACAGTAGCCGGGTGCGGTGGCTCAAGCCTGTAATCCCAGCACTTTGGGAGGCCGAGACGGGTGGATCACGAGGTCAGGAGATCGAGACCATCCTGGCTAACACGGTGAAACCCCGTCTCTACTAAAAATATTAAAAAATTAGCCGGGCTTGGTGGTGGCTCCTGTGGTCCCAGCTACTCGGGAGGCTGAGGCAGGAGAATGGCGTGAACCCGGGAGGCGGAGCTTGCAGTGAGCTGAGATCCGGCCACTGCACTCCAGCCTGGGCTACAGAGCGAGACTCCATCTCAAAAAAAAAAAAAAAAAAAAACTTACAGTAAATAAATGTGTATGTTTTTCTCTTGCCAGTGTCTGTTATAGGGTTCTCCCCCATTAACCTAGCAGCAGATGAAAAAAGAAAATCTCTTCTCCCCTAAGAATATTCCCATAAGAATATCCAATTATAAATAATGAAGACTAACAATAAACTCCTTTTAAAATCTGAGTAGAAAGGGACCCCATGGTAGCAATGTATGTATGTTGGACTAATTTGTAACTATTCTCCTAAGTGTTTACCTTAGTCTTTCTGATAATGCATTTTAGGATTAGTATACTACAAATGTACTTTTTCTCCAAAATTATAAATCCTGGATACATTCATTTATGTAGATATGACATACCTTTCTTGCTTCAAATATCAATAACATGTAGTGTAAGAAGCCTCCAAGGGTGTGGTCTTTTTAAAGCTGGAACTCACATCCTTTATTCTATCTAGTAAGCCATCTCTCAGGTCTCATTCTTGAGAAGAAAAAAAAAGCTGACAATAGAATTAATTTCTACATTTAAATTTATTTTTCCCGTAATGTTTCACATCAAAATAGAAGCCATGTTTTTCATCATTTCATTCAAGACATAAAACCTTGTGAAAAACCAAAGTAGTGGAGGAAATGAGGAATTGTTTAATGGATGTGGAGTTTTAGTTTTGCAAGATGAAAAAGTTCTGGAGAATGGTTGCACAACAATGTGAATGTATTTAGCACTCGTCAACTGCGCACTTCAAATGGTTAAGATGGTGAATTTTATGTTATGTGTATTTTACTATAATTTTAAAACTTTCCTAATTAGAAAAGAAGTAATGCTGATTTTCTGGCAAAAAAAAGAAAAGAAAAGATGTGCCCAAAACATGCACTGGATGTTATTTGGAAAAGTTTTCTTAGTGAAGAGAAAGGGGCAACTTCCTCTTTCCCAGGTAAACATTTCAAGGTTTTGAAACGGAAAGGAACTACCCTTGAGGCTTTGATTTAGCCTTTTGTTCTCTGCTTGGGAACTGGGCTATTTGTTTGTTTATTTAACTGGTTGCTTTATTAGCGTAGTAAAGCATTACACTGTTTGTTCTTCCTTGATTTGAACTGCTTAGAAGTCTTTAATAATTTGCATAATTTATTATTTTTAAATATGGTCACATTCAGCATTTCCTTTAACAAAGATACACACCTATACCTTTTACAAAGACTGAATATTTAGGCAACTTAACAGCTACAAACTGAGCTTTTCAATGAATTGAAGCACTTTTCATTCAACAGAGATACAAATTTGGGGACCATCTTTTAGAAATTGGATCCAGAAAAATACTCTGAACCAGGGACTGACTTTTAAATAATTTCCCAACATCAATTAAATGAGATTTTTCCTTTTTTTTTTTTTTTTTTTTTCTTTTTTAACATTTTTTGTTTTGCTTAATGAGGTTAAACTTTTTTTTTCCCCCCTCCAAGACAGAGTCTCACTCTGTCACCCAGGCTGGAGCGCAGTGGCTCGATCTCGGCTCACTGCAAACTCCGCCTCCCGAGTTCACACTGTTCTCCTGCCTCAGCCGCCCAAGTAGCTGGGACTACAGGCACCCGCCACCATGCCTGGCTAATGTTTTGTATTTTTAGTAGAGATGGGGTTTCACCATGTTAGCCAGGATGGTCTCAATCTCCTGACCTCGTGATCTGCCCTCCTCGGCCCCACAAAGTGCTGGGATTACAGGTGTGATCCACTGCGCCCGGCCGAGGTTAAACTTTTAAGCAAAACCCTACAGGAAAGTTATCTGGAACTCTTTACAAAATGAGTGAGTGTATGTCTTTGTGAGAAGAGCAGCGTGTGGAGTGCACGGGTATGCATTTATTGGTTTACTTCCCCAAGCCCAGTGTTTGTGTTTGTTTGTTTTTGGTATTTTAGTTTTTTTTTTAAATTATAAAGCATTATATTGTTATATTTAAATCTTTTCCTCCATTATTATTATTATTTTAAAATTGACATCTAATCATTTTACATGTTCATGGGGTACAGTGACATTTTGATAAATGTGTATAATGTATAATGCTCAAATCAGGGTAATTAGCATATTTATCACCTCAGATATATATCATTTCTTTGTGTTGGGAACATTTAAAATTCACTCTTCTAGCTATTGAAAAATACACATAACAAATTGTTGTTAATTATAGTCACCTTATAGTGCTATAGAACACCAGAACTTGTTCCTCCCATCTACCTGTACTTCTGCTCACTCAGTGGATTCTTCTCACCCGCTGCACAGAAAAGCCAGCACACCGAGACAGCAGCATTACAGTAGAGAAAGAGTTCGATTATCTCAAGGCCGCTGATCAGAGGACGAGAGATATTTCTCAAACCTGCCTCCCCAAGAATTCGGAGGCTAGGGTTTTCCAGGATAATTTAGCAGGCTGAGGGCTAGGGAATGGGTACTGCTGATTGGTTGGAGTTGAGATCATAAAGGTGTCAGAAACTATCTTCATACACTAAGTCAGTTTCTAGATGGGGGTCACAAGACCGGTTGAGTCAGTTCCTTGGTATGAATGACAGGTCCGAGTGGAGTCAGTTGGTTGCCAAAATGCAAAAGTCTGAAAAATATCTTAAAGACCAATCTTAGGTTTTACAACAGTGATGTTATCTGTAGGAGCAGTTGGGGAGGTTACAAATTTTGTAACCTCCAGCTGCATGACTCTTGATGAGTAAGCAATTCTAGAAAAGTAAGCTGGGGAATAGGCCAGGCACGGTGGCTCACGCCTGTAATCCCAACACTTTGGGAGGCTGAGGTGGGTGGATCATGAGGTCAGGAGATTGAGACCATCCTGGCTAACGTGATGAAACCCCATCTCTACTAAAAATACAAAAAAATTTAGCTGGGTATAGTGGCGCGTGCCTGTAATCCCAGCTACTTGGGAGGCTGAGGCAGGAGAATTGCTTAAACCAGGGAGGCAGAGGTTGTAGTGAGCCGAGATCGTGCCACTGCACTCCAGCCTGGTGACACGGCAAGAGTCCATCTCAAAAAAAAAAAAAAAAAACAGCTAGGGAACAATGGCTGGTTATCATTTAACTACACCGACATCTTAGAGGAATTCAGTCTTTTCTCATACTCCTAACCTTGTGGCCTTTCATTCGTCTTACAGAGATGGTTTCGGTCCCCAGAGGGGGTCAGCTTGCAGAGGGACTATTATCATTTTTGCTTCAAAGTTAAACTATAAACTAAATACCTCCCATAGTTAGCTTGGCCTATGCCCAGGAATGAGCAAGAGGAGTGAGCTTGTGAGGTTAGAAGCAAGATGGAGTCAGTCAGGTTAGATTTCTCTCACTTTTATAATTCTTGCAAAAGCATTTTTATATTCATTAACCCACCTCTGGCTTTCCCCTTCCCCCTACCCTTCCTGGCCTCTAGGAATCACTCTTCTACTCTCTGTTTCTATGAGATCAACTTTTTAAGCTTCTGTACGTAAATGAGAACATATGGTATTTATCTCTCTGTGCCTGACTTTTTCACCTAACATATTGTCCTCCCAGCTCATCCATGTTGCTGAAATGACAGAGTTTCATTCTTTTTTTTTTTTTAATCACTAAATAGCATTCCATTTTATATATATTTGCCACATTTATCCATTCATCTGTTGATGGATACTTAGGTTAGTTCCATATCTTGGCAGTTGTAAATAGTGCTGCACTAAATATGGGAGTACAGTTATCTCTTTGATGTACTGATTTCCTTTCCTTTGGATATATACCCGGTGGTATAATAGCTAGATCGTATGATAGTTCTATTCTAGTTTTTTGAAAACCCTCCATACTGTTTTCTATAACGGCTGTTCTAATTTACATTGCCACCAACACTGTATAAGAGTTCCCCTTTCTCCACATCCTCTCCAGCATTTGTTATTTTTTGTTTTGGGGGGTTTTAAAATAATAGCCATTTTAATTGGTGTGTGATGGTATCTCATCATGGTTTGTATTTGCATGATGATTTGCGATGCTCAGCAGTTTTTCATATTCCTGGTTCAAACGCAGTGTAATTTTGGTTGGGAGGCCATTAGGCTAAGGCAGCTCCAATGCCCTGAGTTCCTATATAAACAAACTGAAACCCAACTCTTTGTAAACAGCCATATTCTAGGCCAATCAGAAACCACCAACTAACCCCCTACCTCGAGGCTTCCCAATACTTAAGTTTAACCAATCAGAAACTGCCTGGCTAACCTCTAACCAGGGACTTGGCACTGGAATGATCCAGAAAACATCACTGCCCCACTTTAACCAATAAGGGATTTTCTTTACCTTGCTTCTGCTTTCACCTTACAAAAGTCTTCTCCCAATCTCTTCATCAGAAGAACCCCCAACCACTTATGGCCTAAGACTGCCTGATTAATGAATTGCGGTCTGCTCAAATAAACTCTTTAAAATTTTAATGTGCGTTTATCTTTTAGCACCTGTTTAATCTCACTGTGATCACAAACCATACATTGTATTGTTTTAATTATTTTACATTTTTGAGACTTTTGTTTTATGGCCCAAAACATGAGCATCTTAATGAACATAGCTTGTGCTCTTAAAGGAATGGTATTCTTTGTCACATACAGTGTTCTGTACATATCAATTAGGTCAGGCTGGTTGATAGTTTGTCAGGTCATCCATGTCTTCACTGAATTTTTGTAGAGGAAGAGGTCTGTTAATTGCAGGGAAAGCAGCATTCAGATCTCCAACAAAAATTAGAGATTTTTCTGCTTTGAATTATTTCAGGTTTTACTTTGTATTTTGAAGCTCTGGCTGTGTTTGCAAACTCATTTATGATTATTATATACTCCTGATAAACCTTTTTATTTTCAGAAATATTGTTTGTCTTGAAATCTACTTTACCTGTCTTAAATCAGCAAGGGGCACTACAAAGTGACAGAAAAGGCAGATGTAAATAATGTTTAACAAGTAATAGGCATTCAGTGAATACTTGTTGAATATTGAATTAGTATTTTCTGTGTGGCAGATTGCCAGATAATATGGTTTCGTGTGTGTGTGTGTGTTTCTTTTTTAATAATCTGTTTTCTAAGTCTCAGAGTGGATGAGATGCTATGGATAAAATAGTATGCACTTCGGGAAATTAGTTAGTTATTTCCAAGGTTGAGCGTTGGTCCTAGCCTTCTAATACCTAACACTGAAGGAAGAAGCAGCTCATAATACACAATGAATGAGTAGGCAATCTAGCTTAAATCTTTAGAGAAAAACTAATTATTGCACATACAATGTCAGGTGTTTTCAATAGAGAGGAATAGCAGGTCAGGAAGGACAGCTTCATAAATACATGATCTTAGGACCTTTGGCTACATTTTTACTGCTTTCCTGATATTTACTTGAACCAAAGTTCATTCTCTATATAACAACACAAGTACAATTCTATTCTGTTCTTCAGCTGTTTAAAACAAAGTGGTTTCTTCATATCATGATTTAAAAAGAGTAGTTGTTCATGTCTCTGAAAAAATCATTGGAAAAGAAGAGTAGTTTTTCTTAATTCTAAAGATCCTCAAGGCAGTGGTGTCTTAAGCAGGAAAATAGGAGAGACCCATGCAGCCTTAAGGAAGCTCACTGTAATCTTCCCTTTTTCCTCTTGTTTCTTTATCCCTAGAAGTAAACAAACTAAAACTGGTTTTGACATTTGAAAAGGAAATAAATATTGGAGTAATCCCCTGTGATTCTCTTTACCCAGCCGTCTGCTAAAAGTGTGTCTTGAGAAGAGCTTGAGAGAGAGAGAGAGAGAGAGATTAGATAGATTAGATAGATAAGATAGATAGATTAGATAGATTGGATAGATAGGATAGATAGATAAGATAGATTAGATAGATAGATAGATAAAGATAGATAATCTGTCTCTACTCCACAGGTCAATAATAACTCACTAACGCATAGCCAGGGAGATATCAGAGTGGCTTGAGACCTCAAGAAGCTTTTTCTGAAATCCTTAAAACCTAAGAACCTTTTATTTTTTTCTTTCTTTCTTATTGTTCAGTTGCCTGCTAATTTTTTGTGGGAATAGGAGTTGCACTAGTATGCTACTGCTTAGAGAACAGGGTTAGAATTCTTTGCTGCCAAGAGTATGATTTCTTTAAATTTGTGTTTCTGTTGTGTAAAGAAAGCTATCTACTTCCTGGAATATAAAGCACAGACATAATTTTAGTAGGCACTTACGCTGGATTGTGCTTGGTAATTGGCAGTGAGAGAGCACTTTTTAGTGTGATGGCGTAGCCACATCTCTTGTGGGGATAGGAATATTTTCCTGTTACAGTGAATGGTGAGCTCTTCTGCATTCTGCTTTCTTCCCTTTCCCCACAGACTTGTAGACTCTTGACAAACAGAGCAGAGAAACAAACTTTCTGTACCAACATTGTCACCAGCCCAGATTCCTAAATCTCCGACTCTACTAAGACATGCCAGTCATCTGTACCTATCAGCCTTTCCTCATAGCAAGGACTGGGACAGAAAAGGAATTGGTTACAATAATCATCATTCCCCTGGGAGCAAAGGTCTCACGCAATCATTTCTCCTTGGTGTGTTTTTGGCTTACAGAATGCCTGTGAGACAACGTTGATCTGTTTACGTGACTTAGAGCTGTTAGCACAGCCTTTTAATGGCCAAAGTTACTTTTTTCCTGACAGACTTAGTATTAGGATCAACTTACCATTTTTCTGGCCCTAATGCACAGAGCTCTTAAATTCCTCATGGGTCAGATATCTCTGTTTTTCTGCGTAACATGAATTATCCAAGAAAAATGTAGACACCTACTTAATAGAAAAAGCATTGAATCCGGGTCAGAGACTTCAAAGTAATCCATTAACCTCTTGGCACCTCAGTTTATTCATCTCTGAAGTGGGCGTGATGATAACTATCCTACTTTTCTTGAGGCACCGACGTAATGAATGTGAAAGTAGTTTGTAAATCTATGATTTGCCATAGAATTAATAGCTGTTGTTTACTAACCTGCCGGTAGCCAACATGTACTTCTGTATAGCTTTTGCATAGTATCTGAAGTCTAACACAGGGAGTTTTTAGAACATTCTTTTTTTTTTTTTTTTTTTCCGAGACGGAGTTTCACTCTTATTGCCCAGGCTGGAGTGCAGTGGTGCGATCTCTGCTCACTGCAGCCTCCACCTCCCGGGTTGAAGTGATTCTCCTGCCTCAGCCTCCCAAGGGCACGCACCACCACACCCGTCTAGTTTTGTATTTTTGGTAGAGACGGGGTTTCACCATGTTGGCCAGGCTGGTCTCGATCTCCTGACCTAAAGTGATCCACCCGCCTCAACCTCCCAAAGTGCTAGGATTACAGGTGTGAGCCACTGCGCCCGGCCTTTAGACATTCTTTACAAGTTAGAGGAATGTCAATAAGAGCAGGCTGTAGTCGTTTACTAATGTTGGAAGATACCAGATTTCTGGATTTTTAGGGTTAGTCTCTCTTCTTAATGTTCTCTAGAACTCAATTACTTTTGGATAACTTGCAGAAATTCCCAGAATTCTAGGATCTTTGCTCTAGACTATACAGCTTTTGCCAAATTTAGTCCACAACTATATTATATGTTTTGTGGACTACAGTAGTTCATCTAATGTGGTATAGTAATGCATACTATTTCAGATTTGAAAGCTCTGTCAACATTATCATATCAATGGAATGCTGCTTTTATTTCCTAATTCTACCCCAGTTTTTCTTACCATGTTCTGTCTTTTACCTCTAAATTCAATGTGTCACTCTTTTTTCTTCATAATTTAGCGTGGTTTGTGACTGGGCCACATTCCATCTTCCACTTTTTTCGTAAAACCATTTTTTCTCCATATAAGTTTCAGAACCATTGGGATTCCTTCAGAACAGCTGTGTCTGCCCTCCTTCTAGTGGCCCACTAGAACATGTATGTCTGGAGAGCTGCAATGCCTGGGACCCTATAGGCAGGTTTATATACTTTTTTTTTTTTTTTTTTTGGAAACAGAGTCTTGCTATGTCGCCCAGTCTAGAGTGCAGTGGCACTGTCTCGACTCACTGCAACCTCCACCTCTGGGGTTTAAGCGATTCTCCTCCCTCAGCCTCCTCAGTAGCCGGGATTACAGGCGGCCACCACCACGCCCGGCTTTTTTTTTTTTTTTTTTCATTTTTAGTGGAGACAGGGGGTTCACCATCTTGGCCAGGCTGGTCTTGAACTCCTGACCTCATGATCCACCCCCCTCGGCCTCCCAAAGTGCTGGGATTACAGGTGTGAGCCACCGTGCCCAGCCACTTTATTCTTAACTAGGATTTCTCTGATAACTGGACACCAGCCTGGAAGTGTCTCAGACCTGCTTTCACCTACTCTTTGTGTTCTTAAATCCCAGACAGACCCTTCCAGAACTAGATGACCA
Organism: Macaca nemestrina; assembly: GCF_043159975.1. Classification (NCBI taxonomy): domain Eukaryota; kingdom Metazoa; phylum Chordata; class Mammalia; order Primates; family Cercopithecidae; genus Macaca; species Macaca nemestrina. The sequence goes on along the minus strand of NC_092134.1, from coordinate 141,893,501 downwards.
TGAAGACAAACGCATACTCAATTCCATTTTCCCATTCCAGAAGCAGACAAGAAAGGAGTGGGTCTCACCATATCTCCTAGATTTATAACGTGTGCTGTCTACCTGGCAGACACTACGCATACTGTGTAAATCACTACTGGGGGCCTCCTTTGTGTGGAACCTGGGTGCGTCGATACATATCAGAACTTTTACATAAGGAAGTTGGATTGGAAGAGAGATTTGTAGTCAACAGTAACTACTTGGAAAATAGAAAAGAAAAAGGATCGCATAATCCTATCACCCCAATGCAATCTCAGTTCATATTTTGGTGTATCACAGATCAGCATTACTATTTCTCTTATGTGGTGGTGTCATAATTGTGATACATGACAATAGTGCAACTACAAATTTCCTATCTTCTTTTTTTTAAGATATTGCATCCCACCTATAAAACTGGCAAGATATATTTTCTTTTGCTTCCCCTACAGGGCAGTTGTATTATTTTGAGGGCCTTTTAACTTGGTGATAAAGAGTATGCTTTGCCCTAAGACCTAATCTGAATCCAGTGTGGTGGCTGTGTAACTGCCCACAAGTCACTTAACTTCTTCTCTACGCATCAGATTCCTCATTTGTTAAATGGCAATCGTAAAACCTATACCAAAGGTTATGGTGAGAGTTAAATATAATAATGTAGTCAGTGCACTCAGCCCTTTGCCTGACATATAGGACGTGCTCACTAAATGACAGCGAGGGTGACACTGAGGCACAGACCTCTTAGGCTGCATGAGTGCATTGTAAGTAATTTGGGATAGAACCTTGTACTTAATGTATTTTAAGACATCATTTATAGTGTTTCATTTATAGAACCTTTTACTTAATATGTTTTAAGACATCATTTATAGGTAGATCCTGCATTTCTGTGGTTTCTGTTGAGTGATTTAAGGTGGCATTGTCCTGTGACTCACTTGATTTATTTCTTACACTGAAAATTATATAGCATTTGAAGCATCTCTGGAACATATGCACTCAGATCTGTGGGTTCATATCTTAATGATATGAACTCATTTTACTAATGAGGAAGAGCTGTCTTGCCCTATTTGTGGTATTATTTGTGATTTAGACATTCTTCCTGGACAACAAACTATCTTTGTACTTTGTACAAAATAAAACTCTTCATGTATTACTTTTTCCCACACAGTCATCTATGAATGTGGGGACCCGACAGGGCTCAATAAATATTTATTAAATGAAAACATTGATGAGTTTTGCCCTAAAGAAAAGTTACATATATGCTATTTACAGTTTTATGCAGTGTAGTAGCTATTTTTAATCTTTCGGTTTCTCCCTGAACCCTAATAGGTTATCCTGTAATTTGATTCCATTCATGTGTATTAGTGTCCCAGGCTGATCTTAGCTCCAGTCAATACCTAGTGTGCTTTCTAGAATGTTATATCATTAAGTTCATTACTCACCACCCTCAGCCTGTGATTTGACCTTTTTTAATACCAGTTTTGGAAGACAGACCTAACACTTGCGTCTTATATCACATTTTGATTTTATAGAGTTATGTTGTGGAGGATATGATTCAACTCACATTTTATCTGAAATATTAAACAGCAGACTCGTTACAGTAGGACTCTACAGTACTGCTTTCATTAACTTGTCCTCAGCTCCCTGCTAATCTGTTACTTTCTATACACAGTCTCTGTCTTCGGGATTACTATCTGTTTTGGGTTAAAGGAATATTTTCTTAGACACAAAACTGCATTATCAACCAAAACAAAAGAGCTTTTCTCCCTGATGTGTCTTCCTTCTTCTTCCTGATCCTAGGACGACGAGGCTGAAGTTTCCAGCTGGATCTGGCTGGGCATTTCTGGGATAAATTAAATGAGCACGCTTGATTGAGGTGTAGCTGGACTGTATCACTGGCTTCCTATTATGCTGGGAGATCAAAGCAGAGCACAAATAAGAGGCTTGGTCTATAAAATATTCAAAACAGATGGCTTCTTATTTTTGGTGAAAATTCAGGTTTTAAGGCAAAACGCTTATTAGCAAAACTTCATTTCTTTTCATTGGAAGATAGTCACTACTGAACACATATCACTGTTTCTTCCTGAATTTCAGGACTAGAATCTCAAACTTTTTGTAGGAGGGGGGATTTGGCAAACCTAGAAATTAGGAATTAGATTGGGTTTTCATGTGAATATGAAGTTAGTTATTAAAATTTTGCTGTTGGTATTCTAGAATCAAATGAAAGCATCTTACATTTGGTCACGTAATCATTTTATTGTTGGGTCACTATTTTAAAATCCAGTATTCATATTGTTATGTCTTCTGAGAACTGAACCAGGATGTTTATCTCTGATTTCATGTTTTCACTGAAAAGTACATTCTCCGCACTCCTGTATCATTGACATCTGAGTCCTCAAGTTCATGCGGAGTAATTCCATGTGATATGAAACTTTTATTATTTTGGTTTAAAACTGAAATGAGAAAGAAGATTAATTCAAAAATATTTTGGGGACATCTACCAATGTGCCTAACACTGCATTAGGTACATGGTAAAAAATACATGTTTTAAGACATTGAAACAAATGGTGAATGATGGATTTTCTCCAACAGAGAAAAATTATGTAAGATATAATAGAAAAACCCAGGTCTCCAAAGAGATTTAGGGGTTCACCGAGAAGGTGACACTTGAGCTTACTCTTCAAGGAGCAATAGGCATTTGCCAGGCAGATATAATTTTAGATAAAGACATTTGCAAAGATATAGAAGCATAAACAGCATAACAAATTTAGTATATTCTTGGTAGCTCATTATAGATCGTAGTTAGGGTACATATCAGTTATCTGTTGCAACATTACACATTACCCCAAAGTCTGGCGCATAAAACAACAATAAATGATTTTTATCTCAATGGTTTCTGTGTGTCAGGAATTCAGCAGCGTCTTAGCTGCGTAGTTCTTACTTGGGGTCTCTCATGGGACCGCAGTTGTCTAAAACCTTCCCTGGGGATAGAACAGCCAGTTCCAGGATTGCTCACCCACAGCTTGTGCTACCTGTTGGAAGGAACCTTCAGTTCCTTGCCATATGGAACCTCTCCATCGGGCTGCTGGACGTGGTGACATGGAGTCCAGCTTCACCCAGAATGAGTGATCCGAGAGATGAGAGCCAGAAGGAAGCCACAATGCCTTTTATGACCTGAAATCATAAGTTATACAACATCACTTCGGCCACGTTCTGTTCCTTAGAAGTGAGTCACTAAGACCATCCCACACTGAGCAGGGTATTAGGGCTTAGGTACCACTTTTTGAAAAGATGAATGCTAAATAATTTTCAGGCTTTTTTTTTTTTTTTTTTTTTTTTTGGCAACAGAGTCTTGCTCTGTCGCCCAGGCTGGAGTGCAGTGGCTTGATCTCGGCTGCCTGCAACCTCCACCTCCCGGGTTCAAGCGATTCTCCTGCTTCAGCCTCCCAAGTATCTGGGATTACAGGCACCCGCCACCACGCCCAGCTAATTTTTTTGTATTTTTAGTAGAGACGGGGTTTCACCATGTTGGCCAGGCTAGTCTCAAACTCCTGACCTCAAGAGATTCACCTGCCTTGGCCTCCCAAAGTGCTGGGATTACAGGCATGAGCCACCACGCCCAGCCTCAGATTTGTTTTTTCAGTTACTACGGGATGTCAGAGAGGGAGAGACAAGCCATTAGGTGGCTGCAGTCAGCAGCAGGTGGATTGCGAAGACCTTAGCATGCCATTGCAATCTGTAGAGGATGGACAGGCGGAGAGGGAGGTACACGGGGCAGAGTACTGGAAACAGGACAGCCAGTTCAGAGCTTGCTCCTTTGTCCTGGAGAGCGATACTGAGGGGCTGAATGGGTGCAGGGATAGAAGAGTTTAGAAGTGAGAATATGTTTATTATCAAGAAGCTCTGGTTCTTCTAGGAAATGACCCAGTTGGTTTCCAGTCCATCTTGGTTTAGAAAATAGAGAACACCATTCGAATGCCCAGTTATAATTCAGAAAGGTAACTCGCCCACAGGAACTACTCAGGTAAAAGCAATGAAATAAAGCCTGAAAGTTCTCTAACCGCTCCAGGGGAGAACCGCGAGCTGTGAGGAACTGATGCTGACTGAGAACTTAGCTCCTGGTCATCTTTACAGATCAAGTCACCTCTCGGGATTTTGAATTTTTCATTTAGAAAGTTAGGCAGGGGGACGGGGGCAGATGTCTCTAAAATTCCTTCCATCTTTTGTATTCTGTACTCAGAATGAGTACTATGAGTACAGGATGCTGTTTGGATCCAATTAGTGTTTTAAACTTGTCTAACCTTGAGAACATTTGACCCAATAGAAACATTTAACCTATTCACAGATATTTAGTTCAGGTTGTATCAGTGTCAAGGAATCTTTAACTGAGTGTGTTCTGGAGCTGAAACTAAGTTAACTTAGTATCTTGATCAATTTATACACATAGTTGAAAATGTTCAGCTTTTTAAATTTTCTTATCCTATGGAATCATTTTAATTAGTATCAGTTCTTTTTCATATTTAAGTTGTATAATGATTTTATTTATCGGAGTTTTTTTTTTTTAAGGTATCTTACAAATCTGTAATTATAATTGAATCTTACAAAACAATTATCGGAGTTTTTACATAGATTTTACTAATTGTAACTTCCTATAACTGTCAGTTTTCATTTTATGCCTGTCGCCAAATCCAGTTTTCCTTTTAGCCAGTGTTTTATTTTGTGTTAATATTATTCATGATACAAGTAATTTTCATTGTGAATGGATTTTTTTAGGTAGTAATTATTATTCCTTTTTAAAATAATATGTTAGAAAATTATAAGAATTTCCTCTTTAGTATTGTATTTACCCTGTTGTCTGAGATTGGTCTCTTACGGAAATTGGCAAACATTTTTTAATGGTCCAGATAGTAAATAGTATATAGTTACACTTTTGGTTTTTGTTTGTTTTTGAGACAGGGAGTGCAGTGGTGCAATCACAGTTCACTGTAGCCTCAACCTCCTGCCCAGTCTCAAGCAGTCCTCTTACCTCAGCCTCCTGAGTAACTAGGACTATTGGCATGCACCACCTTACCCTGCTAATTTTTTAAACTTTTTATAAAGATGAGTCTCTCTGTTTTGCCCAGGCTGGTCTCGAACTCCTGAGCTCAAGCAGTCCTGCCACCTCGACCTCCCAAAGTGCTGGGATAGCATATACTTACGCTTTGCAGACTGTATACTTCCTGCCAAAACAGTTCAACTCTGCTGTTGTAGTGTGAAAGCACCCACAGGCAACATGTAAATGAATGACTGTGGCTGTGAACTACTCAATTTTAGACACTGAAATCTCATGTTCATATAAAAACCATTGTGAGTTGATGGGCTGTACAAAAACAGGCAGTGCTGAATTTGGTTCATGGACTGTAGTGTTGTGATGCTTGTCTAGTTCTTGTTGTGTCTCTGATCATTTTACATGCCTTCCCTAGCCATCTATAATCCTTGGTGAGGCCACGCACATGTGGTGGCATTAAAACGTCCTCAGGGTGAGGTTGTCAGGTAGTTACCAAGAATAACTTGTCTTTACATGTACTGTAATCCTCACAAGGATGGGCATGATTATTCCCATTTTACAGATGACAAAACAGGTTATTGGAAATAATAGTAGTGAATAATTATTGAAGAAGTTTACTGTGTGGCAGGCACAGCGATTATGACAACCCCATTGATACACTGTTACCAAAGCAACTTGTTCCAGGTCTGCTACCTCGAATGTCACAGACGCTGGAATCCTCCAGAGCCCATGCTTTTCACTGCTGTGTCGCTCTGTGTGTGATTCTGCTCTGTTGTACAGAACCATCAATACAGTGCAAAGATGTCGTAGCACATAAGTGATACACATCTGTCTCTAGTGAGGGTAGCCTCTGGTCTAAAAAACAAAAACCAGAAAAACCTTTTCCACCACCGTCTCTGAAACTGAATTACCCAGTCATTAACATGATGTTACCAGCCAACCGCCTGTATCCTCCTGGCTGTACAGTGTTTGAATGGCCATAGCCACAGGAGCCACATTGCCTTCCCTGGTACTAAAGGATGGACTAGTGTGTCTGCATCCAGTGTGGTGCTGTGATGCCACAGCGTCTGTTGCCAAAGAAATGTTTAGGTAGATGCAATTCTTAGTTAAGATTATAAGATACAGAGGATCACCTAAATTAATTTAATTCCAGGCTAATTAAAAAATTTCATGCGGGAAGTAACTGACATGAGAGCAGATAAGGGCAAGCATCCAGGCAAACAGCTGTGCTTTCCTGAGAGGTACAAGTTGTAATTGCTCCAAGAGATGGCAGGGGTAAGAGTCGTAGTTCAGAGGAGCCTGGCTCCAGCCAGTCAGACATTTCGTAGCTATATGCACGTGTATGTTTTAAACAGCATGTTAACCTGATGCTTTATTCTGGTGTACAGAAATACATGATCATGGAGACAGAATGTGTTAATGAAATCAGGGGAGCTGAAAACCTTCACGTACGTAGAATGTACAGCACTGAACTCACAGGTAGTCGGAGGCACACACACCCGCCTTAGAATGACTTTGCAGTGTTCCTCGAAATGCTGCATCGGGGAAATGATGTGTGGATGGTTTGCTAGCTAGAGGATGGTTTATTAATTAGAAATGTATCTGACCAATAGCATGAGATCTTACTGCTTAAATGAACAAGATGGCAGAGACTTGACTCCCTCTGAATGCTCCAACAAAGGCGTTCTGTTTCCTGTCAGCAGTAGCATCTCATGCAAGAAGACTACAGTCGCTGAAGCCCACAAGGCAACTGAGTATGGAGAATTTCTCAAAATTGTATGTTGTGTATATTTGGGCAGACTGCTTAAAGCATGGAGAGCGCAATTCCTGCCGTTAAAGTAGGAATTGCTGTGTCTGTGCTATCAAAAGTCTACTCCCCAAGGCTGAGGCTGCAGTGAACTGTGATCACACCACTGTGATCACACCGTATATATATATATATGGATACTGCCTGGTAGGAGAACCAGGGAAAAGCAGCTACAAACAAGAGCAGATTAACATGGTGCAGAAAAGGCATGTTCTGCTTGCTCTTATCCCTTTTCTTTGCTTGATTTCTAGAGTTAGATTTTATCATTTCACTCTTTATTCTGTTTCCTATTTTCTAAACACCCATAATATATTAGATTATCTGATTATATCAGAAACGTGGTCTCCATCCTCTGGATTTCCTCACTAAAATTGGTTGTGGCTTCCTTTGTGCAGTAGCTTTTTTTATGATACTAAAAGGTGGCACCGGTATGAGAGTCTGGGAGATTAAAAAATAGATACATGAAGATTCTGTACAAGCTTAACTTTTTCCTTTTTCTTTTTGACTATCAAGTCACTTTACAGCTAAACTAGGAGCCTGCTTACTCTCTTTTGACTCACATAGTTACCTGTGCTTCAGTCTAGATGTGTATACCACGTACCCCTTGGAACTTCCTTCTGTGGCCTGCCTGCACCCCGTTTTTTCACTTCCTGGTACTCTGCTGTTCCCCCATGAGCATCAGTCAGTTCTGTCAAATGCTGGGGTTTGTTCCTTCTGCCCATTTCACTTCCCACTTTCCAGTGGGGCTGCCCTACTTTGCCACTGCCCTTCAGAATTGATCTCCAGTCCCTGCTTAATAATCCTGTGTTTGGAGTAGAGGGCAACAGAGCACATGGGTCCTTCTTCCAGAGACGGGTGATATAAATGCCCAAAGGGTCATCTGACTGGAGATCCTTAGGCTAATTCTGGTCCAGGTTGTTTAATCTTGAACTCTCCTGGCTGTTCACTTAAAACATCAGCCACCATTTGTAGTATCTCTGGTATTTGCCATGCCGAGCCTCTTTTGTCATAGTCAGTTGTATATCTTCAAATAATAAAGCTTTGCTTAAGCATCCACAACTATTAATATTGAAGTGGTGATGACCATCAGAGTTTGTGTTGTGCTATGCAGTTTAACGTTTTGAGAGAGAGAGAATAATTCAGTGACCACGTGGGAGGTTTTATTCTCAAATAGAGGAAGTTGGTAGAGAAAGCCGTCTTTCTCATGTTTGTTTTTCCCAAATCTTTTTTTCCACCCAAAGCCTGGATTCCTCTCAAGGTGAAAGGGGTGATGTCTGGAAATCGTTAATCCATGGGATCTGTTCATGGTATATAAAATTTTCAGAAAGAATTTGCCTTTTAAAGATGATTTCCTGATTGACTATAGCAGATATAAATCCAGGAAGTACAACTCTGTCAGAGCAGCCAAGGTCCTTATTAGCTTCTCAGATGTATGAGATTTTTTAGTGCATGTGTGGAGTGGAGTAAAGATTCTTCCCGTGGGCAGGTCAGAAGGAGAGAGGGGAGGTAGGAGAAAAAAGGAAGAGAATAGTAGTATACAGAAACAAACCAAAGCTGCTGGAGTTGGGGGAGGCAGGTGTGTACCCATGGCTTTCCTGGAATTAGCAGCTGTCCCCCTGAAAAACCAGCTTTGTTTTAGTTTATAGTTCTGAGAGGAAGAAGCTAGGGAGACACCCTTAGTGCCTTCTGTCCTGGAACTGTTTTCATTCTTGAAGTGCTCTTTTTTAATAGTAAGAAACATTTCCTCATCCTCTTGGTGATACAAAGTTCTTGGGCCACTATTTTCAGAGAAAACTAAGCTGAAAATATTGGCTGAGGGCCATTTTGCTCAGATCTCTCCTCCCATCTGGACTTTGTGCCCCTATGCATTCTTAAACACCAAATCACAACCATTTCTCACCTGTTAAAGTGAGAAGCAGTTTTCTGGCTGTTTCCAATGTTAGCATTAACAGATCAGATTTCTTTCTTTTTTTTTTTTTTTTTTTTTTGAGACGAGTCTCGCTGTCTCCCAGGCTGGAGTGCAGTAGCGCAATCTTGGCTTATTGCAAGCTCCGCCTTGTGGGTTCCCACCATTCTCCTGCCTCAGCCTCCCTAGTAGCTGGGACCACAGGCACCCGCCACCTTGCCCGGCTAGTTTTTTGTATTTTTTAGTAGAGACGGGGTTTCACCGTGTTCGCCAGGATGGTCTCGATCTCCTGACCTCGTGATCCGCCCGCCTCGGCCTCCCAAAGTGCTGGGATTCCAGGCGTGAGCCACCACACCCAGCCCAGATCACATATCTGTATGGGACTTGCCTTTCTCCAATGGAGAGGTGCCCATTTCTGATATTTACACACAGCTACAGATACATTTATAGTTTCCCTTGGATTTCGGGTGATAGCTAACTCTTCTTCCCTGCCACCTGTGCCCTCTTAGACCATGTTCTTATTAGGCCCTCTAATAGGAAGCCACGTCTACCACAGGCTCCAGACACGTAATGAGACCCTCAGTGGCTACAGCCTGTCTGTGGGCACTCGGCAGGAGACTTACATCTGCATAGTCTGTTGTGTTTGGTTTGACACTAGAGTTCAAATAATAAGGTGACTAATGGCAAACTGTCTGCCTGCTCCCCCAGCCCTTCCATGCACAGGCAGATGGACACACACACGCCGTCTTAGCCTGACCTTGAAATAACTGCCTCTCACAGAATAGCCTTTGTGCAGATAAGCCGTCAAATCTCACAGTGACTAGACCGTCATCCTCGGCTCTTTTGTGTGGTCTTGCGGACTGAGGAGGAGCCCGTAATGTGTTCCTCATCATTTCAGTTCACGTCTTTGTTATGTTGTTCCTTGTTGATTGAGAGCTGTCGAGGTCAGGAGTCCCTCTCGTTTGCCCTGGGTAACTCCACTTGCTTTTCCCCTCCACTCCCAATGCCGTAGGAGAGAAAGGAGAAAATAAAATGTGATTATGAGGTTGTTACACTGGTTTGCCCCGTAGGCAACCAACGTATTGCTGTTCTTCAGATCCGTCTGTAGCAGACGTGTGGTAATGCCGGAACGTGCTGTTGTGCTTGACTGTAGCAGTTACAGCAGGGCACGTGAGGCACCAGGCCTCAGAGGGCAGGATAGAGTGTGAGTTACCAGTTTCAATGTTTACACGTTCACACAGGCATGCAGGGAGTTAAAAGCCACCATTTTTCCCTGTGACCAACCGCCTAACTAGCTTTTCCTTTGAAATCCGGCGTCAGTCCTTGTTGGACTGGCCTGCTCAAAAACTATGACTCTCTTCTCCCTCTTTTGCCTCATGTTTCTTCCACATTCCTAGATTTTTGTCCCTAATGTCTCATTCATAAATCTGTAGCCCTGGAACTGTAATGTACAGTAGGGAAGCCATTCAGAGATGTGTGTGTGTGTGTGTGTGTGTGTGTATATATATATATATGCACTTATATTTAACTCTTCCATTTTTCACTAAAACACAATGAGTGATTTGTTGTGGGGAGCCAGGCCTCAAGCCGAGAACTGAATTGAAAATGTTTTCTCATCTTTGTTAACTCTTAACAGCGAGAAAGAATTTTGGAACACGTTTCTGCGCCTGGAATTTCTGAGTGCAGCAGTAAGTGGCTTTCTGAGTGGCGTTCTTGACTTGATTCTGGTTATCTCATTGACTTTTAGCAGCCGTCCTTTCAGGGTGCATCCTGCATGTACCCTTGATTGGTTGGCTTGTAATAATAGCTTCTGTGCCTCCCAGTAGCATTCTTTTCACTTTTCACCCCATTTCTATGTGCTGTCCTCATTTGTATATACATGGTAGCCCACCTGGTGATGAATGACCTGGTTTTAATGTGTCTTACAAGTTTCCAAGTACTAAAGCAAGTACAGAGAAGCCTACAGTCTTGACGTCCGTTGTAGCACATGAAGAGATTCGTAGATATACTCAGCCAGAGATGTCCTTCCGTCACTAGTAGGCAAACCCCTAACAGTCTGTTCCCTATGCACATCCCTTAGATTTCTTTTGAGTAGCATTTTTTATAATGCGTAAGGCAAAAGAGATTTTAACTGAATGAAGATTGAATAGGCAGAATGCGGTTAGCAGCTCTATAGTTGAGATTTCAAGATTTATTTTATTCTGAACACTGTTCCACGTCTCCTTACAGCTTTGAGGACATAATGTTTTCTCTTCATACCCAAGTCCAGAAATAAAGGATGTTTTGTTGTGTTTTGTTTGCTAGAGTGGTAATGCATCCTTAAAGAAAAATTGGCAACAGATTTGTGAGTTGTAAAACTAAGAAGAAATGATCATTTGTTTTTTCCAAAAGTGATTTTCACGTTTCTTTGCATTTCAAAACCTATAGTCTTTTGTGGTTTTCATAGGCACACTTACACTTTGACAGACCATAAAACCCTTTAAATCTGAAACCTGGCGGGGCGCGGTGGCTCAAGCCTGTAATCCCAGCACTTTGGGAAGCCGAGACGGACGGATCACGAGGTCAGGAGATCGAGACCATCCTGGCTAACATGGTGAAATCCTGTCTCTACTAAAAAATACAAAAAACTGGCCGGGCAAGGTGGTGGGCGCCTGTAGTCCCAGTTACTTGGGAGGCTGAGGCAGGAGAATGGCGTAAACCCGGGAGGCAGAGCTTGCAGTGAGCTGAGATCTGGCCACTGCACTCCAGGCTGGGCGACAGAGCGAGACTCCATCTCAAAAAAAAAAAAAAAAAAATCTGAAACCTTTGGATAGAGTTTCTACTTTTAGAACCAGATATTTCTATTAGTAGTGAGATTTCTGATTAACATTCATTCATCTCAGTGACCTAGTGGTCCCTGGACCTGAACTCAATAGTAACTGCATTATATGATTTTGTGAACTCTATTCTTTCACAAAATAGCTGTGTTTAAATAAGAACATAACACATTGCTCCAGACCTTTGTGACGAGGCTTGACATACTATCCTTCGTTTTTCTGACCCTGAAGTACGTTATTGACTAAGAAGATATCTTAGTTATTGAGGGTAAAGACTTTGAGGCAGAATTAATGAATTTGATTTTCTTGCATCTTTTACTTTTCAGAGTTTAGCTCTCAGCTGGGGCCTCAGGATAAGAATGCCATTCGAAGATGATAATTTTTATGGAAAGTTAATCTGTTATTCTGGGATTTTCTTAATGTAGTCTGTGTTGAGAGACAGCAGTGCAGTGATAGTCCAACAAGAAATCAAAACTACCACTAGCATTTATGCAGTTCATATATGGACAGTAGAACCTGCCTCTGAAGACTTCAGCAGGTAAAAAGAACGGAAAGATTTTGTAGCCACTTCAGGGCCCGGAGCTAACCACAGAAGAATCATAGTAGATATAAAAATAATTTGCCAGGAAGACAGTAAGTGATCAATAATGTTAGCTTTTAAAAAATGGCGTCTTTCGGGCTGGATGCAGTGGCTTATGCCTATAATCCTAGCATTTTGCGTGGGAATCTGAGGCAGGAGGGTCACATGAGCCCAGGAGTTAAAGATTAGCCGAAGCAATATTGTGAGACCCTTTCTCTACAATAAATTTTAAAATTAGCCAGGTATGGTGGTGCATGTGTCTAGTCCCAGCTACTTTGAGGGCTAAGATAGGAGAATTGCTGAGCCCAGGTGGCTGAGGCGTCAGTGAGCTGTGATTGCACCACTGCACTCCAGTTTGGGTGACAAGGCAAGACCTTGTCTCAATTAAAAAAAAATTATTATAAAAAATGACATCTTTCAAAGGACAAAATATTAGTACCCCACGAGAAAATACCTTAAGCCCCAAATAACATTCAGTAGCTATTCGTCTAGTCTTTATGAGGAGGCTAGGTGAGTTCTTAGAGTAACTCTCAGGCACAGAAACAGTCGAGTGGGAAGAGAAAAACCTATTGGACAGAAGTTTCACTCTGCACATTTCATCTAGATATTGAAGTCACGTGGCTCAAGAAAGTGTGTTTAGATCTCGTAGATAAATGAGTTGCAGAAACGGAATGCTGTAGAATCTTCTGTTACTATTTGTATTGAATGATACAGGAACTGCTTAACTGTCTTCCTAAAGACCATTAGTTATCTAACCTCACTTAAGTGGAAACTGGGTTAAAATAAACACCTTTGGAAGATCACTGGTCTTGTCACTATGCCATCAAATGCTGGCCTCTGAAACCTGTTTGAGAATCTATTATGTAAACAATAAATTATTATAAGACGAAACAAAGCTCTTAGTACTTAACCAAAAATGTCTCATCCCTTTTTATAATTTAAATTTTCTCAACAATTATGTAAATGTAGCATTGGGGCCATCATGACATTTTGGCATCATATTTGGTACAAGCAAATAATTGTGACAAGTTCACTTGTTAACTTTTTTTCCTAGTGCAGAAAAGTGTATTTAACTGTAGTTCAGCATAACTGGACAACCAGTTTGGCCCGACCACATATCTGATGGTTTTTAGTAGGACTCCTTGCCAATGTGTTGAGGTCGTATGCGGAAGAAAGTTACAACTTACGGGAAATGTCCCTCTTCCCTCTTGAGATTAGGCAGTGGCAGTTCCACCTTGTGGGAAGCACGGTTTCTTTTCTGAGCGGACTGCTCAAATTAGATAGGGAGAAAAAGGAAGAGATAAGGTCATTTCCCCTGTGATTGACATGGTCCATGTGTTCCGAGAGGCTTAAGTAGTTTTTTTCTGGATAGATTTGGGGACTCTGCTAGCTGGGCAGTTTCATACGCTTTCACAAAGTAAGCTCTATAGTTGTGTTTTTAAGACATTTCCCTTTGACAGGGGAAGAAAGAATAGACACTCTAGTCATTGCATAGAGTGGGGTTTGTTTTGTTTTGGAGTAAAGGTTTGTATTTTTATTGATATATTTGTACATATTTTGGAAGTATATGTGGTATTTTGATACCTCTATACAACGTAAATGATCAAATCAGAGTAATCCATCACCTCAGCCTTTATTTTTTCTTTGTAAAATGAGTTTTTATCTTGGATAAACAATTTAGAATTTCATTCTTTTTAAAATTTTCTTTCTTTTTCTTTCTTTTTTTTTTTTTTTTTTTGAGATGGAGTCTCGCTCTGTCGCCAGACTGGAGTGCAGTGGCGCGATCTCGGCTCACTGCAAGCTCTGCCTCCTGGGTTCAAGCAATTCTCCTGTCTCAGCCTCTCAAGTAGCTGGGACTACAGGCATCCACCACCAAGCCCGTTTTTTTTTTTTTTTTTTTTTTTTTTTTTTTTTTTTGTATTTTTAGTAGAGACGGGATTTCCTCTTGTTAGCCAGGATGCTCTTGATCTCCTGACCTTGTGATCCACCCTCCTCAGCCTCACAAAGTGCTGGGATTACAGGTGTGAGCCGCTGCACACAGCCTTTTTTTTTTTTTTTTTTTTTTTTTTAAATAGAGACAGAGTCTTGCTATGTTGCCCAGGCTGGTCTCAAACTCCTGGCCTTAAGCGATCCCCCTGCCTCAGACTTACTTTTTTTTTGTTTTTTTGTGATGGAGTCTCACTCTGTTGCCCAGGCTAGAGTGCAGTGGTGTGATCTCAGCTCACTGCAACCTCTGCCTCCCAGGTTCAAGCAATTCTCATACCTCAGCGTACTGAGTAGCTGAGACTACAGGTGCATGCCACCACACCCAGCTACTTTTCATATTTTTAGTAGAGACAAGATTTCACCATGTTGGCCAGACTGCTGTCGAACTCCTGACCTCAAGTGATCCACCCACCTTGGCCTCCCAAAGTGCTGGAATTACAGGCATGAGCCACCACACCTGGCCTCAACCTTATTTTTTAAGTTTTCGATTGGACTCTGAAATTTTTTGGAATACCAAATGCCATCATGTTTATTTAATCAATTAGCCTTCACCATAAAATGCATTTAAATCAGTTTGAAAAAAAATTTTTTTTTGAGACAGAGTCTCGCTGCAACGCCCAGCCTGGAGTACAATGGTGCAATCTCGGCTCACTGCAACCTCCCCTTTTCAGGTTCAAGCGATTCTCCTGCCTCAGCCTCCCTTGTAGCTGGGACTACAGGCGCCCGCCACCACGCCTGGCTAGTTTTTTAAATATTTTTAGTAGAGACGGGGTTTCACTGTGTTAGCCAGGATGGTCTCGATCTCCTGACCTTGTGATCTGCTGCACGCGGCCTTTTTTTTTTTTTCCAATAGAGACAGAATCTTGCTATGTTGCCCAGGCTGGTCTCAAACTCCTGGCCTTATGCGATCCTGCTGCCTCAGACTTATTTTTTTTGTTTGTTTGTTTGTTTGGTGATGGAGTCTCATTCTGTTGCCCAGGCTGGAGTGCAGTGGTGTGATCTCAGCTCACTGCAACCTCTGCCTCCCAGGTTCAAGCAATTCTCATACCTCAGCGTACTGAGTAGCTGAGACTACAGGTGCATGCCACCACACCCAGCTACTTTTCGTATTTTTAGTAGAGACAAGATTTCACCATGTTGGCCAGACTGCTGTCGAACTCCTGACCTCAAGTGATCCACCCACCTTGGCCTCCCAAAGTGCTGGAATTACAGGCATGAGCCACCACACCTGGCCTCAGCCTTATTTTTTAAGTTTTTGATTGGACTCTGAAATTTTTCAGAATACCAAATGCCATCATGTTTATTTAATCAATTAGCCTTCAGTATAAAATGCATTTAAATCAATTTGAAAAAAATTTTTTTTTCTTTTGAAACAAAGTCTCACTACAATGCCCAGCCTGGAGTGCAATGGCACAATCTCGGCTCACTGCAACCTCCGCTTTTCAGGTTCAAGCAATTCTCCTGCCCCAGCCTCCCGAGTAGCGGGAATTACAGGTGCCCGCCACCATGCCTGGCTGATTTCTGTATTTTTTTAGTAAAGATGGGTTTTCACCATATTGGCCAGGCTGGTCTCGAACTGCTGACGTCTAGTGATCTGCCCGCTTTGGCCTCCCAGAGTGCTGGGATTACAGGCGTGAGCCACCATGCCCAGCTGAAATTTATTTTTTATTAAGAATAAGGACCTAAAAAGTCAGCATCCACAGTCATAGTGGTAGCAGGAGTGAGCTAATAATATCTTTTCAAATTCTGTTTTACTATAAGGAATTTGACCTTCTCCGTATGACCATTTATCACATTGTCCCCTTTCTTCATGGTCATACTTTTTTCTACCGGTTTGTCAATCAAAAGTAATTACCTAAGATAATCAGCTCTTTCAGCCTTTGCAGCGCAGATGTGGCATTTGTGATGGTAGCTGTGTGCACACAAACATGCGCGTGTGCACTAAGAGAATGGGAATAAATTGCACAAACTCAATGAAAATCCCAAAAGTGATTTTTTAAAATCAATGTATCTGTGAAAGTAGAGAAAACCAAGCTTTTAAAAAATGGGGAATTAAATAGGGACACGTTACTTGGCATCATGGGGGATGTAGTAATAGAACCATGATCAGACAGTTTCATCATTGGTGCACAAAGTGTATTTGCATTTAAAGTAATTTTACCTTCAAAGATTGCACTTGGAATTCTTTTTAAACTTTCCACAATAAGTACCCTTTTTTTTTTTTTTTTTTTTGAGACAGAGTCTTACTCTGTCGCCCAGGCTGGAGTGCAGTGGTGCCATCTCTGCTCACTGCAGCCTCCGCCTCCCAGGTTCAAGCTGTTCTCCAGCCTCAGCCTCCCAAATAGCTGGGATTACAGGCACCTGCCACCACACCCAGCTAATTTTTGTATTTTTAGTAGAGACAAGGTTTCACCATGTTGGCCAGACTGCTGTCAAAATCCTGACCTCAAGTCATCTGCCCGCCTTGGCCTCCCAAAGTGCTGGGTTTCCAGGCATGCTCCACCACGCCCAACCACAATTATACGTGTATGCCCAGAAATAAAATACAATATTTTTGAAAGGTTGGTATTGTTTGCAAAAAACTGTCCAACTCCCCCACTCTAAATTCTCTACTTGATTGAAACATCGTCTTCCTTCTGTGACTGGCTGTGTTGTCGGGCCTTCTAGGTGGGAAATTCCAGCACAGAACTGGTACCATAAACCTGCTGATGAGGAGTCTCATGGAGCCCGGGAGCCTTCCACAGCAGCACTTTGGTGTTTATCGTTTATCCTTAGAGTGAGAGAGAGAACTTTAAAAACAAAAGTAATGCTAAATTGATTAATTTTCTGTGGTTTGTCTAGCCAGGCTCCAGCTTATGTGTTATATACTGTATAGGCCTAAACTGAACTCTGATCTTTTTAGTAAGCTAAAGCACTAAATCCTTGCTCTTTATTCTCTTTTAATTATTTCCTGGAAATAGTATTAGAAACAAAGGAAATGTGCTATATTTATTATGCAGCCATTAAAAACCTATTTTCACTGAAAATAGGTTTATATATATACACATATGTAGGTTTTTATATATACATATATAATGTAGTGAACAGTACTCACAATATAATGTTAAATAGATAAACAATGTATCAAGCAAAATGTGAGGTATGATACTGTTAGAAGCTGATTTATATAAATGTATTAAAAGACTTGGCAGGAAAAGTACCAAAATGTTACAAATGATTACTTCTGTTTTTTTTTTTTTTTGAGACGGAGGAGTCTCGCTCTGTCGCCTAGGCTGGAGTGCGGTGGCACGATCTCAGCTCACTGCAAGCTCCGCCTCCCGGGTTCACGCCATTCTCCTGCCTCAGCCTCCCAAGTAGCTGAGACCACAGGCGCCCGCTGCCACACCCAGCTAATTTTTTGTGTTTTTAGTAGAGACGGGATTTCACCGTGTTAGCCAGGATGGTCTCAATCTCCTGACCTTGTGATCCGCCCTCCTCAGCCTCCCAAAGTGCTGGGATTACAGGCGTGAGCCACCGTGTCCGGCCACATGATTACTTCTTGGTGGAAGTGTATGCAATTGTCTTATTTCCTTTATATTTTTCTTTTTTTCCCCACATTTTTTGGAGTAAAGTGTATATTGTTTTTATAATAAAAACATTAAACTTTATTTGCTTAAAAAACTTGTTTAAAAAGAAAGGAAGGGAGGTGGCAGGAGCAGTCCTCTGAGGGGGTCCGAGGAGGGATCAGTGTTACTGTGGAAAGTAATACCAGGCCCTGCTTCTGTTGACTTGATCATTGAGCTCCCAATTCATTAGTTAGGCCAGAGGTGTCCTGTTCATGAAAGTTGCCAGGCTGGTGACATGCAGCAGGTGCAGACCTCTGCTGTGTGAGCCCTGGGAGCACACTGAGAACTGCCAGCATTTCGGCAGTGCTCACAGCGCTCACAGCTGCTGAGTGTCGGGCAGGTGCTGCTGTAATGCTTGTGTTCTGTGATGTGAGATCTGGCCCCACTCTCCTCCTGAACACTCCAGGCTTGGACCAACTACCAACTACCTGGCCAGACTATTGTCACGAGAGCCGTCAGATGAAATCCTGGGGCAGGAGTCGCCGTCATTTAGTGTGCTTCCAGAAGGAATCAAAGGAGTCGCTGCTCAAGCAGGGGAGAGAAATGAGAAAAGAAAAAACGTAGAGCGAGTCTGTTACTTAAAAACAACACAGAACCAATGTTACAACCAAGAATTGTAGAGTCCTTGGCTGTGAGTCAGGTGCTTGGTGTTACATAAGGATTTATCAATCACTGTTTCAGAAGAATATCGGATAACCTCTGTGAAATGAATTGAGGGGAGCATAAGCCAGGATGAGGCAGAATTCGTAATGAGTTCCCTCATCACATCTCTTGGCCAAGAAAAACATGCACTTTCTCCAGAGACAGAATTTTTCTTCCATTCCAGGAGGCGGAGGAACACTTGATGTATATGTAGTCCAGGCTTTCAGATGAGCAGCTTTCACTAGCAGTTTTTTGTAATCTACTCAGAAATAAGTGAAGAGAGAAAGTGTGAGGTAACTGGAGTCTTTCTGTATCAGGAATAGCCTCTCTGTAAAAACGAGTTAGTCCTGTGCTTAATCCCTGCCTCAGTACAGAGCTATTCATCTGGTGTGGATATATTAAGCCAGCATTCTCTTCCTGTCTCCCAGAAGGGCGGCTGGGTGTGACAGCGTACATGTGTGACAGTATGTGAAAATGTTTCTGTAATCCTGAAGATTTCAGTAGTGATTAGAAGAGCGTTAGTCTTTGGTCAATTTTCTTTGACTTGGGAGGCGTAAAGAATATTTGAACCTCTCATTTCAGACCTTGACTTTCCTCTTTTTTTTTTTTTTTTTTTTTTGCCTCAGATCATCCAGCCCCTCTTAGAACTTGACCAAAATAGAAGTAAATTAAAGTTGTACATTGGACACCTGACAGCCCTCTGCCATGACCGAGACCCCCTGATCCTCCGTGGACTCACTCCACCAGCTTCCTATAACTTGGACGATGACCAGGCGGCTTGGGAGAATGAGCTGCAGAAGATGACCCGGGGACAGGTGAGCTTCTCACTCACACATTGAAAAGAGCCTGTGAAAATCCAGTTGCTGTGTAGGTTGATGCAGTGGGAGCTACCTTGGGGAATTCCATGTTTAGATTCAAGATTTTGGGGTGGGGAGGGGTTTCCAGATACCATTTTTTAACTGATTTTTAATTGATTTTTTACTGGTTTTTTTTTTTTTTAATTCACAAATTAAAAATGTATATTTTCCATGTACAACATGAGACTTGACTTGGATTGCTTGATACTTTGGTTTTGGTTTTGACCTGGCTTGGATTTCTGGATACTCTGATTTTGGTTTTGATTTTGGTTTGGTGTAAACTACAAAAGTGTGTATGTGCCCTTTTTACCTGTTCCTTTTGTGGTGTGTGTGTGGTGTGAGCGTGGTGTTTTGTCTAGAGGAAACATGGGTGAGGCACAAAGTAAGCCCACCGCTCTAGGAACTGTGTTGAAAATTTTCAAAAAAAGGATTTAGGGGAGACTATGGAGTACTATGACACCAGGAAAACTTAAAACTTTGTGTAAGGCCGGGCGCGGTGGCTCAAGCCTGTAATCCCAGCACTTTGGGAGGCCGAGACGGGCGAATCACGAGTTCAGGAGATCGAGACCATCCTGGCTAACACGGTGAAACCCCGTCTCTACTAAAATACAAAAAAAAAAAAAATTAGCCGGGCGAGGTGGCGGGCGCCTGTACTCCCAGCTACTCGGGAGGCTGAGGCAGGAGAATGGTGTGAACCCGGGAGGCGGGGCTTGCAGTGAGCTGAGATCCGGCCACTGCACTCCAGCCTGGGCAACAGAGCCAGACTCCGTCTCAAAAAAAAAAAAAAAAAAAAACTTTGTGTAAGATAGACTGGCCAGCATTAGAGGTAGATTGGCCATTAGAAGGAAACATGGACAGGTCCCTTGTTTCAAAGGTATGGCACAAGGTAACATGTAAGCCAGGGAACACAAACCAGCTTGTTTTAGACCCCCCGCCCCCAACACATGGTGGTTGAGAGAACAGCAGCATAAGCGGCTGGCAGAGGCAAGGAAAGACCAGCAGAGAGAGAGAAAGGAAAGAGACAGAGAGAAAAAGAGGCAGAGAGAGAGAAAGAGACAGAGGCAAAAGGAAAGTCAAAGAGAGAGAGACAAAGTCAAAGAGAGAAAGAAAGAGAGAGATATACAAGTGGTTAAGAAAAAAAAAAAAATGTACCCTGTTCCTTTAAAAGCCATCATACCAATTTTAATTTGGACAAAACAAGGTCTTATTAATAGCAAAGAATAATTAAAATCCCAAACTTACAAGGTTTTCAACAAAAGCAAAATTTGCTAAAAGTTAACAGTGTGACATGTATTATAGTAACTTCTAATCTTGTGGCCTTAGACAGTCTAGTCCACAGACATAAAAAAAAAAAAAAAAAAAAAAACCAGATTCGCTTTGGAAAAGAATGGTTATCATCTTCAGAAAAAAAGAAAAAAAAGAGGGGGCAGAATTTATATAAAAAGAGTGTTACATGGTAAATTCTTGTCCTGAAATAAATTAACTGGTTGTTTAAAGAAAGAAATGTTTGTAATAAGTCAGAAAGTTAAGGCATGTCAAAAAATTGCCTGTAAAAGTCGTGGAAAAAAAAAAAGGTTATAAAAAATGTGTGTTAAAAAAAGAATTTTAGGCAAAAAATGTTGTATAATTTAAAAGTAACTAGGCCTCCTGAATGTAAAACTATTGGAAAAAAAAATAAAAAACAGTTTATGTGCAAGGTGTATAAGAAAAGCAAAATATACCTTTGGTAAAAGGATTATGAGGAGGCATAAGAATGTACATTTTTACCTACATTAAAAAGTTAAAAATTATTGTTTTGAAGGTTTAAGCAAGTTTTAAAATGTTAATCGTAAAGAACATTCTGTGTGTAAACATATTAGCTACAGTTAAAGAAGTATCCAGTTTTTCTGTGAACTGGACATTAAAGTAAAAGCATAATAGGTTTTTCTTAAAGCAACAACCTGCTCTTTAGCAAAAATTATAAAAGATTAAAAAGATTCTATAAAATCTTCCCTTATGGTCAGACATTAAAATTAAATAAATATGTCTACAAGGTTTATTAAAATTAGGTTTAACGTTAATAACACACTAATATAAAGATAAAATTTAGCTTATCTGGTATAAAAATCATACAAGAAGCATTGTTAAATGTAAAATGGTATTTGGCTGTCTTTGGCTTAAAAACTAATAAAAATAGGTGCTAAGGGAAATTTCTCAGTAAAAAGGCAGTAAGGACTATAAAGTCCACTGCAAAGGTCCCCACATTTAAAACAAAAAGTCAACTTCTTAAAAATTATAAACTTGGTTTATCTTCCACTTTCCTTTCTCACAAAACAAACAAACGAAAAGTCTTTTAGCACATGTACCGCCCCTAGAATTTCCAGTAAACCAACACCAGCCTGAAGATCACATTCTCATGGAAAGGTGGAAAGAAGAAAATCTCCAGCCAGCTGGGGAAGGCCCCTACCTTGTGCTGCTAACCAC
This sequence comes from Macaca nemestrina, assembly GCF_043159975.1. Classification (NCBI taxonomy): domain Eukaryota; kingdom Metazoa; phylum Chordata; class Mammalia; order Primates; family Cercopithecidae; genus Macaca; species Macaca nemestrina. The sequence goes on along the minus strand of NC_092134.1, from coordinate 141,871,783 downwards.
CAAGACTGCTGTTTGTGCAGCAAAAAAAGGAGAGACTCATCACACCCGAGTTGAGAAAGCGCCACCCCCTCCAGAGTCGTGGGCCACAGTCCCAGGGGAAAACCCTGCCAAACTAAAGTGAAGAAAAATTTAACTCTTTTAATCTACTCTATTACTCTTCCTTCTTTCCGTGTTCTATTGCTGGCCATCTAGTTATTAATATAACCAAGTCAATTTCGCCTCAAACTATTGCATTTAATGCTTGCCTTGTTATACCCTGTGAAGACTTGCCAAGTCAAAGACAGCTTTCTACTTCAGAAAAGAACCTCTGTCCCTCCTGACTCTCCTCAGACTGGGAATTAGTAAACTAGGACCATTTAATCTGGGGAGATTTCGATAAAGACCCCAGTGCAAACCAGGAGTGTTGCCCCCCGATGTAGAGCTTTCATGCCATAGTTGGTCCAACGTACTATGGACCACTAAAGAGCAAGGATGGACTGCCCCAACTGGTTTTGTAATTTCCCTAAAACCATACATTCATTTTACCAGAGGATCATAGAAGTTAAAGACTTAAACTGTAGCAATTAAGACAGGATACCAAGATGCAAATGCCTGGTTAAAATGGATCAAATATTCCATCTGCACATTAAACAAAAGCAATTGTTATGCTTGTACACATGGCAGGCCAGAGGCCCAGACTATCCCCCTTACACTAAGGTGGTCCTCCAGTCGACCAGGCGTAGGCTGCATGATAGCTCTTTTCCAGGATTCTATAGCCTGGAGTAATAAGTTGTGCCAAGTTCTCTCTGCTATATCCCAAAGTCCCTGCGGGTCAGCCTCTGAGGGCCATCCAGCTTCCATCTCCCAACACTAAGTTGACTTCGTGTCTCTCACCACAGGGAGGAAACTTCGCATTCCTTGGAGACTTGAAAGGATGCAGTGAGCTTAAGAATTTTCAAGAGCTTATCAATCAGTCAGCCCTTGTTCATCCCTGAGCAGATGTGTGGTGGTGTTGGGGTGGACCTTTACTGGGCACTCTGCTGAATAACTGGAGTGGCACTTGTACTTTAGTGCAATCGGCTCTCCCTTTCACCCTGGCATTTCATCAACCAGAAGGGAAAAAAAAAATAAGACATCATAAAGTGAGAGAAGCCCCTTATGGGTCTTTTGACTCTCATGTCTATTTAGATGCAATTGGAGTCCCACGAGGAATACCAGACCAATTTAAAGCTTGAAATCAAATAGCTACAGGATTTGAGTCAGTATTTTAGTAGGTGACGGTTAATAAAAATGTAGATTACATAAACTACATCTATTACAACCAACATCAACGAGCTTTTCATGAATTAAAAGAAAAACTCATGTCGGCCCCAGCCCTGGGGCTACCTGACCTGACAAAACTCTTCACTCTATGTGTCAGAAAGGGAAAAAATGGCGGTTGGAGTTTTAACCCAGACTGTGGGGCCTGGCCAAGGCCAGTGGCCTATCTCTCAAAACAACTAGACAAGGTTTCCAAAGGCTGGCCCCCAGATCTAACGGCCCTAGCAGCAAAGGCCCTGTTAGCACAAGAAGCAGATAAACTAACCCTTAGGCAAAACCTGAATATAAACACCCCCCATGCTGTGGTAACTTTAATAAATACCAAAGGACATCATTGGTTATCAAATGCTAGATAAACCAAGTACCAAAGCTTGCTATGTGAAGATCCCCACATAACCATTGAAGCTTGCAAAACCCTAAACCCCACCACCTTGCTCCCCGTATCAGAGAGCCCAGTTGAACATAACTGTATAGAGGTGTTGGACTCAGTTTATTCTAGCAGGCCCGACCTCCAAGACCATCCTTAAACATCAGTAGACTGTGAGCGGTACATGGATGGGAGCAGCTTCAACAAGCCCTGCAAAGTGACTCTGAAGAAGACGACAAGCCCCGCTCCAGTCACACGCAGAAGCTGACTGGTCCATGCACGGCCAAAGCATGAGGAAACTCATCGCGGGACTCATTTTCCTTAAAATTTGGACTTGTACAGTAAGGACTTCAACTGACCTTCCTCAGACTGACGGCTGTTCTCAGTGTATACATCAAGTCACTGAGGTAGGACAAAAGGTTGCTACAGTCCTAGTATTTTACAGTTATGAGTGTACTGGAACTCTAAAAAGAACTTGTTTGTATAATGTTATTCTATACAAGGTACGTAGCTCAGGAAATGACCAACTTCATTGTGTGTTATGACCCATCTGAGCCTCCCATGACCACAGTTCTTAAAATAAGATTAAGGACTAAGGACTGGTGGGAGCTCATAAATGATATGAGTAAAGTATTAGCCAAAACAGAGGGAAAAAAAAGGGGGTGCCCAAACAAGTCACCTTAAAATTTGATGCCTGTGCTGTCATTACTAGTAATGTTAGGAATAAGGTGTGGTTCTCTTAATTAGAAGAGAGGCTATATGGCAGAAAATAAGTACATCTGTCATAAATTAGGGGTGTGTGGAAATAAATGTAAATACTGGTCTTGTGTCATTTAGGCCACTTGGATAAAAGAAAAAAAATGATGAAAAGGATCCAGTCCACCTTCAGAAAGGAAAAAATGGCCCTTCCTGTACTAAGGGACAATGTAACCCCTTAGAGCCAGTAATAACCAATCCCCTTGATCTTTGCTGCCCCTTAGAGCTAGTAATAACCAATCCCCTTGATCCTTGCTGGAAAGAAGAGGAGTGTGTGACCTTAGGAATTGATGGGGCCAGACTGGACCCTTGAGTAAATATCTTGGTTTGAGAAGTTTACAAACGCTCTCCTGAACCAGTGTTTCAAACTTCCTGTGATGAACTAAATGTACCAGTACCAGAAATTCCAGGAAAAACAAGAAATTTGTTTTTGCAATTAGCCAAGCATGTAGCCCAGTCTCAATGTCACTTCATGTTATGTATGTGGAGGGACTGTAATGGGAGATCAATGGCCATGGGAAGCCCGAGAATTAGTGCCTACAGACCCAGTTCCTGATGAATTCCTGGCTCAAAAGAATCACCCTAATAATTTCTGGGTCCTAAAAGCCTCAATTATTAGACAATATTGCATAGCTAGAGAAGGAAAAGAATTCACTCACCCCGTAGGATGACTTAGTTGTCTGGGACAGAAACTGTATAATGGCACCACAAAAACAGTCCCTTGGTGGAGTTCAAATCACACAGAGAGGAATCCATTTAGCAAATTCCCAAAGTTGCAAACCGTGTGGACCCACCTGGAGTCCCACCAGGACTGGACAGTCCCCACTGAATTATACTGGATATGTGGGCATAGAGCTTATGCCAAATTACCTGACCAGTGGGCAGGTGGTTGTGTTATTGGCACTATTAAACCATCTTTCTTCTTACTGCCCATAAAAACAGGCAAACTCCTGGGCTTCCCTGTCTATGCTTCCTGTGCAAAGAGAAGCATAGCTATAAGAAATTGAAAAAATGATAAATGGCCCCGAGAGAATCATGCAATATTATAAGCCTGCTACTTAGGCACAAGACGGCTCGTGGGGATACTGGACCCCCATTTACATGATCAACCGAATCATACAGTTACAAGCTGTCTTAGAAATAATCACTAATAAAACCGGCAGAGCCTTGACTATTCTGGCCCAGCAAGAAACTCAGATGAGAAATGCTATCTATCCAAATAGATTGGCTCTCGACTACTTGCTAGCAGCTGAAGGAGGGGTCTGTGGGAAATTTAACCTTACTAATTGCTGCCTACACATAGATAATCAAGGGCAAGTAGTTGAAGACAGAGATATGACAAAACTGGCACATGTGCCCATGCAAGTGTGGCATGGATTTGATCCTAGGGCCATGTATGGAAAATGGTTCCCAGTGCTAGGAGGATTTAAAACTCTTATAGTAGGATTTATAATAATAGGAACCTGCCTACTGCTTCCTGGTTTGCTACCTGTACTTCTTCGAATGATAAAAAGCTTCATCACTGCCTTAGTTCACCAAAATGCCTCAGCACAAACGTACTATATAAATCACTATCGATCTGTCTTGCAAGAAGACATGGATAGTAAAAATAAAAGTGAGAACTCCCACTAATAAAATGAGTGAGAGTCTCAAAAGGGGGGAATAAGGGAGGAGACCACCCCTCATATCGTCTTACGCCCAATTTCTGCCTCCGAAGAAAGAAGAAGTAAAAACTAAAAGGCAGAAATGAAATCCGCAGGCAGACAGCCCGGAGCCACGCCCTGGGCCTGGTAGTTAAAGATCAGCCCCTGACCTAACCAGTTCTGTTATCTACAGATTCCGGACATTGTATGGAGAAGCACTGTGAAAATCCCTTCCTGTTCTGTTCCGTTCTGATTACCGGTGCATGCAGCCCCCAGTCACGTACCCCCTGCTTGCTCAATCGATCACGACCCTCTCACACGCACCCCCTTAGAATTGTGAGCCCTTAAAAGGGACAGGAATTGCTCACTCGGGGAGCTCAGCTCTTGAGACAGGAGTGTTGCTGATGCCTGTGGCTGAATAAACCCCTTCCTTCTGTAACTTGGTATCTGAGGAGTTTTGTCTGTGGCTCGTCCTGCTGCATAACTAGTTATCCGTCATTGATATGTAAAGATAAGGCCTACTTCTCAAATTTAGCATGTTGCCATAGGAATTTTAATCTTTTTCTTTCTTGAAAGAGGAAAAAAATTGAAAGGACAGTATTAAATTCATCAAGGTGCTATGGCTCACACCTGTAGTCCCAGCTACTCAGGAGGCTGAGGCGGGAGGATTGCTTGAGCCCAGGAGTTCAAGGCTGCAGAGAGCTATGATTGTGCCACTGTACTCAGCCTGGGTGGTGACAAAGTGAGACCCTGTCTCTAAAGCAAAAAAAACAAAAAAAAGAGAAAAGAAAAAAAAAGGACAGTATTAAATTAAATTCCTAATAGCTCTTTTTGATACTGATAGCCATATAGTAAAAATGTAATGGAAATAAATAAATATATGCATAATTACAGTGCAACCAAAAGCCTATTGGAAACAGGGCACATGGCTATTCATTTTAGAGACTTTTGCTTCAGAATTTTGCAAAAAATCGGTGCTTCTTAAAAGCAGTGCTGCTGGGCACAGTGGCTCACATCTGTATCCTGGCTTTTGGGAGGCTGAGACAGGAGAATCCCTTGAGCCCAGGAGTTCAAAACCAGCCTGGGCAGTGACATGGTGTCACATGCCTGTAGTCGCAGCTGCTCAGGTAGTTAAGGTGGGAGGATGGCCTGAGCCCAGGCAGTTGTGGCTGCAATGAGCTGAGATCATGCCACCGTACTCCAGCCTGAGTGGCAGAGCAAGACCCCATCTCAAAAACAACAGCAACAAAAAAAAACCCAGTGCTTTTTAATGTATTAAAGTTTAACTGGCATTAAATTATTCCTTTGTAAAACAGTTTGTTTTGTTTTTGTTTTTGTTTTGGAGACAGAGTCTCGCTGTGTCACCCAGGCTGGGGTGCAGTGGCGCGATCTCGGCTCACTGCAACCTCCACCTCTCAGGTTCAAGCAATTCGTGTGCCTCAGCCTCTCGAATAGCTGGAACTACAGGCGCGCACCACCGTGCCCAGCTAATTTTTTGTTTTTTTAGTAGAGATGGGGTCTCACCAGGTTGCCCAGACTGATCTCGAACTCCTGAGCCCAGGCAGACCGCCTGCCTCAACCTCCCAAAGTGCTAGGATTACAGGAATGAGTGACCATGCCTGGCCAGCTTGTCTTTGAAATGGAAAAGATATGTTTGCTCAGTCCTGTATTTTCAATATGCCTGGATGTACTTAACTCAATCTTACCAAGGGAAAAAAAAATCTTCAGGGTGATACCAAGATAGAAAATTTCAAACTAAGGATTTTTCAACAAGTTTTGAGTGAATGAAACCTGATTAATAGACTTCCCATTGCAGATTGTGTTATAGTCAAGCTATGCACTCATCAAAACAATTGTGCTCATACACATGAATTCTGTTAATATTGTCATGTTCTCCTTTAATTGAGAGTGTACTTCGGTTACTGAAGTTATTGTTTGAGGTGTGTGAAATTGTATTCTCCCCAATAGTCCCTGGGAAACGAGAGACCTGGGTCATCTACAGAGAAATACAATCACTAACAACCCCTACTATAAGCTTCTTCATAGCTTCTAAAGATTGGTGGAGAAACCAACCCATTTCCTGCCTCCTTACCCCAAGCAAGAATTTAAGGAAGTAATGTAGGCTGTCTAACAATATAAAATGACTTGCCTGGGAAAGTATTGTGATCAGAGTTTGACTTCAGCTGTAAAGGCCAAGAAACAGAAGATGTGAGTCGCTGCCAGATATGCATATTGCTTTATTTTGTGTGTGTGTTTTGTTTGTAGTTTTGTAGTTTTGTTTTTGTGATGCAGAGCCTTCTGCTCCTGACATTTGCAGTTTCCGCCTCGTATCTGCAGCACATTTCACTGCCACCATGCTCCCACCAACACCACCCACATGAGGACAGGGCAAGAACTTTGTCTATCTTTTTCAGTGCTAGGGCAGTGCAGAAGGGAAGTAAATGTAGGATCAGAGCCCCTACACAGTCCCCACTGGGGCACTGCCTAGTGGAGCTCTGAGAAGAAGGCCACCGTCCTCCAGACTGCAGAACAGTAGATCCACCGCTGGTTTGCAGCGTGCACCGGGAAAGCCGTAGGCACTCAGTGTCAGCCCATGAAAGCAGCTGGGAGGGGGCTGTGCCCTGCGGAGCCACAGGGGCAGAGCTGCCCACGGCCCTGAGAGCCCACCTCTTGCATCAGCGTGACCTGGATGTGAGACATGGAGTTAAAGGAGATGATTTTGGAACTTTAAGGTTTAATGACTGCCCTATTGGATTTCAGACTTGCCTGGCGCCTGCAGCCTCTTCGTTTTGGCCAATTTCTCCCATTTGGAATAGGTGTATTTACCCAATGCCTATACCCTCATTGTATCTAGGAAGTAACTAACTTGATTTAGATTTTACAGGCTCATAGGCGGAAGGGACTTGCCTCGCCTCAGATGAGACTTTGGACTTGGACTTTGGATTAATGCTGGAATAAGCTAAGACTTTGGGGGACTGTTGGAAAGGCATGATTGTGTTTTGAAATGTGAGGACATGAGATTTGGGAGGGGCCAGGGACAGAATAATATGGTTTGGCTGTGTCCCCACCCAAATCTCATCTTAAATTGTAGTTCCCATAATCCCCACGTCATGGGAGGGACCCAGTGGGAGGTAATTGAACCATGGAGGTTGTTACCCGCCATGCTGTTCTCATGATGAATCTCGTGACTTCTCATGAGATTTGATGGCTTTATAAGGGGCTTTTCCCCCTTTGCCCGGCACTTCAGTCTCCTGCCACCATGATTGCAAATTTCCTGAGGCCTCCCCAGCCATACAGAAGTGTGAGTCAATTAAACCTCTCTCCTTTGTAAATTACCCAGTCTTGGGTATTTCTTCATAGCAGCGTGAGAACGGGCTAATACAGTATGTCTTTATATTTAAGGTGGGTTTCTTGTAGAGAACATATATCAAATCAGTAATTGTCTTCTGATTGAAGTGTTTAGAATATTTGCACCTGATAGCCTGTCATCTTTATATTTATTTGTTTCATCTATTTTTTTCCTCTGTTTCTGCTTTCTTTTAAAGTAATTTTTTAAATTTATTTTATTTCCACTAGTAGCTTAAAGCTCAACTCCCCACCCCCTTTAAGTGATTGCTCCGTGGTTTACGGTGTACAGTTTTAGCTTATCATAGTCAAATTGTGAAAATATAATATACCACTTCAGGTATAGTATAGGAATCTGCCAATAGTATACTTCTATTTCCTTTGTCTCAAACTTGATGCTTTTGTTGGTATATATTTTATTCCTCCATATATTATAAACTCCATAGTGCATTGTTACTGTCTTTGCTTTAATCAGTTATTTTTTTGATTGTTTTATTGTGGTAAAATGTACACAACATAAATTTTACCATCTTAACATTTTCTGCGTGTACAGTTCAGGGTTGTATTCATAATGTAAACTATCACCACCATCTATCTCTGTAGCTCTTTTCATCTTGCAGAACTGAAACTCTATACCTGTTAAACAATAACTCCCCATTCTCCCTTGCCCCACTATTCCATCTGCTGTCTGATTTTACTACTCTAAGGATTTCATATAAATGGAGTCATGCAGATTTGTCTCTTTGTGACTGACTTATTTCATTGAGCAAGGTTCATCTGTGTCGTACCTTGTTTAGGAAAATTCTTATGTCAGAATTTCCTTCCTTTTTAAGGCTCTTGTTTTATATACCACATTTTCCTTATTCATTCCTCCATCGATGGACACTTGGGCTGCTTCCACATTTTAGCTATCATGAATAATGCTGCCATGAACATGGGTGTTTAAGTATCTTTTCGAGACCTTGCTTTCCGTTCTTTTGATATCAAATCAAAAGAAGAGAAATTGCTGGACCATGTGGTAAATCCTATTTTCAGTTTTTTGAGGAGCCACCATACTGTTTTCCACAGCGGCTGTACCAATTTACACTCCCGCCAGCGGCACACAGCGTTCCAGTTTCTCCGTATCCTGGCCAGCACTGGGTATTTTGTAGTCTTTGGTATGTTTTTTAAATAATAGCCGTCCTCATGGGTGTAAGGTGGCATCGCATAGTTCTGATTTGCATTTCCCTAATGATTCATGATGTTGAGCATCTCTCCATGTGCTTATTGGCCATTTGTGTTTTTTCTTTGGAGAAATATCTATTCCAGTTCTCAGCTTATTTTTAAATCAGGGTTTTCTTGTTGTTACCAAGTTGTAGAAGTTCTCTACATATTTAGATAGTTATCCCTAATCAGATATATGATTCGCAAATATTTTCTCCCATTCTGTCGTTACCTTCTTACTGTTACTAATAGTGTCTTTTGATGCACAAATTTTTTTATTTTCATAAAGTCCCATTTATCTATTTTAATCATTTATATTTTATAGAGATGAAGATTATAACATATGTTTACCATTTTCAAAAATCTTTGGTTTTTATCTGTGTATGTCTGAATTTCCATCTGTCATCATAGTCCTTCTCTCTAAAGAACTTACTGAGGCTGAGTACAGTAGCTCCTGCCTCTAATCGTAGCACTTTGGGAGGCCAAAGCAGGGGGATTGCTTGAGGCTGGAAGTTCAAGACTAGCCTGGACAACAGTGAAACCCTTCTCTCTATAAAAATGTAAATTTAAATTTAAAAAATTAGCTGGTTTTCGTGGTGTGTGCCTCAGTCCTACCTACTCAGGAGGCCCAGGTGGGAGGATCACTTTAGCTCAGGAGTTCAAGATTGCAATGAGCTATGATCACACCACTGCACTTCAGCCTGGGCCACAGAATGAGACCCTGTCTCAGAAAATGAAAAATAAATTGTAAAAGAGACCTTCCTTTTAAATGTCTTGTAGTACACGTCTGCTGGTAATGAATTCTGTGTTTATTTGTCTGAAGAAATGTATTTTTATCACCTTCTGTTATGGCCAGAATTGTGTCCCCCCTCCTAAAATTCCTATGTTGAAGTCTTAACCCTCAGTACCTCAGAGTGTGACTATGTTTAGAGATAAGACCTTTAAAAAGATAATTAAGTTAAAATGAGGCCATTACAGTGAGCCCTGATGCATTGTAACTGATGTCCTTTTAAGAGACACACCACGGTACACACACAGGAAAATACCACGTAAGGGCAAAGCTAGAAGGTGGCCATCGGTAAGCCAAGGAGAGAGAGGCCTCAGAAGAAATAAAACCTGCTAATACTTTGGTGTTCGACTTCTGGCTTCCAGAGCTGTGAGAAAATTCACTTCTGTTGTTTAAGCCACCCAGACTGGTATTTTGTTACGGCAGCCCTAGAAAACTGTACACCTTGTTTTTGAGATGTTCTCTGGGCAGAGATTTCTTGGTTGACAAGGATTTTCTTTTGGCTTGTATAGTTTCTGCTGAGGTCTGCTATATTCATGTAGCTTTGTTTTGGGGTGAGTGGGTTGGTTGGTTGGTTGGTTGGTTGATATACCATGTTCTTTTTTCTCCGGAGGCTTTCAAGATATTCTCTTTATCTTTAGTTTTCAACCATTTGATGATAATATACCTAGTTGTGTTTTTCTGTATATTTATCCTGTTTGGAATTCTCTGAGCCCCTTCTCTGGATCTGTGTTTTGTTGTCTTTCGTTAATTTTGGAAAATTCTTGGCCATTATCTCTTCAGATGTATCTTCTGCCACTTGTCTCTTCTCCTTTTGTAACTACCGTTATGTATTTGTTAGATCATTTGATATTGTCCCATATCCCTTGGATTTCTGTTTTGTTTTGTTTTCTATATTTTCTTATTATACTTGAAGTTTTCTGTGATCAGTTTGGATAATTTATATTGATCTATACTTGAGTTCACTTTTTGTGTGTGTGTCATAATTTTTTATTAAATGTTAAATAGTCTAAGTAAAAAGAACAGTGGAAACCAAGGTAAATAAAACTTATGTCTGGAAATATACTTTCCTCTTCTTCTGTCAGGCCGTTAGCATTGGGGACTGAATCAGATAATCCACTAATTGAGCTGGGTTTGGGCTTCTTTCCACTATAGTTACCTTCATTGTGTCACAGACCTTGAGATTTTCAGTGGCGGATTGCCACTTCATGCGCTTAATGTGAGCTCTGGTGGCAGTGTTTCTGTTTCATGCTCCTGTCTCAGCATGTCCCTCGTGCCTGCACCACGGAGGGCGGTCTCCATGCTCTTGTCCTTCTCTAAGCGGTGGACTCTTGTTGTTACTCAGTGAAGACTCAGGGTTGGGCAGGAGTAGCTTCTTCATTTTCCTGCTCCAGTCTTGGTCTTGGTACTTCTGTCCCACCCCCAACGACAGACAACATCTCCCCCTACTCAGCACAGGTCTAGACTGTCGGCGGATGTCCTATCCCTTCCCCAGTAGCAGCAGACTTCTAGTTTGAATCCGTTCATAATTCGGGGGCCTGCTGGACTCCCTGTCTCCTTCCTGGCAACAGTTTGCTTTTGCCTAATGTCAGCACAAGAGGTGGGGTAGATTTTGTACCCCTTCTCTAGCCTAGGAACGGAGGCCGTGAAGGTTGCTGCCCTACCCCAGCGACACACAGCTTTTCCTGTCACAGTGGGGCAGGCTCCAGGCACTGAAGTCTTTCTGGCCCTTTTCTGGGTCTCGTGTTCTTAAAGAATGATAGCCTGAGAATCAGAAGGGAAACAAGACGTTCTTTCTGCTCACCCAATTTGGAAAATCTCTTCCCTGGCACATTTTTTTTTTTTCTTCATGTCAAAGGAAAGTCCAGGGTGCAGGTGGAACTCATGGACCTGTCCTCACTGGAGCCAGTCATGCCTGTGCTCATACATGCCAGAACACGGCTGGATTTCTCGTGCTCCTGCTCTGCCCTGTGTTGGCAGGCCCACAGCTCTGCACCGTAGAGGGAGTGCTCCCTCAGTTTCCTGCTCTGTGCCCGGTCTTTCCAACAAAGCCAGTGGGAGGCCGTGGAAGAGCTGGATAGTGGGTGTGTACTCCTTTGTGTCTGGGGCTCTGAGGGATTCGAATCTGTCAAGCTGTTTTCTTCCTGCCCACTTTATGGCTGCCACCTCTTCCTCCTCTGTTCTACCCAGAGGCGTGTCCCATCTCTCCTCCGGTGGGCTCGTTACCTGTGAATTCAGTTCACCTGGTTACCTTGGGACTGCCGCTCCGATGAGCTAAAAAAATTTTTTATTTTGTAGATTGTCCAGCCTATTCTTGTTAGTGTGAAAACAATGTTCTTTTAGGGATTTCTACATTCTGTACAGAAGTGGGACTGCTTATAAGCTTGGATTATTGTCAGTTTGCAAGGTAAAAGAAGAAAATACACAAAGGGCATTATTTTAAGGCTTTCAGCATCTCCTGGTCCTTTGCACATGTTTACACAAAGTTCTCTTTATTCAGCACCCTCAAGTTCTGCCTCCTTGGACAGCTGTAGTCTATTAAGCTTAAGTGCCAATTTTTAAGTACATTTCTGTATAGAATACATATAAAAGATGATGAAAACAGCCCATTGCGTATGCATTCCTAAGCTTTTTGAGTGCTGATAGATAACTGGTACTTTAAACTTGTCCTTACTTGGATAGGAGAGGTGGACTATTTGAAGAGCCAGAGAGAGAACATGGTAATGTCTCATGTCCTTAAAGAATGATAGTATGAGGCCGGGTGCAGTGACTCACGCCTGTAATCGTAGCACATTTTGAGGCCAAGCCAGGCAGATCACTTGAGGCCAGGAGTTCGAGACCAGCCTGGCCAACATGGCAAAGCCCCTCTTTACAAAATTACAAAAATTAGCCAGGCGGGCATGGTAGCACACTCCAGTAATCCCAGCAACTTGAGATGCTGAGGCGGGAGAATCGCTGGGAACTCAGGAGGCAGAGGTTGCAGTGAGCCAAGATCGCGCCACTACACTCAGCCCTGGGGGACCGAGGGAAACTCCGTTCCCCCCCACTCCTGCCGCAACACCGGTTGGGGTGTTCCTTCTGCTCAACCAGTTTGAAAAATCTCTTTTGACCAAATAAAAATAAAACCCAAGGAACATACTCAAGAGAATGGTCCCCACATCTTACACATACTCATTCTCTCTCACTCTCTCTCTCACACACACACACACACACACAGGTGCGCACAGAGTGGCATAGTAGAAAAATAATGACACTGGGTAAAACAGATCTGGGTTCAAAGTCCAGCTCCATCACTTTCTGGCTTTGGGACATGCAACAACTCTTAATCCTTCTGAGCCCTACCTGGTCTTTTCAACTCTAAAATAGGGATAATACTTGGCCCCCAGGATTGCTTTAGGCTTAATGAGATATTATTACCTAAATAGTTACAGAGAGGCCAGGCCTGGTGGCTCACGCCTATAATCCCAGTGCTTTGGGAAGTGGGAGGATTGCTTGAGGCCAAGAGTTCAAGGCCAGCCCAGGCAGCGTAGTGAGACCCTGTCTGTACAAAAAATAAAAATAAAATAAATTAGCCAGGCGTGGTGGCATACACCCGTAGTCCCAGCTACTCAGGAGGCTGAGATGGGAGGATCCACTTGAGCCCATGAGTTCAAGACTGTAGTGAGCTATGACTGCATCACTGCACTCTCGCCTAGGCAACAGAGCAAGACACTGTCTCTTATAAAAAAATAAATCCAGAGATGAGAATTTAAATTTTTTTGTCAGAGTTATAAACTGAAAAATTAAAACTCACTGCTATCAATAGATTCAAGGCAGAGCCTGAGAAGGAATTAGGAAGTAAAGACTTAACCATTATGTCAGAATTCCGTAACGGTCCATTTAGGAAATACGAGGAATGCTGTCGTTTTATTCCTGGTGCTATACCATCGACTGAACTGGCACTGATTTACTCCAAGTGGAACGTTCCATTTTTGAAAGTTAGATAAACCCATAGAACTATCAGGTTTTTTTATCAGACTTCCTGTGGTAAGTTAATGACAGTTCAACAGGATTGCTAGCTGGCAGAGCATGATGAACTTCTTTCTAGGCTCTCCCTTGAATATGTTCATAGCAGTGACTTTTCATTTTTGCATTTTGTAAGTCTGCCCCCAAATTTTTACTCTCTGGAGTTTTCTTTGGGCATGATATATTCATTCGGATTGAACTGAATTAGTAGATGGGCACGTGGATGATAGGCAGGCAGACGTGCACGAGGACCACTTGCTGTGGGTCCGCTTCAGTGCATGATGGAAGGTAAGGGCACAGATTTTAGATTTTAGAGTCAGACACACTTGAATTTGCTTTGTTTCCCCTCCACTTCCTATTCGATCTGAATTTTTTCCACATCTCTGTATCTGTTCCTTCATCTTGCAGTGGACATAATGCTGTTGTGAGAATTACAGTGCTTAGAGGTGGTAGCGGTTATTGCTGTTGTCATCATCATCATTTTCAGCTAGTATTTTCCCAAGAAGCAGCCTGATAGGCCCACACCAATCTTGGAATTTTCCCTTGTTCTAGAATGTTGAGCATGGAAAATCTGACCTTATGTCTTCTTACTTCTGGGCTTGCTTCATGTCAAACTCCCTGTCATTCTGTGTCCATGTTGTCATCCAAGAAAGCGGTCTTAAACATACGTATTTTAGGAGTCACAAAAAATTATTTGCAGAGGATTCCAGAAGAAGGTTTCCTCTGTGAAAACCTTCCCTCACCATTTTTTACATAATATATATATTATTTCTATTTTTGTCCCCAGGCTTTTTTCTTTATTGTGTGTGATTGTATCAGATTAACTTTAATGAAACATTTCAAGCATTTGGAAAAGTATAGCAATTAATATAACATTACCTTTTTACCCAGAATTAACAAATATTACTTTGTCCTATCTGCTTCAGATCTTTTTAAATGCTGGAGTATGATATTGTGATATAATAAGAAATATATATTTGGCCTCTGCCCCTAGTTCCTTATACACAGCTCCTAAAGCTCTTGGAATCTCCGGAGTGATGCTTGTTTGTGTTTTTAATGCTAATAGATGACTGGTGGCTGGGAGCTCTGGTTGGAGATTGGTTGCCAAGGGGACCAATCTTGTGATAGATGGTTGGGACTCTCCAGCCCACACCCCAGCCTCTAGGGAGAGGAGGGGAGCTGCAGGTTGAGTTGATTGCCCATGGCCAACGATGTAATTAATCATGCCTACTTAATGAATCCTCCGTAAACACTCTAAAGGATAGTGTCCAGATGGGTTCCAGATTGCCAGCAGAACACACGGAGGTGTGGGAGGGTAGTGCCCAGAGAGATCATGGAAGCTGCACACCCCTCTCCACATGCCTTGCCCTGTGCATCTCTTCATCTGCCTGTTCATTTGTGTTATCCTTTGAAATATCCTTTGTAATAAATGGGTAAACATAAGTAAAGTGTTTCCCCAAGTCCCGTAAGCCATTCTATCAAATGAACCTAATCCGAGGAAGGGATCTTGGGAACTCCGGTTTATAACTGGTCAGTCAGAAGCACAGCTCACAACCTGTGATTGGCATCTGAAGCTGGAGGGTGGATATTGTGGGACTGAGCCCTTAATCTGGGGGGTCTGACGCTGTCTCCAGGTAACTTGTGTCAGAATTGAATTAAATTATAAGACACCCAGTTGGTGTCTGCTGGAGAATCTGGGTCAGAAGAGTTGTGCTGACTCTGTGAGATTAGGAAGAACACTTTGTTTTTTCTGTTTTTTCCTGCCTCTAATAATAATTAAAGTCTTCTTTGTATCTCTTCTCAGCTGTATTTTTCTTTTTTCAACTACAGTGGCAGCCACTGTCCTAAATTGGTGTGCTTTTTTACAGTCCATATTTTTAGCTTTTTAATACATATATGTTTCCATAAACAATGTACAATATTGTTGAGTGTGATATAAATTTGAAATATATGGTTTCATACTAGTTAGGCTGTCAGTTCATTATTACTTAACTGAACTCAGGCCCTCTAGTCATTTGATAATAGAAGAAAACATATTCTTGAAGTTTTTCAGAGAGGATGATTCTTAGAACTTTTTTTTTATGGTCCTGGAGCCCTAAAGAAGCCTTCTTTAAAGAAAACAGATTGAGGTAATGTCAAGGGGGAACACTATTGTGGTACAAAGTGCCTTGACCTAGCACTAAGAAAAAGGTTTTATGAAATTCAGGAATTTTAAAAATTGATACACAATAGAAATGCATATTTTTGGAGTATGGATAATTTGATACATTCATATACTGTGTAAAGATAAATCGGAATAATTGGGATATCTGTCACCTTAAATACATTCCTTTCTTAATGCTAGGAACCTTGAAATTCTCTTCTCATCTTCGTAAAATGTACAACAGATTAACATTAACTGTGGTCACCCTATTGATCTATAGAACACTGGGTCTTACTTCTGTCTAACTATATTTTTACCCACTCATCAACCTCTCTTCCACATGCCCCAGCCCCTTCCTGGCCTCTCAAGTTCAGTTTTAGATTTAAGCATCTTCTCTGTTTACTTTAGGATGCTCCCATATTTGACCACTGTCAGTTAGCTTTCAGAATCACAGGTCACGGAAATTCCAGGTCCAGAGGTTCTGCACTGCACTTAGAACTTCTCCTCATATATAAGATGCCCTGGTTGCACCGCCAAGCCCTATTGCCATCTGTTGGACAGGAAGCCTTTTAGTGCCTCCATGGATCTAGCACTGACATCAACTAACATAGAACTAACATCTACTCAGGGAGTTGCGTTAGTGGCTCTTAAGTTGAACTCCATGAAAATTGTGAGAAAACTTCCATGGAAACGTTTTTGACAAATCACCTCTCCCTTGTATATAAATGCAAACCGTTTTTCATTTTCAAAATTTCCAACTTTTTCATAGAACTCAAGGATTTGAGTCCTGCTTCCTTTGAGAGGGGTAACAGTGGGTTTTACATAAACATTGTGTGTGATTTTAAAAGGCAGTACTGAACATGTGCTACACGTTAAGTCCTGAGTTTGGAAAGATGCAACCGAGTGGGAAAGTTGGATATCCACAGGTGCAGATGCTGGAAAGACCTCGCTCACATAGTGATCTTTCTCGTAGCTGCAAGTGACTGTTCAGCTTTCCAGTGAGGTGAGGAAACATTTATGGGCCTCCTATGGCTCTCCTCTTTGTTCACCGCTGTGCTGTGCAACACAATTTCCCTGCAACAATGAACTTCAACTTTTCAATTTGTCACCAGTGCAATGGCTCACGTAGTTAAAAAGCGAATGCGGTGACCAATTTGGGACGTCATACTGTTCTTCAGTCAAAGTATCCTAATTTGAAGACATTTTATGTATCGTGATTTTACACCAAATGGCCAGAGTCAGATAGTCTGATTAAATAGATTTGGTTTTGGCTACCTATATGTAGTTAATGCTACACACTTTAAATAGTTTGGTTTGCCGGTATTTTTTGAAGGCTTAAGTATTTGGTTTCTATTTCTTTGGGTTTCCTGTCTGTAGATTCAACCAAGCATATGTTGTTGAAATAATGAACTCAGGGCCACTTTACCCCGAGCTGCAATCTTGTCAAGTCCCAGCAGCTAAGTAAACTTGGGTCAGGTCAGATTTGAGACGCCTTATGACCAAGAAGATACTGTTTCTAAACATCTTGTATACATGAAAGAACAGCCATTATTTTATCACTTCAAGGTAATTTTCTTATCTTGTTCATGTTATGTTTTTTACTTCTTTTGAATTATATAAAATTGGAAGTTATATTTATAATATTGTTGTAACGTAAGACCGAGGGGGAGCACACATCAGAAGATGGAATGAGCAAGCAGAAGCTCAGGTCTGAGTCTCACAGTACTCCAGATGCAGTGAGTGGTTCTGGAGCTGTACTTCTCAGAGAGGGTGGCCGCTCTCAGGGAGGTGGGGCCATCAGGATCACAGAAGAACTTCGTTCCCTTCTGCATTCCCATCCCCATAATTCTAATAATCTAGAGAAAATGAAGAGAGAAAAAATAAGGTGAAGCCAGGAGTGAGCTCACAGGCACTGTCAGAGATTTAATTATTGTCATGTGCTACGTAACAATATTTCAGTCGTTGACGGACCCCATATTCCATAGCGCTCCCATAAGACTAGAAGACCATATTTTTACTGTACCTTGTCTATGTTTAGATATGTTTGGATGCAGAAATACCACTGTGTTCCAGTTGCCTACAGTCTTCAGTAGAGTCACATGCTGTACAGGTTTGTAGCGTAGGAGCAATAGGCTGTACCGTACCCCCTCGGTGCGTAGCAGCCATGCCACCGAGATCTGTGTAAGTCACTCTATGATGTTCCCACAACAAGATCACCTGACGATGCATTTCTCAGACTGTATCCCCACCATTAGGTGACATGTCTGTAGTGTGCAGTTTATAGTACCCCACAATATTGAAACAAAAACAGAAAAAGAAATTTCTCCCTCATGGGTCCTCAGAAAGAGCCTGACTGCGAGCAGCATCTCCAGCGTCCTTCCGTATGTCCAGCCGTGAGGGTCGGAAGGCTTCTTTTTTTAAGAAACATCTCAGCAATAGAATAAGGCCAAAGTTCATCTCATAAAAACCATTTTCTAGGAGACCATAAATATTGCTACCCAAGTACTCAGATATCTAATATATTATTTAACATTGGGAATAAATTTCCAAGTCTTTGGAAAGATTTAGACAATACTCTCTAAATAGTTGTCCTGACCAAATTTTTTTGTACATTAAGCAGCAGTATGTTTAGGATCTAGTCTTTGACAGATACCAGAATGTAGCTATTCAGTGTTCCTTTGAAGTGTAGAGTCATACACTTTAAAAGTTAATCGAAAAAGGAAAAAAAAAAATTAGCCAAGTATGGTGCATGCCTGTGGTCCCAGCTACTTGGGTGGCTGAAGTGGGAGGGTCACTTGAGTCCAGCAGGTTGAGGCTGCAGTGAGCCAAGATAGCACCACTGCCCTCCAGCCTGGGCCACAAAGCGAGACCCTGTCTCAAAAAAAAAAGAAAAAAAAAAAAAACAGTCAATCTGCCCCTTCCCCTTAATTGTGGCTGAGGAATCGGCTGCCATGGTCAGTGAGGCTGGTCATGAATGTAGCATTTGGCTACATTCAACTGATGTAGCCAAATGCTGGCAGGACAAAGGCAGCGGGTTTGACCGGCGTGGCTGGCGTATTTGGTAGTGGAGCTGGTCCTCAGGCAGGACAAAGGCAGCGGGTTTGACCGGCGTGGCTGGCGTATTTGGTAATGGAGCTGGTCCTCAGGCAGGACAAAGGCAGCGGGTTGGACCAGCGTGGCTGGCGTATGTGGTAGTGGAGCTGGTCCTCAGGATCGTGCCCTGGGCATTTGGCAGGACCCTGGATTCTGCTAGCGTAGCTGGTGCGTTTGTCATCCGGGACCAAGAAGCCAGCCCATGTGGCCGACATTTTTGGCTGGCAAGGGCTGAGGATTCGGCTAGCAGGAGTGGAAAAGCAGGCCAGGGCCAAGAAGGTGGCCCACGTGGTTGGGAGACTGGTTACATACCAGGAGATCAAGCAGATTAGAAAATATGTTGGGGCTAATACATTGAGGATAATGTGTTTGTCATTATAGAAGATAAGAGTACCAGATACAGAAAGAGTAAAGACAAACCCTGTCGTATTGGATTGTTTTTAGAGGTATTGATATGAATTCATGGTTTTTAACAGATAAATAGATTTAGATTTCTCTGTGTGTATGTGTGTCTTTATATGTGTATATATACATATATACACATGTATTTATTTTCTTTTTTTTTTTTTTTGAGACGGAATCTGGCTCTGTCACCAGGCTGGAGTGCAGTGGCGCAATCTTGGCTCACTGCAACCTCCGCCTCCCAGGTTCAAGCAGTTCTCCTGCCTCAGCCTCCCAGGTAGCTGGGACTACAGGCGTGCACCACCACACCCGCCTAATTTTTGTATTTTTAGTAGAGACGGGGTTTCACCATGTTGGCCAGGATAGTCTCAGTCTCTTCACCTTGTGATCCACCCGCCTCGGCCTCCCAAAGTGCTGGGATTACAGGCATGAGCCACCGCGCCTGGCTCTTATTTATTTATTTATTTATTTGAGATGGAGTTTCGCTCTTGTTGCCCAGGCTAAAGTGCAATGGTACAATCTTGGCTCACTGCAACCTCCACCTCCCAGGTTCAAGGGATTCTCCTGCCTCAGCCTCCCGAGTAACTGAATCAAATTACAGGCATGCACCACCACGCCTGGCTAATTGTGTATTTTTAGTAGAGACGGGGTTCCTCCATGTCGGTCAGGCTGGTCTTGAACTCCTGACCTCAGGTGATCCGCCCGCCTTGGCCTCCCAAAGCATGTATGTATTTTCTAACCTTATCTGCCGAAGGGACCTAGAAGCAGTGAGACCAGGAACAGAGAGCTCACTGAGAGCTCGAATGTTGGTTTCCAGACGCCTTTCCCACTCGAAGGAACCAGAGCCCTTTGGGGAAAGGACTGAGTCCAGGGCTGTGTGTGGGAAAGCACATGAGAATCGCAGAGCAGTTTTATACCAGAAAGTAGGACACGTTCCCGGAGTGCTGGGAATATGTCGAAACAACATGGGGACAGTCTTGAGTAATTTGAGCATCAAAATGAGTAATGATAGTAACAGATTATAACAGCTAAGGTACAGAGAGTAGTGCCTAAATCTTTGCAAAGACTTGAAAATGTATTTCCTATATTAAATCATACATTAGATTTCTGAGTACTTGGGCAGCAATATTTAGGGTCTCCTAGAAAATGGTTTCTATGAAATGAACTTTGACATTATGATATTGCAGATATTTTTTTTTTAAAAGAAATCTCTGAACCTCATGGCTGTATATCTGGAAGGATGCTGAGGATGTTGCTTACAATTAGACTTGTTATGAGGACCCAGGGGGAGAAATTTCTTTCGGATCTCAGGACTAGAAATAACCCATATTCTATTGAATAAAATAGAAATCTGTGAGTCTATGATGGTATAAAGAAATGAATGAATGAATGAACCAGTAAATGGGGGAGAAAGGAAAACTCTACCCTGTAGCTGATGCCAGCGTAATGTCGACAGAATTATGGAATTAGAGAATCTCCATTTGGCACCATTATAGTAGTAACTGATTTGGGCAAGTATCATCAGTGAATGTGAAAACACTGGGTGAAGGTTTACTAAGAACAGACTATTTGCGTAGACTGAAAGTATATCTTCAAGCACACAAAAATATGTTTCAGTTAATTAGCACAAAGTATTTGTAATGAATTTACATTGGAAAAATCTGACACATACCATCTAAACCAAGTGATTAAGGCTAGCATCTCCAATAACAGGACACGTCACTATGTGCTTCTCCATCTTACGCGCTGGGAACACAGGTGGTACTGTTGCCAAACAATTATCACCTGAATTTAACACTAGGAAACATACATAGAGTGATACAGACAGAGACACCGATAAGGATACAGATATAGACAGATGTGTATACACACATATATTTATCAAGATAGAGAATGAATGAATGATATGACAAATGTAAGATGTTAGCAGTTAAGGAATCCAGGTAAAGTCTATACCAGAATAGACTTACAGATTTCTGCTTTATTCAGTGAGTTATAATAGGTTATAATCATTTATTTCAGTGATCAGATTCTCCAGGATTTTTCCCACATCCTTCTAATATATGCCCACCACTCTTGGAAAACTTCCTTACTTTCTAGCATAAGATGTTCTTTTGAAATTACTTTAAAATAAAAAGTTTTTTAAAACTAAAGTTAGTAAACTAGGATTAAGATTTTAATCCTCTTGTGAAAATTGAGAGGCACAGGAGTATTGAAAATACAAGTGTTAGCCTAAATAGACATCCCCAAGGTGATAGCCACGGGCAGCAGCACAATGGTGTAGTGGCCGGTGGAGCTTTGTGTACAGACCGAGTCGGTGTTACCCTGTGACGAGTGTTGCCAGTTACACCAAGCTCCACCTGTCACGACACCATTACGAGACGTAAATACATTTGAATGCAACATCCATTTCATTACCGTTACGGTATTTAATGGTGAACATTACAAGAAGGCAGGTTTTAGTTTAACAGAAAGTGAAACTTCCTAGATCTCTCCACAAAAAGAATGGGCAGCCAAATATGAAATAAGTTCCTTTGATTGGAGAGAAGCTACTGGGTTGGGTTATAAAAAGAATTCAGGATTGCAAGATGATTTGAGTCAGCTGGTTTCTAAGGTTTTTTCGTTTTTTCTTTCTTTTTTTTTTTTTTCCCACCTAACCCTGATTGTCTATCATCTAGTATAAAAGGGATGTAAAATAGCCCCCTCCTCCCAATTTTAGGACAGTATTTGAATGTGACATCCTAACTCAAACTCCACAAAAAATAAATTAGGTAAAAAGACTTGAAAAGGGGAAGATACGAGGACTGAAAAATGAACCAGTGTTTAGAAAAGGCAGTTTTCGTATGATAAAGACTTGCCTAAACGACGACAAGGCCCTTTTTTCTTCTTTTTTCTAGTTCCACTTAGGATAGGCCAAGAGAATATACTAAATTACAAAAAGAAATCTTTTAATTAAATGTACGGAACAACTGTCTGACTAGAAAACTATGAAACATGGAAAAAATTCAAAAGAATGTTGTAGAATTTCCTTTTGGAGAGTTTTAAAAACTAAGTTTGAATCCCCATCACTTAGCACCCCTCCCCAACCTCACCATACTTGTCAATATTGGCACAGATCATTTGGCACAGATCATCTCATAATTAGCCATATGGAATATATATGAATATGAGACATGTATGACCTGTATGTTAAATGATTGAATACTTTCAAAAGTGCAGCTTTCCTTTTTAAAACCTTTGTCACCCAGGAATTTTAGATAAAGCCGATGTTTTGGGTTCTAAAATTGAGCCTGTGAGCCAGGTACAGTGGCTCATGCCAGTAATCCCAGCACTTTGGGAGGCTGAGGCGGGTGGATCACCTGAGATCAGGAGTTCGAGACCAGTCTGGCCAACTTGGGAAAATCCCATCTCTACTAAAAATACAAAAATTAACCGGGTGTGATGGTGGGCACCTAAAATCCCAGCTACTTGGGAGGCTGAGGCAGGAGAATTGCTTGAACCCAGGAGGCAGAGGTTGCAGTGAGCTGAGATCGCACCACTGCACTCCAGCCTGGGTGACAAGAGCGAAACTCCATCTCAAAAAATAATAATAATAATAAAATAAAATTGAGCCTTTGTAGCAATGGGTGGTTGTTTTAAGCCTTAATAAAGAAATGTGTTTTAATTCCAGATATTAACCAAAAGGCATTTAACATATTTTGCTAAAACTACCCCCAATTCAGCAGGCATAAAGACGTAAAACACTAAACTTAAGAGAACAAAATGGTAAATTGGACTTTATGAAACTTCAAACTTCTGTTCGTCAACACTGGGAAAAAATATTCACTTAATACTACATACACACACACAAACACATACACAACAAAGTACTTGTATTGAGAAGATATTTTAAAAGTCAGTAACAAAAGATATTTAATAGATATTTAGTATCTATTAGATACGTAAAACAACGTAAGTTTTTAAATGGGCAGAAGACTTGAACGGATGCTCCAAATACGCAAAGTGAGCACATGAATAAATGTTTATGCAAACGAAAGCCACAAAGAGATAGTACTAGAGTATCACTAAAACAGCTAAAATTAACAAAACTGACAGCACCACATGTTGGTGCAGATATGGAGCAGCTCGAACTCTGATACATTTTGGTAAGAGGGTAAAATGGCATAGTATTTTAGAAAACTGATAAGCAGTTTCTTATAGATGTACATCTATCCCATAACCCAGGAATCCTCTTCTTACTCGAAAGAAACGAAAGCGTACGTCCACAGAAAGACTTGTACAAGAGTGTTCATAGCAGCTTTATTGGAAAAAGTCCAAAAGTGAAACAACCCAAATGTCCATTAACAGGAGAACAGGTATTTTTAAATGATCATATACCATGTAATGGAATGCTACGCAGCAGTAAAAAAGAGTGAACTAATACAAACAACTGAATCTTCGAAAACACTATGTGAAGCAAAAAAAGCCAGACACACACACACAAAATGTACTAAATGTGTTACTCCATTTATTTGACATTCAGGAACAGAATAAATTATGGTGGTAAAAATTAGAACGGTGATTACAGGAATTGACTGAAAGAGGATGAAATAGAACCTTCGGGGTAATGAAAATGTCCTATGTTTTGACTGAGGAGATGGCCATGTGGGTAGATAAATTCATCAAAATTCATTAAATTGTACACTTAAAGATCTGTGCATTTTGTTATATGGCAGTGTTTTGAAAACAATACTCCACCTCCAGTCTCCTTTGGAACTGTTTGAAGTAGTACGACCGATAGGCAGATTCTGCTAAACAGCTAAAAATAGAAATTTTCCGTAGAGTCCAGATTTCTTTTTTTTTCCAGCATGAATGCCAGCCTCCATCAGAGGCTGAGCCGCAGCGGAATGAGCTCTCGTCAGCCAGCCCCCTCGGTGGGTCATTGAGCTCCGGATTCCAGGTCCCTTTCCCAGCACTTAGTCCCATTTTTAACTCTCAAGAAGTATTGTTCCAAAACTTGGCTCAGACCTGTCCTCTCCTTGGATTTCTCCGTTTGTTTTCTCAGTGTTGCTCACCCACTCTTTGACGTGCACCCCTCGTTTTTCAAAGCGGTGGATTAGGGGGTGTTAATGCTGGGGCAGTGTCAGTCACAGAACCTCGAAGTCATCTCCCTCCCTCAGGGACCGCGTCGGTCATCAGTCGCAGACACGACAGTTCATTCTTCCCTCCTGAACGCGCCTGCACAGATGGGCGCATCGCACACGCAGCCAAATGGATGTAGCTGTCGGGGGGCAGGGCCTGAGGGGCAGCGGGGAGAGAAAAGAAGAAAGAAAGGAAAAAGAATGGTTCTTTGTAGGGCAGCAGGAAAAAGAGCGGTTCTTTGTAGGGCAGCGAACTGTCTTCTGCCTCCCAGCCTGAATGTTTCCGATCTGGTTTGCTGCTTTTTGTGATGTTTGAACTTGTTTCCTCCGTTCAGATGCTGAACTCTTGTCCGAAAAACCTCAGGGCAGCGGAGAGTGAGGGACTGTGGGAGGCAAGTCCAGCAACCCAGCAACAAGAATTGCAGAACCGTGAAGATAAATGTGTGTCCATATCAGGACTGGGCTGGAGAACGGGAAGAGAGGGGTTGCGGGGCTGAGACTGAGCGTGCGTGTGTGTGTGTGTGTGTGTCTTGACAAACTGATGAGAAACACTTTAGAGTAATTTTCTCCTCTCCACTCTCATACAGTCTGGCACTTTCTCCTTCCTGTGACAGCTGCCATTAACCTTTTAATGCGAAGACAAGGGTATCTTGCCAATTGGATGTTGAAATCTCTGGCAAGGAAAAGCTTGCTTTAAAAAAAGAAAAAGGAGGGGGTAATGTGGGGAAGGCTGGGCAGACACACCAAAGGTCCAGGGGAAGACAGGGTACTAAGCTGGACCTTAGGATGCAAAATGGCTGCCTTCCTTCTGATAATATCCCCTCAACGAAGTTGGGGAAGGAAAGAGGAAATGGGGATGTGAGTATGAGGGAGATAAGGAACTCTTTTACATAGTTGGAATTACACAGATATTAAATATTATTTGCAGTTCACTCCCAATAGATGTGAGAACTCCTCATGGAGTTTTGGTGTATATGTGGGACCTTGTGCTAAATGTTGAATAATCTTGTTTGTGCAGAAAGAGAAAGAAAGAGAAAATATTAGGAGACCTCTGTAGACCAAAGTGTTATGATACAAAAGATCGTTCCAGCCATTTCCTTCCATAGCTTATCTCAGAGAAGAGGAGTTCCAGCGTTCGCGGCTTGCCTACCAGGTCTTCCCTCCACCTCTAAACTAGGGCAGCTCTTGATCCTGGTTACTGGTACCTACCCCAGACTCACCAGGTCTAAATAAAACTGAACATAAAAAACATCCTCTTGGGAATTCAGTTCTCCGTACCTTCAGCTTTGCAGCAAAGAATGCAGAAGACTTTTCTTTTTTTTTTTTTTTTTGAGACGCAGTCTCGCTCTGTTGCCCAGGCTGGAGTGCAGTGGCCAGATCTCAGCTCACTGCAACCTCCGCCTCCTGAGTTCAAGCAATTCAGCGATTCTCCTGCCTCAGCCTCCCGAGTAGCTGGGACTACGGGTGTGCACCACGACGCCCTGCTCGTTTTTATATTTTTGGTAAGAGACAGGGTTTCACCGTGTTAGCCAGGGTGGTCTCGATCTCTTGACCTCATGATCTGCCCACCTCACCTCCCAAAGTGCTGGGATTACAGGCGTGAGCTACCGCGCATGGCCACAGAAGCCTTTTTTAATCTAGTTTTTATTAGCTTGGCCTCACACTGGACTCTAAGAGAGTCCTAAAATACGAATATGGAATATTTTATAAAATACAAAGCTCTGCATTTATGGAGATCTTCGCGTTTTTTAGGTGCCCTAATTGCTTTTTTCCTTTGTGTCGAAGGTATTCCCATGGGAGAAGAAAGTTCACCCCCCGGGTCCCTGAGCCCCCGCAGGAACAATTATTTACCATCCTGGAATTTTAATGAGTCTTGACAATTACTATAATCCAGGACATTGAACACGGGTCTGGTGTCACCAGTGTTATCTTCCAGAGACAATGCTCCCCCAACTAAGCAGAGAAGAAAATGAGTCCTTGCACATGCCAGAGAAACGTGAACGTGACCTGCAGAGGCACTGCAAACCCAAAGCCAGTGGGCCTAGAAACCTAGGAAATGAGTTTTCCGGTCCGTTCAGAGCATCTGAAATAAATTGCCCACAGTTTTCTTCCAGACTTTTAGATTCTTTACAAAAGGTTTGGTGGTACTAATCTTACTGAGACAGCCTAGAAATACAAGTAACTTAAAGAGTGTCTACAAAGGGGCATGCCAGAGGCACTCAGCCCACCTGAAGGATGTGAAGTTCCTGTAGGAACAGTAGCTATGTACAACAGTGATCTCTAGACAACCAATGTAAATTTAAACAAAAAGGTGTGGGGCCGCACCCTCTCCCAGTAGGGCATAACTGCCCGGATGTAAAATCAGACAGGAACCCTGAAATATGAACCCTCTCCAGTTTACAGACAGACGTTGCTGCCATTCTCCACTTGACTCCCCTGTGCCCATGCCTGAAAGCCCCGCTTCCCTAGAGAGCTGGGGGCAGTGCTGCCACAGCCTCTCTTCCCGCAGTGCCACCTGGTCCCAAAAGCCGCAGCCCTCCACAGCAGCACTAGTGAGGCCTCCTTGCTCTTGTCGCTGTTACTCCCCGAGCCTTCTGGAGAATCTCCTGCATGCCTTGTGAGAACGTCCTGATGCTGGGGCCACTGCCACAATAGTGGGGTTTTCTCCCAATGCGGTTTTCTTCTGGTGCCAAGTAGGAAAGATGGGACCAGGCTAACTCTGTTGCCAGTGGGACAGGACATATTCCTGATGTCTGGAGTTAGAACTCAGAAGGTGCCTTCCAGTGTATAAACTGTTAGGAAATGGTTATTTCCTGTGGCACTGCACACTGACAATACTACATTCGCTTGCTCGGGCCACCATAACAAAATACCACAGACTGCGTGGCGTAAGCAACAGAAATTGATTTTCTCACAGTTCTGGAGGCTGCAAGTCCAAGATCAAGGGGTTGGCAGGGCTGGTTTCTCCTGAGGCCCCTCTGCTTGGTGTACACGTGGCTGCCTGCTTGCTGTGTCCTCACGTGGTCTGTCCTCTCTTCCTGCACACCGCGGTGTCTTTCTGTGTGTCCAGATTTCCTCCTTTTATGGAGATACCGGTCATATCGCATTAGGAAGCACCTGACCTGCCTCATTTTAACCGAATCGCCTCTTGAGAGGTCCTGTCTCCACATGCAGCCACGTCATTCTGAGGTTCTGGTGATTTCGACTTCCACCTGTGAATGTGGTGGGGACACAGCTCAGCCCATCACAAACATTATGGGTAAAATAGGCTCATGGCAACAACTTCCAAACCTGACTACTACTTGGGTAACGGTAACGGTTAAGGGTTTCAAAATAACTGACTGCCAAACCGGCTCTGGAAACTGCATTCCAAATAAACTGCGGGCTCTGCCTGTTAAAGGGTCGGGGGTCCTGGCGAATCTGTTACGTCCACTAATTACCGAATACTCCCTTAGGGGCCACTCGGGGCTGCTGGTTACTTCAGTAAAGAATGCTGTGTGAAAAGCACTGAGTCTCTGGCCCTTTCTAAAGGAGTTGTGTAAGAGACGTAAAGCCATAAAATATGAAGTAGATGCTTGTTTAGCAAGTGAATGAAATCAGGAATTTTCCAGAGATAAGATTATGGTATTCTTCTACACTGTATAAATGCTATCTTACTGCCTTGTTTACCTTTTTTTATACAAAAGACCACCTAGGCACAAAAGGAAGTGCCCCTACCTAGCATATGCTGAACGGGTGAGAGAGAGCCTTTAATTTTAACACTAAAGATAACAGAGCTTGCTGTAAAGTGCGATGATGCTTAATAGCTCTAAAGATCAGGTTGTGATTGATGGGATTTTTCATGGTGTTCTTGTTAAAGATAAATAGTAGTTTTTAATGTTATCAGACTGGAAAAATCTTACTCTTTTCTAATGTAAACTGTAAACCACACTTCAGACACTAACATCTTATTGCCAACTTAACAGAAAAGTGTGATGGGATATTGGCTAAGGTTCCGACCTGACTTCATCTCTCCTACCTGCATGCCTGAAATTTCAGTGGTTCGATTTGTTCCTTTGAATTAGGCATCTTTCTGAGGCACTGGCTTTGTAAGTGCAAGTTTCCTAGGAAGGGCAACACGTTGTCAGTTTCTCCTTAGAGTGCCCAGTGTATCTGGGATGATACCAACGGCCAGAGACTGGGAAAAGGAGGGTTCAAAAAAGGGACCCAGTGGCCAGATTAAAAGCCAGCTTAACCTCTTCCTGTATCCCAGGCCTGATGATTAAGCATCTTTATTCTTAGGATTCTCCTGATACATCTAGAGCGGCGGTCCCCAACGTTTTCGGCGCCGGGGACTGGTTTCATGGAAGACAGTTTTTCCACAGACGGGGAGCGGCAGGGAAGGGATGGTGTCGGGATGATTGAAGCGCATTACATTTATTGTGCACTTTATTTCTGTTATTATTGCGTTGTAATATATAATGAAATAATTATACAGTTCACCATAATGTAGAATCAGTGGGAGCCCTGAGCTTGTTTTCCTGCAACTAGACTGTCCCATTTGGGGGTGATGGGAGACAGGACAGATCATCAGGCATTAGATTCTCATAACGAGCCCCCAACCCAGATCCTCTCACGCGCAGTTCGCAGCAGGGTTTTCCCTCCTGTGAGAATCTAATGCCGCAGCTGATCTGACAGGAGGCAGAGCTCAGGCAGTAACGCACGCAATGGAGTGCGGCTGTAAATGCAGATGAAGCTTGGCTTCCCGGCTAGGCCCTCACCTCCTGCTGTGTGGCCCAGTTCCTAACAGGGCCTGGACCAGTACACGGAGCTGTACACCAGTACTGGGAGTTGGGGACTCCCAATCTAGAGTATATGAGAAATCACATCAACCTTTTACAAGGGTTGAACCTAAATTTGAATCAAAAAATACTTATTTCTAAAAGTAAGTAAGCCACAGATAGATGTCAGACTACAACTAGCAAGACAGTAAGGACTCATGGAAAAGATGGAGTAATGAGTTTTCTTAGCACTGTGTGATACGACACAGAAAAGCTGCAGGGGGAAGCCTTCACGAAAGCAAAAAACTCCAACTAGAAATAGCCTGCAGGGGCCAGGTGCAGCAGCTCACGCCTGTAATCCCAGCACTTTGGGAGGCCAAGGCAGGTGGATCACTTGAGGTCAAGAGTTCAAGGTCAGCCTGGGCAATGAGGTGAAACCCGTCTCTACTGAAAATACAAAAATTAGCTGGGCATTGTGGTGCACACCTGTAGTCCCAGCTACTCGGGAGGCTGAGGCAGGAGAATCACTAGAACCCAGGAGGTGAAGGTTGCAGTGAGCTGAGATCGTGCCACTGCACTCTAGTCTGGGCGGCAGAGCAAGACTCCGTCAAAAAAGAAAGAGAGAGAGAGAAGGAAAGGAAAGGAGGAAGAAAGAAAGGAAAGAAAGGAGAAAAGAGAGGAAAGGAAAAGAAAGAAAGAGCCTGCAGGCTCAGTTAGGGATCACTGTTGTACTGTTATTTCATAAGGCAAACCAGGGATGGGCCGTATTTAGCCACAGATTATTAAATCTGGAAAGAATTTAGAAATCATCTAATCTCCCCTTTATTCACATAATGAAGCTGAGGACAGAAGGGCTCAAGATGGTAAAGCTAAGTGACAGAGTTAGAACTAGACACATTTCTTCCATTTCAGACCTTTTCCCACTGCTTCCCTGTGCAACCTCGGGAAGAAAGCCCTCTTAGCCGGTCCGAAGCATCTCTGGCTGTGACTGTTCTTCACGAATGGTGACTCCTCTGCAGGACGCCGCAGGGACATTTGCCTTCTAGCTCAAGCAGCGTATTTCCGTAACGCATAACAGCAGATAGATACATGTCTGTGCTAGGTGTCGTGCACTAACCCAGCACTGTGGATGTCTTGGGGGGAGGAAAAGGAAGAGTAGATAACTAAGAGTATCTTATTAAGAGTCTCCTGCAGGGCTGTGACTCCACGCAGCTCTCTTGCTCCCTGTCCTGCTGGTGGAAGCCTTGAGCGCTGTCTGGTGTAGCGCCGTGCAGCCCGCCAGCCGCTGTCATACGGGCATTGGGATCGTTGGAAAGTGCTGCGACTTGGGAGTAGCTGGGGCAGCTGTTGATTGGGAGCAGCCTCCACGGGCTGTGTGCAGTGGGTGATTCCAGGCCCCTGGCCTGTGTGGAGCTCACTCTCTCTCTCGGCTCCTTTGGAGGGGGGCCCACCGCCCTCTCCAGCTGTTTCCGTAGGAGGAGAGGCAAAGAAGAAAGACCTGGCATTCCTTCCAGAGGGCTGTGGTGCGGCTTCGCCTTCCCGCCCTGTGGGAATAAACTCTGTGAAGTCATGTGGGGCCTGGAGCGCCATGGCTGCACCCACACTTTCTGGGGGAACTGCGCTCACAAGTGTGGTGAGCCTGAAGCATTCTTTGAGCGAGACTGGCCTGGAAATGTCCCGGGAGTCCCTCATTCTCACCCTTCTTCACCTAAGTAAACACACAGCAAAATTCTCTGAGCTTTAGGGGGCTGTGGGAATATTTTTCTTTCAACCCCAACCTTCCCCAAGAGCTTTCAAATCACATCACATACTGTCTTCCCTTTAGCAATCCAAACTTAGTAACATGCAGCTCCAGGCCCAACCCCACCCCACCCCACCCCATCCTCCTCAATGTCAGCTAAATCAGACACAACTTACCATATCATTGTGCTGTGCCATGAACTGGGCAGATACGCCCGGGGTCACTCAGAGCAGCCCGCCAGACCCTAGAGCTGTGGCAGCCGTGGAACCCCTTCCATGGCCCTTGTGAGTCACTGAGCCAGGAGTTTGTATCACATTAAAGGGTCCTTTCGTCATCTCACCAGGGAGTCAGGAGATACCACCCAAAGAATGTACCAGATTTATGCTAAAAGAAAATCCAGCAAGATCCCTAGCTCTCTGGGAACCACTCCAGCCTCTGCCTGTCACAGTGGCCCTAGAATCAGACAGCATGCGCTGGAGAAGGCGGAGCGCAGCCCTGGACATAGAGGGTGCGTTGAGCACGCGCCACTGGCTGTGGGGGAAACTTCCTTCTCTCTTCCCGTCTGGCCAGAGAGGTTGGCTGGACATGGGTCGGGCTTTGTGCTGGTTTAGCACTTCAATCTTAACTGCAACAAAGCCTTGTTCTTACCGCCCTGACAGTTTCAGCATTAGGTTTCTTATTAGTTGTTTGGGTTTGGGGGTTTGTTTTTTTTTTCTTCATCTTCTCCCTTTTGACACTTTTCATTTCTTAGAGCCAAACCAAACACACTAGGCGGACTAGCGAACCTGGCGTGTCTGCAGTTCCCAGAGCCCTGCTGCTGCT
Organism: Macaca nemestrina; assembly: GCF_043159975.1. NCBI lineage: Eukaryota > Metazoa > Chordata > Mammalia > Primates > Cercopithecidae > Macaca > Macaca nemestrina. The sequence goes on along the minus strand of NC_092134.1, from coordinate 141,840,297 downwards.
CTGATGGGTCCCTTTGGCAAGGAGGGAAGTTTTTCTCCATTTTTATAATGACGGGCCCTTAATTTGAAGGTCTCTGTTCACTTCAGTTAATAGATTTGTAAGAAATAATGTGAGATATTACCAAATCAACTGAGACAACCGGATGAAAATTGTGCCTCGCTGGGAAATCTGCTTCTTTGTTTAGGACACCCCACACTTTCTCAAGCCCACATCAGCAAATCTTTGGCCTGATAAAGGCTTCCAGAGTCCATCTGTCCATCTCTTGCTTCAGGACTGTACTTCATCCAACCTTTCCACGCAGAAGGGTAACTGGCCTGTTATTTGAGTGGGATGCCATGTCACAGTTCCTTTGGTGTTCCAGGGACATTTCTACACAAGAGATGGTCCCCTGTTTTCTTAGTGGATAGAGGCTCATCAGACCAATGCAAATCTCCTGTTGAGTTTTTTTTTTTTTAATTCCCATTTTTGTCTTTTACAGTCATGTTTTCTGTTTTCTTGCCAAACTCCTGTTCTGTTCACCTCCCTTCCCAGCTTGTTCAGAGAAGGTATAACACCCACATCAAGATAAAACCTGCTGAGCATGGTGGCACACACCCGTAGTCCCAGCTGCTCAGGAGGCTGAGGCAGGAGAATCGCTTAAGGCCAAGAGTTGAAGACCCACCTGAGCAACGTAGTGAGACCCTTTCTCTAAAAAATTAGAAAGATCTAACGTTTCAGGAAAGAGGATAATCTGGAAAGTGGCTGTAGGCACAGACTATCGCATAGAAAAAACTGAAATTATCTCAGCCAGGGAAGAATGCTTTAGGCAGGAAGACAGCCAGAATTTTAGAAGTGTCTAGACATAAGTAAGTTAGGAATTAAGACGTGAGTATGTTGGTGACGTCTGCAAATACAAAATATAATCATCAGAAAGCAAACGTTTGTGCTGGTTTTTGTCCAGATAACGGTTTAAAACTGAATCATTATATCTATTGTACTACGTGGTTCCAGCTCCTGCTGTACATGAGGAGGTGAATTTGGAGTGACGGGTGTTAGCAACATGTGTTTCCTGGTCCTATAGACTGCCACTGACCCCAATTCATTTATCCACCTTTGCTTGGGTTACAATTCATTTATCCACCTTTGCTTGGGTTACTTGGTCTCTCAGTTGTTGACTTTCACAAAATAATGGTTGACTCTGACCTTCCAAAGAATAATAAGCAACTGTGAGTGATGCGACAGCTCGGAGAGGTCTGATAACTAGCAAGACCAGATTCCTTGTCGAGCTTTCCTCTCAGGCAGGGGAGATTTCCTCTTTTCCTCCATGGAGAGCTCGTGCACCTGGATGCAGTAGAGCCTGATCCTCTAACCACTGGCCAGGCTTGAGAGAGGCATATTAAGTTTTCCTACAACAGGTAGATCTATCAGTCTAACCTGTGTACCTGGCCCTGTACCTCTTGAGACCTCAGCTGTCTTACTTGTAAGGGTAGAGAATGGAACTGGTAGTTCTTGTAGCTCCCTTCTGAGCTGATGAGTCTAAATTTCAGAATTGGCCTGTTTTGGGTGTAGCATTTGTAGGTCTAGTTGTTCCATTGTTGGGTATTTGCCTGAGCTGCAGGTCGGGGACAGGAGACAGGATAGAAAACTAAATGATAATTTATGTTTTTATATAGGTTCACTAGAAATCTTAATGGTCTTATTTCTTTTAGGGCTGGGGGCTGCCAATGTCAGTTGCAGTGTTTTCAGTGCCAGTTGCAGTGTTTTCAGTGTCAGCTGCAGTGTTTTCAGTGTCAGTTGCAGTGTTTTCAGTGCCATAGCTGGGAAGCAGAGAAGCTCTTGATTTGTTTTTGTTTTGTTTTTAACCTTTGAAAATGAATGGTAGAAATACATGATGACTTAACATTTAAAAATCTAGGCCAATCACAGTGGCTCCCCACTGTAATCTAAGCACTTTGGGAAGCCAAGGTGGGAGGATTGCTTGAGGCCAGGAGTTCAAGACCAGTCTGGGCAACATAGTGAGACCTCCTCTCTACAAAAAACTTTTAGAATTAGCGGGATGAGGTGGCATGTCCCAGTAGTCCCAGCTACTCGGGAAGCTGAGGTGGGAGAATCACTTGAGCCCAGGAGGTAGAGATTGCAGTGAGCCATGATCATACCACTGCACTCCAGCCTAGGCAACAGAGTGCAACCCTGTCTCAAAAGAAAAAAAAAGAGAAAAGGAAGGGAGGGAGAAAAGAAAGGAAAAAAGGAAGGAAGGGAAGGAGGGAGGAAGGAAGATAAATTTAGCTACCACTAAGGCATATGGCTAGCATTCACTCAATAAATATTTAATGAACACTTATTACGTGCCAGGCATAAAGTGTTGTTGATAATACTAGAAAGTAATGACATACTTGAGATTCCCTCCCATCCAGGGAATCCCATCTTCTAAACTGAGGGGAAGAAAGGAGGAAGTCCCTTTATGTCACCGCTTGAATCTGGAGGAGATGACTGTGGACTATCAAATTTTTAAGCAGTAGAATTTTGACTTTGGATAGACAGACCTGAATGGAACCAAACTCTTGTTGTTGTTTTTTTTGTTTGTTTTTCTGAGACAGAGTCTCACTCTGTCGCCCAGGATGGAGTGCAGTGGTGCGATCTCAGCTCACTGCAACCTCCACCTCCCAGGTTCAAGCAGTTCTGCCTCAGCTTCCTGAGTAGCTAGGTTTACAGGCATGCACCACAACGCCCGGCTGATTTCTGTATTTTTTTTAGTAGGGGCGGGGTTTCACCATGTTGATCAGGCTGGTCTTGAACTCCTGACCTCGTGACCTACCCACCTCGGCCTCCCAAAGTGCTGGGATTACAGGTGTGAGCCACTGCGCCCGGCCCAAACTCTTGTTTTTATTATGCCATTTTGTTCAAGGTTAGTTATGGGAGAGCAGTAGCATCTTATTTACTTTTGGTCTAAGCAACAGCCTTTCTTGCCTGTAAAAACAAATTCATACATTGCCTGGCAAAGGAGTTCATCACAAAGTAGGAGGGGGAGCCGGGTGTGGTAGTGCACACCCGTAGTACCAGCTACTCAGGGGTCTAAGGCAGGAAGATCGCTTGAGCCCAGGAGTTCCAGGCTGCAGTGGCTGTAATCTCGCCACTGCACTCCAGCCTGGGGGACAGAGTGAGACCCTATCTCAAAAAATAAAAGTACGGGGAGGGAAAAGAAGGCCCCATAGCAACCTCACAGTCATTACCACTTCCAGCCCACTTGCACACAGTCTGCTGCAAGTGCAGACTTGAAAGGAATAGAGGACTTTGGAGTTAACCATAGGATAAATTCTTCAAGAGCAATTTTAGTTTTCCCTGGTACTAAGTGCTAAAGGGATTCTGTAGAGTAAAAAAGTGACCAGATGCCTGTAGAAAAATAGATGCCTGGGCAGAAAATACTGAGGTTTAGAGGGATTGCAGATCCCTCTAACCATGTAAGTTTTATGTCTTATTCAATAGATGCTCTTACGGCAAAATACATTTCCATTTATTCCAGTTGTGTGAAATTCCAAAGTAGGAAGTTACTTTATGTCTTCATATCTCCTAAGAAGCCTGCAGATTCAAGCTGGGGGCTTGTGGGCCAGACCTGGCCAGGACGAGCACCGTTTCCACTTGATCTGTCAGCTCCAAAAGGCTCCGACTGTCACGCCAGATTACAGCTCAGACCTCACGGCCGACACATCCTGGGACTTCGCTGTTAGAACCCCAAGTTTAGATTCTTGTCTGCTTAAACCAAACTAGGCATTTCTGAATAATTTCCTGCCCTCCACCAAACCATCTGCAGAAAGGAATTAATCTGAGTCACTGCCAACCACAGCGGAACTCATTCGCTGACCCCTCTTGTAACCGTCCCTTCTTTATACCCATCAGTACATCCTCCGTTTCACCTCATGCTTTGTGACTATGAATAGAGTTGTTTACCTTGAAATCAGGCCAAGTCTACAGAACTTTTAACTGTTTTTTTCTCTTTTACAAATCTATTTCACGGAGTTCTGGTAGCTCTCTCTAACATCTTTACTAGAGAGAAAATGTCATTTCTGTTCTAAAATCATGACCTGCGCCGAGCGGTAAATGTTTGGGGCAGTCTCCCCGAATCAAGCAGCCGACCCCTCAACTCGGCTTCTCTTCCTCCATTCAGCCACCTCACATTCCTGATTCTTTAGACTGTCAGCTTGTTCTCTGGCAGTTATCCTAACACTGAAAGAGGGAAGGGGGCCTGAGCGATTTCCCCTGTAGCCAGCCGTAACCATGCTTTTGTCTGCCGTGTGCTTGGAGAGCCTCATCTCTGAAATGTTCCCTTCGTCTGAGCTTCCTCTGTCGGTGTCTTCCTGTGCAGTGGCAGGGGCTGAGGCGTTCTCCCCTTCCCTCTGCTGATGGGCTTCCAGCCTGTGTTGCTTTGAGCATTCAGATTGAGTTGCTGTTGCATTTGTGATTCTTGGCTCTAGTCCCTCTAGAAATCATATTACTACTCTGAGTTCAAGGAGGGCTGGAACAGCTACTAAGAACAGAATGCATTTTAATAACATTCAGCACACAAAAGCCAGAGAATTTCTGCCAGAGGCCCCCTCTGTATCTTATACTTGTCCCGTATTCCATCTCTTAAGAACTTTAAACAGAGTGGGGTGCTACCCCGTATAGTTTATGTGCCCTGCTGTCTACCGAAGGGCCTGTAACCTCAGACTGTTTTGGTTTGGACTTGCTTCAAATTTGAACTTAAATAGCTCTTTAGAACATTATCAAGGCCTTTCCCCAGAATTAGTATCTATTCCTTTATTTCATTCACCAGTCATTTTCAGATTGTCTGCTATGTGCAGGCCTTTTGTTACAAGGCAACATTGGTATACAAAAAAGAATTCACCAAGGAGCTTGAAGAACAATTGAGGAATTAAACATATAACCAGCTATTGGAAGGGGACAAAATGAATACTGTAGCAGTTTACACTTCTAACTAGGGACGACATTACAGAGAAAAGGGATTCAACCGTGAATGATAAGAAAGATAGAGAAGACAGATGTGTAGGAAATAAGATTGTCCACATTCTAGAATGAGAGAAAAGGAAAAGCAAAGACAGGGAATGGCCGGTATGTACCAGGAGATGAAGTTGGAGCAGTAGCTCCCATGCCAAAAACCTTTGTCTTTTATTTTGTAGGAAGGAAATTGTTTAAGATATTGGAAGAGGAGGAGGGAACTGTTCCAGCCTATTTTAGAAAGATTCTCTTACACCAGGGTTGAAGTGGTTATGAAGCTATTGCAAGATGGTAGAACATGAGAGCTTGAATTAGGATCGTAACAAGGATATCAGAAATGAAAAAAACTAGGCTAGATGTGATGGCTCACACCTGTAATTTCAACATTATGGGAGGCTGAAGTGGGAGGATTGCTTAAGGCCAGGAGTTGAAGAGCAGCCTGGGCAACATAGTGAAACTTCATCTCTTAAAAAAAAAAAAAAAAAAAGGCCAGGCGCGGTGGCTTACACCTGTAATCCTAGCACTTTGGGAGGCCGAGGTGGGCGGATCACAAGGTCAGGAGATTGAGACCATCCTGGCTAACACAGTGAAACCCCCTCTCTACTAATAATACAAAAAAAATTAGCTGGGCGTGGTGGCGGCACCTGTAGTCCCAGCTACTCAGGAGGCTGAGGCAGGAGAATGGTATGAACCTGGGAGGCAGAGCTTGCAGTGAGCCGAGATTGCACCACTGCACCCCAGCCTGGGCAACAGAGCAAGACTCCGTCTCAAAGAAAAAAAAAAAAAAAAAAACTTAACCAGGCATGGTGGCGCTCTCCTGTAGTCCTAGCTACTCGAGAAGCTAATGTGGGAGGATCACTTGAGGCCAGGAGTTGGAGGCTACAGTGAGCTATGATCACTCCACTGCACTCCAGCCTGGGCAACAGAGCCAGACTCTTTCTCTTCAAAAGAAAAAAATAAAGAAAAAACTAAATTAGAAGAAACATGATCTGGAAAGAGCATAATAGGAAACTCACAGAAAAAGTGGCCAATAAATATATTTTTTAATGTTTTACCCCAACTTTTGACTTCACTACAGATGGAAAGAACTACAGATGAAAACAGTGCTGTCATATTGGGAAGGTTGGGATTGGTTCGTTGGTTTGTGTCCCTAGTATGTTGAGAGAGTGGGAAAATGGGCACCTTTATTTCTTGCTTATGGGCTGAGTATTAGTACAGCTATTCTAGAATGGTCTGGTTACTTGTCAAAAACTGTACACAGCTCTACACCCTTTGGGACTCAGGAATTTTAAGTAAGAAATCATAGACATGCAAAGATTTACATATGGGAAAATATAATACATCAATATTTATAGTAATGAAAACTTGAGAACTAACTAAATGTCTATTGGAGTTAGTTAAATAAATTACAATATATTAATAAAATGGATTACAATGCAGCCCATTATAAATTATTTTAGAAGAATATTTTATCACATGAAAAGCTGTTTAATTATTAGGTGAAAAGAACAATTCATTAAATAGTATGAACAGTATGATTTGATGTGTAAAGGCAGCCTTCACCAAGGGATGTTTATCAGGCACTGGAAGGATGTGCGTCTGAAACTCAGTAGAGAAAGAAGCTACGGTTATAACTGTGTGGATCCACCTTCATAGTCGTTATATTTAATTCAGGACGTAGAAGAGTTATTATGCTAGTTTGTTTTGTATACGTGTGATATTTTCTGTGATTTAAAAAAATTAAAAAAAAAACACCTACCTCAAAATAAATAAATTTGAAAGAAAGTGGATTAAATGTGTTAATGCCCTAAAGCACTTAGAATAATACTTGGCCCATAATAAATGCCCAGTAAGTTAGGTGCTGTTATTATCATCCCCCCTTTTAAAGCTAAAGGTAAACAAGGTTTCCTAAGCAGAGGATCTAAGAGGAAGAACAGTGGACAGTCTCCTTAGACCTCAGGAAGCCTCTGCACGTGTGGGACTGAAGCAGAAAGAAGAAGAACAGCACCAGGACAGGGAAGAAATGTTGGGGCGGGCAGAGGAGAACCGGAAACGTGTGGGTGTTGGGGGCCTCTAGGGCAGACAGCCTAGCAGGTGTTTGCGGGTCAGATTGGATCGTACAGTTAGATAATCCTTGGGGGTCCTTGGTGGGTTTTTTTCCCTTAAGTTTTGAAATACAACTTGCATACAGAAAAGTACACCAATCATATGTATATAGCTGAATTACTCAGAGCAAATTCTTGGAACAAGCAGCAGAATGTTATCAGTGCCTAAAAGCCCCTTGTCATCCTCCTTCCAGTCACTCCTCCTCCAAGGGTAACCTGACCTCAAACACCACAGATTAGTTCTGCCTGTTTTTAAACTTTCTATGCCTGGAATCATACCATATGGACTCTATTGCCTCTGACTTCTGTCATTCAACGTCATGTTTATGAACTGCATCTGTTTTGTTAGACATATACTTCATTCATTCTCATTGCTCTATGATACTCTGCTGTGTGAATGTGCCACAAATTATTTATCATCTGTTTCTCATTCAGTATGGACATTCGAGTTGTTCCCAGGTTTTAATACTCTTATCAGTGTCTTCAGGTGAATTTACACACACCTATGAGTCCACTTGTTCAGCCTTGGCATTCAGCTTTAGTAGATCCTGCCAGCTGTTCTTCTAAAGAGGACGTGCCCATTTACACTCCCACCAGGAGTGTGGGAGAGGTCAAGTGGTTCCACATCCTTGTCAGCACTTGGTGTTGTGTGTCTTTTTAAATTTCAGCCATTCTGGTGGGCATTTAGTGGTATCTCCTTGTGATTTTAACTTGTATTTTCCTGATGGCTAATGAGTTATCCACCTTTTTATATGTCTGTTAACCATTTCAGTATACTCCTGTGAAGTGGTCATTCAAATGTCTTGCCTGTTTTTCATTATTAACTGTTGTTACTGCTTTATAGGAGTTATATATTATGGATATGCATACATGAGATATGTATCTTCTATCTGTGGACTGCCCTTTTCACTCTCGTAATGGTGTCTTTTAAGAGACAGAAATCTGGCCACGCGCGGTGGCTCACACCTGTAATCCCAGCACTTTGGGAGGCTGAGGTGGCTGGATCATGAAGTCAGGAGATCAAGACCGTCCTGGCTAACGTGGTGAAACCCCGTCTCTACTAAAAATACAAAAAATTAGCTGGGCATGGTGGCGGCGCCTGTAGTCCCAGCTACTGGGGAGGCTGAGGCAGGAGAATGGCGTAAACCCGGGAGGCGGAGCTTGCAGTGAGCCGAGATCGCACCACTGCACTCCAGCCTGGGCGACAGAGCGAGACTCCATCTCAAAAAAAAAAAAAGAGACAGAAATCCTTAATTTTAATGTAGATCCAGTTTATCAATTTTTTCTTTTTGTGATTATTGCTTTTTGTGTTCTGTTTAAGAAATCTTTACATTCCCTAAAGATGGTCTCTTACATTTTCTTGTGAATGCTTTATTGTTTCACCCTTCACATTTATATATGTATTCATCATGAATTGATTTTTGTGAATGGTGTGAGGTAGATATCCAAATTTGTTTTGCATATAGTGCCACCATTTATCAGAAAGACCATTCTTTCCCCATTGCACAGCCAAGTGGCCATATATGTGAAGGGTTTTTCCATGTTCTCTTTTTGTCCCGTTGGTCTGTGTGTCTGCTCCTGTGCCAGTGTTATGCATGTTCATTGCTGCCGCCTTGTCCCGTTGGTCTGTGTGTCTGCTCCTGTGCCAGTGTTATGCATGTTCATTGCTGCTGCTTTCTCCCGTTGGTCTGTGTGTCTGCTCCTGTGCCAGTGTTATGCATGTTCATTGCTGCCGCTTTGTCCCGTTGGTCTGTGTGTCTGCTCCTGTGCCAGTGTTATGCATGTTCATTGCTGCCGCTTTGTCCCGTTGGTCTGTGTGTCTGCTCCTGTGCCAGTGTTATGCATGTTCATTGCTGCCGCCTTGCAGTGACAGTCTTCTTCCAGAGAGGAACGTTCGTGTAGCTTCATTCTTGGTGGCCGTCTTAGCTGTTCTTGGCTCTGTGCATTTCCACTTACTCTTTGGAATCAGCCCGTCTATTCACATACACACCTGCCAGTGTTGATTTGGCTTGCATCGACTGTAGAGATTAGTTGAGGCAGAATTCACACCTTTGCAGAATTGAGGCTTCCAATCCTTAATCGTGTTTATTCCTCCATTTAAGACATTTTTAATTTCTCCAGATATTTTATAGTTTCATTAGAGAGGATCTTGTCATCTTTCAAGAGAGCAATTTCAGTGAAATAGCAGAAACTCAATTTTTAGTTACTAAGGAGAGAACTCAGAAATGCAGGTAACACATGTAGACTATTCTTTTGAGAAATTTGGTTACAGGAAGAGAAAAGTTTCTACTAAGCTTGAGAGATGGAGATTCCGAAAGTCTTTTCAGGACGGGCAGGATTCAGTGCCCTCAGAAGCCGTAGTGAAAGACCAGGGGAGGGGAGGGGTTGGAAACACAGAGTTCATTGAAGGGACAGAGACATGGAGAGTTAGCTCAAGTGTGAGCAGGGAACGCTGCCACCCTGGAGAAGCCAGGTGGGGTCATTTTGAGGCAGGACGGGTCCAGCACACGTTACCTCGGACTCCCTGGGTGCTCACATAGTCGACAGCACAGAGCCGTCGTGAGCCATGCCCTCTGCACTGAGAGCAGCAGCAAGCCCAGCTGCACTCACGCCTGCCTTCACACCCCCGAGCCCCTGGAATACAGCACATGCTATGTTAACAGAGCGTGTTTCACGTTTTCTCTACCGGAGGTGCGTATTTGTACATGTGTCATTCCAACGGTCCTTTCCTCCAGTGTATCTTAAAGTCAGGTTTAGTGGAAAGGGGCTTTTTCACAAAATCTTGCAGTGCCCGGGAGGCTTGAGGAACATTTCGTAGTAGAAATGTTATGATGGAGGAGACTAAGGTGCTGAGATAGGAGACTTCATGCTTAAGTTGTAGAAAGGGCTGGCAGAATTCATGGGAACAAACTTGTTTTGCAGTTGAGCGATAATTGGTTTACTCTGGAAGTGTGTTTAGATGTTTTGTTATTGTTTGTGTTTAGATACAAAGCTTTCAGCACATGCACAGAACATGGCGTCTGCGTATCTAGGGGACTGATAGGGTGAGCTTACGTGCTGCCCATGATCGTGGTGTTTTCAATAAAGTCAATGAGAAGACAATGTTTCACCGTAATACTTGCAGTGGTGGGATTACTTGCCAGTAGTAGAAAATGGAGAATGAGAAATGGAAAATCTCATTGGATTACTCCTTAGATCTACTACGTTTGGATTTGTAGCCTTAACAAGTCAATAAAAGGAAGGGGAAAGAAGGAATCAATTCATTGTAACTAGAATGTAATGAGCACTTTCATTAAATCTCAATTTAATTTGTACTCTTTGGGAAATTCTTTTCTGGTTTTAAGCCTTAAGGGGCCTGCCTTGAAGGAGGAGGTGAGGAAGACAAGCAGGTGTGGGAGGTGTGGGAGGGGACATGGGTAGCGGGCAGGGAGTCGAAGAGAACAAGAATATCTCGAGCAATATCTGTTAGGGGAAGTTTCAGACACTAAAATACGTCTTTCCCAACTTATCCACAGAATCCATTACATCCCAAGGCCGTGCAAAACCTGCCTCTTTTCATGTGATGCACATGGCAAAGCAATGCAGATGCCCCCTTTACTGTGGGGATATGTTGCAGAGCCCCCAGTGGATGCTGAAACTGTAGATGGTACTGAAGCCTGTAGATACCGTTTTCTCCTGTACATACATACCCGAGATAAAGTTTAGTTTATAAATTAGGTACAGTCAGAGATTAATAATAAACTAGGACAGTTATAACAATACTCAGAACAGCATGCACTGTAAAACTTATGAATTGTTTATTTCTGGAATTTTCCATTTAATATTTCCAGATCACAGTTGACTGAGGGTAATTGAAACCATGGAAAGGGAAACCACAGACAAGGGGGCGCTGCCGTATTTGAGTATAATGAGGTGCTAGTCCATTTCTGGTTTTGTTTTCACACCTGTGCCGTATAACACATTCATCTAAGTTTTTAGTTTGATTTCTTCACATTGCCTATCTTTCCTAAGCAATCTAAAAGCTTTAACAACACATGCCTGTACCCCCTTTGACTTCAGAATGACTAAAACTTTACAATCAAAGTCAACAAAATAAAAATCACATTTTAAAGGTAATCACAGTTACACAAGAGAAGTTGATCGTTGAGATTCTTTCAAGCCAAGAAAAAACAGAATGGATCAAGTACCAGTGAAATCTCTCCCTGCTCAGCTGTGCCCACATGTAATACTGCTTTCAGATCAAACGTGAACCATGCCTAGTCCCTGGAGAACAGCGAAAGGCCTCCCAGATGGAAAGCAACTCCAGCTAGTGAAGGAACACTTTCTTCTCTAAACTTTTCGATTCTGTGATTCCCTCTATTTTTAAACACCTTTTCCCAGGCATAGCATACATTAGACCCTGGGAAAAGCGTAGCTTTATAGTCTGCCTCTATTTTTTTTTTCACCTTAATCTTATTCCACCGCTTCTTGTTATACTTCCTCCTCCAGTGCTAAATCACTCGTCCCCCTTCTTGTTTACACCCTCCTGGCATTTGTAGGTAATAATCACATTTCCCTGCCCTTCGTTTTTACGTAGTTCAGATCTACATGTTTAGTTTTTCTAATCCTGCCTCATAAAATGATTCTTGCAGCTTCTTAGTCATGCTGCCATTTTTCTTTGAACTCACTCCAGTTTGTCTCCATTTTTCTGGTAATGAGGTGTCTGAAACGGAACACAGTGCCCTTAGGTGTGGCCTCGCCGAAACTGTGTCATGGAATGGGGGTCTGCTCAGGAGTGATGCCCGTGTCCGGCCAGCCCAGAGGCCTTTTGTCTCTCTTGAAGAGCTGGAATTGCTTCTGTCAAGAGCCAGTGACTCCAGAACTGCAGTGAGCAGCCCAGTGCCTTTCCTCCTCTGTGCCTCACCTCCTACTGTGTTTCCATTTGAAATGACCCTTTTCTGTCCCCTGCTGCCAAGAAAATACCCACCCCCCATCCATCCCTGCCTTCCTTTCTGTCCAGACTGAAAGCAGTAGCATTTTATCTCTACCTCTTTGTGGCAGTTACTACACAGTGTTTCACATAGAGCACTCAGTCAATTTTGTAAAAGAGTTTTTTGTTGTTTTTGTTTTTTTTTTTTGAGACGGAGTCTCGCTCTTGTCACCCAGGCTGGAGTGCAGTGGCGCGATCTCGGCTCACTGCAAGCTCCGCCTCCCAGGTTCAAGTGATTCTCCTGCCTCAGCCTCCTGAGTAGCTGGGATTACAGGCACCTGCCACCACTCCGGCTAATTTTTTATATTTTTGGTAGATGGGGTTTCACCGTGTTGGGCAGGCTGGTCTCGAACTCCTGATCTCAAGTAATCTGCCCACCTCAGCCTCCCATAGTGCTGGGATTACAGGCGTGAGCCACTGTGCCCAGCCAATTTTTTAATAGTTTTATTGAGATATAATTTACATACATACAACTCACCCATTGCAAGTACATAATTCAGTAGATATAGTGTGTTCTCAGAGTTGTGCAGCCATCACCATAGTCAATTTTCGAACATTTTTGTCACCCCTAAAGGAAACCCCCACCCATTAGCAGTCACTGCCAATCACCCCATCCTACCCCAGCCTCACGCAGCTGCTACTCTTACTTCCCAACTCTGAATTCGGCTACTCTGGAATTTTATTAAGAATGGAATCAGGCTGGGCATGGTGTCTCACGCCTGTAATCCCAGCACTTTGGGAGACCAAGGTGGACAGATCGCTTGAGCCCAGGAGTTCGAGTCCAGCCTGGGCAACGTGGCAAAACCCCATCTCTACAAAAAAATACAAAATTTAGCCAGGTGTAGTGGCATGCACATATAGTCCCAGCTACTTGGGAGTCTAACGCAGGAGGATCACTTGAGTCTGGGAGGTGGAGGTTGCAGTGAGCTGAGATTCTGCCACTGCACTCCAGCCTGAGCAACAGAATGAGACCCTGTCTCAAAACTAAAAAAAGAATAGAATCATACAATATGTGGTCTTTTGAGACCGGCTTCTTTCATTTAGCGTCATGTTTTTACATACTTTACATAGTGTAGCTTTACATAATGTAACATGTCAGAACTTCGTTCCTTTTTATTGGCCAGTCGGTTAATACTTTTTGAGTAGATATTTTATACACTTCAATTTTTCCCTCCTTAAGGTTGTAGAGTATCAGAATTATGCCTTTAAAAGTATATACAGTTTTAAAGGGTGTTTATTATTTATGTTACATATTTTCGTATATTATTGCAAAGTTGATATTGCTTGTGCTATAAACAACACTGAAGTATGTAAAGTAAAATTGAAACTCCTTCCATCCACTGAGGCCTTTTTTTTTCTTTTTTTTTTTGACACAGAGTCTCTGCTCTGTCACCCAGGCTGGGGTGCAGTGGCGTGATCTCGCATCTGCAGCCTCTCCCTCCAGGGTTCAAGCTTTTTTGTGCCTCAGCCTCCTGAGTAGCTGGGACTACAGGTGCTGCCACCACACGTGACTGATTTTTTTTGCATTTTCAGTAGAGATGGGGTTTCACTATGTTGGCCAGGCTGGCCTCAAACTCCTGACCTCAAGTGATCCGCCTGCCTCGGCCTCCCAAAGTTCTGGGATTACAGGCGTGAGCTACCATGCCCGGCCTCACTGAGGTCTTTAAAAACTCTTTGTCCCAACTGGGCGTGGTGGCTCACGCCTGTAATCTCAGCACTTTTGGAGGCTGAGGCAGGCGGATCACAAGGTCAGGAGATGAAGACCATCCTGGCTAACACAGTGAAACACCGTCTCTACTAAAAATATAAAAAATTAGCCGGGCATGGTGGTGGTGGGCACCTGTAGTCCCAGCTACTTGGGAGGCAGAGGCAGGAGGATGGTGTGAACCTGGGATGTGGAGCTTGCTGTGAGCCGAGACTGCGCCACTGCACTCCAGCCTGGGTGACAGAGCAAGACTCTGTCTCAAAAAAAAAAAAAGAAGAAAAAAAAAAATTCTTTGTTCCCACAAATTGCCTTAGTAAACATACTGGTACATAGATTCTTAAATTTCTTACTGGTGTTTCTATTGAATGTACTCTAAAACTAGAATTATTTGGTCAAAGGAAATATATAATTAAATTTGGCTGATGAGACCAAATTTCTCCCCTGCCTACAGTTGTCCCACAGGTCATTGCTTCAGTGTTCCCACTTCCCATGCCCTAATCAACTCTGATTGTCAGTGACCTCGAAATGTCTGCCAGTGTGATCGGGGAAAAACATAAACCTATCTTGTGTAGTTTATATTTCTTGTTTGTTTTGAGTTTTCCTTTTCCTTTTTTTTTTTTTTTTTTTTTGAGACAGAGTCTCGCTCTGTTGCCCAGGCTGGAGTGCAGTGGTGCAATATTGGCTCACTGCAAGCTCCACCTCCTGGGTTCAAGCAATTCTCCTGCCTCAGCCTCCCGAGTAGCTGGGACTACAGGCGCCCACCACCATGCCCAGCTAATTTTTTGTATTTTTTTAGTAGAGATGGGGTTTCCCCATGCTGATCAGACTGGTCTTGAACTCCTGACCTCGTGATCCGCCCGCCTCAGCCTCCCAAAGTGCTGGGATTACAGGCATGAGTCACCGTGCTGGGTCTTGTTCTTTTTTTGAGACAGGGTCTCACTGTGTTGCCCAGGCTAGAGTGCAGCGATACCATCATATAGCTCATTGCAGCCTCAACCTCCTGAGCTCAAGAGTTCCTCCCACCTCAGCCTCCAGAGTGGCAAGAACTACAGGCACGCACAACCACACCTGACCAATTTTTTCATTTTAATTTTTGGTAGAGACGGGATCTCTCTATCTTGCCCAGGCTGGTCTTGATCTCCTGGGCTCAAGTGATCTGCCTGCCTCAGCCTCCTAAAGTGCTGGGATTACAGGTGTGAGTCCCCACACCTGGTCAATATTTCTGGGTTTTTTTTTTTTTTTTTTTTTTTTTTTGTCACCCAGGCTGGAGTGCAGTGGCGTGATCCTGGCCCACTGCAACCTCCACCTCCTGGATTCAAGCAGTACTTCTGCCTCTGCCACCCAAGTAGCTGGGATTATAGGCACCCGCCACCACGCCCAGCTAATTTTTGTATTTTTAGTAGAGACAGAGTTTCACCATATTGGCCAGGCTGGTCTTGAACTCCTGACCTCGTGATCTGCCCACCTTGGCCTCCTAAAGTGCTGGGATTACAGGCGTGAGCCACTGCGTCTGGCCATTTAATTATTAATGAAGTTGGGTATTATTTTTGTGCTTGTTAGCCATTTGTATTTCTTCTGTGAGTTTTTTGTTCATATCCTCTGCCTGTGTTTTTATTAGGTTATAGGTTTTTAGGCTTATGGTAGCACTTCGTAATACACTGATATCAATCCTTTGTCTTTTTGTTTTGTATTTATTATGTTTTTCAAGCCATCATTTGTACTTTAATTAAATTTATAGCTCTTCTGTCTCCATAGACATTTTAAATTTCTAAATAGTCCAACTTGCCCTTTTATTCCTTTATGACTTCTGAATTTAAAAGCACTTACCCTCCTCCCCAAAATAAAGCTAAAAATACTTTTCTGTCTCCCATCCCAAGATTATAAAAAATATGCTCTTAAGTTTACTTTCAGTATTTTCACAGCATAGGTTTTAAATGTGCATCTTTAGCCAGTTTGGAATTTGTGTTGCTGTATGGTGCGAGCCAGAATACAACCGTAAGTGGACCCAGTTGACCCACTGCAGTTCATTGACTTCATATGCTCCTGGTCATATCCTAAATCCCACTCATTTGATGGTATCAACCCAATACTCTTCTAATTATTACACTTTTATAGCATGTTTTATTTGGTAAAGCAAGTCTTAAAAGCACTCTTCTTTCTTTAAAATATTGTCTTGACTCTTCTCTATATTTATACTTCAGGATAAATGTTAGAATCCATTATCAAATTCCAAAAAGAACCTTTAGGATTTGTTTGGAAATGTATCATACACACAAATACAGACAAAAATAAAGCCTCAAATAAGGCATTTTTAAAATATATAGCAGTGGTTATCTCTAGATGATGGTAATATTCTGGGTGATTTTTTTCTTGTTTTTTTTCTTTATTTTCCAAAGTTTTTACAGTATTTGTGAAGCATTTTTTATTTTATTTTATTTTATTTTATTTTTGAGATAGAGTCTCGCTCTGTCGCCCAGACTGGAATACAGTGGCACGATCTCAGCTCGCTGCAACCTCCGCTTCCTGGGTTCAAGCGATTCTCCTGCCTCAGCCTCCCGAGTAGCTGGGACTACAGGTGCCCGCCACCACGCCCGGCTAATTTTTGTATTTTTAGTAGAGACGGGGTTTCACCACGTTGGCCAGGCTGGTCTCGAACCCCTGACCTCAAGTGATCCGCCCGCCTCTGCCTCCCAAAGTGCTGGGATTACAGGCGTGAGCCACCGCACCCGGCTGGAATAAAGACTATTTCATGGAAATAAATAAGTGACTTGTAGAGAGTGAAGAAGAGATGCCTGGCTCAGAATATAAACTAGAATTGTCTGGAATATTCCTGGGAAGGATCAAGCTGGAATCGAGCTACTGAAGCAACACCACCCCACAACCTCTTCTGTAGCTTGGTTGATGTCAGTTCTGCTGAGACTTTAAAGTTTGCAGCCTTTTCACTTCGCAGCATTTCTGGGGTGTTTCTATGCAGCTGTATTTACAAGGTACCCAGCCTCCCAGCTCTCCCTGTTCTTCCTACTCCTGTGGCACAGCCAGAGCTTGAGATACATCGAGGCAGTGTCGTCTAAATCTGGCCCCTCAGTGTCCTGGTCTGTTAGTCACCGTTCAGCAGAAAGAAGATTGCTAGGTCTATTCTTAACTCTGATATATTTAAGAAACACTGTGCTAATCCTTGACTCAGAGCATCTGGATTCTTTTTTTCTTTTCTTTTCTTTTTTTCTTGCCCTGTCTTATGGTGCCAAACATCTAGATTTTTTTTTTTTTTTTTTTTTTTTTGCTTGTTTTCAGATGGAATCTCAGCTGGGTGTGGTGGCTCACACCTGTAATCTCAACATTTTGGGAGGCCAAGGCAGGAGGGTCACTTGAGGCCAGGGGTTCAAGACCAGCCTGGGCAACATAGTTAGACCCCACCTCTAAAAAAAAAAAAAGAAAAGAAAAAAGAAATACAAAAATTAGCCAGGCATGGTGGTACATATCTGTAATGCCAGCTACTTAAGAGGCTGCAGCAGGAGGATCACAGGAGCTCAGGAGGTCGAGACCACAGCGAGCCTGATCAAACCATTGCACTCCAGCCTGGACAACCGAGGGAGACCCTGTCTCAAATTAATAGAGAGAGAGAGAGAGAGAAGAAGGGAGAGAGGGAAGGAGGGAGGAAGGGAGGAAGGAAGGAAAGAAGGAAAGAAAAAGAAAGAAAAGAAAGGAAAGGAAAGAGAGAAAGAGGCTCACGCCTATAATCCCAGCACTGGGAGGCCGAGGCGGGCGGATCACGAGGTCAAGAGATGGAGACCATCCTGGCTAACACAGTGAAACCCCATCTCTACTAAAAATACAAAAAATTAGCCGGGCATGGTGGCAGGTGCCTGTAGTCCCAGCTACTCAGGAGGCTGAGGCAGGAGAATGGCGTGAACTCAGGAGGTGGAGGTTGCAGTGAGCTGAGATTGCGCCACTGCACTCCAGCCTAGGCGACAGAGCGAGACTCTGTCTCAAAAAAGAAAAAAAAAAAAAAGAGAGAGAAAGAAAAGAAAGATAGATGGGGTCTCACTATGTTGCCCAGGCTGGACTCAAACTCCTGGGCTCAAACGATTCCCACACCTTCAGCCTCCAAAGTAGCTGGGATTACAGGCATGCACCGCTGTATCTAGCTCCCTTTTTGCTTTTTAATCTATATGCTCTTGCTGGGTGATCTTATCCATTTAATAACAGAACACCTAATATTTGTCAGGCATTTTCTATTTGTTAGGCATTACACTGCACTTTATATGACTATCTCATTAAATCCTTAAAACAGCCGTATAAGGTAGGGCACCGGAGCTCACTTCTGTAATCTCAGCACTTTGGGAGGCTGAGGCAGAGGCAGGAGGATTACTTGAGCCCAGGCATTCAAGACAAGCGTAGGCAACATAGACTCCCATCTCTCCAAAAAATTAAACTTGAAGACATTGGCCTGACATGGTTTTTTTTTTTTTTTTTTTTTTTTTTTGAGACGGAGTCTAGCTCTGTTGCCCAGGCTGGAGTGCAATGGCCGGATCTCAGCTCACTGCAAGCCCCACCTCCCGGGTTCACGCCATTCTCCTGCCTCAGCCTCCCGAGTAGCTGGGACTACAGGCGCCCGCCACCTCGCCCGGCTAATTTTTTTTGTATTTTAGTAGAGACGGGGTTTCACCATGTTAGCCAGGATGGTCTCGATCTCCTGAACTCGTGATCCGCCCGTCTCGGCCTCCCAAAGTGCTGGGATTACAGGCTTGAGCCACCGCGCCCGGCCCTGACATGGTTATTATTGCCTCATTTTACAGATGAGGAAACTGAGACTCAGAGAAGTCAAGATCAGGTAACTCATTGGCAGAACTGGCCTTGAAACCCAGGCAGCCTAACTCCAGAGCCTGTGTTCTTAACTACACTTTACACGCCATTTTTAATTTTCCTCCTTTCTTTCCTAAAACCTGCTCTGCCTCCTACATTTTCAGTCTTGTTTGTCCAATATCCCCAGCTAGAACTGTCAGAAATGATTCTCCAGTTCCCCCTCAGTTAACACCTCCTCCTTTTAGTCCTGCCTTTGAAGATGCTCAGACCTCTGTGTTCCTTTCCCCGTCCCTGACCCTCCCTTGCATCAGCCCCGCCTAACCCCGACCTGGGCTGGGCGCAGGAGCTGCCCTTGGTGGGCTCTTCCTTCTGCTCAGTCTAAGAAAGTGAAGATGCTTATGTCACTGTACCATTTAAAAGTTCGTGGACTTCCTTTTTTGTGGTTTTGGTTTTGGTCTGGTTTTTAAGCAGATCACACTGGAACTCCCTCACTCCACATGCTCAGTCCGGCCCTCGCCTGTGTTTTCAGCTCCGTTTCCTGTCATTCTCCACCCACTCCCTGTGCCTTACATTCCTGCCATCCTGAGGCTTCCCTTTTCGCAAGATCTGGGCCAGGCCTGTCCTAGCTCCACGCATCAGCCTTTGTTCTTTTGCTCTAAGCCTCCTCTGTCTTTGATCTCCCAGACAGACTCTAGTCAGCTCTCAAGATCCAGACCCCATGCCTCTCGCGCAGCGTTTCCTCAGATTCCTCCCGGGTGAGGCAGTCACTCTTCGGGCTGCCACAGCACATGCTCAGGCCTCAGCTGTGGCCTCACTGCTGGGTGGTCGTTTATCTGTTTACGTGCTTGTCTCCATTAACCTAAATGGGTCTTTAGGACAAGGACCAAATCCCTTCAGCTTTCAGCACCGAGCACAGAGTAGCGCTTAATAAATGTTGGTTAAAACGCTTGAAGGAATGGGAAAGAGGTTGTTAAAAACAACAGGAAGTTAGAAATATACTTACTTCTAAGCAAAGGGATTATCTTGTGTTTCTCAGAGTAATCTCTTCAGCTAAATCAGCAGGCCTCAGGTTGGGCAGGCTAATGTACCGAATGAAAGTGACACACGGCAAATGGAGAAGTCCTTTAAATTATAAGTTCCCTTAGGGCAAAGGTCACTCCACAAGGTTGAGATCCTATCTGAGATCACCATGCCCCTCTCTCCCACTCTCACGCAGGTTCATGAGCCTGTGGCTTCGTGGAGAGAACATTCTGTTTAGAGTGAGAGGCCAGGGCTGAAGCCACAGCTCTGCAAAAATAATCATCAGCTTTGGGCCTAGAACCAGTGACTTTTTGGGCCTCACTTTCATGAAGACACATTTGATACTTACTTTTACACTTTTCTGATGGTTAATTTTGAGGCAGAGAGACTTCACATAGAAAGTGCCTTTTTTGTCATGTATTGATGAAAAATAATTCTTAGCTCAGTGCACATGAGATTGTTGTATCTGAAATCCGTCTCCTTTCCCTTTCAGCTTCAGGATGAGTTAGAGAAAGGTGAACGGGACAATGCAGAACTGCAGGAGTTTGCCAACGCCATTCTTCAGCAGATAGCAGACCACTGTCCCGACATCCTAGAGCAAGTGGTCAACGCCCTGGAAGAGTCCTCTTGACCCTGCTTTGTGGGGAAGCCTGAGGTAGTCAACCCAGGAGCCAAGAAAGGAGAACTACAAGGCACAGGCGCCCGGAACCTTCTTGGCACCCAACACTACAAACTTCCTCCCATCTTGCTCACTTGAAGAAGCGTGATTCCAGCACCGTTTCTACATCTGCCGTCTTTCTCTGCCTTCCTGCTTTGGATGTGGTCTCTACACTAACCTTCTTGATGTCCAGGGTAGATAAAAGGTCGAATCTCTCTGAAGAACTGTGACCTGGTCGTCAACAGTGACTGTGGAAGCTGGTGGCTCGGCCCTGACAGAGGGCCATGGAGCAGAGGAGCCTCTCATCTCCTGTCCTCTGACATGAGAATGAAACCAGGAATGTACTTGGAGTTCAGCGGGCTGAGAGGATGCCTCCAGTGGACCAGAGAGCTGAGTGTTCTAATGTCACAATAGGTGCTTTCTCCTAAAAGGGTAAAAAACAATCTCAAAAAGATGAGAAAAAGAAAAGGGGGAAGGGAAGAGAAAATCGACTCTCCTTTTCACTGTCTCTTCTGCTTACTTTCCACATGAGATGCTTTATACCGGGGAGCTGTGAGCAGGCCTCACGATGGCTTGGGAGCACTCGTCCCCCAGGGTGTGAGTCTTCACCCAGCCCTGACTGTCTGTCCCAGCCTTCATTACTCTGGTCCTCGGCCAGTTTACAAGAAGATGGTGTGAGGTGTTCTCCACCAGTCTCTCCTGTTTGAGACTGTTGACCATATCATACAATTAGATCACATGTCTCTAACTGAAGGAGAACATATGAGGTTGAAAGAGCACCATCCAGGGCAACATAGCGAGACCCTGTCTCTACAAAAAATTAAAAAGAGAACATACAAAGTTGACATACGAGGCCCTGTTGTCCCCACCTGCAGCTTTGCCCCAGTAGCAGATGCCCGTGCCTCGGGGTTGGGCTGCTTTCCCCTGAACACCTCCAGGAGGCTGCCTGCCTTCCCAGCACCCGTGTCCCGAGCTCCTGCAGCCCAGTGGCTGCTGAGGTTTTGATCCCTCACTCACCCTGCTAGCTTTGCCCTAGACTCATCCTCTCAGAACCTCAGCCTCATGCATTGCCTGGAACCTTCTTCTGGCATAAATGAAGGTTTCTTGTCCTATACACATTCCTTCCTTGATTATTTCATTCAGAGAATGTTTATGAAATGCCTACTGTGTGCAAGTCATCCATCCTTGAAAAGGCCACTTCTCAGTAAGTGCAGTGGATTCTGTGAGACATACCAGCTGAAGTCGAAGCAGTAAATAGCGTGTCCTTCCCCTCCCCGATCTTAAGGTATGTTTTCTACAAAAGTTCCCTAATGGAATTCGTGAGTTTGGGGGGCTCAGTCACCCACTCGCCTATGGGATTCCATTTGATGATTCTGGATTTTTGCTGTTTGTTGTTGCCCTTAGAGGGCTCTGAGTATCTACTTGTGGGTGGCCATTTGCTGACATCTGCATGTACCTTGTGGAATTCAGCCAGCCTCATGTTGCAAATCAGAGAGCTGACCCCAAGACTGCAAATCCAGTTGAAGGTATTGGCATTGTTAAGGACATTTTCCCAAGCGTAGACAACAGACTCGTAAATAATTGGGCATGAAGAAGTAAACCACTTAACCCAAATCTAGTTCTTTGACCATCTCTACCACCAGAGCCCAGCAGACACTCACATCTCCTGATAATGTGCTGGACTCACTGTTTTTGTTTTGCGTTTTCTCCTCTCCTTCCCCACTCACTCCGAGAATTTAAAGTCTGTAGAGTCAGCACAGCCCCATCAGTCCAGGAACTTCCCACCACCAGCCCCTGACTGTCCCATTTACTGACGGTCAGATCTCCAGCTCCCCTTACTCCCTGCTGTAAAACAGTCCCTCTCCCCGTGAGAGGAAACTGTGGAGTGTTTCTTATCGAAGGTCTAAATGGACTCTGCTCATAAACCTCTTACTGAGATGCTTCCTGATCGCCAGGCTGGCCAGAGAGGGCTGCAGGGGTTAGATAGTAAGTGGTGGTCCTTTGTGGTCAGTTCCTCAGTTCTGTTTATTGCAGTGCCCATAAACCATGTAGCAAGCTCCCAGTACTGAAAGCCAGGAGTATTAGAATCTCACTTTATCCACCATAATGTAAAGACCTGGGGTATGATCACAGCCTTCACAGGGCCACAGTGGAACCAAGAAAGCAGGCGAGGCCATGCCTACACAAGTGGCCTGGCACTGGCCAGCTGCTCTCTCACTGGTCTATCCAGGAAGGCATCAAGCAGGTACCCCAGATCCACCCACGTGGCCTTTCTCATCAGGTGCAGCACCTGCCACTCTCAGCCACTGGGTGTGTGACGCTCCTCTTCATCTCAATGTTCTCCATCACTTCCCCTCCGGAACAACTGATGGAAGGAGGCCCTCTGTGACAGTGCTTCTGAGAAGAAAAATTTCTGGGACAGATATCATCTGTCTGGTCTCTATGAACAGCAAGGAATCTTGACCCTTGGGACTGTTCTGGCATCTCAGATGATGTGGAGACTGGCTAAGAGTTCAGTAATAAATATGGCCTGCCTTTGTGCTGTAGGGCAGAGTGGATGCAGTTTGTAGCACTCAGAGTATCTCATTGAGTCCAAATCATTGAACCAACACTTAACCAAATGTCCCACTCCCATCACACTAGGACTTGTCATTCCATGCCCTCTCCTAGTAGTCATGGTTTCATATGGCCATGCAACTGCTACTGAAGTTATATAGCCTTGAAAACTCAATGCAGGTTGCCCTTAATTTTCCCCAAGCCCCTCCATCGGCAAGTCTAGTTGCCCTTTAGCACCTAAAGATCCGCACCTCACATCAGTGTCACCATAAAGAGGGCAAGAAGAAAAGCAGGTGTGATCCCAGCGGGGTTTTGTAACTGAAGAAGTACAGTATGAGTGTCTCATGTCTTCATATACCTCTAACCCCCGATACTCATTGAATCATTGATGAGGTATCTCAGTTGAGATTTGCAAGGACTTTGATACCATTTGAAATGGAAAAGATTTTGAACAGGCTTTAACATATTTAAGAAATATGGATGGGGCCGGCCACGGTGGCTCATACCTGTAATCCCAGCACTTTGGGAGGCTGAGGCAGGTGGATCACCTGAGATCAGGAGTTCGAGACCAGCCTGGCCGGGATGGCAAAAACCCCGACTCTACTAAAAATACAAAATTAGCCAGGCGTGATGGTGCACGCCTGTAATCCCAGCTACTCAGGAGGCAGGAGAATCGCTTGAGCCTGGGAGGCAGAGGCTTGGTGAGCCGAGATTGCATCACTGCACTCCAGTCTGGGTGACAGAGCCCCCGTTTAAAAATATATATATATATGGATGGGAATCGCCAAATTCATCTCAGCTCTAACCTTTTAACCTTTGTCCTTGCACTTTATAATCTAAAGAAGATCTACCTGTGGCTCTCGGACTTCCTCATACTTGGGTTTTAGAAATAACTTGTAAAGCAGACTGGACCCAAGGCCGCCTTCAGTGTTGAGAGGGGCATGTGACTTGCCACTTTCTGTCAATTGAAGTCTGGTTGTCCATGAGGAACTTGTGGACTCACCCACCCCCAGAGTGAGAGAAGAGGAAGGCAACGTCATCACAGACACGGTCTTAGCCACCTGCTGAACTAATCCCTCCCCTATGAGGGTCAGGGTTGTGAGGAAACCGTCATGTATCACCCAAAATATAAATGTTTCTGAGCAGCCCGTCCACTGGCATTTGGATTTGCCGCCAGAGTCCTGTTCCTCCTAGGACCGTACCGCCCTCCTGTTGACCGTGTTACTTGAGTGTCGGCCTGGTGGCTACCCTCAGAGTCTTTGAGGAAAGAGCCAAGCAAGGAAGACCTCGCTGCGTGGAGTATGACACCACGTGGCATTTCTCAAGCCCAGCGGACCCCGTGTCAGCAAATACCAGTAACTGAACATCTGTACCCAGCCTCATCTTCACCTGCCTGGGTTCGGAACTGAGGAGGAAGGATGAGAAGAGACCACAGTGCCGCAGACGCCCTCCGCAGAGCAAGGCCGCCCATCCATCACTGCCAGCCCTGGGCTTCTCAGGAGGGGACGTGAACCACTCAAAGGAATGTCTTAAAGAGAATCTGGAGTTTCCCCCATGCAAATTAGGGAATAATTAGGCAAGAAAAGACATACATTACAGGGAAATCCTTCTGAACAAAATGGCTGTCTTTACCTACTCTTTTTAAGCAAAAACTGTCTCCAGACTTTTTAGTGTCAAAACTGTAACCACCTGTCTCCTGATTTTTCCCAATGTGTTTGGCAAGTGCTGTGACCCTGTTGTAGGCACTTCTCCTGACTCTGGGGGGGAAGTGGTTTTAGGGATTGATTCGGGGGAGCGGGTTTTTGTCCCATCCCACCTCCCCTCCTCTTTCTCTGCTTGTCGATATCGTCTGTGTGATTCAGAGAATTGGGGCAGTTACATTGTGTCTGTTGAGATTATTAAAAGATTAAAACGTAGTTGTAGAATGAAAAAGAGCTGTGTTTTAAACATGCAAACCAATATCTTGTTAATAAAGGAATTCAAGCTACAGGGCAGCCACGCTCCCCCCTCCCAAGCTGGCATAGGTGGCCCCGGGCTGGCAGCTTAGGAAGCGTGGAGCACACTTAGGGTAGTGCCCGCCTGGGTGAGAGACACCTGCCGAGCAAAAGGAACGAGAATCTAGGGCTCAGAGCCGCGCAGTTGTGCCAGGATTTTCCTATACATGCTCAGGACCTCTGGGTAAAGGTTTCACAGTTTGTGACCCCATAACCACCCTCACCCCACGTGGGTCCTAGCTCAGTGTGCCTAATACTGCATGGTGACCTGGGCTTGACCCTGCAGCCCTGCCCGGCAGGCCACAGGACCTCTCCTGCCCAATGGTGCTATCTCATCCAGTGACCGCCCAGCACGGGTGAGCACTGGCCAGCCTGGAGCTCGCAGTCCAGGTGGAACAGACCGTATTCCATGTCAGTTCCTTCTGGCTTCGGGCCTCAATTCTTTCCCTTTGAGCTTTTTTAGACCCCAGATCTCCTAGGCCCAGGCTGTCTCTGTTGGCCCCAGAGAAGCCACTGTCAAGAAAGGAAGTGAACCCTACTGAAGCCAGAGAATCCACCCCGGCCAAAGCAAGCCCTCTGGGTCCAGCTCCTCTTTCCACACCATGCCAGTATTGCATCCATCTACTGCAGCTACACATCCTGAGGGCAGCACCACCCACTCTGGCCTGCTGGCCCATGGCAGGACTAGCCCGGGCACCTTCCGGGCACTGCAGGATGTCCAGTGGGGCCTGTGACTTGCTCCCTGTGGCATCGGAAGGAAGTGTTGCACTTTACTGGAGGAGCACCTGCCCCCTTGTAGCTTGAGTTCCTTTTGGTAACAGTAGCAGCCTCCATGGTGGTGTCTGATGCAAACGCACCCGCTGCCTTCAACTGTATGTGTGTGTTCCTGCTGGAGTTGTGTTACTGACAGGATAATGACATTACAAAGAAATTGTGTTATATTCAACTTTGCCTTGATAATTATTGTAAACACTTTGTTCATTTTTTCTTTTTTATTCACAAACTAAATCCACCAGGAAATTATAAAGTTATTTAAAAGCTGTGCTGTGTCCTCCTTTGAGTCTCACCCAGTTGCTCGCCTAAGCAAGATGTGTCCTCACATACTAGAAAAGATGGACAAGGCCCGCAGTCCCCAAGAGGCCAACTCCAGTGGCAGGCAGCCCGAGGGCCAGGGTCCCAGGATTGACCGTGGGTGTGGGCGTCCCCACACAGCCCTGATGGGCGTGGTGCCCGCATCCCCCAACCTGCTGTTACCTTGGAAGAGTGAGCCTCCTTTCCCTTCCCGCCTGATCTCCGGGTGTGCAGCTCTCAAAGTCAATTCCCAGTTCCCTTTTTCCTTCTTTCCACCCTCAGCCCTGGGCCAGGTTATCCGTGTCAGATCTCACCGTTGCAGAGCTTGGAGTAGGTGCCCAGCACTGAGGGATGGTGTTGCTCTCGTGCCAAGATAGAAGAGCCATAAGGGCAGGCTATCGAGGGAGGGCTTTGCCCAGAACTGGGACTAGGCTTCTGTGGGGCGTGCTCTGATGCACTGACTCTGAGGCAGGCAGGCTGTGTCAACCGCAAGTGTGAGTTCCAAGAGTGAAAGGAGCCGAGAAGCCCTGCGCTTGGACGCGGCTGTCATTTTCAGCTTTGGTATTTGTCTTGGGCCTTAGGCTCAGTAAGAAATTATTCTGGGGGATTTCTTTTATGAGAATTACTTTTCTGCTTAGCCACACTTCTGTGTCTACCCGAGAAAGGAATCAAGTCAGCTTCCTGCATTCCTTCCCTCGCCCGTGTAAATTCTGTCACACACTGGGTGTTGGCTCTTGGGAATTGTAGCAAGAGAGTCCAAACTCGTTCTTCCTGGTCAGCCCTCCCAGTGCCCAGGTGCCCCCCTGGCCTCCCTCTCTGCAGCCAGAGCAGCTGTTAGGAAGCTCTGCCAGGGGAGGAGTGCGTGGGAGACGGCGCTGTGGACAGGGCCGCAGGGCTGAGGTTGCTTGTACTTTCATCATATGAAGCAGGAACCGTTTCACTAGCAGAGCATGTATTATTCTGCACAATATAAAATCACAGCCACAGCAGATGTGTCCACAGAAAGCTGTCAGATTACCCTGCTCAGCTGTTTCCAAGGTTTCCCATTCATCTCATTTTTTACTATTTATTCACCCTGCATTCTATCAGCACCCAGTTGCAGGCAAGTGAACACGGACGAAAATCTGTGGAAACTTTTAAGAATTCCATCCATTAATTTTTTTTCCAAATTGAGAAAAGATCACTAGTACTTTATTTTTGAGGCAGAATATCTCAGGCTGGCTCAAAAATGATCAGGAACTAGTTAGGGACTGGGGGCTGTGGCTGAAACCTTTAATCCCAACACTGAGAGGCCAAGGTGGGAAGATCACTGGAGGCAAGGAGTTCAAGACCAGCCTGGACAACATAGACCTCTCGTTACAAAAAATTAAAAATTTAGCAGGGCATGGTGGCATGTGCCTATAGTCCCAGCTGCTCTGGAGGTTGAGGCAAGAGGGTGACTTGAGCCCAGGAGATGGAAGGTGCAGTGAGCGTCAGTGATTACACCACTGCACTCCAGCCTAGAGGTACAGAGAAACCCTGTCTCAAAACAAAAATAACTAGTTAGGCTCTGGGGCTGGGGGAAGCTGGTGTGAGGTTCATGAGCTTTCCCAGGTGTCCTGGAAAGGGCCCAGACTCACAGACTGCAGCCCTGGGCTGCCCCTTGACCTCCCAGCCTCTCCTTCCCCTCTGAAAGAACGCCTCCTTCATCCCTGTCCCCAGCCTAGGTCATAATGAAGGTGCCGTGGGATAATCTTTTTCCTTTTTGAAATTTCCTTTAAGACCACAGAGCATAAATTGCTTTCTTCACATCTGCGATTTGCTCAGACATAATCCAGCGTGTCTGTCGGGGAGGAGCGAGGGTGAGGAGCAGGATATGGAGACAAAAAGATGGGCCAGAGGTAAGTAATCAGGAAGCTGGGGAACTGGGTGCATGGGGTTTGTAAGTCCATTCTCCTTATTCTTGTGTTTGAATTTTTCCTGAATCAGGTAAATATTCACATCCTGCAATTGTACTTGCCCAAACAACACATACAGGCGTCTTCCCCCACAAGATCCAAGCAATCCGCATTCACACAGGGCCACCGTAGCGCTCCGTTCAGAATTTGTATTTCCCTGTGTCCTACACTCCAGGCTACAAACAATAAAAGCTAGTGACATATGGACCACCTGCCAGCTTCAGTTCTGAGCACTGCACAGGTTTGGTGTCAGTTCACCTTCATAGCAGTCCTACAAGGCGGGTAGTGTTACCCCGTTTTACAGGAGAGGCACAAAGTGGACGCAGGACCTTCCCAGCATCACATGGCGTGTTCGTGGTGAGACTGGAATTCACACCCGACTCTGTCCCCAGAGTGTGTGTTCTTCAGCCCGCTGCTGTGGCCACCTCCCAGGGGAGGACAGCCTGCTGGGAACAGCTAAGCCCAGTGAAGTGCAGTGGGGCACGAGGCAGGCAGTGCTCGTCACACAACTTCAACAGGTGGATTTTGCCAGAAAAGGGGATGAAGGGAGGCCCAAAAGACAGATGAGCAAGACCAGGGAGGTAGGAAAGTACGAGGAGGGCACTTGGGACAGCAGGTGGACAGAGGACGTGCGTTACTGCCTGGCTTCAGAGCGACGAGGCGTGGCCATGGCCACAGGTGCAGCATGAAAGCAGGTCCCCCGTGCCCTAGGAAGGCCAGCTTGGGAGACATGATCTCACAGCCCCGTTGGTCCTGACCCTTCCCCAGCTACCGACGAGGTAAAGCCTCCCCAGGGACTGATATAAAAAAGCGAAGGAAAGAAAACACACGGCCGGGTGCGGTGGCTCAAGCCTGTAATCCCAGCACTTTGGGAGGCCGAGGCAGGCGGATCACGAGGTCAGGAGATCGAGACCATCCTGGCTAACACAATGAAACCCCGTCTCCACTAAAAATACAAAAAAATTAGCCGGGCGTGGTGGCGGCGCCTGTAGTCCCAGCTACTCGGGAGGCTGAGGCAGGAGAATGGCGGGAACCCGGGAGGCGGAGCTAGCAGTGAGCCGAGATCGCGCCACTGCACTCCAGCCTGGGCGACAGAGCGAGACTCCGCCTCAAAAAAAAAAAAAAAAAAAAAAAAAAGAAAACACACGTGGGCACACCCATTCTGGAGTTGCCAGCCTGGGACCTGAGGGAGGCTCCCCAGGCCACGTGCAGAGAAGCTACATGAGGGGACACTGCTTCCCTAAGGGGAGGAGAACGTTCTTACTGATTCATGGAGATACACATCAGGCTCTGTCACCCCAGCTGGAGTACAGAGGTGCGGTCATAGCTCACTGCAGCCTCGACCTCCTGGGCTCAGGTGATCCTCCTGCCTTCAGCCTCCTGAGTAGCTGGGATAACAGGTGTGTACCACCACAACCAGCTAATTTTTTAACTCTTGTAGAGATGAGGTCTCACTATGTCGCCCAGACTGGTCTTGAATCCTGAGCTCAGGCGATCCTCCCACCCCAGCCCCACTAAGTGCTAGGATATAGGTGTGAACAAAATGCCAGCTGACATGTGACATTGTTTATTACTGCATCCAGGCAGGTGGGCCCTTTTGAAAGGGCATCACTTAATCTTCAGTTACTCAACATGAGGTATGGATTTTGCCTCCCTTCACCCGCTTCTCCGGCAGAGAAACCAGAAATCAAAGATCAGGTTGCCCTGAGTTACACAGCGACTTCACTGGACCTGGGTTCAAAGTGGGTCCATCGCTTCCAAACCTTTCTCTGGACCCAGACTCCCTGACAGCCTCAGAGGGGTTCAGGCATCAGGGCCACACGGTGGCTGGGGGTTTCAGAGGAAAGAGGAAAATAACATGCGTGGCTTGGTCACCGTTGGGGTGGATGTGAGTCACATCAGGATTTCAGGCTCCGTTTGGCTCTGGGCACTGGTTATTTCCTGGAAATGAGGCTACAAAGCCCTCTGAATGTTCTCTCCTTCAGGCCCTTGATGGGATAGGAATGAGGTTTGCAGGCTCGGTAATGCCATGCCAGCCCACCTTGTCCACAGGGACCATTCCTTTCCCATGTCGTCTGGGGAAGAAGATCCTCTGCCATAGGCAATGGCTTACAGGGTGGCCTGGGACATCCGCAGCCTTCGGCTGGGTCCAGCCGTGAAGCACTCTTCTTCCCAACTCTCCCTGCTGCTTCCGGCGTGCGACATTCATCTTTCCCTTCCCGAGTTAACGCTTAGTTCTGTCTTGGCCACTTTGGCACCTTCCCATCTCCTCGGTCTCAGTCTCCACAGCACTTGGTCGCCTCAGCCTTGCTCGTACGAGTGAAGAACTTGAGCCACATTCCTTTGAAGAAGGAGAGTCAGATGTGGGCAAAAAAAAAAGAGCATGAAATGTCTAAAAAACTTCCATAACAAAAAGCCATCTCTGGCATCTGGAAGAATTCACACTCGAAAGATGGTTCCTGCTTAGTTCCTCTCGGGCTTACACTTTTTTATTACTATGATTTTATTCTTCAGGGTTGTGGGAATCTGCATCTTGACTTGGACCTGCCCTGTGTGCAGGATGTAAAGGGCTGATGTGCCTGGACTCCTGCCTCTGCATTTGTGCAGCGCTCCCGTGCCGGGAACACAACCCAGGAACGAGGACTTCCGTGCGACGGTGCCCCAGCCACCACCGCGCCTCCCGCAGAAGCCAGGGCTGGGCCTTGAGGTCAGCGGTAAAGCCCAGGACACAGGCAGCGACCCTGGACAAGCAGGGCAGGTCCAGGCGATGGGAGGCGTGCCGCATTTCTCCATCCTGAAGTTCTTCTTGGTTTTTCTCCTAAGTACTGACGTCAGGATGATCCGGCAGCTTTGAGGAGCCATCTGGCCCTTTAAGCAAGAAGCCAGTTAGCCTTTCTCATCCCACTGTCACGCCTGGGCACTCCCATGGGGCCAGCTGCAGGGGATGGGGGGAGGCTGGCTCCAAGGGGACTGACCTGTCTCAGGGGAGGCTGCCTCTGGCTTCACTGCTCCTCCTTGAGCACAGCCTTTATGGGGTCTACAGGGCAGTGGGGGACAGGACGCTGGTCCTGCAGAATGGCAAAGAACCGGCTCTCCATTTCAGGGCAAAGCGGGGCCCGGATTGTGGGAACCGTGGCCTCAAACATGAAGGCAGGAGGGCAAGGGGACTAGGGGACCGCGTGAGGCCCGACGTGCACACAGCAGGGCCCAGCACCCATGGTTTCATTCCGTCGGCCTTGGCCAGCTGGCTCCTGCTTGGGAACTTGCTGGGCGGTGTCTGCCGGAAGTCGGTGGCATATCCTCAGGGGCTGTGAGGAAACCCTCCTATCATTTGTCCTAAAGCCTAGAATCTTGAGAACAGGACCATCACCCTTATAGAGGTCATGCCACTCTGACCAGACCCTATTCCAAGGGCCATTTCCTGCGTCTAAAATCCTCCATGGGTGTAGAAACCAGCTAGAGACAGGGGCACTGAGGCCTGCAGTGGGAGCTCTCCTGGAGACGTGAGGGCATTGCTGGCCTCTTCACGCTCCCAAGACCCCCTCCAGCCCTCACAGAGGCCTCTGGGCCTGCCTTCCTGAAAGGGCCACTCCGGGCAGGGCTGTGGTGCCCACCCCCAAGAAGTCAGATGCCAACCATCAGATTGTTTCTGCTTGAGGAGGGAAAAAAAGCCCAGATGCCAATCCACCAGCCTCATCATCTGGGGCCGCATCATCCTCCTGCAGGGATGGTCTCTTTTTTCTTTTTCTTTATTTATTTATTTATTTTTTATTTTTTTGAGACGGAGTCTCATTTTGTCACCCAGGCTAGAGTGCAGTGACGCAATCTCAGCTCACTGCAACCTCCGCCTTCCGGGTTCAAGCTTTTCTCCTGCCTCAGCCTCCCGAGTAGATGGGATTACAGGTGTCTGCCATCACGCCCGGCTAATTTTTTGTATTCTTAGTAGAGACGGGGTTTCACCATGTTGGTCAGGCTGATGTCGAGCTCCTGACCTCAGGTGATCCACATGCCTCAGCCTCCCAAAGCGGTGGGATTACAGGCCTGAGCAACCACGCCCGGCCAGGATGGTCTCTTGAATGAGAACTTTTTCTCCCTGCCTGTTAGTCACTGTGACAAAGGGGACCCAGGGAGACTGGAGCCCAACACTGGATTCTTTGTCAGGATGTCACGTCATGGGGTTCAGGCTGCAGCATGCAAGCCATCGCTGGCTCCAATATCCCTGAACTCTCCTACACGGACTAAACGTCACAAAAGGCCCTTGAAGAGTCCCCAGGCAGCCTCCACAGCGAGATAGCATTTTGATCTCCATTGCCTCCCACCCAAAACAGGTAGCCTGCTTTCCTTCTCCTGTCCCCTCATTGACTGCAAGCCCCTTGAGGGCAGGGCATGTGTCTGTTCTTTCTTTTGGGTCCCCTGCACACCCAGTCGAGCGTGCCCGTACACATGTTGACCTTGCCAAGTGATCAGCACTGATTTGAGGACTTGCAGGGCTCCCAGGGCTTTGTATTCCAGGACCTTCTTTTCCGCAGCTGGCACAGTTCCAGCCCATGTCATTGGAAATGTGTCGAGCCTTGAAATATTAGCACGGACATCCGTTATGACTCCAGCTTCCCCTGTGGGCGGGACAGGTCAGAGCAAGCCTACGCTGTGGCTACCTGATGTCAAGGGGAATCCCATTTGCTGCCTCTGTGAAATTCCTTGTTTCCAGGCCAGGGTCCAGGACAGCAGGGTCTGCTGCAGCCTTAGCTGCCTTGGTGCTGGGCCTGACTGCATCTCCAGTGCAAGCAGTTGGCAGGGAAGCAGCTGGGGCTTGACCCCAGAGCCTCAGGAACCTGTGTGAGGATCCAACCGCAGCCTCCTCTCCTCTCCTCACTCCCCTACTCTGAAATCTCCACACAGGTCCTCTGGTGCTCTTCAAACTTGTATTTCCTCCCAGGGGCACACAAGAGGCCTGATAAGTCTCCTTCTTTACTTCCAGGGAAACAGTACCGACTTCGGTGAGGAGGCAAACGCTCCGAATCTACTGCAGGTGTTAGTTCTGCAGAGGAGCCTTTCTGCTTAAGGGCTCATCTGATGTTCTGGAAACTTGCCAGGTACTGAAATCCAGCCAGTCTTCCCGAAGATTCCTCCTCTCCTCTGAGTGCATGTGTGTGTGCGCGCGCGTGCGTGTGCGTGTGTACAGCCACACAACCCGACTCTGTGTTAACGCGCACACAGGCCCTGGCCAAATGTGAGGGTCTCCATGTTACGAAGGAAATGAGTCAACAACTTCAGCATTTTTGTTTCCCTCTGAGGCTTGCAAAGAAGGTGTTAAGAGCACAAGATTTAAATCATAAACTTTATTAAAAGCCAAACAGCCCAATGTGCGATTCTTGCCAGCTTGGACAGAGTCTTTGGGGTAATGCTACACTGAGCTAATCCAGAAGGAATCGAGTGGGGGAAGATGGCAGGGTGGGGGTGAACCCACCGTCCAGCCAGGACAGGCAGAGTGAGGCACAGGCCCGACACAGCCACTCACCCGGTGGCCAGAGCAGGGTGGCGCAAGAACAGTCTAAACTGTTCTTGCTTCTACTGTCCTCATATTGTTTCCTTAGCAAATGGAGCCTCCTTCATGCCTAAAGAGCCCAGAGCAAGGCAGGGGAGGGAGGGCCAACTCCTGCAAGACTGAGAACTGGCCAGAATTGCCCATTTGCTAGACTAGCAGAGAGCCAAGTCCCAGTGGGTCCTCCCCAACAAAGAGCACCCGTTCCTTACCCCCCAACCCAGAGGCACCCTTTCTCCTCCAAACATAAGATGCTGCTCCAGCAGGGGCAGGGACGGTGTCAGCCTCCCACAAGACACACACGGGATAGTCCTGCTTGTAAGGGCGCCACACCCAGGTCAGGAATCAGAATGAAGACACGACTGCGCAGTGAGCACGGGCCTCCAGACAGGACCCGGCGTGGCAGACCTGCCAGAGAAGCTTTCACAGTGCAAAGAGCCGGCTCCACCTCCACCCAGACTGGGCTCCTCGACTCCCCACAAGTGCCCTGCCACCTCAGGCACCTCCCCCCACACCCACTCAGCGTCACCCCCTCCCCCGGCAGTTCAACTCCGGAAGGCTTGAATTGATGACATTTCTGCACCATGAGAGGCTCTTGAGATTCTGCATCACTGAACTTGCATCTCATCCCCACCATCCGACATAAGCTTGCAAGGACAGGACCTTGTGGCACCTGGGACAGGGACTGCCCCATCCTACCTGTGACAAAGCCCTCCCTCTGTGGAGCTGGCATCTCTGATTTCCTTGGCCTGAGGGAGGCAGTGAAGATGAAGGAAGGAGGGAGGGTGCCTTGGTGGTGGGCACAGCTTTGTGTTGGTCGTTCTCTGGCCACCGAGACTTCAGTGGCCAAATGGCTTCAGGAGACCCACTGGTCTTTCCTGTTTTAACAAAAGTATTGGTACTAGCATTAGGTGTTAAAAATTATCAGCACAGCTTGGGACTGGCCACAGAATTCTTCTGAATCTCCCCAGGATAACCTCGATAACCTCATGAGAGCATGGATGCTTTGCCCAGAATCTGCAACCTAGGAAGGTCTGTGGCACGCAGCGGGCCCTGAGCGACTTCACCTAAAACCTTTAGGTTCATTCCCCACCCGCGTGTGTATGTAGCTGTCTCTGTGGACAGTGATTAAATAGTCTTGACTGGATATCAGGGTCTGCAAAACTGGGCGTCTGTTCAGCGAACTACCTCTTCCTGAGTTCCTCCTAATTCCTGTCCCTTAACAGCAAGAGACACGAGGCAGCTCACACAGGCTGGAGGGGCTGCTCGCTCTTGCATTCGGCCGCTGGCAGAATACGCCGCTTCCAGAGGCGGCAGCAGGGAAAGAAACGCTCCCCCTGCCCTCCCTCGGCGCCCTGGCCCCTCACCCGCCCCGCCTCACCTCACCCCCCTCACCCGCCCCGCCTCACCTCACCTCACCCCCCTCACCCACACCCGCCTCACCTCACCCGCCCCGCCTCGCCCCGCCTCGCCTCACCCGCCTCACCTCACTCGCCCCGCCTCGCCTCACCCCCCTCACCCGCCCCGCCTCGCCTCACCCGCCCCGCCTCACCTCACCCGCCTCGCCTCACCCGCCCCGCCTCACCTCACCCCCCTACCTGCCCCCGCCTCACCTCACCCGCCCCGCCTCGCCCCGTCTCGCCTCACCCGCCTCACCTCACTCGCCCCGCCTCACCTCACCCCCCTCACCCGCACCCGCCTCACCTCACCTCACCCCCCTCACCCGCACCCGCCCCACCTCACCTCGCCCCACCTCACCTCACCCCCCTCACCCGCCCCCGCCTCACCTCACCCGCCCCGCCCCGCCTCACCCGCCCCCGCCTCACCTCACCCGCCCCGCCCCGCCTCACCCGCCCCGCCTCATCTCACCCCCCTCACCCGCCCCGCCTCACCTCACCCCCCTCACCCACACCCGCCTCACCTCACCCGCCCCGCCTCGCCCCGCCTCACCTCACCCGCCTCGCCTCACCCGCCCCGCCTCACCTCACCCCCCTACCTGCCCCCGCCTCACCTCACCCGCCCCGCCTCGCCCCGTCTCGCCTCACCCGCCTCACCTCACTCGCCCCGCCTCGCCTCACCCCCCTCACCCGCCCCGCCTCGCCTCACCCGCCCCGCCTCGCCTCACCCACCCCGCCTCACCTCACCCCCCTCACCCGCACCCGCCTCGCCTCGCCTCACCCCCCTCACCCGCACCCGCCTCGCCTTGCCTCACCCCCCTCACCCGCACCCGCCTCGCCTCGCCTCACCCCCCTCACCCGCACCCGCCTCGCCTCGCCTCACCCCCCTCACCCGCACCCGCCTCGCCTCGCCTCACCCCCCTCACCTGCCCCCCCTCGCCTCACCCGCCCCGCCTCACCTCAACCCCCTCCCCCGCCCCGCCTCGCCTCACCCCCCTCACCCGCCCCGCCCCGCCTCACCCGCCCCGCCTCACCTCACCCCCCTCACCCGCCCCGCCTCACCTCACCCCCCTCACCCGCCCCGCCTCACCTCACCCCCCTCACCCGCCCCGCCTCACCTCACCCCCCTCACCCGCCCCGCCTCACCTCACCCCCCTCACCCGCCCCGCCTCACCCCCCTCACCCGCCCCGCCTCACCTCACCCCCCTCACCCGCCCCGCCTCACCCCACCCTCACCCCCCTCCTCACCCGCGCCTGCCTCACCCGCGCCCACCCTTGCCCGCTAATTGCCAGTTGGGCTCTGGGGGGTGCATCTCCAACCCCAAACCTGTCAGGCCCTTGCCCAGAGCTGCCCGTGTTTTCTTTCTCTTCTATTTTTTCCTATGCTTAAAAAGATCCCACCACAAAAATGTTTTCTTCTCTTCCTCCACTTGTAGCGACTGGGATCAGGAAACCGCAGGGTGGAAATTGCGGGGGCCTGTGGCCCAGAGTTCTCCGTATTCGGGTGCTGATCAGGACGGGTTTCAAGATTGGAAGGAATTTCTCCTGGGTCTCCAGGACACAAAATCGCGGCTGTCTGCAGCTGGGCTGGGCTGGTGGAGGAGTTTCCTGACCCAAGCCCCATGATTGACGTTCTGTGTCCCTCACTCGCTTTTGTTGAGATGCCCTTTGAGGTTTGCTGGTGTGTGTTTTGTCTCAGGTTTGCGCCAGTCACTGCACTGTCAGGGACTGGAGTTACCGAACAAGCCTGGGCCAGCCGGCCCCCACCTTGCCACCTCCCGCCACTGGCACCCATGTGGACCTAAGGTAGCTAGAGACAGCAAGTGAGGGGCAGGGAGGAAGGGCGAGTTATTGTTTGATGGGTAGAGTTGTTAGGGGTGATGGGCAAAGTTTTGGGTACAGATTGTGGTCATGGTTCCACAACATCGTGAATGAATTTAGTGCCACAGCATTAAATGTATTCACGGTGTGTACTTGTGTACTTCTGAATGGCTAAGATGATAAATATTATGTACATTTTACCACAATAAAAAATTAATGGATTCTGGCCAGGCATGGTGGATCACCCCTGTAATCCCAGCACTTTGGGAGGCCGAGGCAGGCAGATCACTTGAGGTCAGGAGTTCAAGACTAGTCTGGCCAACATGGCGAAACCCCGTCCCTACTAAAAATACAGCCCAGTGTGGTGGCACATGCCTGTAATCCCAGCTACTCGGGAGGCTGAGGCAGGAGAATCCCAGGAGGCGGAGGCTGCAGTGAGCCAAGATGGCACCACTGCACTCCAGCCTGGGTTACAGAGTCTCAAAAAAAAAAAAAAATTAATGAATTATAAAAGCCAGTTTGCCAGCCTGGCACCAAGACCTCTCCCCCGACAGACCCCTGGCCCAGCACCCCAGGCCTACCGGCGCTGGTGCCCACCCTGGGCTGGGTTGAGGGTGGTGTCCCTGGGCTGTTGAGAGGCTCCTGGCCCATTCCCGGCCCAGCCCTTCCTGCAGTCGGGAGGCAGCACCTCCCCAGCCCTGCAGACCCAGGCTGTCTAGCCACTGTGTTGGCTCCCTCCCGCCCAGTCAATAAGCATCTCTGAACATGTGTTCTGTTTTCTGAATGGGGAATAGGGCACAAGGAGGTTGAGTAAATGACTTTTTATTCGATCTGTTTGATTGAAAGCACAAACCTCCTGAGAAACTCATTTTATATAAGAATAAAAGAGGCGGGGCGCGGTGGCTCAAGCCTGTAATCCCAGCACTTTGGGAGGCCGAGACGGGCGGATCACGAGGTCAGGAGATCGAGACCATCCTGGCTGACACGGTGAAACCCCGTCTCTACTAAAAATACAAGAAAATTAGCCGGGCGCCGTGGCGGGCGCCTGTAGTCCCAGCTACTGGGGAGGCTGAGGCAGGAGAATGGCGCGAACCCGGAGGGGCGGAGCTTGCAGTGAGCCGAGATCGCGCCACTGCACTCCAGCCTGGGGCACAGAGCAAGACTCTGTCTCAAAAAAATAAAAATAAAAAATAAAAAAAAAGAATAAAAGAAAGGCTGCTTTCAATTAAGGGCACCGCAGGAGGGCAGTGGGAGTCACCCCAGCTTCCCTCCGATGAAAAGAATCCCCTCCACGCGTGCATCCTCTCTGCCTCGTGAAGGCAGTCTTTTTTTTTTTTTCGAGACAGAGTCTTTCTGTCACCCAGACTAGAGTGCAGTGGCACGATCATATCTTGACCTCCTGGACTCAAGCAATTCTCATGCCTCAGCCTCCCTAGTAGCTGAGATGACAAGCACGTGCCACCATACCCAGATAATTTGTTTTGTGCTTTTTGTAGAGACGGGGTTTCACCATGTTGCCCAGGCCGGTCTCAAACTCCTGGCCTCAAGTGACCTCCTACTTCAACCTCCCAAAGTACTAGGATTATAAGTGTGAGCCACCATGCCCAGCCCAGTTCTATTTTTGAACAGATTTTTATGTTAAAAAAGGCTTCCTTAAAGACTCATGGATGATTAGAGCAGTAAAGGATCTTAGAAATAATCCTGTCCAGTCTCTTCATTCTAAACACAAGGAGGCCTCAAAATATGTGACCATGTGTTCAAGGTCACATGGCTATGCATGGCAGCACCTGGACCCTGCTCCTCGGCTCCAAGCTCCCTCCAGTAGCATGCAAAAGATCTCGGAGCTGGGGCACCCTGGCCCCAGGTGACCTGGACACCCGCTAGTTTGTTCCCCCTACAGCCAGTTCTTCCTCCTGCCTTAGCCCTGACAATGTGCTCCCCCGCTCTGGGAAACTCCTTGTCCACAGGAAGTGAAGAGCGTGTCTTCCTGAGACTGACCCAAGAGCTGGGCAAGTACCACTGGCCATAGGCAGACCCTGAATGCCATCCCACAGCCCATTTGTACCTCAACAAGCATGAATCTTTTCTATCAGAAATAATAGCAAAGGTCAATACCATTTGCTCCAGCTAGAACTGAGTTCCCCATTGGGACCTCCTACAGAAGCTGCATCTCACATTTTATTTAATAAGCTGATGTCGTCTGGTGGAAACAGCAAAAGACTGTGCGATGCTTCCAACTGATAACATCACTCAGATTCTAAAATTCAGCAACTACAAAGTGTAGACATGAGCCTTTGGGGATGAAGATCAGGATTCACTCATTCCCCATTTTGGAGTCATAAACTGTATCTGCTGCCTCGTAAGTACCAAATCCAATGAATGCATCTGACAAAAATGCTCATGTGCGTTCAACTTCATTCACAACCTCCGAAAATGGCTTGAGAAAAAGCCCAAGACTTGGAAATAACTTTCTTTCTTTCTTTTTTTTTTTTTTTTTTGAGGTAGAGTTCCGCTCTTGTCGCCCAGGCTGGAGTGCAATGGTACAATCTCCGCTTACTGCAACGTCTGCCTCCCAGGTTCAAGCAATTCTCCTGCCTCAGCCTCCCGAGGAAATAACTTTCAAAAGTAACTTACCAATCCAACTATAACGCATCTGAAATACTTTTTTTTTTTTTTTTTTTTGGCAGTGTTTCACTCTTGTCGCCTAGGCTGGAGTGCAGTGGTGTGATCTCAGCTCGCTGCAACCTCCCCCTCCTGGGTTCAAGAGATTCTCCTGCCTCAGCCTCCCCAGTAGCTGGGATTACAAGCATGCACCACCATGCCCAGCTAATTTTTGTATAGTAGAGTAGAGACAAGGTTTCACCATGTTGGCCAGGCTAGTCTCAAACTCCTGACTTCAAGTGATCTGCCCACCTCGGCCTCCCAGAGTGCTGGGAATATAGGCATGAGCCACTGCTTCCGGCCTGAAGTACTTTTGAAGGAGCTATTATGTGACTGAAAAATAAGAAAAAATATTTGCACATTGAATTTAACTTCACGCATGAAGAATCACACAGTTTTCCTGATAGTTTTGGTATGGATGTGGGTGACTGCCTGAGTGGAAGGACTGCTGCACAGGTATATGGCACTCGCCTGCTCAGCCTTACACACCCTCCCATTCCAATAGGTCATTTGGCAGAAAAGAAAATGACTCTAATTTGGAATTATTTATTTTTAATCAACCCATATTGGGTCCTAGTATTTAATACTTCCTTTTCAAAGTATCTAGAAATACCTTAATAATTTCCCCTGGATTTTTTGCTGGAGATTAACATTAATAGCACGAAAGTAAAGAGAAAACATGGCCGGGCATGGTGGCTCATGCCTGTAATCCCAGCACTTTGGGAGGCCGAGGCGGGCGGATCATGATGTCAGGAGATCAAGACCATCCTGGCTAACACGGGGAAACCCCTTCTCTACTGAGAATACAAAAAAATTAGCCGGGCGTGGTGGCGGGTGCCTGTAGTCCCAGCTACTCGGGAGGCTGAGGCAGGAGAATGGCGTAAACCCAGGAGGCGGAGCTTGCAGTGAGCCGAGATCACGCCACTGCACTCCAGCCTGGGTGACAGAGCGAGACTCTGTCTCAAGAAAAAAATAAAATAAAAGAGAAAACATTTGTTGGTATTTTAGCCCCTAGAGCAAAGGTTGGCAATTTTTTTCTGTAAAGGGCCAGAGAGAGAGCAAATATTTTAGCCAGGGCCAGATTCACAGGCAGTCACACAGGACTCTGGGTTTAGGGGCCACACTTGGTTTAATGCTCAACTGTTGCCATCGTGGAATTCTTAATATTTTTTTTAAACAAGGGGCCCTACATTTGCATATCGTATCTCAAATTATTGGCCAGTCTTGATTTTAGCGTATGAAACCTATACGGTCTCCGATGCCAGTATCAGAGTGCTAAAGCAACATATAAAAGATGGCACTGTTGCAATAAAACTATCGGTGCACACTGAAATTTGAATTTCATGTAATTCTCACGTCATGAAATATTATTCTTAAAACATTTTTTTCCAACCACTTCAAAATATAAGACATTTTAGCTTGCAGCCTGTACAAAAATAGGTACTGAGCTGGATTTGATGGGGAGGCGTAGCTTGCCAACCCCTGCCTTTAAAGAAATATTTGGGAATACCATAATTTTCCTCCTGTTGCAATTCTGCATGGTGGCCCAGACTCCTGGGGACCTACCAAGCCTGCTCTGCACAGTTTGTGCTAACATGCTGCCCCACTGGGGCACAGGAATGAGGTGTTAGCAGTAACCAAGAGTTGCATGTGTCTACACTGTTGTGAGAGGTGGGAAATGTACCTGTGGCAGCACCGGTTCCTGTGACAGCCTGGACCTGACCCACATGATGGCAGTAGAGACAAAAGTCCAGCCATTTACTCCCTTCCCATTCCTCTCTCACTATACAGAGTCACTGTGGTCTCCGAGGTTATGATCCTGGTTCTCCTCCTCTGCCTGAGCAGACTCAGCAGCAAAACACACATGGCCGAGTCCTTCACCAGAGCCTCTCTGCATGGACCCCACGGTGCTTTCCTGGGGAATGAGGTTGGATGCTAGAAACCCAGCCTGACTCCTGCGCTCCAAGGCTCCAGAACACTCAGAAAGCCTCTCTGAAAAGCCCCCTTGAGCAGATGCCTTCAAGGTCTAACCGGCTCAGGAGGGTCACCAGAGCCCCACGATGCTGGCTCAGAGAACCTGGGTAACGGAAAGGAGAAGCAGCTTTTCCCACTCACTGCCTCTGACACAAGCTCATTCTCCACAGTCATGTGAGTTTCCCAAACACCTTCCTCCCTCTGGCGTGTCTCTCTCAAGCCTCAGTCCAGTGCATGTGATTTATGAAAGGCCGTGAGGTCAGGCCCACTCACGGCAACAGCCCCGGCCCCTTCCCCAGCCTCTAACCCGTTCTTCTTCAGTGACGCTTTCCGTGGCTCCTTCCTGATTTGCTCATCCCCAGAGATGGATGACCAGGGTTGCGAGCGCTGGTGTCTGAGTTCATTCCAGATGCGGGCTTGAAACTGAAGGAGCCAAGTCAGCCCCCTAAGGAAGGTTATAATTGCTGAAGGAAATAATGAGGAGGGAGGTGGATGGACGGGCTATGGCTAAGAGATTGTGTGTCTTGGGACCTTGGCAACTCAAACTTCTCCACAAAAGCAGAGAAGGAACAAGGAGAAAGTCAGTGGCAGCTGGACCCCAAGCTCACCAGCACCCCAGCAGTGACTGTGTCTAAAGCAAGGTCATCCACATAGATGACTGCAGTGAGAGTGGCTACTCAGCTGCAAAGTAAGAATGAGCTCTCATTATTAGTGGCTGTTTTAAAATCATTTAACAATCTGGGCTAAGGGCTGTTGAGAATATAAAACGGTGTGAGCCAAGGAACTTAGCATCTGGTTAGAAAGGTAAAACGAATTCATAAATACACATTTAATGCAAATAAAAGGCCATATGTGATAGGTTCATAATGAACTTATTCGACAAGCCTGTATTGAGTGCCGACTGTGTGCTAGACTTAAGTTCCTTTTTAAATTTGTTTTTACTTATTTTTAATTGACAAATAATAATTGTACATATTTATGGGATATATGAGA
This sequence comes from Macaca nemestrina, assembly GCF_043159975.1. Lineage (NCBI taxonomy): Eukaryota > Metazoa > Chordata > Mammalia > Primates > Cercopithecidae > Macaca > Macaca nemestrina. The sequence goes on along the minus strand of NC_092134.1, from coordinate 141,798,120 downwards.
TATTTTGATCTCTCTGTATGTTATAGAAAGATTCAATCAATCTGAATAACATTCCCTCACCTGACTAACATCATTTTTTTATGTGTGGCTAGAACATTAAATATCTATTTTTAGTAATTTGAAATATACACTATTATTGAGGTCACTGTGCAGAACAGTCACCAATACTTATTCCTCCAGTCTAACTGAAACTTTCTATCCTTTAATCAACCTCTTCCATTTCCCAATCCCTCCCCCTCATATTCCCAGCCCTGCCACTCTTTGCTTCTATGAGATCAACTTCTTTAGATTCCATATGTAAATGAGATTATACAGTCTTGTCTTTCTGCCCCTGGTTTATTTCACTTAGCATAATGCCCTCTGGTTCCATCCATGTTGTCACAAATGACAGAATGTCCTTCTTTTTAAAGGCTGAATAGTATTCCATTGTGTATATATGCCACATTTTCTTTATCCAGTCATCTGTTGATGGACATTTAGATTACTTCTATATTTTGGCAATTGTGAACAATGCTGAAATGAATGTGGGAGTGCAGATATCTCTGCAACATATCAATTTCAATTCCTCTGGATATATACCCAGAAACGGGATTGCTAGATCATATGGTAATTCTATTTTTATGTTTTTGAGGAACCTTCATACTGTTTTCCAAAATGGCTGTACTAACCTACATTCCCATCGACAGTGTACAAGGGTTACCTTTTCTCCACAGCCTCACCACTAATTATCATTTGTCTTTTTGATAATAGGCATTCTAACATGTGTGAGGTGATGTCTCATTTTGTTTTTAATTTGCATTTCCCCGATGATTAGAGGTGTTGAGCATTTAAAAATATGGCCGAGCGCGGTGGCTCATGCCTGTAATCCTAGCACTTTGGGAGGCCGAGGTAGGCAGATCACTTGAGGTCAGGAGTTCAAAACCAGCCTGGCCAATATGGTGAAACCCTGTCACCACTAAAAATATAAAAAAAATTAGCAGGGCGTGGTGGTGCACACCTGTAATCCAAGCTACTCAGGAGGCTGAGGCAGGAGAATGGTTTGAACCCAGGAGGTGAAGGTTTCAGTGAGCCGAGATCGCACCACTGCACTCCAGCGTGGGCGACACAGTGAGATTCTGTCCCAAATAAAAAAAAAGAAAAGAAAAAGAAAAAAGAAAAAGAATGCCACCAGAGGATACTATATCTAGCAAAATTACCCTTCATAAATGAAGGATAAATAAAGTCTTTTTCAGACAAACAATAGCTGAGGGAATTCATCACCACTAGGTCAACCTGACAAGAAATGCTCAAAGCAGTACTATACTTAGAAGCAAAGGACAACAGTTACCATCATGAAAACACATAAAAGTATAAAACTCGGCCGGGCACAGTGGCTCACACCTGTAATCTCAGCACTTGGGGAGGCCAAGGCAGGCAGATCATGAGGTCAGGAGATCAAGACATCTTGGCTAACACGGTGAAACCCCATCTCTACTAAAAAAATATGAAAAAATTAGCCGGGTGTGGTGGCAGGCACCTGTAGTCCCAGCTACTCAGGAGGCTGAGACAGGAGAATGGCATGAACCCAGGAGATGGAGCTTGCAGTAAGCCAAGATCACACCACTGCACTCCAGCCTGGGTGACACAGCGAGACTCCGTCTCAAAAAAAAAAAAAAAAAAAAAGTATAAAACTCACTGGTAAACTAAACACATAAATGAGAAAGAGAAAAGACTCAAGTAGTGTCACTACAGAAAACCACCAAACCATAAGGACAAACAATAAAAGAAAAAGGAGCAAAGAACATATAAAACAACCAGAAAACAACTAACAATATGACAGGAACAAAACCTCACATAGCAATAATAACCTTGAATGTAAATACTCCACTTAAAGATATAGATTGGCTGAATGGATTTTTTAAATGATCCAACTATATGCTGCCTACAAAAAACACACTTTACCTGTAAAGACACATAAAGACTGCAAGTAAAGGGATGGAAAAAGATATTCTATGCAAATGGAAACCAAAAACAAGCTGAAGTAGCTATACTTATATCAGATAAGACAGATGTTAAGTCAAAAACAGTAAAGAAAATTAAAAGGCAAAAAAAGTCATTATATAATGATAAAGGGATCAATCCAGCAAGAGGATGTAACAATTCTAACTATATGCACCTAACACTACAGCACCCAGAGTCATAAAGCAAATATTACTAGATCTAATGAGAGAGATAGACTCCAGTACAATAATAGTGGGGGACTTTGTTACCCCACTCTCATCATTCAACAGATCATCTAGAGAGAAAATTTAAAAAGAAACATTAGATTTAAGCTGGACTTTTGGCTAAATAGACCTAAAGATATTTACAGAACATTCTATGTAATAACTTCAGAATACACATTCTTCTCATCAGTACATGGAACATTTTCCAGGATAGACCATATGGTAGGCCACAAAACAAATCTCAACAAATTTTTAAAAATCTAAGTCATATCAAGTATCTTCTTAGACCACAATAGAATAAAACTAGATAGCAATACCAAGAGGAACTTGGGAAACTATAAAAATACATGGAAATTAAACAACATGCTCCTGAATGATACTTAGGTCAGTGAAGAAATTAAGATGAAGATTTAAAAATGTATTGAAACAAATGATAGTGGAAACACAACATACCATACCTGTGGGATACAGCAAAAGCAGTCCTAAGAGAAACATTTATAGCAATAAATGCCTAAGTCAAAAACACAGAAAGATTTCAAATAAACAATCTAACAATGTACTTCAGAAACTGGAAAAGCAAGAACAAACCAAAATTAATTCCCAAAATTAGCAGAAGAATTAAATAATAAAGATCAGAGGGCTGGGCACGGTGGCTCACACCTGTAATCCTAGCACTTTGGGAGGCCGAGATGGGCAGATCACCTGAGATCGGGAGTTCAAGACCAGCCTGACCAACATGGAGAAACTCCGTCTCTATTAAAAATACAAAATTAGCTGGCATGGCAGTGCGTGCCTGTAATTCCAGCTACTCTGGAGGCTGAGGCAGGAGAATCACTGGAACCCATGAGGTGAAGGTTGCAGTGAGCCAAGATTGCACCATTGCATTCCAGCCTGGGCAACAACAGTGAAACTCCATCTCTAAAAAAAAAAAGAAAAAAAAAAAAAAAAAGACATATATATGTATATATCAGAGAAGAATAAAATAAAGACTAAAAAAATTACAAAGGATTGATGAAATGAATAGTTGGCTCTTTGAAAAGACAAACAAAATGATAAACCACTAGCTAGACTAACCAAGAAAAGAAGAGATAAGACCCAAATGAACAAAATCAGAAATGAAAAAGGAGACATTACAACTGATACCACAGGAATATAAAAGATGATCAGAGACTTTTTTTTTTGAGACAGAGTCTCATTCTGTCACCCAGGCTGGAGTGCAGTGACACGGTCTCAGCTCACTACAACTTCCACCTCCCTGGTTCAAGCTATTCCCCTGACTCAGCCTCCCAAGTAACTAGGATTACAGGGGCATGCCACCACGCCTGGCTAATTTTTTTTTTTTAAGTAGAGATAGGATTTCACCACGTTGGCCAGACTGGCCTCAAACTCCTGACCTCAGGCAATCTGCCTGCCTCAGCCTCCCAAAATACTGGAATTACAGGCATGAGCCACTGCACCCGGCCTTTCAGAGACTATTATGAACAACCATATGCTAACAAATTGGAAAACCTAGAGGAAATGGATAAATTTCCTGGAAACATGCAACCTAGCAGAGTGAATCAGGAGGAAGTGGAAAACCTGAACAGACCAATGATGAGTAGCAAGACTGAATCAATAATACAACGTTTTCTAACAAAGACAATCCCAGGACTGAGTGGATTCACTGCTGAATTCTACCAAACTTACAAAAATGAATACCAATCCTCTTTATCTAAAAATATCTCAAAAAATTGAAGAGGAGGGAATTCTCCCTAATTCATTCTACAAAGCCAGCATTACCCTGATACCCAAACCAGACAAGGACACAACAAAAAAAGAAAACTACAGGCCAATATCCTTGATTAACATAGATGCAAAAATTCTCAACAAAATATTAGCAAGCCAAATCCAACAGCACATCAAAAAAAAGATGTACCATGATTAAGTAGGATTTATACCAGGAATGCAAGGATGGTTCAACATATGCAAATCAATAAATGTGACACATCACATCAACAGAATGAAGGACGAAACCCATCTGATCATCTCAATAGATGCAGAAAATGCATTTGATAAACCTCAGCACCCCTTTATAATTAAAAAAAAAAAAACTTCCAACAAACTAGGCATACACAGAACATGCTTTAACATAATAAAAGCCATATATGGCAAATCCACAGCTAATATCATACTGAATGGGGAAAAGTTGAAAGCCTTTCCTCTAAGAACTGGAACAAGACAAGGATGCCGACTTTCACCGCTTCTATTCAACACAGAACTGGAAGTCCTAGCCAGAGCAATCAAGCAAGAGAGTGACATAAAAGGAATCCAGATTGAAAAACCAGAAATCAAATTTTCCCTCTTTGAAGATTACATGATCTTATATCTAGAAAAAACTAAAGACTGCACCAAAACTCTTAGATCTCATAAATTCCATAAAGTTGCGGGATACAAAATCAACACACAAAAGTCAATTGTGTTTCTTTTTTTTTTTTTTTTGAGACAGAGTCTCGCTCTGTCACCCAGGCTGGAGTGCAGTGGCTGGATCTCAGCTTACTGCAAGCTCCACCTCACGGGTTTACGCCATTCTCCTGCCTCAGCCTCCCGAGTAGCTGGGACTACAGGCGCCCGCCACCTCGCCCAGCTAGTTTTTTGTATTTTTTAGTAGAGATGGGGTTTCACCGTGTTAGCCAGGATGGTCTCAATCTCCTGACCTCGTGATCCGCCCGTCTTGGCCTCAGGCGCCCGCCACCTCGCCCAGCTAGTTTTTTGTATTTTTTAGTAGAGACGGGGTTTCACCGTGTTAGTCAGGATGGTCTTGATCTCCTGACCTCGTGATCCGCCCATCTTGGCCTCCCAAAGTGCTGGGATTACAGGCTTGAGCCACCGTGCCCGGCCTAAAAATCAGTAGTGTTTCTATGCACCTATAATGAACTAGCTGAGAAAAAAATCAAGAAGCCAATCCCATTTACAATAGCCAACAAAAATAAAAATACCTAGAAATAAATTTAACCAATAAGGGGAAAGACCTCTAAAAGGTAGACTCCAAAACACTGATGATAGAAACTGGAGAGGACACAAACAAATGGAAAAACATCTCATACTCATGGATTGGAAGAATTAATATTGTTAACATGACCATGTTGCCCAAAGCAATCTACAGATTCAGTGCAATCCCTATCAAAATATCAACATCATTTTTCACAGAAATAGAAAACATAGTCTTAAATTTCATACCGAACCAAAAAAGAATCAGAATAGACAAAGCAATCTTGAGCAAAAATAACAAAGCTGAATCCATCACACTATCTGACTTCAAAACATACTATAAGGATATAGTAACAAAAACAGCATAGTATTGACATAAAAACAAACACATAGATCAATGTAACAGAAGGGAGAGCCCAGAAATACACCCACATATTTACAGCCAACTGATCTTCAACAAAGCTGCCAACATCATACATTAGGTAAAGGACACCCTTCAATAAATGGTGCTGGAAGAACTAGATATTTATATGCAGAAGAATGAAACTGGACCCCTAACTCTCACCATGTACAAAAGTCAACTCAAGATGGACTACAGGCCGGGCATGGTGGCTCAAGCCTGTAATCCCAGCACTTTGGGAGGCCGAGACGGGCGGATCACGAGGTCAGGAGTTCGAGACCATCCTGGCTAACACGGTGAAACCCCGTCTCTACTAAAAAATACAAAAAACTAGCCGGGCGAGGTGGCGGGCGCCTGTAGTCCCGGCTACTCGGGAGGCTGAGGCAGGAGAATGGCGTAAAAACCCGGGAGGCAGAGCTTGCAGTGAGCTGAGATCCGGCCACTGCACTCCAGCCTGGGCGACACAGCGAGACTCCATCTCAAAAAAAAAAAAAAAAAAAAAACAAAGATGGACTACAGACTTAAACACAGCATCTAGGGCAACATAATGAGACCCCATCTTTACAAAAAAATTAAAAAATTAGGCCAGGCATGGTGGCCCATGCCTATATTCCCAGCACTTTGGGAGGCCAAGGCAGGTGGAACACCTGAGGTCAAGAGTTTGAGACCAGCCAAACCAACATGGAGAAACCCTGTCTCCACTAAAAATACAAAATTAGTCAGGCATGATGGCACATGCCCGTAACCCCAGCTACTAGGGAGGCTGAGACAGGAGAATCACTTGAACTTGGGAGGTGGAGGTTGCTGTGAGCCGAGACTGTGCCATGGCACTCTAGCCTGGGCAACAAGAGCAAAACTCAATCTCAAAAAAATAATAATAAAATAAATAAAAAATTGGGCAGGTGTGGTGGTGTGCACCTGTACTCCTGGCTACTCAGGAGACTGAGGTGGGAGAATCACTTGAGCCCAGGAGGTGGAGGCTGCAGTGAGCCATGATTGTGCAACTGTACTCCAGACTGGGTGACAGCATGAGACCAGTCTTTTAAAAAAAAAAAAAAGACTTAAACACGAGACCGGAACTATAAAACTATTAAGGGAAAACTCTTCAGAATATTGGACTAGACAAATATTTTATGGCTAAGACCTCAAAATCACAGGCAACCTAAACAAAAATAGATAAATGGGACTCTATTGAACTAAGAAGCCTCAGTACAGCAAAAGAAACAGTCAAGGTAAAAAGACAACTTCTTGAATGGGAGAAAATATTTGCAAACTACTCATCCAATAAGGGGCTAATATCTAGAATATACAAGGAACTCAACACTCAATAATAAAAAATGAATAATCTCATTAAAAATGGGCAAAGAGGCCGGGCGCGGTGGCTCACACCTGTAATTCCAGCACTTTGGGAGGCTGAGGCAGGCAGATCACTTGAGGTCAGGAGTTTGAGATCAGCCTGGCCAACATGGCGAAACCCCATCTCTACTAAAAATACAAAATTAGCTGGGTGTGGTGGTGCGTGCCTGTAATCCCAGCTACTTAGGAGGCTGAGACAGGAAAATTGCTTGAACTCGGGAGGCGGAGGTTGCAGTGAGCCGAGATCGCGCCACTGCACTCCAGCCTGGGCAATGAGAGCGAGATTCCGTCTTAAAAAATAATAATAATAAAATAAAATAATAAAAAATTAAAAATGGGCAAAGGATATGAATAGACATTTCTCAAAAGACATACAAATGGCCAACAGATATATGAAAAAATGCTCAATATCACCAACCATCAGGGAACTGTAAACCAAAACTACAAAGATATATCATCTCACCCTAGTTAGAATAGCTATTATCAAAAAGTTAAAAAAAAATAACAGATGCTAGGGAGGATATGGAAAAAAAGGGAACTCTTAAACATTGCTAGAGGTAATGTAAATTAGTACAACCACTATGGAAAGTAGTATGGAGATTTCTCAAAAAACTAAAAATAGATTTAGCATTCGATTCAGCAATACCACTATTGGGTATTTATCCAAAGGAAAAGAAGTCAGTATATCAAAGGGATACCTTCACTCACATGTTTATTGCAGCACTAGCCACAATAACAAAGGTAGGGAAACAAGCTGTATGTCCATTAACAGATGAATGAATTTAAAAATGTCGTATACACAGACGATGAAATACTATTTGGACATAAAAAGAGAATGAAATTGTGTCATTTGCAGCCATATGGATGGAACTGGAGGTCATTACGTTAAGTGAAATAAGCCAGGTACAGAAAGATAAATAATGCATGTTTTCACCCATTTGCGGGAGCTAACAAACTTGATCTCATGGACATAGAGAGTAGAATTGATAGGTACCAGAGACTGGGCAGGGTGGTCGGTGGAAGGGGAGATGAAGAGAGCTTGTTTAATAGGTACTAACATATAGTTAGATAGAAGAAATAAGGCCGGGCGCAGTGGCTCATGCCTGTAATCCCAGCACTTTGAGAGGCCGAGGCGGGTGGATCACGAGGTCAGGAGATCGAGACCATCCTGGCTAATACGGTGAAACCCCATCTCTACTAAAAAAAATACAAAAAATTAGCTGGGTGTGGTGGCGGGCGCCTGTAGTCCCAGCTACTTGGGAGGCTGAGGCAGGAGAATGGTGTGAACCTGGGAGGGGGAGGTTGCAGTGAGCTGAGATGGCGCCACTGCACTCCAGCCTGGGTGACAGAGCAAGACTCTGTCTCAAAAAAAAAAAAAAAAGAAGAAGAAGAAGAGGAAGAAGAAATAAGTTGTCATGTTTGATAGCAGAATAGGGTGACTGTATCTAGCAACAATATTATATATATTTTGAAGTAGAAGAAAGGACTTGAAATGACACCAACACATAGAAATGATAAATACTCAAGGGATAAATACCCCAAACACCCTGATGTGATCGTTACACATTCTGTGCATGTAAAAAACACTCATGTGTACTCCATAAACATATAAAATACTATGTATCAATAAAAGAAAAAATAGTTACCTAGATTTTTGGGCTAGAGAGTGACATAACAAAAGTCGCATTTAAGGAAGGATATAAACTATCAGAAGGCAGGGCTTTGTTCGGATTAGCTTCTGTGGACGATATCAAACAGAATAAACTGGAGATGAACCATTCGATCAATGATGCCTGATCGAAATAAAGTGCACAGGCTCACTTCTGAGATGGAGGTAACTTTGGCAGACAACACAAAACTTATTTTTCTTTGACGTGACTACTCAGCTTCAAAAGTTCATATACACGGCCGGGCGCGGTGGCTCAAGCCTGTAATCCCAGCACTTTGGGAGGCCGAGACGGGCGGATCACGAGGTCAGGAGATCGAGACCATCCTGGCTAACACAATGAAACCCCGTCTCTACTAAAAATACAAAAAAAAAAAAAAAAAAAATTAGCCGGGCAAGGTGGCGGGCGCCTGTAGTCCCAGCTACTCGGGAGGCTGAGGCAGGAGAATGGCGGGAACCCGGGAGGCGGAGCTTGCAGTGAGCCGAGATAGCGCCACTGCACTCCAGCCTGGGCGACAGAGCGAGACTCCGTCTCAAAAAAAAAAAAAAAAAAAAAAGTTCATATACACTTCGGCTCCCTAAAAGAGAGGAAGTTTTATGGTCAGACAGACTTGGTTTGAAATGTAATTATACCACTTGAGGCCTTGATCTCCTTGTCTGTAATAGGGGATGCTGTATAACTTCACAGGCCCTGAGGGAATCAAACAAGATGACCCATGCAGACTGCCTGGCCCGCGTCCTGGACGTCCTGGCACAGGGCAGTTGCTTCACAAGCTTACTTCCCTTCTCTTCCTTGTCTTGCAGAGTTGTGGTGGGTTTTATCCCAGTCTTCATTGTTTCTGAAATGCTTATAGATACACAGGAAGTTACAAAAATCATCCAGGTATCTTTCATCCAGTAACCTTTGGACACTGGGTTTTCTCAGCATAACGCCCTTGAGATCCATCCAAATTGTTGCATGTATCGACAATTTTTTTCTTTCTTTTTTGTGCTCAGTAGTATTCCATGATATGATGTACCAGAGTTTGTTTAACCATTCACCCACTGAAGGACATCTGGGCTTTTTCCAATTTTCACTTATTACAAATAGAACTGCTATGAACTTTTAAGTATAGATTTCTGTGTAAGCATAAGTTGTCATTTCTCTGAGGTAAATGCCCAGGTGGGCAATTCATGGATCATATAGTTAAGTCTATGTTTAGAAATTGTTTTTTAAGAAACTACCAAATTGTTTTCCAGAGTGGCTGAACCATTTTACATTTCCACTAGCAATATATGAAAGACATCGTTTCCTCACATCCTCGCCAGCATTTGGTGTTGTCACTATTTTTATTTGAGTTGTTCTAATAAATGTGTAATGATATCTTGCTGTGATTTCAAATTTCCATTTCCCCAATGGTTAACCATGAATGTCCTTTTGTTTTGTGTGCCTATCTGCAATCCATATATCCTCTTTGGTGAAATACCTGTTCATATTTTTTGCCCGTTTTCTTTTTCTTTTTTTTTTTTTTTTTTCCTGCCGCCCAGGCTGGAGTGCAGTGGCCGGATCTCAGCTCACTGCAAGCTCCGCCTCCCGCCATTCTCCTGCCTCAGCCTCCCGGGTAGCTGGGACTACAGGCGCACGCCACCTAGCCTGGCTAGTTTTTTGTCTTTTTTGGTAGAGACGGGGTTTCACCGTGTTAGCCAGGCTGGTCTTGATCTCCTGACCTCGTGATCCGCCCGTCTCGGACTCCCAAAGTGCTGGGATTACAGGCTTGAGCCACCGCACCCGGGTTTGCCCGTTTTCTAATTGGATTTTTTTTTAACTGTTGAGTCTTGAGAGTTCTTATTTTCTAGATATAAAATTTTGTCAGATATAGTTTGAAAACATTTTCTCCTAGTCTATAACCTGTCTTTTTATCCTAACAGGGCTTTTTTCTTTCTTGATTGTTTTCCTTTTATGGATCATACTTTTGGTATTAAGTCTAAGAATTCTTTATTTAGCCCTGGGTCCTAAAGATATTCCCTTGGTCATATTTTACATTTAAATCTGTGATGCATTTTAAATTATTTTTTGTGTAAAATGTGAGGTTTTGGCTGAGATTCATATTTTTAATCTATGGATGTATAATTGCTTCAGCATCATTTGTTGAAAAGACGATTTTTCCTCCATTGATTTTCTTTTGCACCTTTGGCAAAAATCAGTTGGACATTATTTGTGTAGGCCTGTTTCTGGGTTCTCTATACTGTTCCATTGACCTGTCTGTCCTTCCTTAAGACATTTTTTTTTTTTTTTTTTTTTTTTGAGACAGAGTCTTGCTGTTTTACCCAGGCTAGAGTGCAGTGGTGTAACCTTGGCTCACTGCAGCCTCTGACTCCCAGTTTCAAGCAATTCTCCTGTCTTACCCTCCCAAGTAGCTGGGACTACAGGTGCATGCCACCATACCTGGCTAATTTTTTTTTTTTTTTTTTTTTAGTAGAGACAGGGTTTCACCATGTTGGCCAGACTGGTCTCGAACTCCTGATCTCGAGTGATCCACCCACCTTTGCCTCCCAAATTGCTGGAATTACAGGTGTGAGCCACCACACCCAGCCTAAGGCCACATTTTATTCTCCTAATGAAATAAATTTCAATACAATATTTACCCTAGATTTCATTCTAGGCTGAGACCAAGTACAGAGAATTTCAACCTAAATTGAGTGATTTGGCAAAATTTCTAGAAACCTGGAAAAAGATGTGCTTTTTCCACAAAACTGGGTGGAATTATTTTCTCTCGTTTTATTTTTATTTTTTGTGTTTGATAAAAGATACATAACACAAAATTACCATGTTAGCAATTTTTAAGTGTGTAATTCAGTGGCATTAAGTATACACACATTGTTGTGCAACCACCAGCTCCAAAATTTTTAATCATCCCCAACTGGAATTCTGTACCTATTAAACCATAACTCTCCATTCCCTTCTCCCCCAGGTCTTCGGCCACCACCATTCTACTTTTCTGTATCTCTGAGTTTGACTACTCTGAGTACCTCATAGAAGCAGAATTATGCAGTTTTTGTCCTTTGGTGTCTGACTACTTCACTTAGCATAACGTCTTTCAGGATCATCCATGTTGTGGCCAGTGGCAGAATTTCATTCCTTTTTAAGACTGAATAATATTTCGTTGTGTGGTTGTACCTCATTTTTGTTTACACACTCATCCACTGATGGACCCTTGGATTGTTTGGCCACTGTGAATAACGTTGCTATGGACAGCTGTACAAATATCCCTTTGAGTCCCTGCACTATTCTTTGGGGGTATGCCCGGGAGTGGACCATTTTCTCTTATACAAGACTCCAGACTTGTTCAAACATCCGCTCCTTTCCCTTTTGTCGAGACCCCAGGGGGGGATCTATAAGGGGGCTCACTGGGCCACTAGGGGGAGCTCCCCACCCTGGGATTTGGTGGGGTCTCTGGCTTGTTTTGTGATCTCCAGCTTGGTGGAAGTAAAAGAAAACAGAGAAGAATGAAGGAAGTGGCAGCCCCCACCCCACCCACCCCATCCCCAAGCCATTTCTCGTGGGTTTTTGGTCCGTGGAGTTCCAAGCATCACCTGGAAACTGCTTTATTAAAAGCAACACCTCTCTGGCCACAGGGGTGAGAAAGGGAGGTGAGAATCAAAGGACGGCGCTTTCCTCAGTTCTCAGTTTGGGGAAAATTGGTTTCCTGCCTCACTGTGAACTTGAACAGATTATATAAAAAGCACTTCATCTTACACATTTCTCTCAAGTTTTCCAGCCAACGCATCCTCTCCCACTATTTATAGGATTAGGGCCAGCGTGGTAGACTTCCTGTCCTGAGTGATTGTAGGAAGGTAGGCTCTGAAAAGTAGGAATGAAGAACCACTTCCCAGTTGGTGGTGGCTGGGGGCAGAATTTCGCCTAAATGCAGCAAGGGTCTCCAGATTTCTCTACAGACAGGCTTTTCTACAACTGAGTGTAAAGCCTGACCTGGACTCCTGCTACTTGTGTGATTGTGGGAGGTAATTTGGCCTCTCTAAGCCTCAGTTTTCTCATCTGTGAAATGGGATAATAGAGCCAACCTCATCGTGTTGCTGTAAGGATTAAATTCCTTAGTACAAATAAACTCTCATTAGAATGGGTTATTACTGTTGTTTTCCCGATGCTATCATAATTATCCTGCAGAAGTTAGTCCTGGGTGGGAGCTGCTATCCCTGCACATACTGCCTCACACCCCATGCAAGTACAGTATAGAAAAGCTACAGTGCAACTGACAAAGTGCCTACACGTAGTAACAATAGAAATATCCTAATCTGAAGCTTTTCCTGGGAGCTGGACTCCAGAGTCCGTGCTGCCGAGGCAATGGTTTTAAAGCTGCGTTGTGCTGGAGATGTTCCCTCCCATGACCCCGTCACCTCCACCTCCCCCACAGTCACCATGTGTAGGATCACAGCGCAGGTGTCTACTGAGGGACAGCAGAAACGGGGTGGCCAGGGCCTGGCTCAGGAGGAGCAAACACCCCCATTCTCTTACCCAAGCCAGGAACAAGGACCAAAGAGAATCTCCTTCCTTCCTTCCTTCTCTCTCAGCTGCCCTCTGGGGCAGAGAAGTGGTCAAATGGGGAGTCACAGAAGCACCCCTTAAGTAGTTCTTGTTGGTGGACCAGCCGAGTGATGAGGATTTAGACAGGAAGGGATGCACACTGGGCTGCCCCCACCTTGTCCTAGGGCCACCCCGGTGCTGGGACTGCCTCCTGCATGTCCACGGGCTGCCCCTTACCTGGTGTTGGGACTTCTGTTCCCAGCCGCAGGATCCCAGTTGAAACCTGTGGATTCCGCGGCTCAAAACGTCCTTTGTTGCTACCGGGTAGTCAGCCACTCCTTGACCGCAGCGAGATGGAAGATGAAGAGATAAAAGTCTCGGTGGGTTCTGTGGGAAAAAGCAGGTCTAGGCTGGGGGCAGGGTGTGAATAGGGGTGACGGTGCTACTGGCATGGGAGAGGACACACCTTCTGCAGCGCAGTGCACACCTGGCCCACCTTCTTGGCAGGCGGTTTCTGGAGCCCAGGACTGAGTAGGGTGGAACTGCAGGCCCCTGGCAGTTCATGGGGCCCTGTGGTGACCCTCCCTCCCTCACCAGGTGTGCTCTTCCCTGCCTCCTGTCCTCCACCCTCTGGGAGCAGGGCTGAGATTCTACTACTCTTTGTTCAAACAGTGGTGAGACTCCGCCGGGGCCCCTCCAGCCCTTGGCACTGGCTGGCAGGCAGCAGCCTGAGGCTCCTCCCAGGCAGAGGTTGGGTCCTCCCAGGGCTGCCCACCGGTCGTCCTCTCTCTCATCCTCTCAGGGCTCTCCATGTTCAAGTTCCCCCAGCTCCAGTCTTCCCTCTCCTATTTCTGGCAGCTCCTAGACAGCTGCTCCCCAGAGAAGAGACTCCCCTTCCTCTCCCCGTCTTGTTCCAGCTGCCAACCTGCATGATTCATTCCTCTCTCCCCACCGCATAAAAGGCACTCAGGCCATTGCTTGTACCTAAGTAAATATTTATGTGTTCAGCATGTGTAGCGAGTGAGTGTCCTCTGTCTGTCTGGGTCGCTGTTGTCAGTCACCGTGGCAAGCAGGGCCATGCCAAGCGTTCTCTAAGTGCAAGGCAAGAAGGTTTTAAAGTACTGATTGTGGCCAGATTTATTCCGATCCTTTAATTGTTACAATGAAGGCACCTTTAAAACACACAATCAAAACCCCACCCATGGAGGAAGAATCCTGAGGACTGTGGATTGCTTGACATGGGCTTGGTTACCTGGGCAGGGCCTTCCCTGGTCGATCCTGGAGACCCTTGTCCCTGTAACTTACTGCAAACCCGGATGTACATTTAAATGAAAGAAGGCCAGTAGCTCCTGGCTGCCTGCCACCAGCTAGATGATGGGGGAGCCCTAAGCGGAGTCGCCCAAGGGAGTGGACTCTGGGCAGGCTGCTGCCTGGGTGGTAGGGTCTGAAGGTACTGGAAGGCTCTCAGCAGCTTCCCCATCCACTGTGGGGCCCTGGAATGTCTCCTCCATGCAGATGCCCTGGTGCCTGAAATTCCACCACTGCATTTTGTAGCTTTTGCTGTGGATCTTGTAACTTTCTGCTTCCAGAAATTCCAGCTTAAAACGCACACAAATGTCAGCCCAAGAATAAAACAGGCAGGTGGGGATACAGGTCATGTAATCAAGCTACAAGAAAGGCAAAAGGAAAATTAAAAGTAGGGGAAGAGGGCCTGGGCGCAGTGGCTCACACCTGTAATCCCAACACTTCGGGAGTCTGAGGCAGGCAGATCAGTTGAGGCCAAGAGTTCGAGACAAGCCTAGCCAACATGGCAAAACATGGTGAAACCCGGTCTCTACTAAAAACAAAAAATTAGCCAGGTGTGGTGGTGCACATTTGTAATCCCAGAGACTTGAGAGGCTGAGGCACGAGAATCACATGAACCCAGGAGACAGAGGTTGAAGTGAGCCGAGATCATGCCACTGCACTCCAGCCTAGGTAACTTTTTTTTTTTTTTTGTCTAAAAAAAAAAAAAAAAAAAAGCTGAGGGGAGGGGGACATAGGAGTATGGGTCTACAAGAGATCATCAGCATTTTGCATGAGGACAAAGTGACTAGATGGTACTTCTCTCTCCCAGGCTAGTTCTCTCTTGCCCTGTTCACTCCTTATCTGTTTCTCTCCTATCGCCTCAGGTTTGGGGCACGAAAATCAGCACCTCCAGTACCTTTCTAAGTCTACAAAAACCTATGATATTTATCTGTTCATTCTTCTGTGAGAACACAAAGGTGTTCAAGGCTCATAATTTGAAACATGAAATTTTAAAAATCACTGGATATAATTTCCATCTCTCTTCGGTAATCACCTTTGTCTATATCATCCTCTTTATTTATTTATTAATTCTTTTTAGAGATAGAGTCTCGCTTTGTCACCCGGCTACAGTGCAGTGGCACGATCATAGCTCACTGCAGCCTTCATCTCCCAGGCTTAAGTGATCCTCCTGCCTCAGCCTCCTAAGTAGCTGGGACTATAAGCGTGAGCCACCATGCCTGGCCCTCATCTTCTTTATTGTGGCCAATGCATGAAGTCTCGGAGAGGACTTCTAGGAATGGAGGAATGTTAGGGTCTAATTAGCATTAAAGCTGACTGTCTTTTTTTTTTTTTTGAGACGGAGTCTCGCTCTGTCACTAGGCTGGAGTGCAGTGGCATGATCTCGGCTCACTGCAAGCTCTGCCTCCTGGGTTTGAGTGATTCTCCTGCCTCAGCCTCTGGAGTAGCTGGGACTACAGGCGTGCACCACCATGCCTGGCTAATTTTTTTTTTTTTTTTGTATTTTTAGTAGAGATGAGGTTTCACCATTGTTGGTCAGGATGGTCTCAATCTCTTGACCTCATGATCCACCCACCTCGGCCTCCCAAAGTGCTGGGATTACAGGCATGAGCCACCAAACCTGGCAGTGACTGCTATTTTCTATGAGTTATTTCATTGACCAACACACTTAGGAACCTCAACAATTGACAAAGGATGCTAATGTTAGTTACGTGTTAGGACCCAGATGCCTATACAGTTGTCTAGGGATACCCACTGGGGGATTGGTTCCAGGACCCTGATGATATCAGAATATATCAAAATCTATGAATGCTCAAGTTCCTGATATAAAATGGGATAGTATTTGCATATAACCTACACACATCCTCCCAAATACTTTAAATCATCTCTCGATTACTTATAATACCCAATACAATGTAAATGTGATAGAAGTAGTTGTTATACTGTATTGCTTTTTGTTTATTTTTTTTTTATTGTTGCAGTATTATTTTTTATTTTTAAAAAACATTTTCAGGCTGGGTGCAGTGGCTCACGCCTATAATCCCAGCACTTTGGGAGGCCGAGGCAGGTGGATCACTTGAGCTCAGGAGTTCGCGACCAGCCTGGTCAACATGGTGAAATGCCGTCTCTACTGAAAAAATACAAAAATTAAGCTGGGCATGGTGGCTCACGCCTGTAATCCCAGCACTTTGGGAGGCCGAGGCGGGCAGATTGCCTCAGCTCAGGAGTTAGAGACCAGCCTGGCAACACGGTGAAACCCCATCTCTGCTAAAAATACAAAAAATTAGCCGGGCGTTGCGGTGTGTGCCTATAGTCCCAGCTACTTGTGAGGCTGAGGCAAGATAATCACTTGAACCCAGGAGGTGGAGGCTGCAGTAAGCAAGGATCATGCCACTGCACTCCAGCCTGGGCAACACAGCGAGACTGTGTCTCAAAAAAATAAATTAAAAAAATAAAAATATTGTCAATCTGAGGTTGGTTGACTCTGTGAACATGGGACCACGAATAGGGAGGGCCGACTGTATAAATACATAGAGGGAAAGCATCAGCGAGAGAGGAAGAGTGCCAGGCTAAATGCTTTCAGCTTAACATTTGAATATTTAAAAACTTCAATTGTTAAACAACTGTCCATTACAATGATGCATTTTCACTTATTACTGTTTGTCTCTGGTGATACAATCATTTTTTTCTGAAGCCAAACAAGTGCTTCAGGTAAGACATTCTAGCAAAGCATCACAGCTCATAGGGTGGAATTCAATCGTTTATAAATGCTTTCTTTTTTCTTTTCCGAGACAGAGTTTTACTCTTGTTGTCCAGGCTGGAGTGCAATGGTGTGATCTCAGCTCACTACAACCCCCGCCTCCCGGGTTCAAGTGATTCTCCTGCCTCAGCCTCTCCAGTAGCTGGAATTACAGGCATGCGCCACCACACCTGGCTAATTTTGTATTTTTAGTAGAGAGGGGGTTTCACCATGTTGGCCAGGTTGGTCTCAAACTCCTGACCTCAGGTGATCCGCCGGCCTCGACCTCCCAAAGTGCTGGGATTATAGGCCTGAGCCACAGCGCCCGGCCTATAAATGCTTTTGATAATAATCATAGGTCAGGAGACAAACCATTACTTCCTTGAGACGTCTGGATTACCTGTGGGTTTCCTTGGTCATCCCTGTTAGTACCATTTAGCAAAAGCTAACATGACGGCGGAACCCAGGACTCAGTCTCAGCTCAGGCTGAGCACATCTGGTCTCTAGCAAGACCAAGTAGGAAGAAGCCAGGATGGTGGAAGACCTCGCAGACTCCGGTTCTTGCCCGCCTCTCTGCCCCCGTCTGCTGCAGTGTGGACCCAGGGAACCCAAGTGATGTGTTTCCTGGACCTGGGGCGGGGGTGCCAGGCTCTTCCGGGCTACCCTGTACCTGTGAGCAAACCTCACCCATCCCGCCTCCCCCATCCCGCCTCCCCCATCCCGCCTCCCCCATCCCGCCTCCCCCATCCCGCCTCCCCCATCCCGCCTCCCCCATCCCGCAAGCCTCCCCCATCCCGCCTCCCCCATCCCGCCTCCCCCATCCCGCCTCCCCCATCCCGCAAGCCTCCCCCATCCCTCGCAAACCTCCCCCATCCCCCGCAAGCCTCCCCCATCCCCCGCAAGCCTCCCCCATCCCGCCTCCCCCATCCCGCCTCCCCCATCCCGCCTCCCCCATCCCGCAAGCCTCCCCCATCCCTCGCAAACCTCCCCCATCCCCCGCAAGCCTCCCCCATCCCCCGCAAGCCTCCCCCATCCCGCAAGCCTACCCCATCCCCCGCAAACCTCCCCCATCCCGCCTCCCCCATCCCGCAAGCCTCCCCCATCCCCCGCAAGCCTCCCCCATCCCGCAAGCCTCCCCCATCCCCCGCAAGCCTCCCCCATCCCACAAGCCTCTCCCATCCCTCGCAAGCCTCCCCCATCCCCCGCAAGCCTCCCCCATCCCGCCTCCCCCATCCCGCAAGCCTCCCCCATCCCCCGCAAGCCTCCCCCATCCCGCAAACCTCTCCCATCCCTCGCAAACCTCCCCCATCCCGCAAGCCTCTCCCATCCCTCGCAAGCCTCCCCCATCCCCCGCAAGCCTCCCCCATCCCGCAAGCCTCTCCCATCCCCCACAAGCCTCCCCCATCCCGCAAGCCTCCCCCATTCCCCACAAACCTCTCCCACCCGCAAGCCTCCCCCATCCCGCAAACCTCTCCCATCCCGCAAGCCTCCCCCATCCCACAAGCCTCCCCCATCCCGCAAACCTCTCCCATCCCCGGCAAGCCTCCCCCATCCCGCAAGCCTCTCCCATCCCCCGCAAGCCTCTCCCACCCGCAAACCTCCCCCGTCCCGCAAGCCTCCCCCGTCCCGCAAAACTCTCCCACCCGCAAACCTCCCCCATCCCGCAAACCTCTCCCATCCTGCAAACCTCCCCCATCCCGCAAACCTCACTGGATGCTGGGCCTTTGGGATCCCTGGCCGAGTTGAGGATCAGAATGACCTGTGGAGCCTTAGAAGTCACAGACCAGAGGCACAGCCTTGGAAACTGGATTTTAAACGTTCTTTTCCAGGAGATTCTGATAAACCAGGGACTCAGCCCTCAGTGCCCTAGGAAGCCCCTCAAGGAGCTATTTGTGAGTGAACAACTTTGGGACACCCTCTGGTCACCTGGCACAGGTGTGCCTCCCACACAGGGCAGCCACTTGGGAGTGGTCAGCCTCCCCTGACAGCTGCAGGGGCCACTTTAGTGTCCTTGTGGGAGCGCTGTGGCCATCCTCTCTCCCTTGCCTTGCTGGCCTCTCCTTTGGTATCTGCATTTTCTGTCATCCTAACAGTCTCTGGAGAGGAAGGAAGAAGGGGCTGCCCCCGCTCTGGAATGCCAGCCCCCTGCTGAGTTCCTGGCTCCCTCTCTTCCTTGCTCCCAGGCCCCTCTACCAACGGGAACGGCCAGTGCTCCTGTCTTTATCTCTCTCTGCCCTTGTGCGTGTCTTACTGTGGCTCCCTTATTGTGGAGCACACATCACTCGACCCGAGGACCCCTCCTGCACCCTCCAGTCTGCCCTCTCCTCTTCCTAAACTTGTAGGTCCTGTCTACACAGGTTGCCCACTCTGCCATCTCTCTCGCCTTGCCCTCTGGCCTTCCTATTTATCAGTTCACTTCTTGAAACTGCACCTCCAGCCACCCTGACCTCTAACGCTCCTTACATCCCCGTTTCTTGCTGTCAACACTTGAATACCCGCTTGACCCTTAAAAGTGTCTTGGCGTCAGATTCACCGTCTTCCTCTCAAACCTCCGTGTTTCTCCATCTCCCCTTTGGCTCCATCATAGATTTGCTTACTCTTGGGGAGTATTTAGACCCATGCTCTTTACAGGTGAAGATCCAAGAAGGTGAGTGACCTTCCCCGGGGGAAACCAGCTCCTTAGTAAGAGAGAAGGAAGGAGAAGCTCGGCCCCCACCCTTAGTCCTGATGGCCTTGAGCCGCCAGGGGCTCTGGCACCAGGCATGTGGCCTGGGCATCTGATGTTCATTTCCTTTCCATTTGCTTATGTCCTGGCCCCACCATAAGAGCAAAGCTCCTTGAGGGCAGGGACCCTGTCTCCATTTCCTCTGAAATGTCCCTCAGTATAGAAAGCATTAAAGGGCTTCAGTCGAAGTTGAGATGAGGGAAAAAGAGGAGGCACATGGGGATGTTAGAGTTTCCAAAGGGAAAATGGTATTTCTTCTCAAACATAATTCCAAAGAGTGCCTTGTTTTTTGTCAAGCATTTGAGTAGTTCATTAACAGGATCACATTCATTAGTTTTTCCCGTTTGTTCGCCATTCTTTTGCTTGTTTGCTTGTTTTTAAGAGATGGGGGGGCGGGGAGGGTCTCACTTTGTTGCCCAGGCTGGTCTCAAACCCCTGGCCTCAAGCAATCCTCCCACCTCAGTTTCTCAAAGTGCTGGAATTACAGGCGTGAGCCACCGCACCTGGCCCCCATTTTTCTTTTTATGGGAACTTGACGAGTGGTACTGATGAAATGATGAAACTCTTCCCATTGCAGTTGACTAGAATCTCCAGATTTTGCCAGTTTTCAGTGACACCTTCAACTGCTTCATTCTAGGTATTAGTAAAGCAGAAATTCATTAAAGAGACAATTTAGGACACTGTCTTGGGAGAAAAAAATAGGGATTAAAATCCAGGAGTTCAAGGATAGAGCATTCCATTAGAGTGGACAACAGAAAATGAGGTCATGTCTACCTAATCATAATAATACAATAATTAATACTTATTGAAGATATACTATGTGTAAGAAATAGTACTGGATTCCTTTTTTCTGTTTGTTTTAGACAGGGTCTCACTCTGTCACCCAGGCTGCTGGAGTGCAGTGGTATATAATCACAGCTCACTGCAGCCTCGACCTCCCAAGCTCAGGTGATCCGCTTGCCTCAGCCTCCCGAGCAGCTGGGACTACAGGTGCACGCCAAAACACCCAGCTAATTTTTGTATTTTTTGTCGAGTCAGGGTTTTGCCATGTTGCCCAGGCTGTTCTGGAACTCCTGAGTTCAAGCGATCTGCCCGCCTCAGCCTCCCAGAGTGCTGGGATTACAGGCGTGAGCAGTACTTGGATTCTTTATGTGTATTCTCTGACTTCCCCCATCGCCATAAGTAGGTGATCTTACCACCGCTGTCTTTTAGATGAGAAAACCTGAGGCTTAGAGAGATCAGTGTCTTGCTCAAGATCACACAGGTGGTGAGTCTGAATTTCACCTGTGAGGACTGACCTGGCGCCCTGCTCAGCAGCCATGCTGTCTTCTCCCTGGAGGGGCACTAACTTCTCTTTTGGGGAGAGGTGGTTAGAGGAGAGCCGTCCAAGTGAGATGAGGAAGGCTGTCACCATTCTGATGAATCTCCATTAAGACACAACGAGAGGGCCACTGTATTAGTCCGTTTTCACGTTGCTGATAAAGACACACGTGAGACCGGGCAATTTACAAAAGAAAGAGGTTTAATTGGACTTATGATTCCACATGGCTAGGGAGGCCTCACAATCATGGCAGAAGGCACGGAGGAGCAAAGTCACGTATTTTGTGGTTGGCAGCAGGCAAAAACAGAGCTTGTGCGGGAAAACTTCCGCTTCTAATAACCATCAGATCTCATGAGACTTACTATCAAGAGAACAGCACGGGAAAGACCTGCCCCCATGATTTAATTACCTCCCACCTGGTCCCTCCCACAACATGTGGGAATTCAAGATGAGGTTTGGTTGGGGTACGGCCAAACCATATCGGCCAGGCACAGTGGTGCACACCGGTAATCCCAGCACTTTGGGAGGCCAAGGCCAGAGGATTGCTTGAGCCCAGGAGTTTAAGACCAGCCTGGGCAACATGGCAAAACCCCATCTCTACAAAAAATATAAAAATTAGTTGGGTGTGGTGGCATACACCTGTAGTCCCAGCTACTCAGGAGGCTGAGGTGGGAGGATAGCTTGAGCACGGGAGGTTGAGGCTGCAGTGAGCCATGATCATGCCACTGCTCTCCAGCCTGGGCAACAGATTAAAACCCTGTCGCAAAAAAATAAAAAAAAAAAGAAAAGCAGTGTATAAACTGGTAAGCTCTATGCACATATGAGGTGTTAAGAACTGTCTTCTGCTTTTATAAAAATTCCTTTATGCTGCTGACATCCTGGTGTGATCTTTTCCCTCTAGGGATCCACTGCAGAGCCAGATTAGAACTCATGATAGCAGTTTCCTTCTTATCAGCCCTGCTGCCTTCAGCACTTAGAATTTCCCCAATTGGCTGGGCACAGTGGCTCACACCTAAAATCCCAGCACTTTGGGAGGCCGAGGCGGGCGGATCACGAGGTCAAGAGATTGAGACCATCCTGGCGAACACGGTGAAACCCCGTCTCTACTAAAACTACAAAAAATTAGCCGGGCGTGGGGGCAGGCGCCTGTAGTCCCAGCTACTCAGAAGGCTGAGGCAGGAGAATGGCGTGAACCCGGGAGGCGGAGCTTGCAGTGAGCCAAGATCGCGCCACCGCACTCCAGCCTGGGCGACAGAGCGAGACTCCGTCTCAAAAAAAAAAAAAAAAAAAAAAAAAAAGGAATTCCCCCAATTCAGCTGTCCCAAATTGTCTTGGCTACTGTGAGTCTGTGGTGGTAATCTATGGATAGTGTCTGGATATTTGGGTCAGATGCTACCAGTTTTTAAAAAGCCCTCTTTCTTAGCAAAACTGTGACTTCTATGTTACGTCCAGACAACGAGCAGAAACTGAACACTGAATAACACAATACCACAGGCAATGGGGTCAAATGCCTGTGAAATAGCCGTCGGGATAAAAGGTTTATTAGCTTTGCCGCTCGGTTTTTTTCTGGGCTTTGAAGGCTCATCAGTTCCCCCAAGAAATTTTCTGTGCATCTTAAAGAATACCTTTGAAAGGTGCCAGAGAAGCAGGCTGGGATGGAGTAGTGGGATGCCCTGCAACAGGGGTGCTTTCCTCCTGAACTCAGCAGCAGCTGAACAGCAGTGTTCCTGACGTTCCTCCCCCTGGCACTGGGGGTGGCAAAACGGAGCAGTCAACCAAAGACCATGCCTGAGGCCAGTGCTCAGCCCTAGATGTGCCTGGCAGGAAAGCCCCTGAGATCTAAGCACACAGAGGAGTCTCGGCCTCCTCTCTGACTAGTTCTGATAGGGTTTTTGTTAGACTTTCCTGCTAGGAAGGGACCTCTGAGTGTGGACTGGGGCCTGGGAGGGCATGACCAGGAGCGGGGAGCAGCGTCCTCAATAAAAAGAGCAGTGATCATTACGCATTTGCATAGGGCCAAATATTCTTTCTCTTCTCTTTTTTTCTTCTCTTTCTTCCTTACTTTCTTGCATCCTTTCTTTTTAATCACAAATGCCAAATTGGGATGTGCTTTATTTGGGAGAGAAGGCAAGAGACCCCACCCAACAGTCACAGACAACACATGGGTGAGATTTGTCTGCGTTCCCATCAGTGCTTGCCTTCAGAGCTGGAGGTAGATGCCGCAGCAGTCCGGTGACTCAAGCTATGGGGTGCTCACCACTTCCCTTGGGAAATCTGGCCCACGTCTCTGCTGTCTCCTCATTCAAATGTTTTCCCAGCTACTCAGCCACAAGCTCCTTTCCTGGGGGCACTGCAGCTTCCCTCCCTGTGCCACAAGTTTTGACTCATCTTGGACAGAGACGGTGGGAGGTGGGGGACTTGCAGAGCATTCAGCTGGGGTTGCTGTCGTCTGTCAGTTGCTCTCATCCTAGACTGTCAGCTTGGGGCCAAGCAAAGTCCTCCCTTGTTGCTTGTTCTAGGCTTCAAATCAAAGGTCGGCCTCTCCACACCTCATTCTTCAGACTGTAAACTTCCTGAGGGTGGAACTGGTCTCATTCATCTCTGGGTGTTTAGGGCTCAACAAATGAAGTGAATCTTCAGTTTTTCCCATGTTGCATTCTGGAGTAATCAGGGTCTGGGGACAAGACTTTCCCTTGACCTCCCGCAAAGACCCTAACACCATGGCTGGGCACGGTGGCCCACATCTGTAATCCCAGCACTTTGGGAGGCCGAGGCAGGTGAATCGCTTGAGGTCATGAGTTCGAGACCAGCCTGACCAACACGGTGAAACCCTGTCTCTAGTAAAAATACAAAATTAGCTGGGCATGGTGGCGCACACCTGTAATCTCAGCTATTTGGGAGGTTGAGGCACGAGAATCGCTTGAACCCAGGAGAAGGAGGTTGCAGTGAGCCGAGATTGTGCCACTGCACTCCAGCCTGGTCAACAAGAGCAAAACTCCGTCTCAAAAGAAAAAGAAAAAGAAAAAAAAGACCGTAACACCAGAACTGATGTTTTATTCTGAGGAAGAGAGAAACTGAGCCTGTTTGTGATTTGGCAAAGTGGATTCAAAGCTTTTTTACTTGCTTCAGGCCAACTCTCCTTGTCCCATCTGTCCCCAAAATAAAGCCTTGAACTAGCTTCCTTCCAGCACAGGCAGGCTCCCCACAACAATTATAGGCCATTCATTCATGGCTGCTGAACCTGGTCTCATAAACCCCATTCATTCACTCGGAGGTGAGAAAAGTCACAGTGCACCTCCGGCCCAAGCCAGCACCGTTCCAAAGAAGCCTTGCCCTCTAATTAGTGGGTTATTTGCTACAACAGCTCTTACCCTCCTATTGTAAAATCCAGAGGACAATAGCTCCTTATTGCCTGGCCAGTGTGGTGGGTTCCTGGTTCCATCCATTCCCTGACCCCCCTGCTGCCCCTTCCCCCACTGAAAGGGGGAGGCTGTCACCTTGTGTGGTTACCAATTTTAAAAAGGCAAAGTCTTTGATTAGTACTATTGGATTTTCCCTTCCCTTACTGTACTGCATTCGAAGGCAATTTCTTTAGCAGGGTGACATCCTACTCAGGGAAGAGACTGGGTTTTTCAGAATGTAAAAGCAAAGGGGCCGGGCGCGGTGGCTCAAGCCTGTAATCCCAGCACTTTGGGAGGCCGAGACGGGTGGATCACGAGGTCAGGAGATCGAGACCATCCTGGCTAACACAGTGAAACCCCGTCTCTACTAAAAATACAAAAAAAACTTAGCCGGGCGAGGTGGCAGTCGCCTGTAGTCCCAGCTACTCGGGAGGCTGAGGCAGGAGAATGGCGTGAACCGGGAGGCGGAGCTTGCAGTGAGCTGAGATCCGGCCACTGCACTCCAGCCTGGGTGACAGAGCGAGACTCCGTCTCAAAAAAAAAAAAAAAAAAAAAAAAAAAAAAAAGCAAAGGGGCTGGAGGGCAGGCCTGGGATCCTGCTGGCTACTCTTGATTGGTCCTTGTTACCTGTGTCTGGAGCAGGGACCAGCAGCTCCTGCCTTCACTGGGACCTTATCTCACCCGCTTCGCCTCCTTGGACACCCTCTTGGGCAGTTCACCCAGGGGTGCTATGAGGTTACCTACAAAAGGACATGGGACTTCCAGAAAAGTATTTAAACTTGGATGTGAACTAAGGTCGAGCCCTGGACTCTAGTGACCTTCTCAAGCTATTAGCCCCTTTAGTGACTATGGGCTGGTCGTCGCACTTTTCTGTGCCTCAGTTTCTCCATAAACCGTCAGGAGAATTATGTAGCCCTATATCCATGACAAAAGTATTGAGAGAACACATTTGCCCCTTGAAACCCGCCTGCCTCATTTTCCCCAAACCCAGGGGTCTTTCTGAGCTGGGCGCTGTAGGGAAGGGCCCCGGACTGCGAGCGAGGGGGTGACCTGGGTTTGCAAAGCGGCGAAGTAGTCCCCGGATCATTCTACTCATTTGGGGGATTCAAAGGAGGAGGCGTAGCAAGAAAGCGGAGGACATAACTCTCTTCCCCTCTCAGAGCCTCTGGCCCCGCAGACCCCGGGGTGGGAGCTCGTGCCAGGATCGCGGGGCGCGGGCACGGGCTCCTTGGGCGCCCCGAGGGGGCTGCTGGCCGGGGTAAGACCCGCGGTCTCTTCGGAGGACAGGGTCACGTTCCAGGGGAAGGAGGCGGCGGGCGTGCGGGGCCGGGGGAAGGGGGCCTGGCGGCGGGGACGGACCCCCGGGCCGCTCTGCTCAGGGCCGGAGGGAGCCGCGCGGGAGGCAGGTGCGGAGGTCACGGTCCCAGCGCCCGGAGGAGCCCTCGGGAGGGCGTCGCGGCCCCGCTGGTGGGCAGGAGCGAGCCGGGGCCGGCGCGGCTGCCGGGGGGCGGGGAGGAGGCGCGGGAGGCGGGGCGGAGGCGGCGGCGCCCTCGGGATCCACTCGCCCAGCGCCGGCCCCTGCACTCCCAGCCGCGGCCGCCACCCGCCCCGCAGCCAACTTGGGCCGAAACTTCCCCGGGTCCCGCGCTCCGGAGTCGGGCGCGCAGCCCAGGGAGACCGACGGCGGCCCCCAGGGCCTCCCTCCGCCTCGGCCGCAGGCTCCGCAGCCCCGACCGTCCCCCCGGCCGAGTTCGGGGTCCCCGGCGCGGAGCAGGGAGCCCTCCCGGCGGCAGAAGGGCGCGCGGACTCCGAGCTCCGGGGCTGCCTGGCCGGGCTCCGCTGGCCCCCTCGGAGGCTGCCCCGGCATCGGGGGCTCGAGACGCCGCGGCGGGACCCCGGGAGCCGAGCACGCCCGCCCGCGCCGCCAGCCCCCGCCCCGGCCGCGGATGAGGAGTCGGATGCGGCGGCCCGAGCGGCCGGAGCGCTGAGAGGAGCGGGCAGGGTCTGCCCCGGGCCCCGCCAGCCGCCCCCTGCGCCCCCCGGGCCCGCCGACCCCGCGCAGCCGAGCGCAGGAAGAGCCGGGCCGGGCCGAGCGGCGCCCGGAGCCCGCGGGCCTGACAAGCGGCGGGACATGCAGGTAAGCGCCGGCCTCGCCCCCGGGACGGCCCCGCCGCGGAACCTCGCGCGGCTCCTCCGCCTTCCCGGCCCCGCTGGTCCCCGCCGGGTGGGTCTGCGCGCCGCGGGCGTCGGTCGGGGAGGGCCGGGGAGGGCCGCGGCGGCGACGGCGGGGTCAGGTGGGGGGAAGGGAGTCGCCCCGGGCGGGGCGGCGAACAAAGCTGGGGACCGCCGGGCCCTCGGCGCGGGCAGGTGGGCTCCGGGGGCGGCAGCGCAGGCGGGGCGGGCGCTGCGCGCGGCTGTCCGGGGGGTGGGGCGGGTGGGCCTCCGAGCTTCGCGCTCACTCTCCCGGGTTTGCTCGGGCCCAGCCTGGACCCGCCGCCGAGGTCTGCGCCGGCATCGGGCAGCCCAGCTCCAGGACCACATCTGGATTACTTTACCCGCCAGAAGCGAGTTGCTGCCTGCATTTCTGCCTGGACCGGGCAGGTAGAGCCCGAGTGCCGCTCAGCTTTGTGTTTCTCCGGTGGCTCCAGCGCTCCACGTCCCCGCCGTGGGAGAGGCGGGACGTGACCTCCTCCCTCACCTTCCTGGAGCCTCGGTGGACATGTGGCCAGCGCTCCGGTCGGAGCCAGACTCCGGGAGATTTGCATGCTGCAAATCGTTGGGAGAGGCAATTCGGTTTGCGGGGAGCCTGGCTGGCTCTGTTTTACAGGCAGGGAAACTGAGGCGGCTCCGGCCCTGGGTTGGTTACTCAGCGGAAGGGGTGTGTGTGTCGGGTGTTCCTCTCCACTTTACCCGGGCCCTTCTTCACTGCTTTTGCCACCTGGCCACGTTGGCAACAGCTTCCAGTTGCTACTGCCCTGGGCAGAGGTTCAGCCTGGTACCTGGAGGAGAAAGGCTAGGGATCACAGGATCGATCCCCCACACTGCTCCAGGGGCCCTGGAATGTGCCCATTCACCAGAGCTGCGATGGGGCGTCTGTGCCCATGCCGTCAGTGTGCAGCCGCAAACCCTGGCTCGGCAGGGCAGGGTCAGCTGCTAGCCAGCCACCAGCACTCATCCAAGCACACGGGGGGGACGCTTAGGGAGCCCCCTCCTGTGACCGGCCCCTAAGGCAACAGAGAGCCCAGGCAGCCGCGGGCACGCCCTCAGAGAGCCTAAGGACCCCTTCCTGCACCCAGCCTCTCCTGCCATCCGATTAACCAGCAGAATTCACTTATCAAAGGCAGGACTCCCCATCTCAGACACAGAGGAGTGGATGCCAGACCTGGAGCTTGCACCCACACCCCTGCCTAGGCTCACACATGGGTCCTGGCAAACACACCGACCTGTTAGAGGTGAAAGACTGAGGGCTGGTTTTCCTCCGTCTCAAAATAGTGTCTGTTCTGTCTTTGACACACAAGATTTGTGGTTATAAATAGCAAGAAGGAGGAGGTGTGTCTCCTTGGAAGGACGGCGGTGCTGAAAGGGACCTCTTAGGCACCCTCGTGAGAGGAGTGATGGAGCTGGAGTCTTCATGGTGATGACAAGTCCAGCAGTCCAAGGGAACGGTCACAGTTAAAACCAGGGCTTTTTACTAACAGGTGCAGGTGGCGCGGACAACAGGGCAGGAGGTGAAGGAAGTAAAGGAACCTAAAGCGACAATGGATGGGTCAGTACCCAAGGGCAGCGGGGAGGGACATCTCCCCTTCCCTTTCTCTCTCTTCTTAAAGACAGTCAGGCCAGGGGCGCTCTGTGGGATCTGCCTGCCAGGGGAGCAGGAGCCAGGCTCGGAGGAGCTTGCTGGTCTTTTTCCACCGATGGATTTCGTACTTTCCCAGGCTCTGATATCATATCTATTTGAATATGAATAGGTGAGTGAGGGTGTGTGTCTGTGTGTTTCTCCGGGGTGTCTGAAACCAGTCCCCTCTTTAGTTCATTTGGTGATTGTAATATCACCAGGGGTTTCTTACTGACTTGAAACCACCCTTTTCTGAATTTTTTTCTGTCCAAAAAGCATAAGTTAAAGGGATATCGCCAAAATTGCTGGGAGCCAAATGCTGCAAAAGGAAAAATCTGGGATTCTTCTTCCCTTGTGTATTTCACCCTCTGACTCTAGTGGCAGCTGAAAGATGTTTTGTTTGCTCTTCTTCAAAATCAAGAAAGGCAGGGGACTAGGCTGGTCTGTTCTAATTTTTAATTCTAGGACGGTTCTGCTGGTTTCTGGATTGTTACAGCCTGACTTCTCTAGCATGGAGGAAAGTTTTCACATGAAGTGATAGTCGTTGTCTTCTCTGAAATAGAAACCAGTCAGTTCACAAAAGCTCTCGCGTGTGCGAGAGCTGCTGCTTCTCTCTGGCTCGTTTTCAAACCGCCTGCCATTTGTCTCCTTAATCTTCTAAGCAGGTCTTCAGAGCCCACCTTTGCTCCGGCGCCACTCCCGAATGCAGTCCTCAGAGTGTTTGGTCCTGGTGGTAGTTCCTGGTTGTTTCAGGTCTCTGAAGACACACAGCAGCAATAGATGTAAAACCCCGGGGGCAATGAGAGCACGTCGGAGCTCCAGTTAAGGGCAGCCTTGGCTGGTTTCTGTTGAGCGTCTTCACCGTATCTAGGAGTCCGGAAACATCCAGCAGAGGGACTGTGCATCGATGTTGCTATATAGATGAAAAGACATGCTCATTTTAAATCTGAGCCACCCTTTAAAGTAAAACTAACCTTCTGTCCATCGCTGGGGTGCAGCCTGTGCACTCCCCGAAGCAGCATGCTGGAGGAACCCGGAAAATGGAAGCTGTTTGGTACAGTTCTGACTGGACTGTTCCCTTCAGCGAGAACTGCCCCAACTCTGCCCCAACTCTGTCGAGCACCTGCACAGCCCCTACCAGGCCCTCTCCACCCCTGGCCCGGCTCTGTTTACCTGGCTAAATTTAAACCTCCGCCCCCTCCATCCCAGTTTGACCCACTGGCTTGCGGTCTCGCCACTGGGCTGGCTGCTGCGGCAGCATTTCCTGACTTCTTCGCCCCTGTGGTTGCAGTTTGGTCTTTTTGTGCTGCATGAATCCTCTTCCAGACTTTCTAAAGTTGGTCTCTCTCCCCACTGCTTCTCCACCCATGTGGCTTTCTTCCCAACTCTTTCCTCCTGGTTGATTTGGAACCTGGTTCGGTACTGGGGGAAGATGCTCTCCCCTAACCCTTCCAGACTCTACCTGTCACTTAAGGTCCTCAGGAGGCTGTGCTGACTGTAATCATTGCCCAGCCTGGCTGCCAGGCGGATCCCCTTTGGGTAAGCACATAGGGTGCTGGCAGCAGTGCAGCCCTTAAAGGGACAGGGACGTTCTCTTAGAAGGTCTTTGTCTCCCCAAACCTCCAACTCCCCTAAGAAGCCAACTCACCTGGATGTCCTGTTCTTTGCATCACTGTCTTTTCTTGAGGTTTTGCTGGGGAGTGTGTTTGAGTGGGTGGGGGTGCACACGGTAGCTTCTCTGTGGGTCTCAGTAATATTTTCTTTTCTTTCCTTTTTTTTTTTTTGAGACGGAGTCTCACTCTGTCCCCCTTGCTGGAGTGCAGTGGCCGGATCTCAGCTCACTGCAAGCTCCGCCTCCCGGGTTCAGGCCATTCTCCTGCCTCAGCCTCCCGAGTAGCTGGGACTACAGGCGCCCGCCACCTCGCCCGGCTAGTTTTTTTGTATTTTTTAGTAGAGACGGGGTTTCACTGTGTTAGCCAGGATGGTCTCGATCTCCTGACCTCGTGATCCACCCGTCTCGGCCTCCCAAAGTGCTAGGATTACAGGCTTGAGCCACCGCGCCCGGCCTTTTTTTTTTTTTTTTTTTTTTTTTTTTTTTTTACAGAGTCTTTCTCTGTTGCTCAGGCTAGAGTGCAGTGGTGTGATAATGGCTCACTGCAGCCTCAACCTCCTGGGCTCAAGTGATGCTCTCACCTCAGTCTCCCCAGTGACTGGGACTGTAGGAGGCATGCACCTTCATACGTGGCTAATTTTTTTTTTAATTTTTTTGTATAAATTGGGTTTTGCTATGTTGCCCAGGCTGATCTTGAATTCCTGGGCTTAAGTGATCCTCCTGCCTCAGCCTCCCAAAGTTCTGGGATTATAGACATGGGCCACCTTTCCCGGCCTTGCTTGTCTTTTCTGTAAAGTGAGAGCATTGGGTTAGCTGGTCCCAGAGGCCCCTTCCAGCTGTAACGTCCTGTCACTCTGAACAGCTCCAGCTCTTTCAGGTTTGGGAATCCCTCTGCTGTGGACAGGCCTGGGGTGTCCCCACCAGAGGGCGGGTGGGTGCTCTGGGCCCGCTGCTTTCACAGAGTTACTGTTTCACCAGTCGTGGTCTCAGAGGCAGGGTTTGTGGTCAAGCTGGAGGCTCAGGTTGTGCTCCTGGCTTTGGGCTTGGGCCTGCCAGGGGCCTCTGTGGTTCGCTGGCATCTGGGAGATTATGACAAGCCTCTGTCTCCAGCTTTGGGTGACTTTGGGGCTGGTGCCTGCGTTCCTGGGGGGAGGTACCCCAACCTTTCTTAAAGGGGTGTCCAGTCTCCTCTCCTCTATAGCCTCCTAGAGCCCCAGAAATGCTCACTCCTAAAAGGTTACTCCTGTCTAATTTATACAGTGGATTTCCTGAGGCCTGGGAAATGATAGCTGGCCTTGGCTTAGAAAAGGCAATGGACTCAAAAGTTCCTGGTTTACACACTTTAGCCCCCAAAGGTCACTTTAGAGTTATCTGCAAATGATTAATTGTTGGATTTGCTCTGAGTCCTGTTGGGAAGCAAAAACTATAATATAAAAAATATAATGTTATGAAAAATGTAAAGTAACAAAGCTTTTCTGAGGCCAGCTCGTGGCCATCCTGTTTGCCGCTCTCAGTCTGGCTTCTCTTAGAGAGGTCAGGCCCAGAACCAAAGGTGTGCAGCCGCAGAGCGGCCCTGAGCTCCTGGGCTCTTGCTGGTGTCGTGCCTGCGCTGGTGACACTTTCTGAACTTAACCAGTGGGTGGACATGGGCAAGAAGCCAGTGGCCCCGCACCCATTGCTCTTGCCGGTGAATAGTGGGGCAAAGTTGAGTGCCTGTCATAGACTCCTCCCTAAGGTTATAGATTTCACCCGTATTTGTTGAGAAGTTTCTCCTGAGAAATTTTGAGTAAAGAATTACTGAATTTTCTTAGAAATCTTGTTTGGGGGTATGAGACCTGCAATCAAAGCAATTTAACTTTTAAAGAGATTGTGTATATAAATTGAGAACTAGAATTTGGAGCTCCCCCTTGGGAGTGGGGGCTGGTGAGTGAGTGAGGGAAGAGGGGGCACCGTCAGTTGTGCTGGCAGGGTACACTCGGGGATGAGGCTGGCAGGGTACACTCGGGGACGAGGCTGGCGGGGTGTACTCAGGGACGAGGCTGGCGGGGTACACTCGGGGACGAGGCTGGCGGGGTACACTCGGGGACGAGGCTGGCGGGGTACACTCGGGGACGAGGCTGGCGGGGTGCACTGGGGGACGAGGCTGGCGGGGTGCACTGGGGGACGAGGCTGGCGGGGTGCACTGGGGGACGAGGCTGGCGGGGTGCACTCGGGGACGAGGCTGGCGGGGTGCACTGGGGGACGAGGCTGGCGGGCTGTACTCGGGGACGAGGCTGGCGGGGTGCACTCGGGGACGAGGCTGGCGGGGTGCACTCGGGGACGAGGCTGGCGGGGTGCACTCGGGGACGAGGCTGGCGGGGTGCACTGGGGGACGAGGCTGGCGGGGTGCACTCGGGGACGAGGCTGGCGGGGTGTACTCGGGGACGAGGAGGGCTTTTGAGGCAGACCTCCTGGGTGTGAACCCCAGCACAGCTGTGTCACCTGAGGCAGGGCAGGGTTACCTGACTTCTCTGTGTCTCAGTTTTCTTACTTGTATACTGGAAACAGTAACTTTATACCTATCTCACACGGTTGCTATGTGGTATGTGGTGGCTAGGACTAGTGTACATAAAGCATCTGGACCATGCCTGGAGCTTTGTGGGGCTCTAGACGCAACAGCTTTCATGGCGATACTGATGCGGGCTGGCTGGCACGGCCGCCAGAACTCTTTGGCACCTGCCCTGGACTTGCTCTGCCTTGAAAGATGGAGGCGGCTTTATGTGGGACACTAGCATCACCCACTGTTTATGTCAGCATGCATCACCCTTCTCCAGGGAAATGCGTCTCATGGACAGTGACTGTGTCCCATCAGGCATAGGAGTCATTTTGATCATTACACGACAGGAAGAGAGGTTTGTGGAATGACTGGGAGAGCACAGATGCTCAGGGTGAGCTGCCACGAAGGGAAGGAAGAGGCAGGCAGGTGGACGGGAAAGGAGAGCTCCGCTGACGTGGTCCTGTGTGGCTGAGAATCCAGCAAGTCCCTGGCTGAAAAGGAAGGGGTCCTGCTGACCCCATCTCAGAGGCATCTGTCGTTTAAACGAAGCAAATGCTGAGATGTTCCCTGGATTTGGAAATCATCCAAAATCGTAACTTGTTGCATTTTATTATTCTTAAAAGGGTAACCTCTGTGAAGTAATATCTAAAATCAACTTTATGCTGAGCACTGTGGCTCACGCCTGTAATCCCAGCACTTTGGGAGGCCGAGGATCATTTGAGGTCAGGAGTTCAAGACCAGCCTGACCAACATGGTGAAACCCCGTCTCTACTAAAAATACAAAAAATTAGCCGTGCATGGTGGCGGGCGCCTGTAGTCCCAGCTACTCGGGAGGCTGAGGCAGGAGAATCTCTTGAACCCAGGAGGTGGAGGTTGCAGTGAGCCGAGATTTCGCCACCGCACTACAGCCTGGACAACAGAGCAAGACTCCATCTCAAAAAAAACGAATAGCTTTAAATACAAGGTGGGGGAGATGCTACTTGAGACTTTTCCTTTTCCCCTAGGCCAGGGCCACCTACCCTGTGAGACAGAGCAGTTTGCTGTGAAGGGAAAGGTTTGAGGACCTCCCACCTGGGGGCCCCAGGAGCCAGGTGGGTGGCTGAACTGAGTGAGGGAAGAGGAGAGGGCTTAGAATACAAGAGGGAATGGAGGGGCACCCACTGTGGCCAACTTGTGAATGCGTTTCCACCTAAAGGCATCTGGTTCATCTATGAACGCTCAGAGTCAGCCCTACCGAACATCCAAACACCCGGCCACAGGCTGGGTGCTGTCAGGGCCCGTTGTTAGTGAGCGTGCACCTTGCCAGGCAGGGGCCTCTGGCTGACTAGTGGGACCCACTTGCTTTCCCGATCAAGGCCCTTCCCCAGCGTGGGGGTGAGTGCCTGACCTAGGGGTTGGATCAGGCCCTTTAACTTGTGAGGGCCCAGGGACAACTGTCCCCCCAGCCCTGCTCTCACCTGCTCAATCTCCCAGCTTCTCTAAGCGAATGGCATCTCTTATGGAGGTGTCAGGTACTCAGCCAGCGCTCATGTAGTCCTCTTTCCTGCCAGTTTTGTGTATCATTCCTGATATCGATAGGGAGATTTCACACTTTCCTGGAATACCTTCCTTACCATCACTGCAGCTTAAAACACAACCCAGGCTTGGCAGCGTGGTCTCCCAAGCCCTCCACAGCCTCCCCTGCCCCCGCAGCCTCGTCTTGAACGGTGCCCTCTCCCACCCAGTTCCTGATAGGGGGCCTCCTTGAAGTTGTATGAACACCCATGCTCTTTCAGGGCCCTCGCGTCTGTGCTCCCTCTGCTGACTGCTCCTGGTCCCCTCTGTCTGGCATGGCTCTTCCCCGCCCTTCAGCTTTCCGTGTCTCAAAAAGGCCCTGTGTTGGGAGTAGCCGCCGGCCCCAGCTGCTCTCTGTTCCTGTCTGTTTCTTCTAGTGGGAGGATCACTCGAGCCTTGGAGTGTGAGGCTGCAGTGAGCTACGATAGTGCCGCTGTACTCCAACCTGAGCAACAGTGTGAGACCCTTGTCTCTAAAAATAAAAAAAAGAAAAAATATATAGCTCCTGAACTTTAGGAGCTATTGTTCTCATAACTTCTACTATGTGTGAGTAGCAAGTGTGCAGTATTCCAAAACCTTCCAAGTCTTCCATCTCCCATATCCTGTGCCTAAGATCAGCTTGGGATGCTACACGTGGAAGGTGGTTTCCAGTATACAGTAGAAATGCAGAGGGAACAGGAAATCAGAGGACGCTGCCCAGGCCAAGCAGGAGAACCTGGAGGAAGCACAGAGCCGACCCCTTGCTCAGGCTATGTCCTCAGGTGCTGCCATTACTAGTGGAATCTGTTTCACCCATCTGTGCGATCAGATTAAGAGTGGTGAAAGGAACTGGATTGGGGTTCCGTGAGTGCTCCATACCCAATGCCCCACGTCACAGGCTCTCAGTCATTGCTGAATGAAACAATTCTAGGCCCTCATTCCAAGCTGTTGTCTCCATCTCTAACTCATCTCTTTGGTTCCAGGTTGTCCAGCACCAGTATTCACTAAGGTCTTATTAAATATAATTAGAAAATAACTTAGGAAAAAGGTCTCCAGTTTCATGGGCAGGTGCATTGATCTTAGAGGCATCGCTCTGTCACCCAGGCTGGAGTGTGGTGGCTCAATCATAGCTCACTGCAGCCTCCAACTCCTAAGCTCAGGTGATCCTCCTGCCTCAGCCTCCTGAGTAGCTGGGACTACAGGCACACACAACCATGTCCAACTGATTTTTAAATTTTTTGTAGAGATAGGGTCTCATTATGTTGTCCAGGCTGGTCTTGAACTCCACTTCAAGTGACCCTCCCACTGTGGCCTCTGGGAAGGTGGGAGCTCTGGGATTGCCCTGGGATTGCAGGTGTGAGTCACCCCTCCTGGCCTATTACCTCCCCTTTGCTGCACGATCTTCACTTGGCTTCCAGGGCATCTCACTCTTCCAGTTTTCCTTCTTGCCCATTGGCAGCAGCTTACCTGATTTTCTCTATCTCTTTGGACCTCTTGTCTTCTCTATGTACAGTTATACACTGCATGAAGATGTTTTGGTTAATGATGGACTGCATAGACCACAGTGGTCTATGGTCTAAATATCTATATCTATCATAAGATATTTCACTGTGCCTTTTCTGTGTTTATATTTGTTTAGATACGTGAATACTTACCACTGTGTTCCAGCTGCCTAGAGTATTCAGTACAGTCACATGCTGTGCAGGTTTGCAGCCCAGGAGCAATCAGCTAGAGCGTCTCACTTGGGTGTATAATAGACTCTACCATCTAGGTTTGTGTAGGTTCACTCTGACTTCACACAGTGATGACATGGCCTAATGACATGCTTCTCAGGAGGTATCCCTGTCGTTAGGCGACGTGTGACTGTACTGTACGGATGGCTGTAAGTACTGTCTCTACCCTTAGGAACCTCATGGTTTTTTTGTTTGTTTGTTTGTTTGTTTGTTTGTTTGTTTGTTTTTTGAGACAGAATATCCCTCTGTCGCCCAGGTTGGAGTGCATTTTTCTGCCTCAGCCTTCCGAGTAGCTGGGACTACAGGCGCACGCCACCACACCTGGCTAACTTTTGTATTTTTGGTGGAGACAGGGTTTCACCATATTGGCCAGGCTGGTCTCAAACTCCTGACCTTGTGATCCGCCCTTCTCGGCCTCCCAAAGTGCTGGGATTACAGGCGTGAGCCACCGCGCCTGGCCAGGAACCTCATGTTTTTGTGTCTTGCCTGCTCCTCTCTCTTGAACTCCAGTGTTGCTGAAGCAGCACCTTCTCTACAGAATTACACGCCTCTGAGTTCGTCCCTGCCTTCCCACAGCCCTCTCCATCGCATCCTCCTTGTTGCTCATGCTGTAAACCCTGGAGTCAGTCTTGACTTTTCCCTTCTCTCCCTTCCGGCATCGAATCCATCAGTGATTCTTACCAAATCCAAATTCAGAACATTCCCAGCCCCTCTGATGACTTCTCACCTCCTCTACCCCTCTTATCCCAGCTCATCCTGGCTCATTAGGAGGCGTGGTCTTTCTGAGTTAGTTAGGGCAGCAATCCTGTTTTGACATGTCAGATCTTGTCACTCTTCTCTTCAAAACTTTCCGGTGGACTTCCATCTCATGGAGGACAAAGCCAGGTTCTCACACTAGCTTACAAGCCCTTGGTAGCCAGCCTCCACTTACCTCTGCAACCTCACCCTAGCAAGGGCTTCTGTGACTTTCCTATATAGATCATAACCCTCTCACCATTCTCTAGCCCTCTTCTCTGCTTTATTTCTCTCTGTTATACCCGTGGAACATACAGGTATTTTGTATTTCACTTTCTGGTCCTCTGTCTGCTTCCCCTTGCTAAAACAGAAACACCACAAGGGCAGGGATTGTTGTATGTCTTGTCCACTGTTGTATCTTGAGTCCATGGGACAGTGCCTGACACGCAGTGGGTGTTGAGAAAACATTTGCTGAAGGGCTTAAGTGGATGAAAGACAGCGGTTTCACCTGTTGGCAGGGAAGAGTGTTAACAGTGGGAACAGGCTGGGCGTGGTGGTGCATTCCTGTAATCCCAGTGCTTTGGGAGGGATGGCTTGAGTCCAGGAGTTCGAGACCAGCCTGAGCAACATAACAAGACACCCGTCTCTACAAAAAATTTTAAAAAGTATCTGGGGTGGTGGCACACACCTGGAGTCCCAGCTGTTTGGGAGGCTGAGGTGGGAGCATCACTTGACCTGGGAGGTTGAGGCTGCGGTGAGCTATGATTGCACTGCTGCACTCCAGCCTGGGTGACAGAGGGAGACCTTGCCTGAAAACGAACAGACAAAATCGTTGATCCTTCCTCTGCTCCGTTGCTCCCTCCCCATCTTGGCCTCCTTTGCCGTACCACAGAATGGGACAACTGGCGAGAACGTGTGGCCCTGGGATATGCCTGTTTTATCAGAACTGATGAAAGTGTAACATGTTCACTGAAAAACATTGGCTTTTTTTTTCATTTTTTAATTCGTTCATATTTTCATTGAAAATACAAAGAAAATGATGATTTTGAGTTATCATTGGTAGGATTTTGGTGCATTCCTTTTCGGGTTTTTCTGCCTGTGTGTACAAGCACACACATATATTTATGGGCCCAGGTATGTGTTTCTGCACATGCCTGTCTCCTCCGGACAGACGGTGACACCTTGAGGGCCAGCGCCATGCCTGTTCTCCTCCTCTCCAGCTCCTCTCGAGCCTGGCGTGGATCAGGTGCACACAGTGGTCGGTCACAGGGGTGACTGGACAGGTGCATGGTCAGTTTCCTGGTGAGCACTTGGAGTCCATGCAGAGCCAGTTCCTGTGATTTCCTTGCCTTTTTGGTTCATGAGCTGCTTGGTAAGGGCAACGCCTTCACCACTTTTGTTTCCCTAAGGTTGTTCCAGAGTCAGGTTTCTCAGCCCCGGCACTATGGATATTTTGGACCCAATAATTCTTTGTTGAAGAGGGAACATACCTGGCCCCTACCCACAAGATGCCAGTAGCACCCCACTCCGAAGGATGACAACCAAAAATGTCTCTGGACATTGCCAAATGTCCCCTGGGGAGAGCGGGAGGGAGCAGAGTCACCCTGGGAGGTCACTGCTGTTCTAAAACGCCTCTGGTTTTTTCCTGACAATCTTCCCTTGTTTTTGTCTCCCCTAAATCCTGTGGATTTATTATCCGTTTTACATCCTATTTCCATGCTACTGCCGAGGGCAGGCCGTTGGGGAGCCAAGGTGAATTACGGCAGCAGCTTTCTCACTAGCTGTTGGTCCCCGGGCCCACCCCCGCAAGGCCATCTCCCCCACTGCTCACAGCGTGCCATGCCGCTACCCTCTTCGCCCATGAACGGCCACCCTGCTGATTAAACAGGTCCGCAAGTTGAACGAGGTGTCCCATGGCAGAAGAGGTTTTGGTATTTACTGTGTAATTGGGGTATCAGCCTTCCTTGGTTTAGTCTGGCAGTGATTTTCAAGCTTTTAAAAGTCTTTTCAACCCCCTGCTTTCCATCCTGTCCAGTGGAAAGTACGTGGCCTTGAGGCTCAGGTGGACTTGGGTTTAAACCAACTCAGCTGTTCAAGCCTGATTGGCTTGCCTTGCCCATTTAGGTTTTCTGAACTCCAGTTTCTTCACTGTTTAAACAGGGATAATACTGCCCAACTCCTAAGGTCATTTTTGAGAATGAAATGTGATAATTTTGTGAATTAGCGCAATGCCTGACATATATCATGTACTTAGTCAATGTTAGCTCCCTCTTTAACATTTCGTTGAAAAAAAGAGTGTCAAGAAATTGACCCCTAGATTCTCAAATACCTCGTCAGAATTTTTGCAGAAGAACTGAGTGTTTTATAATTTGGTTTATTTTGACAATTGAGGAGACAAAGGAGACCTGAGAATTCATTTACACAACAGCTGCTTTT
Source organism: Macaca nemestrina (assembly GCF_043159975.1). Lineage (NCBI taxonomy): Eukaryota > Metazoa > Chordata > Mammalia > Primates > Cercopithecidae > Macaca > Macaca nemestrina. The sequence continues at coordinate 141,759,093 of NC_092134.1, read as the reverse complement.
ACCAAAGAGCTGTTGAGAGCTCTGCAGCTCCAGGCTCTTGAACTTTTCCTGGACAGTCCTTCCAACCAAGATGTGGGTTCCTGGATGGCAGGACTGATGTCCTCCTTGTCTGGGCTCCTCTCTCCTCACTGATAACCCCGCCACTCAGCGTTGCTGCTACTCAGTCATACTGACAAGTTAATGAGCTAGTGACTTCTAAGCAGGTTATCATCCTCAGTTCAAGAAGTCCAGCCTTGCATTACCGCATTTCATTGATATTAAGATGCGTTTCAACATGTGAGGTCAGAATGCATCTCAGAATCAATATTGTATGACAGTTCGATTACACGTACTTTTCTTTCTGTTTTTTTTTTTTTTTTTTTTTTTTTTTTTTTTGAGACGGAGTCTCGCTGTGTCTCCCAGGCTGGAGTGCAGTGGCGTGATCTCGGCTCACTGCAAGCTCCGCCTCCCGGGTTCACGCCATTCTCCCGCCTCAGCCTCCCAAGTAGCTGAGACTACAGGCGCCCGCCACCTCGCCCGGCTAGTTTTTTGTATTTTTAGTAGAGACGGGGTTTCACCATGTTAGCCAGGATAGTCTCGATCTCCTGACCTTGTGATCCACCCGCCTCGGCCTCCCAAAGTGCTGGGATTACAGGCTTGAGCCACCGCGCCCGGCCTTCTTTCTTAGTGGTACAAAATAATGGTGCATTCTAGAATCAGTAGCATCTTAGGTTTGGTGAAATGAGGTAATCGATCACCGTTGACTAAGGTGGCCTGTTGTCATTTCCTGGCACCTACCTTAGTGTTCACTTGGAAATGCACTTTTGTATTTTGCCAAACGGAATATTTGTTTCCTGTCACCCTCAAGTTGAACATCTATTAACCATGTTAAAATTGAGAGAGGAAGGCCGGGCGCGGTGGCTCAAGCCTGTAATCCCAGCACTTTGGGAGGCCGAGACGGGCGGATCACGAGGTCAGGAGATCGAGACCATCCCGGCTAACACGGTGAAACCCCGTCTCTACTAAAAAATACAAAAAAAAAACTAGCTGGGCAAGGTGGCGGTTGCCTGTAGTCCCAGCTACTCAGGAGGCTGAGGCAGGAGAATGGCGTAAACCCAGGAGGCGGAGCTTGCAGTGAGCTGAGATCGCGCCACCGCACTCCAGCCTGGGCGACAGAGCAAGACTCCATCTCAAAAAAAAAAAAAAAAAAGAAAAAGAAATTGAGAGAGGAAATTCTACGCAAAAACTGAATGTCCCGTGGACTCTGGACCCTGATGCTTGAGCCTGCTGGGCTGCTTGTGGCCACCTGGGGATCAGCAGTCCAGGATTTCTGCCCTTGCATTACTGAGCATCTTGAGCAAATGTGCTTGTCACTGCCAGTCTCCCTCTTCTCATTGGTAAATGGAATCACAATGTAACCCCTTCCTATCTCATAGAATTGTTAGGGTCAAGCGACATGGTGTGTAGGAAAGTGCTTTATAACCAACGTAAGAACAACAAAGTGCTGTTCCTACCTGTTATGCAGAAGGGAACTGTAATCCAAAGACTTGCTGAAATTCACTGACAAAACACAGCCCCAGGTGACTCAGCGTTGATTCATACCTGGCACTGACCTTCTTATTTGTCTATTTCTAGGAGAGAGACTTTGAAATTATAGAAGCTTGTCTGGTGAGATGAAATAGTATCCCAAAGGATCAAAAAGAAGTTACATCCTATAAATAAAATGCAAGCTTTTTTTTTTTTTTCTTTTTTCATTTTATACTTTCCTGTTTCACTGCCTTGGCATTGGAAAATATGGGGTAAAATATTGTTAACATTAACACAAATATATTTATCATGAAGAGTAAGTCTAATCTCTTATGTACAGTGTTTTAAAAAAATCAAGTTCTGGCCGGGGCGATGTTTCACGCCTGTAATCCCAGCACTTTGGGAGGCTGAGGCGGGCGGATCAGGAGGTCAAGAGATCGAGACCATACTGGCTAACATGGTGAAACCCCATCTCTACCAAAAATACAAAATTAGCTGGGCATGGTAGTGCGCGCCTGTAGTCCCAGCTACTTGGGAGGCTGAGGCAGGAGAATCGCTTGAACCTGGGAGGCAGAGCTTGCAGTGAGCGGAGATTGCGCCACTGCACTCCAGCCTGGCGACAGAGCAAGACTCTGTCTCAAAAAATAAAAATAAAAAAAATTAAGTTCTGCAGTGCAACAGATGCTGGCCCAACCCTCGCTCCAAAACCTCATGGCAGTGTGACCCCCACACAGAGGTGACCCCCACACAGAGGTCACCTTGAAGCAAGTTAGCCAAACTTTCTTGACCCCAGTTTCCTCATCTGCTAAAGTCTTAAAAGGCTGTTGTGAGGATGAAATGAAATGAACAGAAAGCACTTACATTATAAATGCATGCAGGGCCTTGCACTTAGAAAGCACCAGAAAATGTTGGCTCTAATTATGCTTCTGAACAACCACAAAACATGCTATTGTGCAATTGCCAGTGACTGGTTCTGCTGACAGAATCAAAAGCTTGGTTATGTCTTGGAAGAAGGAATGGAGTGGTGTTATTTTCATGCTAAACCATGGCATTAATAAGCTATACAAACATGTCAATTCAACAGTAGTCTGACCTAAATAATATTGGATTTTCAACACATACAGCATGTTATACAGTAACCAAATCAAGAATCCTGGTCGAAACCTTCCCAGACAGCTTTGAAATATTTCCTTTCAAATGAGATTCTTGAAGTTCCCTGTTACCCACTCCATGTGGTGAAGTCTTAAGCAGCATCCCACTTTTATGCTTCAAAGCCTAGGAGACCTGGCCAGGCACGGTGGCTCATGCTTGTAATCCCAGCACTTTTGAGAGGCCGAGGTGGGTGGATCACCTGAGGTCAGGAGTTTGAGACCAGCCTGGCGTGGTGGAAACCCCGTCTCTACTAAAAATACAAAAATTAGCCAGGCATGGTGGCGGGCGCCTGTAATCCCAGCTACTTGGGAGGCTGAGGCTGGAGAATTATTTGAACCCAGGAGGTGGAGGTTGCAGTGAGCTGAGATCACGCCATTGCACTCCAGCCTGGACAACAGAGCAGGAGTATGTCTCAAAAAAAAAAAAAAAAAGCCTAGGAGACCTGCCCGCAAAAAATGTGCTGTGGGGAGGCGGTGTCCTACGGATCTCTCTCGTTCAGTATGGCATAGACTTCTGAGAAGTTACCATGAACCTACTTTCACAGTTGAGGGCTAGGGAAAGTCTTACAGTGTGAAATTCATTAGCTCCATGCACTGTGTGAAATTCATTAGCTTCACACACTCTGCCCTGTCTGTATTTCTTTCTCCACTGCCCGCCCTGTGTTGCCACAGCTGAATGGTGGAGGTACTATTGACTTTTCTTCTTAATCAACTTTATTGAAGTATAACTTACATACAATAAAATTCACACATTGTACATGTACAGGTCAGTAAATTTGGATGAATATACACACCCATGCAACACCGCCTCAATCAAGATATTTCTGCTTCCCCAGAAATCTCCTTGTCTCCCTTCCCTATAGCCCAGCCCACCACCACCCCAACTCAGCCACCCACTGACCTTATCTGTGTCATTAGAGATTACTTTCGTCTGTTCTAGAATTTTACATGAATAGATTTATACCAGAATTATGTTTTGTTTGTTTTTTTCCAGCTTTTTGGTGTTCGGCTTCTTTTGCTCAGCATAATATCTGTGGGATTTATCTGGGTTGTTGCAGGTATCAGTAGTTCATTCATTCTTTTTTTTTTTTTTCTTTGAGGCAGAATCTTGCTCAGATCACCAGGCCGTAGTGCATTGGTGCAGTCATGGCTCACTGCAGCCTCAAAACTCCTGATGTCAAGCGATCCTCCCCTCTCAGCCTTCTGAGCAGCCGGTACTATAGGTATACACCACCATGCGTGGCTAATTTTTATTTATTTTTTATTATTTTTATTTATTTTTTTTTGAGACGGAGTCTTGCTCTGTCGCCCAGGCTGGAGTGTGGTGGCCGGATCTCAGCTCACTGCAAGCTCCGCCTCCCGGGTTCCCGCCATTCTCCTGCCTCAGCCTCCGAGTAGCTGGGACTACAGGCGCCCGCCACCTCGCCCGGCTAGTTTTTTGTATTTTTTAGTAGAGACGGGGTTTCACCGTGTCAGCCAGGATGGTCTCGATCTCCTGACCTCGTGATCCGCCCGTCTCGGCCTCCCAAAGTGCTGGGATTACAGGCTTGAGCCACCGCGCCCGGCCCACCTGAATATCTTTAGACAATCTCATCAAGCCGTGATAAATTGACAAAATGTAAATCTTCATACATTTGGCATTTTAAATACTGTTTCCTTATATAGTAAGTAGAAAATACAGGCCGGGCGCGGTGGCGTACTCCTGTAATCCCAGCACTTTGGGAGGCCAAGGCGGTTGGATCACGAGGTCAAGAAATCGAGACTATCCTGGCTATGGTGAAACCCCGTCTCTACTAAAAACACAAAAAATCAGCCGGGCGAGGTGGCGGCGCCTGTGGTCCCAGCTACTCGGGAGGCTGAGGCAGGAGAATGGCGTGAACCCGGGAGGCGGAGCTTGCAGTGAGCCGAGATCGCGTCACCGCACTCTAGCCTGGGCGACAGAGCGAGACTCCGTCTCAAAAAAATAAATAATAAATAAAAAATAAGTAGAAAATACTATAAATCATCACTAACTGATACACTGGGGTTTCAGGAGCTCACACACCTAAGGACTTTCCTTTGGCACAGATGACTTGGGTAGCGAAGCCCCGTCTGACAATCGGCTTGTTGAATCTGAGCACTGACTAAGTGAGACACCTACTGATTAGACCTCAGGGATTTTAGGGATATTCGAATTCCATGGTAATTTGAGTTTATGCCCATAGTGTCTTTTCACAATTTTAGAAGTTTAGGGGGAAGTGAAAGTCCTCCAAAAATAAAAGCAAACTTTTTGGAATGGAAGTATTTATCATTCTGTGCTGTGAGGGCTCTGCTGTCCCTGCTCCCAAAATACTACACGTGTGTGTCTTTTAAGGAAATGTGATTAGCAAGACCTCATCTCCACAAGAAAGTTAAAAAAAAAAGAAAACTAACCAGGTGCAGTGGCTCACACGTGTCAATCCAGCACTTTCAGAGGCTGAGGCGAGAGGATTGTTTGAAGCCAGGAGATCGAGGCTGCAGGGAGCTATGATTGTGTCACTGTACTCCAGCCTCGGCGACGGAGCAAGGCCGTCTTATAAATAAATAAAGAAGAATGGAGATTAATTTAGTTTTGTATTTCATGATTCCTCATAAAATAATTGGAGCTAATCAGGGATAATACAAACCTCTAATTGAACATTACTATCTTGTTCAACACCCTGAAATGCATTTCTAGGAGTCACATTTCAACGGCACACCTGTCGGTGGTGAGTGAGGGCTCCGTCTCCACGTATGGCTGCCCTTTTTTTTTCTTTTTTTTTTTTTTGAGACAGAGTCTCGCTCTGTCACCCAGGCTGGAGCACAGTGGCGCAAGCCTCCCAGGTTCAAGGAATTCTCCTGCCTCAGCCTCCCAAGTAGCTGGGACTACAGGTGCCCACCACCATGCCCAGCTAATTTTTTGTATTTTTAGTAGAGACGGGGTTTCATCTTGTTAGCCAGGATGGTCTCAATCTCCTGACCTCGTGATCCGCCCACCTCGGCCTCCCAAAGTGCTGGGATTACAGGAGTGAGCCACACCCAGCTCTGGCAGCCCTTTCAATCAGCCAGCAACCTTGGAGTCTATGGGAAGCAGTTTGCAAGAGCGGGTAATAGATGATAATGCTTTGTGTGTGTGCATGACTCGAGCACATCGCTTTCTGCTGCCATTTGCCCACTGGCGTCGTGGTAAAAATGCTTTGAGCTGGGATTAAAGATGAGGTAGACAGGTCCTGACTTGAGGAGATCTGGATTTGAGATCCAGTGGTCTGACCTGAGGCTCACACGTGGCTTTTGTGAGTAGCAGTTTCTTTTGGGGGGGCTCATGTGTGCTCTGCCGTTTCACTGAGGTGCTGTGAGGATCAAATGAAGGGATACACATGAGAGTGCCTTGGACGCTGCACCCGTTCCCACAAACCTGAAGCAACGTGGAGCTGCTGCTAGGTTTATTTTCCACCGGGTCGCCCACCCTGACTGCCCCTATTGGGATGGGCAGCCGGGGAAGCAGGAGGCCTGGGAGAAGGACAAGGGAGCATCCCGCTTCGGGGCTTTTGCAAGGTCTCCAAACTGATGGGCTGTGCGGCCCCCAGGTTGTTTCTGTCCCGTCCTGTTTACTGAGCATTCTGTCTCACATGTAACTTCCACTGGATGGCTTCTGTGGTCTCAGGAGGTCTGTGAATCCTGCGTTCTTAACTTGCTGTCGTTTCAGAACTGCAGGGGCTTGTCAGTGTTTCGGCATGGTAGATCCAGTTAATCCTTACGGAGTTTCTCCTCGGCTGTGTCCCTGGGGACACATTTTCTGTCAGCCACCCCGTATTACACACACATCCAGACCTCAGGTTCAGGATGTAGGAGGGTACGTGAGGTGAAGCGAATTAAATGAATTCCTGTGGAGAGCTGTTTGCCCTCCACCGTACTCCGCACTTTCTTCAGAGGCGGTCTTTCTTCAGAGGAGAAATAAAAGCCCTTTTTAGGACAGATAACTGAGCAGTGTGGCTCACACCCATGCCACAGCTTAGTGTGTAAGATTGAGCTTGTGCTGCGTTTGGTTATTACAGCAGAAGTCAAATCGGTCTCCTGAATTGCAGCTGGTGCCGCTCAGCAATGCGTCGCCTTGTCAGGTCCTACGGCAACGGTGCTTTCGTGGTTATAGTTGTGATGGAAACTTTTGTTTCCACAAACCGGTAATTTCTGCAGTCTCCCTCACAGAGACCCTGAACACTGCAGCGGCGAGAAGACTCGGGTGTCCGACATTGGCTCTGAGCCGCTGCCGTCCACCCTCTGTCCTCTGGTGCACCTTGCTTTAGCGTCCACGTGGTTAACTCCTTGGCAGTCACGCTGATGTGGTTTTACTGTGAGGGTGGGTGCTCGTGCATGAGGGGCCGAGGACTCATGTCCTGTTCATGTTGGTGCTGCAGAGCTGGCTGGGGCACCGCGGGTGGGGATGTGAGGAGGCCAAGCAGCCCAGGAGTGGCTCGTGAGTTTAAGGCTTCCCCGGGTGTGCTTGCTGCTAGCAAGGAGGGACCACCCCTGGGGTGACTGTTAGCCACCTCCATCCAGGGTACTACAGTCATTCTTCTTTCCACTTCCTTTTACCTTGTTCTCACTATCCTCTTCAATGTGGCAGGCACCAAGTTAGCTACCAAAAATGCAAAAGGTGCCATAAGAAGAAGGGTGCTTTTGGTAGACAGGATTTAATCCAAGAAAGATTTTCTTACTCTTTATTTTGTGGCAAGATTCTGTAACATGGCTGAGGCACAGTCTTTGCCTTTCGAGAGTTTGTATTCTAAGAGGAAATTTTAAATGACACACAGTACTATATTACAAGGCAGAACCATTTTGGAGCTCTAAGACCCTGGGAAGGTTGCTGAACTTCTCTGAGTTTCAACTTCCTCATCCTTAAAGGGGCTATGAAAATTCACCTCAAAGGGTTATTATGAAGTCGCTTAAGAGTGGAATAAGAATGTTTTTGTTTCAATTGATGTGTATTGTCTTTTCAGATGGCAGGACTTATGTTATTGGGACATAAGTACTTATTAAGTTGTTTTTCACTGCTTAATAAATGAGACTACTAGGTATTTCTTTTGGCCTAGAGACTCTATGTAAAAGTTACTATAATGCTAAAGACAACATGAACTAAGTTTATTGACTCTGAGATGCCTTTAGTCTATACTTTACTTTTACTTTCTATATCACAAAGAAAGAAAAACAGTGCCAATTCCCTATAAAATAATGCCTTTAAAAGAGTACTTTCAAACACGTGAGTTAGTCATGCCAGCCTCTCCTGCTCTGCACTTTCTTTCATCTGTTCTGGGGGACTTGTCCGTTTCTCTTCCCTCCAGACATATTGTTTGGCCTGTGATATGGTTCGGCTCTGCGTCCCCGCCCGTATCTCACACTGAATTGTAATTCCCAGTGTTGGAGGTAGGACCTGGTGGGAGGTGATTAGATCAATAGGGGTGGTTTCTAATGGTTTAGCACCAACCCCCTAGTGCTGTCTCATGATAGAGTTCTCACAAGATCTGAAAATGCGTGGCACCTCCCCGCCCTCTCTCCTCTTGGCCACGTGAAGATGTGCTTGCTTCCCCTTTGCCTTCTGCCATGATTGTAAGTTTCCTGAGGACTTCCAAGAAGCATAAGCCTGTACAGCTTGCAGAACAGTGAGCCAATTAAACCTCTTTATAAATTACCCAGTCTCAGGTATGTCTTTATACCAGTGTGAGAACAGACAAATACGGAAAATTGGTACCAGGAATGGGGTATTGCTATAAAGATACCTGAAAATGTGGAAGCAACTTTGGAACTGGGTAACGAGTAGAGGTTGGAATAGTTTGGAGGGCTCAGAAGAAGACAGGAAGATGAGGGAAAGTTTGGAACTTCCTAGAGACTTGTTGAATGATTGTGACCAAAATGCTGATAGTGATATGAACAGTGAAGTCCAGGCTGAAGTGTTCTCAGATGGAGATGAGGAATTCATTGGGTACTGGAGTAAAGGTCACTCTTGCTGTGCTTTAGCAAAGAGACTGGCAGCATTGTGCCCCTTCTCTAGGGATCTGTGGAACTTTGAACTTGAGAGAGATGATTTAGGGTATTTGGCAGTAGAAATTTCTAAGCATATCCTCTTATTCATGAGCAAAGACATTATCAGAAACTGGAACTTATATTTAAAAGGGAAGCGGGCCAGGCACGGTGGTTCATGCCTGTAATCCCAGCACTTTGGTAGGCTGAGGCGGGTGGATCTCTTGAGGTCAGGAGTTTGGAATTTTGGTCACTTCTTCAATGAAAGCATTTGATTCACCAATAGAAAATGTAAATTCATGCCTTTCTGTGCACAGTTGAAACTGTGTTTCAATGCTGAATCGTGCTGCCATCTTTTTGGTGACATGGCAATTAAACTCAGCGTGTATATACCACCAAAGCACATTACTCAGTTGGAGGGACAAGAACAGGACAACTAGGACCAAGTTCTGCCATTTGGAGACAGTAACAACTGTGTCATGACTATGGCTTGGCTGCCAGCATTGAGATTCCTATTTGGACTTCGGAGTCATTAGCTGGGATGAAATGTGTACATCTTGAATGCCCACTTTAGCTGACTGGTGGTGGCCTCCCAGGAATGTACACTTCGTTCGAGAGGATTGTGAGACCATCCATGGGAAAGAACTCCATTGCCCCATCACTCATGTCCTCCAGTTGGTCTCCAGGTGAGGAAGAGGTGACGCATGTGTATGAAGATGAGGATTTGCCCTCCCAGCCTTAGAGAACGTTCAGAAGGCCACTGTAATTGGGGTCAGGGCGGTGCAGTGAGACGGCAGAGAGTCACGGAGGTAAAAGATTATTTCAGAGGAAGATGTCAGACTTGTCACTGAAGTAGACGTGGGAGGTGGCTGTGACTTTGAGCCTGGCTGACTGGCAGCACATAGCTATAGCAGTTGTGTAAATAACTAAGTTAGGGGCTGGATGGAGGGGAGGGTGGATGGAGCCACTTTTGAAGCTGCTGACTTTGAGGTGGCTAGTCTATCCAAGCAGTTATAAATGTGGCACTGGAACTTCTTTCAAGAAGTTTGACAAAGAATAGAAATTGGGCAGTAATTGGAGGGAGGAGCAGTGTCAAAGGAAACATGGAGGCAGGTTGGCAAAGGCCTAAGACGTGCGAGATTGGAGGGTGATCCGTGGGGCAAGGTTCCAGCAGCTGCAAGAGGGGAAAGGATTGAGAGTCAGGTGACGGAGTTAGCCTGGAATTACTCGTGCTGTGTGGGTAGAAGACAGGTAGCCAGCCCGTCGCTCTTCATGTGGGCTGAGGTGCTTATTAGCCCTTCCTCTCTCCATCCTTTTCACCCCCCAGTTGTCTGGTCCCTGTCTCCCTGCGTCTGAGTGTGCTTTCCTGCTGGGCCGTCCTGGCTTGCACATCGTGCTCTGCCACGGCTCTTCTTGCCATTCCAGTGGCCCCCAAGGGAACAGGTTTCCTCTGCCGTGAAGTAGAGGCCATTCTCCTTATGGCCTCCTGATCCCTATCTCAGCCTTTCTCGGTGCCCAGAGAATTTCTGTGAAGCTGTCTCATGCTTTCCAAACTTCCGTAACTTAACTAGATCCTTTTCTTCTTCCAATCAGAATCTTTCAACCAGTCTGCCTTCCTCTCGGGCCTTTTCTTTCTCCTGCTTTCCGTGTTCTTCTCCCACCCGTGGCCCTCCGGCCTCCCTTGGACCGTTCATCATTATCACATCCCCTTCGTAAAGTCGTGCCCGTTTCCAGTTTTGAAGCCTTCTCGGAATAAACGTTAGTATATCTAAAACCCAATTATGTTTTGGTTACTCAAGTTCCAGCCCAGTGACTTATACTCAAGCCATAAAGCAGTAGATTTTAATGGCTGAAAGGCCGGCTGGAAATCATCTAATCCAGCGCTTCCCAACATCTGTTCTTCCTGAGAAGTTAATAGGCACTTGGAGGAAAAAAAGGTTGTATGATCGAGTAAGTCTGAGAAATGCTGGTTTCCATCAAATTAAACACATTTGTTAAAACCACAGAGCTTTAATGTGTGCATATGCCGTGCGACTCCCTCAGGAGCAGGAGGGATTGTGTCCCGTGCTTATTTGACTGTGGAACTCTTCGTCAGAGCGTACCGTCGATCTGTCCTCTGCCATGTTTAGTGGATGAGCACGTTCGCACACCCTGAGCGTCTGACGTCAGTCACTGAGGTTGCTCATCTTAGATGGGGTCTGGGGACTGTTCTGTGGCTCCAACAGGAGCCATTGTGACAGTGCCACTTGCTGTGATGTTTGTGACTCTTTCACCATGCCTTTAGCAACAGTTGCGGCTCTGCTGTGAACTGACGCCAAGGGAAAACTGCTCTGAACTTTCCCAAATGAGAAATAAGAATTAGACATGCAATCCGGTGAGACCACAGCCAGTGGCACTCCTTTTACTAGGGAGCACTGAGCAGCGCAGTGTGGCCCGAGGAGGAGGCTGGACTCTCACTCCTGAGCACGGAGTTCCAGGCCCTTCCGATTCAATTCCATTTCCCACATCTCTCCTGGATGAGCCCGGCATCACAGCCGGTCAGAGCCGCCTGCCGTCTTCCCGAGCATGACGCCCAAAGAGCCACACTTGTGGTCCTCGTGATGCCGATGCCTTGCTGCTGTCGGCAGCGCCCTTTTGCAGCTCCAAGCCTGGGGGACGACCACATTTACTAAAGATTCACGCCTCCCAACCTCTCCAAGCACGCTGCTTTCTCCTGAGAGCTCCCAAAGACACCTCTACACAAAAATTCTGATATGAAACCTAATGCATTCCTTTAACTATGTGGTTTTAGTTTGTCCTCCTCAGCGGACCCCCATCTTTGAGGGCAGAAACCCCCTTCCATTTACTACTGTGCCCGTGGCCCTGCCCTGATGAAGGGCTTGGCCCGGAGCAGGTGTGGGCAAATTTTGTTCAATGAGCGAGCCCTCCCTGGTGGGGCTGACTGGCCAGCAGATGCTGCAGGAGAGCTACCCGTGTGGGAGGTTCGTGGAAGCCTTTCAGAGACAAACGGCATTTGAAAAGGACTCGGAGGAAACCCCTGGACTGGCAAGCAAGAGAGGGAAAAACCCTTCCAGGTGAAGGTAGAGTGGAAAGGTCAGTAGAGGTGTGGCAGGGAATAAAGGAACAAAGATGGTGGGAGAGATCCCATCCTGGGCAGGGCAGAGAAGCCAGGTGGGGCAGAGGAGCGAGGGAGACCAGCGATCAGGCAGAAGAAAGGGTGGAAGGAAGGCCCAGAAGGAGAAGTGCCGGGAGGTGGCCAGGGCCATGCAGCTGCAGGGGGCGCCGTTCCCATACGGCCTCCAGCTGCCCAGCGGTTTTCTGGCGGTCCCTCAGCCAGATGTTTGTGTAGTACGCAGGCCAGGAGCACCTGGCTCTCAAACATTTAAATAACCGAAACCATCTCAGAAGAGATTTTTTTTTTTTTTTTTTTTTGAGACGGAGTCTTGCTCTGTCACCCAGGCTGGAGTGCAGTGGCGCAATCTCAGCTCACTGCAAGCTCTGCCCCCCAGATTCAGGCCATTCTCCTGCCTCAGCCTCCCAAGTAGCTGGCACTACAGGCGCCCGCCACCACGCCCGGCTAATGTTTTTGTATTTTTGGTAGAGACGGGGTTTCACCGTGTTAGCCAGGATGGTCTCCATCTCCTGACGTCGTGATCCACCCGTCTCGGCCTCCCAAAGTGCTGGGATTACAGGCTTGAGCCACCGCGCCCGGCTAGGAGGTTGTGTTTTTAGCCAGGGGCTGTGGTAGGCAATAGTTCCAGTTGTCCTGGCTGCTAGAGTGGCAGGGAGGTGACTGAGTAGGCATTGGATTCTCATTCTGACTTGCCTCTGACAGGCTGAGATGCTGGGAAAGCCTCTGGACCCTCCCAGATCACCTGTCTGAGTGGCAGAGGGCAGGGCGGTGCAGTCTGAGTTTGGTCTCTTTCTGAGGGGGCAATGGTAGAAGTTTCCCTTGGGTGGCAGTGGGAGGCAGGGGACCAGTTTGGAGAGTCCTTATTTCTCCTTGATGATGGGCATTGGTTCTTAACCTACTGGAACAATTTATCAGCTTCATTGGTCCCTAATGGTTCAGGGTAAAACCTGTTCCACAAGGTCACAGTCCAAAAAGGACTCGTGTCTTTTTTTTTTTTTTTTTTTTTTTTTGAGACGGTGTCTCTCTCTGTCGCCCAGGCTGGAGTGCAGTAGTGAGATCTCGGCTCACTGCAAGCTCCGCCTCCCGGGTTTACGCCATTCTCCTGCCTCAGCCTCCCGAGTAGCTGGGACTACAGGCGCCCGCCACCTCGCCCGGCTAGTTTTTTTTTGTATTTTTTAGTAGAGACAGGGTTTCACCGAGTTAGCCAGGAATTTTTTTTTTTTTTTTTGGAGACGGAGTCTCTCTCGTCACCCAGGCTGGAGTGCAGTGGCGCGATCTCATCTCACTGCAACCTCCGCCTCCCTGGTTCAGGTGATTCTCCTGCTTCAGCCTCCCGAGTAGCTGGGATTACAGGCACCCACCATCATGCCTGGCTAATTTTTGTATTTTTACTAGATATGGGGTTTCACCATGCTGGCCAGGCTGGTCTTGAACTCCTGACCTCAGGTGATCCACCCACCTTGGCCTCCCAAAGTGCTGGGATTACTGGCATGAGCCACCACACCCGGCCTTGTATGTCTTTTGACCCATGGGGTGCTGCCAGCTATCAAATTGGACAGTCGAATGTGGGATGTGTTCCTTTCAATGTTGCCTTGTATCTGCTCAGTCATTCATTGAGCTGAAGAAGCTTTATGTTCCAATAGGGACTCATGGAAAAAGACTTTCAGTTTCTTTAATTATCAGATAGGTTCACAAACATTGTTGTTTTTTAAAAAATTATGGTAAAATGTACTTAACAAAATTTTCCATTTTAACCATTTTTAAGTGTACAGTTGTGTGGCGTTGGCCACATCCACATTGTTGTGTAATCATCACCACGTCCATCTACGAAACTTTTCCATCTTCCCCAACTGAAATTCTGTTCAGAATTAACACTATTGTTTAATTAACATTAAACAATAACTGCCCATCCCTCCTGCCTTCCAGCCCCTGACAACCACTTCTTTCTACTTCTACTTTCCTAGGTATGTATGTATTTATTTATTTTTGAGACAGGGTCTTGCTCTGTTGCCCAAGTTTTTGGAGTGCAGTGCTGCAGCCACAGCTCACTGCAGGCTCAAACTTCTGGGCTTAAGCAGTGCTCCCACCTCAGCCTCCTAAGTAGCTGGGACTACAGGTGTGTGCCACCACACTTTGCTGAATTTTTAGTTTTTATTTTTTGTAGAGACAGGGTCTCACTATGTTGACCAGGCTAGTCTCAAACTCCTGGGCTCAAGCGATCCTCCCACCTCAGCCTCCCAAAGTGCTGGATTACCTACTTTCTATCTATGAATTTGTCTATCCTAAATACCTCTTATAAGTGGAATTATAAAATATGTCCTTTTGTGTCTGGCTTATTTCGCTTAGCATCCATGTTTCATCCATGGATGAAACTTAGCAATATTTCATCCATGTCGTCGCATGCATCAGAATTTCCTTCCTTTTTTAAGACTGAATCATATTCCATTGTATGTGTATATAGCATTTTGTTTATTTATCCCCCAGTAGAATATAACTTTTTTATTTTTTAACTTCAGTTTTTATTTGTAGCTGACAAATAACAATTGTAGATTTACAGGGGACAATGTGATGTTTCGATACATGTATACCTTGTGGAATGATTATATCAAGCTAACACGTCACATACCTATCCTTTTTTGTAGTGAGAATAGATTTAAAATCTATTCTTTTAGCAATTTTGAGATATATAATACATTATTATTAACTGTGGTTGCCATGCTGGGTAATAGATCTTAAAGAATTATTCCTCCTGTCTAACTGGAACTTTCTACCCTTTGGTTAATTTCTCTGCATTCCCCACTCCTCACCCCCAGTATCTGGTAACCACCATTCTGCACTCTAATTCTATACGTTTGACTTTTTAAGATTCCACACATAAGTGATATTATATGGTACTTGTCTCTCTTGCCTGGCTTATTTCACTCAGCATAGTTTCCTCTAGGTTCGTTCATGTTGTCAAAAATGACAGGATTTCCTCCTTTTTAAAGGCTGTTAGTAATCCATTGTAGATGTGCCACATTTTCTTCATCCATTCTGCCATTGATGGACACTTAGGTTGATTCCATGTCTTGGTTATTATGAATAATGCTGAAATGAACATGGGAGTGCAGGTATCTATTCAACATACTGATTTCAGTGCTTTTGTATCTATATCCAGAAGATTCATATGGTAATTCCATTTTTAGGCTTTAAAAGATTTATGAACAACAGAAATTCATTTCTCAGTTCTGGAGACTGGGAAGTTCAAAGATAGGCACCAGGTTTGGCTTCTGGTGAGAGCTTGTTCTCCACTTCCAAGATGGTGCCTTCATGCTGTGTCCTCACGTGGCAGAAGGGATGGAAGAGGAAAGGAGCCAGAGCACTCCTCTCAGCCATTTTTATAAGGGGCTTAATCACTTCCCAAAAGGCCTTACCTCTTAGTACTATCACCTTGGGGGTTAAGTTCCAATATATTAATTTGGGGGCTTTAGACACACATTCAGACCGTAGCGTTCCAGCCTTGGCCCCCTTAAACTCATGCCCTTCTTACATACAGAATACATTCGTTCTTCATTCTAGCTCAGTAGACTTAAGAATCCTTTTTTTTTTTTTTTTTTTTGAGACGAGTCTCGCTCTGTCTCCCAGGCTGGAGGGCAGTGGCGCGATCTCAGCTCACTGCAAGCTCCGCCTCCCGGGTTCCCGCCATTCTCCTGCCTCAGCCTCCCGAGTAGCTGGGACTACAGGCGCCACCACCACGCCCGGCTAATTTTTTGTATTTTTTGTAGGGACGGGGTTTCACCGTGTTAACCAGGATGGTCTTGATCTCCTGACCTCGTGATCCGCCTGCTTCAGCCTCCCAAAGTGCTGGGATTACAGGCGTGAGCCACCGTGCCCAGCCTTTTTTTTTTTTGTTTTTTTGTTTTTTTGTTTTAGATGGCGTTTCACTCTTGTTGCCCAAGCTGGAGTGCAATGATGCGATCTCGGCTCACTGCAACCTCCGCCTCCCGGGTTCAAATGATTCTCCTGCCTCAGCCTCCCACGTAGCTGGAATTACAGGCATGTGCCACCACGCCCAGCTAATTTTGTATATTTAGTAGAGACAGGGTTTCTCCGGGTTAGTCAGGCTGGTCTCGAACTCCCGACCTCAGGTGATCCGCCCGCCTCGGCCTCCCAAAGTGTTGGGATTACAGGCATGAGCCACCGCACCCGGCCTGAGCCACCGTGCCCAGCCAAAAGTCTCAACTTCTTCCAGCACCAACTCAAAAGTCCAAAAACCAGAATCTCATCTAAATCAGACACAGATGAGACTCAAAGGTTTGTTTCATCCCGAGGCAAACTGCTCTCCAACTGTGAACCCGTGAAATCAAACAAGTGAATGTGCTTCCAAAATACAATGGTGGGACGTGTATAGGATAGATGTTCCCATTCCAAAAGGGAGAAATAAGAAGAAAGGGGTTGCAAGTAAGTCCAAAACCCAACAAGGAAAACAACGTGACTGGAGATTAATCTTTACTTGATGCTGATCTTGTGGACACAGAGGAGCAGAGTATGTTTAGTTTTGGGGGAACCTCCATATTACTGATTTCTAAAGTTTCTTTAGCTAAAGTCTTCAACATATTTTTTAAGTACCCGATAATGTCTCTGTCTTCCCCATTAAACTGTAAACTCTTTGGCGGGTTTATTCATTTTTGTGCTTCTAGCTCAGTGCCAAGTAGTCAATAATGTGTTAAATGAATAAATGGCTAGTACTCTGATTTGAATATTTGCCCAAGAATCAGAACTCTTCACTAGAACCTGATCTTCTACCTAAAATCAAGTCACGAATTTTTACTTCTCTAAGCCTTTTTTTTTTTTTTTTTTTTGAGACGGAATCTCGCTTTGTCAGCTAGGCTGGAGTGCAGTGGGGCGATCTCGGCTCACTGCAAGCTCTGCCTCCTGGGTTCATGCCATTCTCCTGCCTCAGCCTCCCGAGTAGCTGGGACTACAGGCGCCCACCACCATGCCTGGCTAATTTTTTTGTATTTTTAGTAGAGACGAGGTTTCACTGTGTTAGCCAGGACGGTCTTGATCTCCTGACCTCGTGATCCGCCCGCCTCGGCCTCCCAAAGTGCTGGGATTACAGGCATGAGCCACCGCGCCCGGCCGAGCCTTTTTATTAGGGACATAATATTCACTCCTAGATTGTTTGCCTGATCCCACAGTCTTTGAGCTCCTTAGGCTGAGATTACTATTGAAACACTCAGGATTAAAATACTAACGTCTTCATCTTTTCCTCCAAACTCTTTCTTGAATTTAAGAAATTCAAAAGCTGCTGTGTTGGAAACCATTCAGGAATTGTCATGGGTTTAGGTTAAAACAAAACAAAACAAAACAACACAACACAGCAGTTGTGACATGGAAAACAGATCACTTGAAACAGGTCTTCCTTTTCTGTTTTCTTGTAGCTGGGTCCTCCTCCCTGAAATCTCCTCTCCTGTCTTCTGTGATGCTGGACTTGTCTCTTTCCTCTACTTTTTCTCCATCCTTTTCTGAGACCCTAAATTACAGTGTGTCTGCCTGTAGCGCTCTTTTCTTTTTTCTATATAATGTTTAACTGCATCTAATCTATTATCTCTATATGAATGATTCCCAAAACTTAATCTCTGGCTCCCAAGCTTCATGGCTGTGCTCCAGCTGCCTCTAGATCTCTCTCTCTGGAGAGGTTCAATGTGCCTGAGACTGGGACTGCATTTCCTCCACATCCCAGCATTCTCCCTGGGAACCCATCTTTACTCCTTCTCCCCAGTCTCCCATTCATCACTCACCAAGCGTTTATTGAGCTCTTGCTGTGTGCTAGGCACCACTCTAGCTGCTTAATTAGCTGGCTAACCCAACAATTCAAAAGTCACCTGCCAAGCCTACAAAATGCAGTCTCCCACAGCTCTCCTTTTGCGTCTACTCTACGTGTGGTTTCCTAGAGCTGCGGAAACAAAGTACCACCAAGCTGGGAGGCTTCAAACATCAGAAATGTACTTTCTCACGGTTCTGGAGGCCCCAAGTCCAAGGTGAAGGTGTTGGCAGGATCGGTTCCTTCTGAGGCTGTGAGGAGAAGCTGCTCCAGGCCTCTCTCCCCACATCTGGTGATTTGCTGGCCGTCTTTGGCATTCCTAGACTGCAGGACATCCCTCAGTCCCCAACCTTCGTGTGGCCTCTCCGTGTCTTTGTACTGTCTTCAAAAAGGCAGCGCACGTCTGTCTCTGTTTTCAGATATCCCCTGAGGCCATTTTCAGAGGAACTGGAAGTTAGGACATCAATATATCATTTTGGGGCGACACAGTGGAACCTGTAACACCCGGTTATCTCTCCTTTGCTTTCAGATGTCTGTCTTTTCTGGGCACAGTTAGTCCTCTGGGCTGCCTTTGCCCAGCACTTTTTTTTTTTTTTTTTTTGCTCTGAGACAGAGTCTCGCTCCGTCACCCAGGCTGGAGTGCAGTGGCGTGATCTTGGCTCACTGCAACCTCCACCTCCTGGGTTTAAGCAATTCTGCCTCAGCCTCCAGAGTAGCTGGGATTATAGGCGGGCACCACCACACACAGCGGATTTTTGTATTTTTAGTAGAAACAGGGTTTCACCATGTTGGCCAGGCTGGGCTTGAACTCCTGACCTCGTGATCCACCCACCTCGGCCTCCCAAAGTGCTGGGATTAAAGGCGTGAGCCACCGTGCCCGGCCTGCCCTGTACTTCTTTTAGCACCATTAGCTTCTGTCACTGCCTGGGTGTCTGTAGCCCTGCTAGGTCAGCTGGGACTATGTCTTTATCTTTCCACCCTCAGGGCCTAGAATAGTACATATTTCACACTGCCAGGCATTCCTGAATCCCTGGATGGACGATCATTTACATGAATGAATGGATGGGCAGACGGACAGACGAATGGATGGATGGATGGAATAACTAAGGGAGTTTGTCTTGATTTACCTTGCCAACCTTAGATCCCATAATTCCCATTCAAGCAGTCTGTCCTCCACCAAATGTCTGGCTTCAGTTCTCCATACTCTTCCCTTTCTCTGTCCCCTCAAGTTCCCGTTCCAGCCCTCATCCAAGGCCCAGCTCAAGTTCCGCTTCGGTGCGGCTGCCTCCCCCGAGATGTTTGCCTTTTCCAAACTCGTGGAACATTGTACTGGTGCCTTTTCTGTGGCACTCTTTGCTTCGGCTTTGGATGATAGTAATTTATCCCAGAACTCTTGTTAAAAGGGATCTTACATATGGACTAAGACCAAAATATCTGTGTTGGATCACTTGGGAACATTTAAAAAATTACTACAGATCACTGAGCCCTCCACTTATAGATTCTGATGAGCAGGTCTGGGGTGGGTCCCTGGAATATGTACTTTTAAAAGCTTCCCCAGGCAATTGTGATACTCAGCCAAGTTTGGGAACCATTAATCCAGTCCAACCTCCTCGTTTTACTTATGGGGAAACTGAGGTCCAAAATTGTTAAATAATGTTCCCAAGATCATTTAGTTAGTGGCAGAGCCATCCAGTTATGTGGTTATGTCCTAGCTTTTCAGTCAAATGTAAGCAGCTCAGAAGCAGCGCCTGTATTTTGCTCATCTTTGTGACCTATGTAAATACCACCTGTGCACCTCAGTCAAGCCAGGCCATTCGCAGTGAGTGCCACTATTAGTGACACAATAGTGGCTACACTGCCCACTCCCAGAAGACAGATGCCAGGTCTGTTCATACTAACTTTCATTTCTAGCACCTTGCACAGTGCCTGGCATGTAGTAAGGTGCTTAGTTAATATTGATCAAATGAACAAAGCATCTGCTATATGCCAGGCCCTACAGTAGAAGCTTGACGGACATCATCTCATTTCGTTTATTCCAACTACAGCCCTGTGAAGTAGGCTTTCATATTCTCATTTTAAAGACGAGGAAACAGGGCCAGGCATGGTCACACCTGTAATCCCAGCACTTTGGGAGGCCGAAGTGGATGGATCACCTGAAGTGCAGGAGTTCAAGACTAGCCTGGCCAACATGGTGAAAGCCCGTCTCTACTAAAAATAGAAAAATTAGCCGGGTGTGGTAGCATGCACCTGTAATTCCAGCTACTCTGGAGGCTGAGGCAGGAGAATTGCTTGAACCTGGTAGGTGCAGGTTGCAGTGAGCCGAGATTACGCCACCGCACTCCAGCCTAAGTGACAGAGTGAGACTCCGTCTCAAATAAATAAATAAATAAATAAAGAAGAGGAAACAGGACCAGAGGCTAGTCGTCTGCTCTGTGTCATGCAGAAAACAGTCAGTATAACTGAGCTCTAAAGCCCACTGCTCTTTCTGCAGTGCTGCAGGATCCCCATGCTCCACCCTCCGTGCTCTTCAAAAAGCTGGGGGTCACTTCAAAACAATGTATGCAGCCGGGCGCGGTGGCTCAAGCTTGTAATCCCAGCACTTTGGGAGGCCAAGACGGGCGGATCACGAGGTCAGGAGATCGAGACCATCCTGGCTAATATGGTGAAACCCCGTCTCTACTAAAAATACAAAAAACTAGCCGGGCGAGGTGGCGGGCGCCTGTAGTCCCAGCTACTCGGGAGGCTGAGGCAGGAGAATGGCGTGAACCCGGGAGGCGGAGCTTGCAGTGAGCTGAGATCCGGCCACTGCACCCCAGCCTGGGCGGCAGAGTGAGACTCCGTCTCAAAAAAAAAAAAAAAAAACAATGTATGAGGAGAGGTATTCAAAAGCCCCAAATGTTTAGAAGCCTCAGTTTTGTTCTCAGCTCCAACGTAGCCTTGCTGCTCCGTGAGGTAATATAAAAGGTAGTTCTACTGCAACTTGTATTGTGTATGTTCTGGAACATTCAGTACTCTTACCACTTGCATGCTTATATGTGTGTGACTCAATACTATCAAAAGCTTTACAAGTATTTCATCCTCTTTCCCTTTTTTTTTTTTTTTTTTTAAATGCTGTTAAAATTCTCCTCCCTTTATAGGGCAGCCGTGCCAGGACTAGGGCAAACAGAGTTCAAAGAGTGTCCCAGCATGAACTGTTCTAATACCAGGTTTCAGATATGAGCTAATGGCTGAGAAACAGGAGTCAGGGATGTGAGTTGGCCCCACACACCTAGTCCCCTGCCCAGACCACTTGCGCAGTGACTGGGTTCTTTTATACCAGAGGTGTTGCGTGCCAGGGACCCAGCCTCTAAAAATGACAGGGCTGTGACTCCACCGTCAGTCATGAGACGGAGACCGAAGTCGCCACATCCCAGAGACTGAGTTTCAGCTTCGCCATCTGAAATGTTTCTGTCTTTTTCTTTCCAATTTGATGTTTTACTTGGATGCTGGCCTTGAGTTTATACTCCATGTAGACTTTCCTCGTTCTTTGTGGCGTCCTTTTCACTGCTGTTACTTCCTCAATCGGTCCTTCCTGAAACGCCAGTCTCAGTGGTGTGGGAATGAGTATGAGAGACCTCGCTCTAGGTGCTTGCATGGAACTTCCAGTCCCACGAGCTGACGCCCCGTGTCCTCCGTGGCTGCTTCCACCTTCCCCCTGCAGCTTTCAAATATGTCTCTCATTTCTTTCAAATTCTCACTTATCTTCCCTTCTTTGTTTAAATTTTAAAAAAATTTTAGAGGCGGGGTCTTGCCGTGTTGCCAGGCTGGAGTGCAGGGGCACCATCGCGGCCCACTGCAGCCTTAAACTCCCGGGCTCCAGCGATCCTCCCTCCGCAGCATCCCAAGTAGCTGGGACTGCAGGCGTGCACCATCATGCCTGTTTCATTCGTTTAAATTGTCTTGAACAGAGGCCGGGCGCGGTGGCTCAAGCCTGTAATCCCAGCACTTTGGGAGGCCGAGACGGGCGGATCACTAGGTCAGGAGATCGAGACCATCCTGGCTAACACGGTGAAACCCCGTCTCTACTAAAAAATACAAAAAACTAGCCGGGCAAGGTGGCGGGCGCCTATAGTCCCAGCTACTCGGGAGGCTGAGGCAGGAGAATGGCGTGAACCCGGGAGGCGGAGGCTGCAGTGAGCCGAGATCCCGCCACTGCACTCCAGCCTGGGTGACAGAGCGAGACTCCGTCTCAAAAAAAAAAAAAAAAATTGTCTTGAACAGAATTACATTAATAAGGGCTCTGATCTCATAAATAACCCAAGATTCCTTGGTGATGAAGCTGGAATCACAGAGCCACCTCCTAGAAAGGCCACACTGAGGCCTTGGGGGAGCCTAGGGAACCTTGGGGGAGCCTCAGAACTCCAGGCTTAGGGTGGCTAATGATACTTTTCCTCCTCTCTCTGCCAGGGTAGCAAATTGTGTATCACAGCAGATTACTTGGAAGATAACTAAATGAGATATAGGGATAAACTCCTTGGGATCCTGGGATAGTGATATCCTAGTGTTGGATTTCATAATATGCAGCCACTTTTATGGTGAGGGACTTGGAAACCAACTGCTGTCAGAATTATCGAAGGTACCAACATGAGGCCAATATACGCAATATATGCAAAACCTATTTATAGTAAAATCCCAAACACCGTCCACATTCTTTTGCAGTATAATACTAAACTGGGGCTGATTAAATCTTACTGAAGTCTGTAGACCATAAGCTGGGTTTGAATTTTTTTAAAAAATAAATTTTCACTGTAGCAATATGTTTAATGGAATCTGATCTATATGACTTCTGCCAAGAAGGAATTCAAAATTACCAATTGGAGTCAATGTGGTACAGAGAACTAGAAACCTCTCATTCTCAGGAAATGGACAGGGCAGGGGGGGTCCTTAATGAAAACACCGTGTCAGTAATTTTTGTGGCTTAAGATTGCCACGTGTAGTTCATGGGTTCAGAATTGATTCTCAGAGACAGGGTGTTGTAGTAGAAAGAGCACAGGATTAAGCATCAGGAACCAGATTTACCCCTAGTCCCGTAACCCTGGGTAATTTACCTGACTTCTTTGTGTACCCATTTCCTCACCTATAGGAATGGAGGGATTGCGCAGGGTGCAGTGGCTCATGCCCGTAACCCCAGCACTACTGGGAGACCAAGGTGGGAAGATTGCTTGAGTCTAGAAGTTCAGGGCTGCAGTGAGTTCTCATACTGCCCCTGCATTCCAGCCTGGGTGACAGGGCAACACCTTGTTTAAAAAAATAAAAATAGGCCAGGCACGGTGGCTCATGCCTGTAATCCCAGCACTTTGGGAGGCCAAGGTGGGTGGATCACCTGAGGTCAGGAGTTCAAGACCAGCTTGGCCAACAGGGCGAAACCCTGTCTCTACTAAAAATACAAAAATTAACTGGATGGGGTGGCATGCACCTATAATCCCAGCTACTTAGGAGGCTGAGGCACGAGAATCACCTGAACCCAGAAGGTGGAGGTTGCAGTGAGCAGGGATCATGCCACTGCACTCCAGCCTGGGTGACAAGAGTGAAATTCCATCTCAAAAATAAATAAATAATACAAATGAAAACAGACAAAAAATAATAAAAATTGAGGAATTGGGCTACATAAATGGTTTTTGAGACAGAACTTTGAGACAGTTCTTACTTAGGGGCCAGTGGAGATCCCTTTTCCTCCTCAATTTTCAACTACATAAGTGTTATTTATTTATGTTCTACTTCTTTAAAAATTTTTTTTAAAAAAAACCACTGGACTAGCTAAGTCCTACTCCTAAACCTTTGTGATTCAATATAAGGTCTACCCATCAAATTGTTCAGACTGCTGGATGATACTCATGTTTTTAGGAAGGGTTGCTACACCCAGAGCCCAGGTCAGCCAGTTTCTGCGTGTAGGCAAGTTCCTGAGTTAGGACTCTTGTACTAGTGTACAATCCAGAAGTTGTACTGGGGCAGCAGGGAAAGAATTCTTATCAGTGAGTGTTTAGCCTGGTTGTACACAGCAGTTACCAGAACAATTAAGAAAGACAAAGTTCTGGCCGGGCGCGGTGGCTCAGGCCTGTAATCCCAGCACTTTGGGAGGCTGAGGCGGGCGGATCACGAGGTCAGGAGATCGAGACCATCCTGGCTAACACAGTGAAACCCTGTCTCTACTAAAAAATACAAAAAACTAGGCAGTTGCAGTCGTGTTCTCCGAGTTCCTGTCTCTCTGCCAACGCCGCCCAGATGGCTTCCCAAAACCGCGACCCGGTAGCCACTAGCGTCACCGCCGCCCATAAAGGAGCCGAGCCGAGTGGGGGCGCCGCCCGGGGTCCCGTGGGCAAAAGGCTACAGCAGGAGCTGATGACCCTCATGATGTCTGGCGATAAAGGGATTTCTGCCTTCCCTGAATCAGACAACCTTTTCAAATGGGTAGGGACCATCCATGGAGCAGCTGGAACCGTATATGAAGAAGACCTGAGGTATAAGTTCTCACTAGAGTTCCCCAGTGGCTACCCTTACAATGCGCCCACGGTGAAATTCCTCACACCCTGCTACCACCCCAACGTGGACACCCAGGGTAACATATGCCTGGACATCCTGAAGGACAAGTGGTCTGCCCTATATGACGTCAGGACCATTCTGCTCTCCCTCCAGAGCCTTCTAGGAGAACCCAACATTGATAGTCCCTTGAACACGCATGCCGCCGAGCTCTGGAAAAACCCCACAGCTTTTAAGAAGTACCTGCAAGAGGCCGGGCGCGGTGGCTCAAGCCTGTAATCCCAGCACTTTGGGAGGCCGAGACGGGCGGATCACGAGGTCAGGAGATCGAGACCATCCTGGCGAACACGGTGAAACCCCGTCTCTACTAAAAAAATACAAAAAACTAGCCGGGCGAGGTGGCGGGCGCCTGTAGTCCCAGCTACACAGGAGGCTGAGGCAGGAGAATGGCATAAACCCGGGAGGCGGAGCTTTCAGTGAGCTGAGATCCGGCCACTGCACTCCAGCCTGGGCGACAGAGCGAGACTCCGTCTCAAAAAAAAAAAAAAAAAAAAAAAGAAGTACCTGCAAGAAACCTACTCAAAGCAGGTCACCAGCCAGGAGCCCTGACCCAGGCTGCCCAGCCTGTCCTTGTGTTGTCTTCTTAATTTTTCCTTAGATGGTCTGTCCTTTTTGTGATTTCTGTATAGGACTCTGTATCTTGAGCTGTGGTATTATTTTTGTTTTGTTTTTGTCTTTTAAATTAAGCCTCGGTTGAGCCCTTGTGATGTATATTAAATAAATGCATTTTGGTCCTTTTTTAGACAAAAAAAAAAAAAAATACAAAAAACTAGCCGGGCGAGGTGGTGGGCACCTGTAGTCCCAGCTACACGGGAGGCTGAGGCAGGAGAATGGCATAAACCTGAGAGGCGGAGCTTGCAGTGAGCAGAGATCCAGCCACTGCACTCCAGCCTGGGCGACAGAGCAAGACTCCGTCTCGGAAAAAAAAAAAAAAAAAAGACAAAGTTCTCCAACACCTTGATTTCTGGTAGACGCTTTGGAAGACACACATACCGTCTACTTCCTCAAACTTCCGAAGCTGTGGAATAGGGATTCAGTGTCTGTGGTATGAAATGAGGTCTGAGAATTTTATCCCATCAAACTGACAGGGTAATTTTGAGGGGCCACAGGAATTGTAATTGTAATACTGGGGCAATATTTGCTTGTCATCAGTCGGACCTCTTCTTGACATGTGCTCTTTCTGACCCCAGTGATTCTTTCTTGATCCCCATGTAAGGTGTCCCATTCCCCCATCCAGACTGACTCACCATCAGGGGTTGTCCTGTGTTCTGAAGAGGCTCAGCCAGTTTCGTTTGCCTTCTGTTCCGCTTCCCTCCATCTCTTATCCCCAGTCCTCTGTAAATCCTTATTCCTTCATAAAGTATTCCCTGATTCATGGAAGTGAAATGATCCAGCTTAGTTTACAAAACCAGGAAATTATTCCTCTGGACCAGAGAGAGAGAGAGACAGAGAGAGAGAGAGAGGGAGAGAGAACAAGAAACAACAAAAAACGCAAACAGAATCTATAAAGGGAAGACAGATATATTCTACATTGTTCCCATTAAAATGGAAACCCCGTGGGGAGAAGAAATGCATCTGTGGAATGTATAGTGGATTTCTTTCACATATGGGCACTCAGTAAAAATTATTAATGAATGATAATGATTTGTCAAGTGATTGAAATTGTTTCAGGGCAGGAACAGGGAATGAAATACGGAGACATTCGTCTATCTCACGGGGAAATTGCTAGGCAGGTCATCCAGATGTATTTTCTTTGGGGAGTTGTGAATTCCTTGTGTGTCCAGCTATCACTATGTAATTATATTTTACGTTCTCAGTAATACATATCATCATTATACATGTCATCATTTTGTGTGTATATATACAATACCCCTACACATATATATATGTACACATGTATATATTTGTATGTATAAAATTTAAGTGTGGAACTTCTAGTTTCCTGTCGAAGAAGCTTGCAAATTGCTATTCCAAGCAAGTCTCCTTGGATCCATAAGGTCTCAGAGTAAACCACAGTCCCCAAAACTGGAGAAACCGGCAGGAGAATGCAGCTTCGCAAGGTACCGGAGTGGAAGCCCTGGGCAGCAGCCTCCGCAGGAGCAGTGCCGAGGCGGGGAAACCTGAGCTGTCATCGCCAAAGTGCCGGAGGCTCAGAGCGGGCAAGTTAAAGATCCACAGGAACCACGTCGTTGTCCCCTCTCCCTCACCTTCTGGAGCTTCCCCGAGTTCTCACAGTGAATAATGGAGAAAAATCCCCTCGTGCCTCCTGCAGTGGGAAGAAGAAAAAGGACCATTTTGAAAGAGGCCGCAGCACTCTGCTCTTCCTAACAAGGTCGCCTCCCCTAACCCCGCTGTGGCTTTATCAGCGCCTAACTGACCTGGGGAAGGGAAACCCCCACGCCAGCCCACTCTAGCCATCTGCCGGCTCACTTAAGGTGGGCGTGGGAGGGAGGACTGAGACGCATTTGTGAGTGTCCAGCTGAGGGGCACAGGCTCACTGAAACTCCGAGGCCCGATTGTAGGACTATAGAATAGACCTTCCCACCACACACTCACGGCCTCTTTACAGCACTTGCCTTCACCCAGTCAGAGCCGCTATCAAGAAAAAGATATAAGACATACTGAAAGGCAAATAGGGCCTGGCACGGTGGCTCAAGCCTGTAATCCCAGCACTTTGGGAGGCTGAGACGGGCAGATCACCTGAGGTCAGGAGTTCGAGACCATCCTGGCTAACATGGTGAAACCCCATCTCTACTAAAAATACAAAAGCAACAACAACAAAAATGAGCCGGGTGTGGTGGCGGCGCCTGTAGTCCCAGCTACTCTGGAGGCTGAGACAGGAGAATGGCGTGAACCCGGGAGGTGGAGGTTGCAGTGAGCCGAGATCGCACCACTGCACTGCAGCCTGGCGACAGAGCGGGACTCCGTCTCAAAAATAATGATGACAATAATAATAATAATAATAAAATGAAATAAGAGGCAAATAACACACGTTGAAGAGACAGAGCAAGCTTCACAATCAGACTCAGAGACAACAGGGATGCTGGAATTATCAGGCGGGAAATCGAAACCAACTCTGATTCATGTGAGGGGCTATAATGGATAAAGTAGGCAGCATGCAGGAACAGGTGGGCGATGAAAGCAGGGAGGTGGGAATTCTAAGAAAAAAAAACAAAGGAAGTGGCAGAGAGCAAAGCACAGTGACGTAAATGAAGAATGCCGCTGATGGGCTTTGATGGATTTGTGGACTGGACACAGCTGAGGAAAGGATCTCTGAGCATAAGCTTATCTCAATAGAAACCTCCACATCTGAAAAGCGAAGAGAAACCCCCCCCACACACACACGCACACACACACACGTGTGCACACACTCAGAACAGAATATCCAAGAACTGTGGGACAGCTACAAAAGGTGTAACGTGTAATGGGAATACCAGAAGGAGAAGAAAGAAGAAATACTTGAAATGGTAATGACAGATTTCTCCAAATTAATGTCAGACACTAAACCACAGATCCAGGAATCTCAGAGAATCAGGACAAATGCCAGAAAAACTACACCTGGGCATATCATTTTCACTGCAGAAAATCGAAGATAAAGAAAAAATCCTGGAAGGGGACAGAGCAAACAAAGCACATTACCTGTAGAGGAGCAAAGAGGAGCAAACATGCATCTGACTTATCTCAGAAACCAGGCAAGCAAGGAGAGAGTGGAGCGAGACGTCAGGGTTGAGAGAAAAAACCCACCAACCTAGAACTCTGTGCCCTGCACAATTATCCATTGAAAGTAAAGGAGAGTAAAGACTTTTTCAGACAAACAAAACTTCAGGGAATTTGTTGCCAGTAGACCTGCCTTGCAAGAAATGTTACAAGAAATTCTTTAGAGAGAAAGAAAATGCTATAGGTCAGAAACTTAGATCTACGTAAAGAAAGAGAGCAGAGGCCGGGCACGGTGAAACCCCGTCTCTACTAAAAATACAAAAAAAACTAGCCGGGTGCGGTGGCAGCGCCTGTAGTCCCAGCTGCTCGGGAGGCTGAGGCAGGAGAATGGTGTGAACCCGGGAGGCGGAGCTTGCAGTGAACTGAGATCCGGCCAGTGCACTCCAGCCTGGGCGACAGAGCGAGACTCCGTCTCAAAAAAAAAAAAAAAAATGAGAGCAGAGAAGGAATAAGTGAAAGCAAAATAATAACTTATTTTCCTTATTCTTACTCTTAACAGATAACTGTTCAAAATAATAGCAACAATGTATTCAATTATGTACTCTCACATATATACTTATGTGTAAGGGAAATGAGTGACAACAATATTACAAGGGATGGGGGGAGGAATTAGGATTGTGTTGTTATGATAAGAAACTCATACTACCTGTGAAGCCCCCTCTCTACTACAAATGCAAAAATTAGCCCGGCGTGGCGGTGCGTGCCTGTAATCTCAGCTACTCGTGAGGCTGAGGCAATAGAATCGCTTGAACCCAGGAGGTGGAGGTTGCAGTAAGCCAAGATCACACCACTGCCCTCCAGCCTGGGCGACAGTGAGACTCCGTCTCAAAAAAAAAAAAAAAAAAGACAGATTGTCATAATGGGTCAAAAAATAAGACCTAGCTCTACGCTGTCTACAAGAAACCCACTTCAGATACAAACCGTGCTTCTGTGAGGTCCCTTTAGGCTGAGCAGCCAAAGCAAAGTCCTGAGACATGGAGAATAACCCGGAATAATTCTCTTTAATAATATAGAGCATAATTATAATCTCACAAGTATTTTCATAGGATTGAGCTATAAAGAACACATTGATGTTTTTACAGAACAAAAAGGAAAAGCTGGTGCATATTTATCTCTGTACATGCGAATTTATATAATCAATGCTTGTTTTGCGTCTCTTTTTTCTCCTTTTCATTCTCCTTTCCAGGTTGAGGAAAGGTAGTGGTTGGTTGTGAAGTGGTCATTTACTTTTATCCACTTAATTTCTGATGTTTTCTAACTCACTCTCTCTCCCCCTCTCCCTCCCATTCCCTCTCTTTTCTCCAAGTTTCTCCTCTTCCTTCTTCCCTCTTCAACCCCACGCTCTCATGTGCTAAATAAGAAACTGCTTGGTTCTTTATAGCTGTTGAGCATAGCTCGTTCTAGAAGTTTTTTTAATGCTCATTTTATGCTGTTCCGCAGAAGAGATCACTGCCAAAGAGCAGAGCCACTTTTGTTGAAGGCTGTGCCACTCACCCACCGTCCCCTGTGCAAAGGAAAGGAGGCTCACACAGAGCCAAGGGAGGGCAGGGCACACTACGCAGGGCACACCGCTGCAGAGCCAGCATGCCCCTCGCCAGCTGCAGTGCTTCCCTCAGACCCACTGAGCTCCTTTGCGAGGAAGCTTTCCAGACAAGAAGGATGCTTTTTTGAGGTTCAGACTCTTTCTAAGAGAACCAGTTTGGCTGTTGTTGCATGTTAGAAGTTGAATTGTTTCCCCTCTGGTCTAAGCCCCGCCCAGCTTTGTCTAGTATGGGGTCCTGTCCAGAGAAGACCTGTTGTCCTAGTTCGTGTTCCTGCGGAAGCCCACCCTGAAACAGTGACTCGAGGGCCAGTAGATTACTTGTGACGTGAAGGAGCTACTGATGAGAGAGTGGGCAAGTGAGACAAGGAAGGGAAGACAGCCAGTCAAGAGCGGGTTATCACTCCAGTTATGGCTGTGGCCATTGGAGCCAAACCTGCTGGGGAAGTCAGCGAAGGTAGAACGTGTGTCCCTATACAACAGCTCCTGCCTGTCCCTGGTTGAGGGCTGTCACAGGGAGCACTCGTCCCTGGTATCTCCTCCCTACCAGGGTGGGCAAGGGGGCTCCGCAAAATCATGCAGGAGCTGGTGGTCAGAAGGTGGGGTCTTGTGCCTGAAGGGTGAAGGTGGGAAACGTGGGTGGGCACGGCTGTGTGCTCTGCCTGCAATACCTGCCTGCTGAGCTGGAGCTGATTTCACGCCGTGTGATGATTCCCTGTAGGCTTTCCTGGGTCTGATGGTGAGTAGAATGTCTAGCATTTTGTCTGGTTTTGCAAGTGAAAAAAGTGAGGCAGGGGAAGGGCAGTCAAGTTAAGGACTAAGTGAGCAAAGCAGAACGGAACGCAAGTGTCTCGATCACTTTTACCCATTTTAGTCAGAGCATACGCTGAATAGTCAATGAATGAGTCTTTGATGACGTGATCATCGAGACCAAGCGGTAGTAATTCTCCTCGGTCTCTCTTGATCTTCTCCCCTTTGGTGGTCCTCCCAGGTGGTGTGGTAATGATGGGAGGAGCAATGATGGTGTGGACCAAGTTGCCCAGTGTCGCCATATAACGCAGCTCCATCTACCCTTGTCTGCTGCTCCTCCAGGTGAGCAGTTCCTACAGGACAGTGGCAGGTTAAATAGGCCATTATTGTCCATAGTCCTTTCTCTGTGTGGCATGTGTTTATCACTAATAATCGGTCATTGTTATGACTGCCTGATTGCATGGTCCTTCAGCCACTATTTTAGAATCTTGTGTCTATCTTATAATTTATACATATACTCATGTATCAAGCATGCTATTGCATGGCAATAGGTGTAAAATACTTTTTTTTTTCTGGTGGTTTTGTTTGTTTGTTTGTTTGAGATAGAGTTTTTGTTCTTGCCCAGGCTGGAGTGCAGTGGTGCGATCTTGGCTCACAGCAACCTCCGCCTCCCAGGTTCAAGCGATTCTCCTGCCTTAGCCTCCAGAGTATCTGGGATTACAGGCATGCGCCACCACGCCCGGCTAATTTTGTATTTTTAGTAGAGACGGGGTTTCTCCATGTTGGTCAGGCTGGTCTTGAACTCCTGACCTCAGGTGATCCGCCCACCTTGGCCTCCCAAAGTGCTGGGATTACAGGCGCAAGCCACCGTGCCCAGCTGGTGTAAAACACTGTTTGCTTAGTTAGCAAAGCTTAAGCAACACAGCTCATCAGTTTCATAAACAGAGATAGTGCTTTTGAAAAAGAGACTAGAAATATCCTAATCATACATGTTGTTTATTTGACTTTAAAATGATTACCTTGGGACAGAGACACAGCAGTTATCAAAGAGTAACTTTTTTAACAGAGGCTGGGGTTGTCATCAATTTCTCACCAGCAAGGTTACTGCAAGATTGTCCCTATCCCATTTGAAGTCACTACTAATAGCTCCATCTGTCTTCCTCAAGTAAGAATCAGCTGAGCCTAATGTACTGAGTGTATCAACTCCAGATCTTCCCATCTCCTTGTTCCTCAAATATTGACTGAACACCTACTATATACCCAGCACTTCCCTAGGTGCAGGGAGTACCAGAATGAAGACAGTGCTGTGCTCTAGTTCCTGGAGACCCCACCCCGCCAAGCCTGTTATTTCTATGAAGTGTTAAGTTCCTTAACTACAAATTCCCACTGAGGGAATTAGGAGGCTTCACCACCAAGGATGGGGAGGGATGACTGAAACGATGAGCAACAAGAGAAGTGGCAGTCGCGTGGCAGTCGCGTCTCTGTGGGGGAGTCAGGAAAGGCTTTGGGGGACAGTGAAGAAACAAGTAGGATTTACATGCAGATGGGCGAGGATAGAGCATTTTAGGTGAGAGTGTGACAATTCCTGCAAGCTAGTGTTGATCAAGGGAACTTTCTAAATGCCTGTATGAGGCATAATTTACGTACAACAAACTGCACCCATTTTAAGTGCACAACATGGCCAGGCGCGGTGGCTCACGCCTATAATCCCAGCACTTTGGGAGGCCGAGGCGGGTGGATCACCCGAAGTCAGGAGTTCAAGACCAGCCTGGTCAACATAGCCAGACCCTGTCTCTACTAAAAATACAAAAATTAGCTGGGCCTGGTGGCGGGCGCCTGTAATCCCAGCTACTCTGGAGGCTGAGGTAGGAGAATCGCTTGAACCAGGGAGGCGGAGGTTGCGGTGAGCTGAGATGGCGCCACTGCACTCCAGCCTGGACAACAAGAGCAAAACTCCATCTCAAAAATAAATAAATAAATAAATAAATAAATAGGCCGGGCGCGGTGGCTCACGCCTGTAATCCCAGCACTTTGGGAGGCCGAGACGGGCGGATCACGAGGTCAGGAGATCGAGACCATCCTGGCTAACACGGTGAAACCCCGTCTCTACTAAAAAATACAAAAAATTAGCCGGGCGAGGTGGCAGGGCGCCTGTAGTCCCAGCTACTCGGGAGGCTGAGGCAGGAGAATGGCGTAAACCCGGGAGGCGGAGCTTGCAGTGAGCTGAGATCCCGCCACTGCACTCCAGCCTGGGTGACAGAGCGAGACTCCGTCTCAAAAAAATAAATAAATAAATAAATAAATAAATAAATAATTAAGTGCACAGTATGGTGAGTCTTGACAGATGCATACCCCCATGAAATCAGCACCACAGTCACAGTACAGAACATTTCTTGGCTCCCAAGAGTTTCCTACTATACATGTGCAACCGGATGCAGGCTGTGTGTTAGTGCCAATAATGTGCCCCTTTCAACACAAGAGCATTTTGATTTGTTTTTTTTTGTTACCAACTAAGATGCACCAGGCACCCTAGTCCTTAGGTCTGAGTCCATATACTACTAGACCACCAGGGCCGGGGGCCCGCCCCATTCCCAGAGAGGCTGTGGTCTATCATTGGAGGAACGGTGACTGCAGGGGCTCAGTGCTGACGCACATATAGGTCATATGGACGTACGCACATATAGGACATATGGAGCGGGGGGTGGCAGTGGAGAGGAAAACAGGGCCAGGTTATTGAGGGTCCCGGACAGCATGCAGCAGAATTTAGATTTTAACCTATTGGCAACTGGCGATTGTGACCAGGAAGTGATAGAATCAGATTTGTACATTAGAAAAATCACTCTTGGGACCTGGGTCAAAATGAGAAATGATGAGGACTGACTTAGGGCAGTGTTGGCGGAGGGAGGATGGAGAGGAGATAATGCAGTCAGAATCCAGAAGGCAGAATCGACAGAGCTGGGACAATCCTTTGGGCACAGGGTGTAATAAGAGAGAGAAGAGTTATTCATAACTTCCAGGCTGATTGTGTGGTCATCCAGGCAATGCCTTTTATGGAGGCTGTAAATCTGGGCAAGTAGAGTGATTTAGGAGGAAATATGTTTAATTTTGGGCTCCTATGTCTGTGGGATACACTCATAGAGATGTCTAATAGTTGGGTCTGTGGGTCCAGAGGTCTGGGCTGAATATTTGAGGGTCTTTAGCATTTGAGTGACACTTCACCTAAGAAAACTGACTCAGAGCCTTCCAGAGTGCAAGGCACAGTGCTAGAAATGCAAAGGTAAACGCCGGCACTGTCTGGGAGGCGTTCTCTGACCCCTAGACCAGGTCAGGGCCTCCTGATTTGGGTTACATTAGTATCTGGTGTTACATTTCTTTTTTTTTATTTTTGAGACGGAGTCTCGCTCTGTCGCCCAGGCTGGAGTTCAGTGGCGCGATCTCGGCTCACGGCAAGCTCCGCCTCCCAGGTTCCCGCCATTCTCCTGCCTCAGCCTCCCAAGTAGCTGAGACTATAGGTACCCACCACCACGCCCAGCTAATTTTTTTGTATTTTTAGTAGAGACGGGGTTTTACCATGTTAGCCAGGATGGTCTCGATCTCCTGACCCTGTGATCTGCCCGCCTCAGCCTCCCAAAGTGCTGGGATTACAGGCGTGAGCCACAGTGCCCTGGTGTTACATTTCTTGTCTGTCTTCTCCACAAGACTGTAAGCTTTGTTAGGCTGGAACCAGGTCTGTTCTTCGCTGTGTCCTCAGCCCCTATCACAGGACAGGGTGCCTCGTAGAAGCACAGCACATACGTTCAACCTTGCCAGCTGAATGCCACCCCAGCCACGCACGACTAGGGGGTCTTTCTAGGGAGAGCAGTGATGTAATTAGGATGTAACATTGCGGGGCCAGAAGGGCCAATACCAGAGCTTCAGGCAGCTGAGGGGCACAGAGGTGGCGACGGAAGGCTGCACAGTCTTCAAGCCAGGACTTAAAGGATGATGAAGTGTTCTCCAGTCAAACAGGGAGGGAAGACCATTCTAGGTCCATGGGTACAACATACATAAATGCACAAAAGAGTGAAATGAGGCCAGGCACAGTGGCTCATGCCTGTAATCCCAACATTTTGGGAGGCCAAGGTGGGCGGATCACCTGAGGTCAAGAGTTTGAGACCAGCCTGACCAAGATGGAGAAACCTCATCTCTACTACAAATACAAAATTAGCCGGGGTGGTGGCGCACGCCTGTAATCTCAGCTACTCGGGAAGCTGAGGCAGGAGAATCACTTGAACCTGGGAGGCGGAGGTTGTGGTGAGCTGAGATCGCACCATTGTGCTCCAGCCTGGGCAACAAGAGCCAAACTCCATCTTAAAAAAAGAAATAAAAAAAAAAAGGAGTGAAATGGT
This sequence comes from Macaca nemestrina, assembly GCF_043159975.1. Lineage (NCBI taxonomy): Eukaryota > Metazoa > Chordata > Mammalia > Primates > Cercopithecidae > Macaca > Macaca nemestrina. The sequence continues at coordinate 141,724,514 of NC_092134.1, read as the reverse complement.
TGTGTGTGACCAGAATAAGAGGCTGCGATTCAGGAGGATGAGAAGTGGCAGGAGATGTAGCTTGGGGTGTAATTGGGACCACTGTAATGGGGTTGGGACCTTGTTCTTTATGAAACAGGAAGTTAGTGGACTTTGAAACAAGATAGTCATACGATCCTATGACATTTTTGGGGTGAAATCTCTGGGGATAGAATACAGAGATGATGAAACCTGCCCCCTGAAAAATGCAGTTTTGGTCAGCATCCAAGTGATTCTCCTGTGGGTCATCCAGAGAGCATACGTAGAGGAACAGCCATGTGAATGGAGGCTGGGGTGAGGGGAGGCTGGTGGCAGCAGTGTGAGTGGAGGCTGGGGTGAGGGGAGGCTGGAGACAGCGGTGTGGGCGGAGGCTGGGGTGAAGGGAGGCTGGTGGCAGCAGTGTGAGTGGAGGCTGGGGTGAGGGGAGGCTGGTGGCAGCAGTGTGAGTGGAGGCTGGGGTGGGGGAGACTGGTGGCAGCAGTGTGAGTGGAGGCTGGGGTGAGGGGAGGCTGGAGACAGCGGTGTGGGCGGAGGCTGGGGTGAAGGGAGGCTGGTGGCAGCAGTGTGAGTGGAGGCTGGGGTGAGGGGAGGCTGGTGGCAGCAGTGTGAGTGGAGGCTGGGGTGAGGGGAGGCTGGAGACAGTGGTGTGGGTGGAGGCTGGGGTGAGGGGAGGCTGGTGGCAGCAGTGTGAGTGGAGGCTGGGGTGAGGGGAGGCTGGTGACAGTGGTGTGGGTGGAGGCTGGGGTGAGGGGAGGCTGGTGGCAGCAGTGTGAGTGGAGGCTGGGGTGAGGGGAGGCTGGAGACAGCGGTGTGGGCGGAGGCTGGGGTGAAGGGAGGCTGGTGGCAGCAGTGTGAGTGGAGGCTGGGGTGAGGGGAGGCTGGTGGCAGCAGTGTGAGTGGAGGCTGGGGTGAGGGGAGGCTGGAGACAGTGGTGTGGGTGGAGGCTGGGGTGAGGGGAGGCTGGTGGCAGCAGTGTGAGTGGAGGCTGGGGTGAGGGGAGGCTGGTGACAGTGGTGTGGGTGGAGGCTGGGGTGAGGGGAGGCTGGTGGCAGCAGTGTGAGTGGAGGCTGGGGTGAGGGGAGGCTGGAGACAGCGGTGTGGGCGGAGGCTGGGGTGAAGGGAGGCTGGTGGCAGCAGTACAGATGGAAGCTGGTATGAGGGGAGGCTGGTGGCAGCAATGTGGGTGGAGGCTGGGGTGAGGGGAGGCTGGTGGCAGCGATGTAGGTGGAGGCTGGGGTGAGGGGAGGCTGGTGGCAGGGGTATGGATGGAAGCTGGGGTGAGGGGAGGCTGTGGTGAGAGGAGGCTGGTGGCAGCCGTGTGAATGGAGGCTGGGGTGGAGGAGGCTGGTGGCAGTGGAGACACCTCAGGAGGCAGAGACAAGGATAGCAACTGAGAGCTGGTAAAGGCCACCCTGCTAAGTAGCCAGAAAGTTTGCAGAACCTTCTTTTGAGGGATCTGAAATTCAAGTTCTCAAATGGCCCAGATCATCAGTGTTCAAAAACCTCAGGAAGCTTGCAGTCCTGCCTCGTGCCTGCTTGAACTGGATGTGGGCAGGAGGCTGTGGGAGCGGGCCATGCCAGCAGAATCCCACCATACTCTGGAGACTTACTCAGGTCACAGCCCCTGGTGTCCCGAGGGTCATCTCAGTGTCATGTGAGTATTAGTGTGGCTATTGGAAAGGATTTGGTACGCGTTTATTTGAAAAGTTAGGAGTTGTTTTTTTTTTTTTTAATTATCTTTGATAAATTTAGTAGAATATTTTGAAAGCACTTTTTAGCCAGTAATGAATGAACAGATTGCTCCTGAACTAAATGGAGGGATCTAAACACATCATCTAAGTACAACAGTATGTCTGAAAAATATCTCTGCTTGTCTTTTATTTGCCCTTTAAAGTCTGTGCAAACAAATGTGAACGGCCTCAGGACTCTAAGAATAATATTTTTCTAGGGATGTGTATGGACAGATAAACAAAACCCCAAGGGAGAAAAAACTTCTATTTAAATAAAAATAAAGATCCCCTACAGCGCCATCCTCCTCTGCTCACTGGGTTTGCTTTATTTCACTTTGAGATAAAAGTAGTTTGGATGATTAAGAGTGGAACAAAAAGAAAGTATTTATGTCTGTCTAATCTATCTATCACTATCTATGTAATCTATCTTATCTATCTAAGCTTGTCTGTCTGTCTCATCTATCGACCTCTCTATCTGGTTTTGAATAGTCCATATTGCAGCCATCAGTAGTCGATCTTTTGCATCCCTGGGGTTAATGGTTCTTTGAGCAGACACGGACACTGTGCCGTTTGGGATCCCATGGGGGAAACACCCGCTTCCTCACTGGTCAGTGCTAATCCTGTGCTCATGCTCTGCTCCCCCTGGGAATCTCCCGTCTGAAGCCCCTGTAGGCCTCTGGGATCCTCTGAATCAGCCACAGGCTGGGATCCTTGCCGCAGGAGGCTGCCGTGGGCTTCTGCCCATGCTGTGGGTCGCGAACTGCAGCCGACAGGCGTGGGAGCCTGGGAAGGCACCTGGCGGCTTCTCGGTAGGAAAACAGTGTGGAGTGCGTGTGATCGTGTTTGAGGAAGCGTCGTGAGAGGGTCACTGTCTCTGTGGTAGTGTCCTTAGGGAACTGTCTTTGCCTGGATCCTGGGGTCGGGTTTGGCATGAACTCTGACCTTCCTCCCTCTGCAGGATCTTCAGTAGAAAGGTCCTGTCCTGAGGAAATGCTCAGAGGCACTTCTCTTGCTGCTGAAGCCTGCCTACATGTGTGTTTTTGTCCTCATGGAGATGCACATGACGAATCGCATGCAATGCCTCAGCACAGCCCAACAGGTTTTTTCTGTTTACACTTAACTAGCCTTGGACAGTGGGAGGAAGCCTTAAATATTTCCTTTTCTTCTCACAAACCCTTTATCTAATAAAACAGAATTACTGCAGATGAAGCAGGGAGTGATTCAAATTGTCATTGAAATCAAGGACCTGGTTTGGTTTGGCCTCCCTGGGAAAGTGTTTAGCTTGACACAGCGTTTTAGCTGTGCTGATTTAGTTTTAGCTACGCTGATAACGTCTCTACAGGATAAACCGACCAGGGCAGAAGGCAGGGTGGCAGTGCCCGTGGTGGGGTGCAGCACGGCGGCGGGCAGTGTTGGCCACTGAGTGCTGGGCTGGCCCCTCCACTCCTCCATATTTCTGTACCAGTAAAATCAGGTTGAAACTGGCATCAAGGGCAGCTTCAAGAAGGCGGGGAGAGACTACGAGGACAGCAGTGCAGAGGCTGTCACCCTCTGGAGCTACTGCTCGGGGACTGAGAAGGAATTCCGTCTTGAATACATGTTAACCTCAGTTCCCGCTCCTTATCTGGACTGGCTGGCTCCCTTCTGCGCCAAGAAACTGAAGCCCAGCTCTGTAAAGCCGCAATTCCCAACTATTTTCCCCCTAAAATACACGAGACGCACTCCCATGGGGCATATCTAGATTGCAGGCTGCGGTACAGATAAATCAGGCTGTGGGTTGGGCGCAGTTCCCAGTAAAACCCCACTTTTTTCTCTCCCACTCAAGAAAGCAGACCTCCATACGAGTATGCGGGAGATGGTGCTCCGTCTTCCCAGCCCTTGGCGTGGGACTCGGCCTGTAAAAGCTGCCAAATAAATATTTACTAAGTGAAAGATAGCCCTGAATCCACACTAATTTGTGTTTTTTAAAAGTCATTCATAAACTTTAGCATTTTAACTATTAGTTAGTAATTAATCCTAATAAACCGGCAGGATTTTGTGATTGTGAAACTGTTGCAACGTGTTGGCCAGCAGGAATATTTGCTAGCATTTTTATGGGCTCTTAAAGTCGTCTTAGCTGTGTCACTGATAAAGCCAGCCACAGGCTTGATCAGCCCTGCCGTTGGCTGTCAGCACTGCCTGGATAAACTCCTCATCCTTCCCAGGGAAAAACTTCTAGCAATGCTTAAGCAGGAGGCCAGGGAAGAGAGAACCTTGATGCTGCCCTGCTTACCACAGACCCTCTGGGGCCTCTGCCCTGTGTGGACAAATGCTTCATTTCAAGATCGTATACAAATCACGAGCCAGCGTCTCCTAGCAGCACTGAGTGTGGGGCTCTTGCCACCTCACTGCTGTTGGAACTCTGGAGTTCGGGCCAAAGGATGCAGCCCCTCTCGGGGGAGGGCAGTGGGGTTAGGTGAAGATTCAAGAGCTCCTCTTTGCCTTGTCATCTAGTTGTCCTATTCTGGGGGAATTTAAATAAGGATTAAAAAAAAAAAAAAGGACTTATGTATTATTTTAAAGAGCACCCTTAAATAGGCAGGCATATTTTAATAAAAATGATTTTTCAACCCTGCGGTGTGGAGACTGCCAGTCAAATACAGTGATGGCCATTATCACGCCCCTGCCCCTGCCCCCAGCCTGGAGGAAACAGAGTGCAGAGTTAGAATGGTTTTGGAGCATTCATGGCTGCTGGGAGATGCCCGAGAGGGCTTTGAGGGCAGGGCAGGGTGAGCAGGGAGCTCACCGCAGGAGTGCAGAGATCACCCCAAGCAGGGTCTGCAGATGCTAACTTCAGGAGACCAGGCATGGAGATGGCAGGTGAAACAGATAAGTATGCCCCAAAAATGATGGGAAAAGAGTGAACCGGGATCACTTAGAAATCGGAAGCAATACAACAAAGGCTAAAGATATTTGAGCAGGATTTCAGTGTAGATATGCTCTTGGATATCACGAACATAAACAGAGGAGCTAACGAAAACACTGCAGAGACGCATGGCTCCATTGCCCCCTGTAGTTACCCCACCTAGTGTGACCGGGAGAAGCTGATACTTCTTTTCTCTGTGGATTCAGGGGCATTCCCCACCTATTTTAGGTATGCCAGTTTGACATGATGAACTTTAGACTGATAACATTTCATCATTGAGATATAATTTCCTTCTGTTTTTAGACCCTGAATAAAATTTTCTTTAACGGGGAAGCACATTTTTTTTTTTTTTTTTTTTGAGACAGAGTCTTGCTCTGTCGCCCAGGCTGGGGTGCAGTGGCCGGATCTCAGCTCACTGCAAGCTCCGCCTCCCGGGTTTAGACCATTCTCCTGCCTCAGCCTCCCGAGTAGCTGGGACTACAGGCGCCCGCCACCTCGCCCGGCTAGTTTTTTGTATTTTTTAGTAGAGACGGGGTTTCACCGTGTTAGCCAGGATGGTCTCGATCTCCTGACCTCGTGATCCGCCCGTCTCGGCCTCCCAAAGTGCTGGGATTACAGGCTTGAGCCACCGCGCCCGGCCGGAAGCACATATTTTATACTTAATTCTATTTATGTTCATCTTGTTTTTTGAATTATTTAGCTACCTCTAATAGACAGTCTGAAAGATGATTACATTCCACCATACTAACATTTTCAATGACCCTGAAAGACCTGAGATGCATTGCTGCTACTATTTTATCAAATTATTGTTTCTAAAATGCTGTTTTACTCTTCTAGTAGGAAGAGTGACTTTTAAATAATGGATATTGGCCGGGCATGGTGACTCACACCTGTAATCCCAGCACTTTGGGGGGCCGAGGTGGGTGGATCACCTGAGGTCAGGAGTTCGAGGCCAGTCTGGTCAACATAGTGAAACCTCATATCTACTAAAAATACAAAAAAATTGGCTGAGCATGATGGCAGGTGCCTGTAATTCCAGCTACTTGGGAGGCTGAGGCAGGAGAATCACTTGAACCGGAAGGCAGAGGTTGCAGTAACCCAAGATTGTGCCACCGCACTCCAGCCTGGGTGACAGAGCGAGACACCGTCTCTAAAATAAAATAAAACAATGGATAGTTTGTCCAACATGGTATGTTAAAAGGGCAGAGAAGCTGAAGAATGATGATGAAGACTAAAATAACGATGATAAGCAAAGAACTGAACAGGCATCTGTGCAGTGATTCAGGGGGGTGTCCATGAGAGGTGGCTTCGGAGCAGCTCTCCTGTAACGCAGACTTATCTCACGGTTCCCTCCTCATTTAAGGAGTCAGACCACTGTAGGCTTTGCTTTAGAGATATTCCACTGTGTGCTTTGTTGCTCACCTTTCTAGAGGTGCTCATCTTCATCTAAAGCAGGGTGAAGATTTTTCACTCCTGGAGAAAGCTGTGACAACATTTTTGGGACAAGCAGCAGGTGTGCCTCAGCAAGCCTGTCGTTATCTGGGGAGGGGGCTCCAGATAACACACTTCTACTTCCTTTCTTTAGGGAAACGACATGGTCCCCTCCTCCTGTAACACTCCCCAAAAGAAGTATGAAAGCCAACGTAAAATGCGAATATGATATTTGCATTGAGTATTAAATATAATATCTTCAATGCAGTATTTGTGCTTCTCTCTCTCCAGTTCTCAGTTGTTTAGGGATCTTCTGAGGGCAAACCAAAAATGTCAGTAAAGCAAAATATATCAATAAGGCATCATACTGATGAAAACAAAACCAGAGGTTTTAAAAAATAATCTGGGCTGGGTACGGTGGCTCACACCTGTAATCCCAGCACTTTGGGAGGCTGAGGTGAGCAGGTCACCTGAGGTCAGGAGTTCAAGACCAGCCATGGTCAACATGGTGAAACCCCGTCTCTACTAAACACAAAAACTAGCCAGGCATGATGGTGCGTACCTGTAATCCCAGCTACCCGGGAGGCTGAGGCGGGAGAATCGCTTGAGGGGAGGGGGAGGTTGCATTGGGCAGAGATCGCGCCATTGCACTCCAGCCTCGGCAACAGGATGAGACTCCATTTCAAAAAAAAAAAAGTAGTTATCAATTTTTTGTTTTTGACCAAAAGTATTTCAGGAACTTTGAAGAAAGGACCTGAAAATTATTACTCAGGCTGGTATTTAGTTTGAAATGTACGCTGACTTTTAACTCTCAGAGCTCAACAGTCTAATCCTTGATCATTCCATAGTGAGTTTAGGAATTTGTAGTCATTTCCTTTTCACTAGGTATTTGCATACATCACTAACCAGCTGGGATTAGAATGAGCAATCTCTTGATGCTGAAACAGAATGATGAGAACTCAGGGCAGCTTGAAATGTTCGTCCTCATCGATTAATCCTTAATGAACCCTCATGCATGGATGACATCAAAGAAGGTCCTTTGCAATGTGCAGGAAGACAAACCGCCTTCCGTCGTGTACATTCTTAAAGGAAGGTTCCAATAGATGGATACACATAGTTCACATTTGAGGTTCCAATAGACCGATACACATAGTTAACACTTTGTATTTTGAGCCATGTTTTGCCCCAAGATGAAACATTTGGAGTAACGTGGACATTTGCTCAGTGGCGAGGGAAGGGTCAGTGTGTGTAACTAGGAGGAAGGCTCTCTGGCCGGGTTGGGAACGTGACCTCTTGCCCTCCAAAGCCTGGGTTGCCCAAGTTAATGCCTCCAATCTTGCAGTGTATGGACACAGAGCGAACGCTCCCCTCTGAATACAGACCAGAGGTTAGAGGTTAATGAATGGGTGCTGTCTCCACACTCGGGACCCCGTTCAATAGTGCTTTTATACATAAGGGCTTAAATGGGGTCAGAAAAGGACCTGCATATTGCTTCCAAACTCTCTCCATCTTTTTGAAGCAATAGCATTCAAAGATGACATCCTTCCACCTGGGAAGAGAGAGATGAAGCTCTTGTGCTTGGAGAACTGGACGGCTACTCCCGGCTCAGTGTGTCTCAAAACAGGACCAAATGGAAAACAAAGTGGGGGGCAGGTCCTTGCTGCCCCCTATTCTTCTCTAGTAATCCCTTAAAAAATAATTGCGGACCCCAACCTCTGGCCTCCAGCACATTTTCCACTTGATTAGAGGCCTTTGTGAGGTGGGGAAAGGGACCTGCAGACTTGCATATTGTGCCGGGGCCTGAAATGTCCAGCTGGGAATTTTTCCCATCAAAAGGGGATTTTAGTAAAACCATTATCAGGGGCTTAGAGGAGAAAAGCTGTTGAGTGCAAGACAGGGGCAGATTAGCATTAGGGGGCTTGTTTTTGGCACCAGTGGAAGAGTGGGAAGGTGTTTGCAGCCACTTGCACACAAGTTCCTTAGTTTCTCTGCAAGTTCCTGGCAGGTACCGAGGTAGGAATGAATGCAGGAGGTAGGAATGAATGCAGGAGTGGGAACTAACAGGCTCGAAAATGGCACAGGGAGGCCTTATCTCTGAGGCATCACATGGAAAGCAGCCCAAATCAGGAAGGACTGCACGGTGGTGGTGATACCTGCTTCGGTGTGTAGACCGTGGGACTGGCCTCCTTGCTGTTATGTACGGCCACGCCACCTGGAATCCCCCGCCCGCAACACTGCACCCGTCTTGACAGTTTCCATAGACGGCGACAGGAAATTCAGAAACTGGGAAGTGGCCATGCTGGAATCCTTTAACGGGCAAATGGACACCTTTAGGGTGGGGGGGTGCGGGTGCTGGTAGGGGCTAAAAGAGTACAGAGGAAGGTCACGAAAGCCGCAGCAGTGGCTGTCAGCCTGCGAATCAGGGTCCGGGCTGTGTGGATTTGCAGACTGAGCCACAGGAGCCTCCTGGGAAGAGGGTTTGGGGAAGGTCACCTAAAACAGAAACGTGTGTCGTCTTGGGATTACTGGAGCCCTCAGCGATACCTTCCTTTGAAAAATGGAGCACAGAAACCGGAGTCGTGGGGGCTGGATGGAGAATGTTGAAACCAGTAGAGTAACTGCTGCCTGAAGGGTCCCTGTGAGGAATGTCGGAGCCGGCCCGCCCTGGAAGCACTTTTTCCTATTTGTCCTCTCTACACTGTTGCTCTAGCTTGTCTTCCTGGCAAAAACAGGTGTGGATTACGACAACGTTGGTCCTGACTGCTGTGAGCACAGAGCTGGAGTGAGAACCACATGTCTCTGTTTGGACATTTTCGGGCTTGCAGTACTGTCACCTCAGAGGTCTCAGTCACAGGAACACCCTCACGCCAGCCTGGTGGCCACATTCGCAAGAGATCTATCTAAAGTCAAATTCAAACAACCACAGAAAGAGGGCCTACCTTCTCGAAAATGAAGCCCAGGGCCGGGCGTGGTGATTCACGCGTGTAATCCCAGCACTTTGGGAGGCTGAGGCGGACAGATGACCTGAGGTCAGGAGTTCAAGACCTGCCTGGTCAACATGGTGAAACCCCATCTCTACTACAAATACAAAAATTAGCCGGGCATGGTGGCAGGTGCCTGTAGTCCCAGCTACTCGGGAGGCTGAAGCAGGAGCATTGCTTGAACCCGGGGAGCAGAAGCTGCAGTGAGCTGAGATTGCGCCACTGTACTCCAGCCTGAGCAACAGAGTGACTCTGTCTAAAAAAAAAAAAAAAAAAAAAAAAGGCAGAAAGAAAATGAAGTCTAGGAAAGCTGTTCTTGGAGGCTGTGAATCGAGAAGCAGCCCTCCCAGTCTCCCAGTTCTTCCAAAGAGCAGCTTTAGGAACTGCTGGTCCTCAGTGTTCACACATTCCCCTCACTCAGTTCTCACTCTGGCTCCTCAGCCAGCCCCGTTTTCTCCTTCTTGGCTTTGTGCGGGCTGATACACGTTTTCTTTTCTTTCCTTTATAACCTGTATTCTCTGTTTGGGGTGTCTTCCCTGAATCTGGACTCTTTCAGTGCAGTCACTAAGAATGGCATATTTCAGCTATTACTTTCCAGAAGTTGCCCAGGGAGATGTTCTGCTTTCATAAGACCTTCAGAGATGGTGCCAGGAATGTAATTTGCCTCATGCATAGGCCCCAAGTCCCTGAAACTTCTCCTTTTTTATTCATTCTCTAACCAGAAATGACCTCTATATTACAGAGCTTATAAGCTGTGGCTCCTCTCGCCAATACAGCTTGGTGGAAGCACCCGCAGGGGATAACCGCCTCCACCTTCTTTCCCACTTCTACACCTGCCCTTCCCACTCACACTTTGATTCCCTGAGGCCAGGCTGTTGAGTACCAGGAGGGCAAGACCCGAAGCCCTCTCCTGCCCTCAGCCTCTCTCTTCTTGTGCCCTTCTACGGAATCTGGCCATATTGGCTCAGAAATGCTTTTTGTAAGTTCTGCTACCTTGTTCTAATGTCAGTTTTCTGTAGGAGGAATTTAGGTCACACAAGCAACTTCACTTCTTCATCAGGGCTCATATTATTTTCATCCTCATAGACTCTCTTTTTTTTTTTTTTTTTTTTTTTTGAGACGGAGTCTCGCTCTGTCACCCAGGCTGGAGTGCAGTGGCCGGATCTCAGCTCACTGCAAGCTCCGCCTCCCGGGTTTACGCCATTCTCCTGCCTCAGCCTCCCGAGTAGCTGGGACTACAGGCGCCCGCCACCTCGCCCGGCTAGTTTTTTGTATTTTTTAGTAGAGATGGGGTTTCACCGTGTTAGCCAGGATGGTCTCGATCTCCTGACCTCGTGATCCGCCCGTCTCGGCCTCCCAAAGTGCTGGGATTACAGGCTTGAGCCACCGCGCCCGGCCTGACTCTCTTATATTTTATGAAGATGTCTTCATCTGGGCAAGAAAGATACTCCTTTTAATAAAAATTTTTAAAAATTTAAAAAGATACTCCTAAAATTTTAAAATTGTTTTTCCTCAAAGGCTCTCTAGAATTTTTCATCGCAGACGATACACTTTTGATTTTTCTTTTGTAATAAAAAAACTAGCTCTTTTTTTCTTGCTGTTGAAATTGATACCTCCACGTATGACTAAAATTTTCCCCATTTTTTTCCTCCCAAACTCCCCAGATATGGCAATCTAATTAGATTTGGGGAGTTTGGGAGGAAATGCCCTTTAAGAAGAATTAGAAGTTTAAAGAGGAAAAAAAAAAAAAAGCATTAGAAGTTGATGTTTGATTCTCTTATCTCCAAAAGCAGAGAGCTGCAGAATAACACATGGCTCTGGGGAGTAACCTCGCTGGTATTTTAAAACTCAATTTCATCTTTTCCAGGAAGTAAAATTCCTCGTTTGTCAACTCTTAGGCCCTGAGGAAATACTTCGGGGGTGCGGGTGAAAGGGAAAGGACCAGAGGGGATTTGTGAGGTGGGAGGAAGTGGTGGTGCCCCCACGGGAAATAGCTTCCAACTCACAGACAATGCTGCCACCTACTGACAAGACATGGGACTTGCAGACTTGGTGGATTTCTCCACTTTCTTCCACAGTGGAGAACAAATACTTAGTTTTGCATTAACCATACTTTATTGTACTACCTTATATGGGACCCTAAAATCATTTTCATAAACTTGGGGTACAGAAAAACACAAGGTCGGACTCCTAGCTTTAATACCTCCAGGACTGGTTTGGATATGATTCACAGCTGCTTCACAATGGGGAAAGTAAATTGTGTGTAAGAGGGGTTTTTTTGTTGTTGTTATTTTCAAAGGGCTGGGGAGGCTGAAGGAACAGTCCAGAAGGAGACACTAACAGTTTTCCAGCCCTACCTTTCAATAACGTGTAGTGCTTGACTTTTACCTTTTAACCCACATATGTGCATTTTTATTTCTAAAGTTATAGGCACTTGTAATCTTAGCATTTTGGGAGGCCGAGATGGGAGGATCACTTGAGCCCAGGAGTTGGAGACCAGCCTAGGCAGCATAGCGAGACCCTGTTTCTACAAAATAGTAATAATAATAGTAATAATGGGCGTGGTGGCACATGCCTGTGGTCCCAGCTACTCGGGAGGCTGAGGTGGGAGGATTGCTTGAGCTCAGGAAGTCGAGGCTGCAGTGAACTATGATCACACCGCAGTACTTCAGCCTGGGTGACAGAGCAAGACCCTAACTCTAAAAATAAATAAAGCGGCCGGGCGCGGTGGCTCAAGCCTGTAATCCCAGCACTTTGGGAGGCCGAGACGGGTGGATCACGAGGTCAGGAGATCGAGACCATCCTGGCTAACGCGGTGAAACCCCATCTCTACTAAAAAATACAAAAAACTAGCCGGGCGAGGTGGCGGGCGCCTGTAGTCCCAGCTACTCAGGAGGCTGAGGCAGGAGAATGGCGTAAACCCGGGAGGTGGAGCTTGCAGTGAGCTGAGATCCGGCCACTGCACCCCAGCCTGGGCAACAGAGCAAGACTCCGTCTCAAAAAAAATAAATAAATAAATAAAATAAAAATAAAAATAAATAAAGCAGTGATGAAGCTGTTTGCTGCTAAATCCTGTGTCATACGTTAATGAGTTTCTGCAGTTCCTCTTGTGATTCCATTGAAAATTAGACCCTTCTGTGTAGGGAAGAGAGCGGCCAGCTGCCTTCCTGTGGGTCATGCTGTTCTGATTGTTGACATCTGACCCTGAGCACAATGGCAGGGCATCTGTCTCAAGTGCACAGGCGTCAGCTAGGGCTGGAAGGGCCAATCCTCTATCTACTCCAGGCTCTGGAAACTTGAAGACCTTCTCTGCTTCCTACAGTCGTCAGCTGTCAGCTGGATAAAGTTCAGGGGGCCACAGAACTTAACCATCCTGCTATTACAGATTCCTGAAAACTGGCTAAATTCTATGCATTTGAAATAAATTAGGTAGAAACTGTCACTTTCATCTTGTCATTTTCATGTTGTTTGCTTAAGGCACACCTACTGGCCGTCTTTTTATTTTTGTTGTTGTTCACAGCAGTGGATTTTTGGGCAATGAAGTTAAGGTTTAAATGATTGAAAGCAGAAATGGTTGTCTTCCATCTAAGAACATTAAGCATTTGTCTGAGGGGCATTTGAGGGGCTTAACTCTTACAGTTTCTCCCTTACTTTACTCCTGTGTCCAGTTTTAGCCTCAGTGATTTTTCTAGAGATTCTGAGAAATAGGACTAATTATTTTGGCTCCTCCCTGTGTAGTGACCACTTCTCAAAAAGCCTTGTCTTGGGCTATAAAAAGGTAGCAGATGTGTACATAAATAATGCCAGTTTGAGATCAAGATTTCCTAAGGAGAAATATTATGAACCTTGGTAGTAAATATTTCCTTATACCCTTTTTAGATGAGAAAAACAATATTTTCCAGGCCATATTAAGTAATTCCACATTAATATTTATGAAAAATTAATCTGGTCTCAAAGAACTGTTTTCCCACAGTCCAGTTCCAGTGTCTCAAGATCCATGATGTAAGGAGTAATTGTTGACACACCACTGTGTGGTAGGTCTGATCCTTCTGGAGTGTGGATTACGTAAATGGGGGAGTAATAAATATAAGAAGGTGCCTACTATTAACAAATTAGACCCTTTTACTCTTTCTGGACAAGTGGGATTTGTAACTAAAACATCTGTGAAGTCAAAGCTTTTTACCCTTGAATGAAGAGAAAATAGAGTTTTTGCAACTTGATTCTACTTTATAAAAGGATTGTGTGGCAGATATTTATAGCATGTGAAATGTGTGTAAGTTCCTAGCTTTGAAGCTCTCATAAGCAGTCCTCCCAGCATTAGTATTCCACATTACTATGTGCGACAAAGCAGTGTTTTGGAAACTGGCTCAAATCCTCTGAGAGCCACAGGCAACATATTTGACAGTTACTTCAGTACCTTATAGACCATTTAACAACATGTATTAGTTTTTTGGTTTCCTGAATAACCCTATATAATACTTGCAGACATGTCTAGGTTTGCATAATGTAGTGCATATTAAATAGTAATAACTTTTAGCATTTTGGGTTTTTTTTTTTTTTTTACTCCCAGTGAAAATAATATGCTTTGGTGTAGCACCTTTAAAAAAACTATTTTTTTTAAGGCTGAGATGGAAAGATCCCTTGAGCCCAGGAGTCCAAGACTGTAGTGAGCTCTGCTCATGCCACTGCACTCCAGCCTGGGCAACAGAGTGAGACTGTCAAAAAAAAAAAAAAAGACAAAAAACAAAATTTTTTTAAGAGATGGGGTTTTGCTGTGTCACCCAGGCTGGTCTTGAACTCCGGTGTTCAAGTGATCCTCCCACCTCAGCCTAGTGAGTAGCTGGGACTACAGATGTGTGCCGTGCCCGGGTTGGTGCAGCGCGTCTCCAAAGAGAGCCAGAGTGGTGCTCTGCAGTGCCTGTGTGAACCGCCTCCGTGTTGCCACCTTCTGCATTGGTCATTAAGTCTAGAGCAGCCCAGGTTCTGAGACTAGGTTCTTCACTAATTACCCAGGCAAAATCTTTTCCACTTCATTAAGCATCTTTTCCTCTTTATAAAATTAAATGTGGCCGGGCGCGGTGGCTCAGGCCTGTAATCCCAGCACTTTGGGAGGTTGAGGTGGGTGGATCACGAGGTCAGGAGATCGAGACCATCCTGGCGAACACGGTGAAACCCCGTCTCTACTAAAAAAACTAGCCAGGCGAGGTGGCGGGCGCCTGTAGTCCCAGCTACTCAGGAGGCTGAGGCAGGAGAATGGCGTAAACCCGGGAGGCGGAGCTTGCAGTGAGCTGAGATCAGGCCACTGCACCCCAGCCTGGGTGACAGAGCGAGACTCCGTCTCAAAAAAAAAAAAAAAAAAATTAAATGTACCACATCTGCCAGATTTGGGAAAACAAAAATTTTGAGACAGAGAAACCAAACACTGTGTGACCGAGTTCTTCAGCAGATCACATTCACATTTCTAACCTTGTCTCACTTGGGTTTCTCTGCTGTGCCACGGCTGCAGACCCAGTTCTCTTCTTGGTAATTGAGACTCATTCGTTTCCACTATCACAAATGCAAGTATCCTTGTAAGTTTGTTATAAGGATATATAGCATTTGTTCCTTAAACAATTTAAGTGGCCAGGCGCGGTGGCTCACGCCTGTAATCCCAGCACTTTGGGAGGCCGAGATGCGCGGATCACTTGAGGTCGGAAGTTTGAGACCAGCCTGACCAACCTGGAGAAACCCCGTCTCTCCCAAAAATACAAAATTAGCCAGGTGTGGTGGCGCACGCCTGTAATCCCAGCTACGCGAGAGGCTGAGGCAGGAGAATCGCTTGAACCCGGGAGGCGGAGGTTGCAGGGAGCCAAGATCACGCTATTGCACTGCAGCCTGGGCAACAAGAGTGAAACTCCGTCTCCATCTCAAAAAAAAATTAAAGTAGAAGAGTAATGAAATAATAGAAACTTCAGTCTTCTTTTTGAAGAAAATATGTGCACTTTTCTGTTTTAACAAATAGCAGGCAGAGGAATTCCACTTCTATTGTTTTATTGCGGGGGGGTTTAACATACCCTACTCAAGTACTGCTAAGATCTCAAGCTTACTTTCTTTTGCACCTCAACTGGAGGACTTGGCTTTACATATGACCAAATATTCTGGGTTGGTAAAGGCAACTCCACCAGGCAAAATCAGAGCAATCCCTGGAAAAGAGGAAAAAACTGAAACTGATCATCTGTAGATATTTAAATTTACCAATTGTCTAGAAATTCCATACAAGAGCTGAGAATATATGCTCTTATTCCAACTGTGCACTTACCTTTGATATTTCGTTAAGTAAATAAATATTTGGCACTCATCTACACATGCACGTCCCATCTATTTTACAACACTTTTTTAAAAATGTAACTTGCTGCCTAACAGTTGACCAGGTACATTGACAGAAATTAGGTAAATATGTGGCCCAAGCCTGAGCTTAGGTTTGAATGCAGCTTTCTAATTTTTTTTTTTTTTTTTTTTTTTTGAGACGGAGTCTCGCTCTGTCGCCCAGGCTGGAGTGCAGTGGCCGGATCTCAGCTCACTGCAAGCTCGGCCTCCCGGGTTTACGCCATTCTCCTGCCTCAGCCTCCCGAGTAGCTGGGACTACAGGCGCCGCCACCTCGCCCGGCTAGTTTTTTGTATTTTTTAGTGGAGATGGGGTTTCACCATGTTAGCCCATGTTAGGATGGTCTCGATCTCCTGACCTTGTGATCCGCCCGTCTTGGCCTCCCAAAGTGCTGGGATTACAGGCTTGAGCCACCGCGCCCGGCCCAGCTTTCTAATTTCTAATCCTGTGCTTTACTCATGATCCACATTATTTCATCAAAAAGCCTCATCCCCTCTGACTCCTCAGGGGTTCATAATGGCACAAAGTTTAGGTCTTGCCCTCTACTAAAGGGATGGAATTAACTTTTAAAAGGGGTGATGTTTGATGCAGGGAAGAGAAAGAGAACAGAGAGAAGGGACCACTGGATGACTTACTATCGTCCCTCCCTTTCTACCGCAGAACACAGCAGAGATCAGAGGCCAGGGGCTTTCCCTTTCATAGAACTGGGAAGAGACAGTTGTCAGAAGCTGCATGAGGCCTTGGTTTTGTTTCACAAATCTCATCTTTTAATCAAGAGGTTTATTCTTTAGAAACACAGTGGTCCCTGGGGGCCACTACCCTTCCCGTTGAAAACTTGAATGCGAATTCTCTAAGTCAAAAGCGAAAGGTTTTGTTTATATTCTAAGACCAGCACCTATCTAGTAACCACTTCAGGAAAAGCAGCAGGATTTGGGAGCTAGGCCATGCTTTAATTTACATATCATATGTCCTTATGTCAGAGAAAGTTCATAGCTTTCAAAAGAAAAAGGAACGTTTACTTGTTTAGCTCCTTGTTGTTCGTCTGACTCACGAAAGAACGTGATCGGTTTGAGTTTATTTTTAGGATATACTGGCGCTGGCTTTTAGTTTTAGTAAATGTGAAGCTGGACAAGTTAAAGGCCTCGGTTGGGAGCTGCAGAAATTGGCCGAGCCCCACAGGTGGTTTATAATCTTTTCAGCAAGAACATTGAAGGGCTATGCGTGATGACACTTAGAAAAAGAAGGGAAATGAAGTTGGTCCTTGACTACTACCCAGTTTCCGTTGAGGTTTATTACTTCTAGATGATAAGGTTTACACCAAGTTTACATTATGTTTTTTCAGTTCTCAAGTTTCAGCAAATACCTGAACCAAGTTTTCTTCTGTTATTCTAAGAACTGCCCTGGAGTGCCTTTTAACTTTTGTACCACCACATAGTGTCCTATCAACTCACGTCCTTTAGCTCTTCTATTCTTCAATGCATTTCTCCCATTCCTGTAGGTGTGGTGGGGATCAACTTTTTATTCCACCAAGAATCACCCTTATTCCCTTTGACATAATGCCCTATGGCATAAGCTTGTTCATACAGTGTTCAAACAGCTACCGTTCACTTCTGAGGGTCACCTTACGGGGGAAACCAAGGTATGACGAGTAACTAAATCTTCTCACCAAACAAAAGGGAGCTGGACTTTAGAAATGGAGCCCAGGCCAGGCAGAGTGGCTCATGCCTGTAATCCCAGGACTTTGGGAGGCCGAGGTGGGCAGATTGCTTGAGCCCAGGAGTTTGAGACCAGCCTGGGCAACATGGTGAAACCCTGTTTCTACAGAAAAAATACAAAGAAAAATAAAAAAAAAGATAACCAGCCATGGTGGTGTATGCCTGTAGTCTCAGCTACTTGGGAGGCTGAGGTGGGAGGATCACTTGAACCTGGGAGGTCAAGGCTGCAGTGGGTTGTGTTTGCACCACTGCACTCCTGCCTGGGCAACAGATCAAGACCTTGTCTCAAAAAAAAAAAAAAAAAAAAAAAGGAAGGGAAATGGAGAAATGGAGCCTAGATTTGAATCCTGGCTCCCTCACTTACTGGTTGGGTAACTTACGGCAGGAATTATGACTTATCTGGAAAACAGGGATAATACCTGTTTCAGCAGGTTGCTTTGAAGATTAAAACTTACAAGTACCTTGTAAAGCACACATAGGTTCTCAACACATTAATTGCTTTCCACCCAAAAAGGCTGCGAGATGAGCAGTTGACCTTCACTAACCACTCTAGGTGGCTCACCATCTTTTCCAGAGAAGCTCCCGCTGTACTAAATATGCCTCGTTCAGGATAAGGATATAGATAGACCCATGGGCTTAACTTTCAAACATTAATTTGCCCACCTTTAGTCAAGCATATATTTGACATTTAACATAAAAAGGAGACAAAACAGAAGAACATGCTTCACGTTACAGGTGGCAGGAATATTCTGCGTATTAAAATGAAGAATGTGAATACAGAGCCTAAGACTTGGGTGCTCAAATTTTTATCAGTTGAATCTGTATAGCCATGCAGTCTCTTGGAAGAAAAACAGACTAAGAACCCACAGCCATGTAACCTTCAGGAGTTGTGTCAAATGCTAAATTAGAAAGCTGACCCTAATTCAGAGTTCCTACTTCTTAATAGGCTTCACACATATTTTTTTTTTCCAGGCATTAAGCACTGTAACCTAAGTGGGAAGAAAGAGATCCACACCTTCCCCAAAGAAACAGAAGATGGATCTAGTGTCAGGCTCAATTAGACCCAATTGTGATGACTCTCCAAAAAGGAACAATGCGGCTCTTGTGATATGCTCAGGCAGAAAGCTTGGACGTTTTACAAAACAATCTTATCCCCGGAGAAACCTGGGTTCCAGCCCTCTTCCTGGAAAGAGGGGTTGATCCAGGAAAGTTTTATACTACTCTTATCAGCTCTTGCTGAGATCAGTACTTTTTTAACAATCTCAGAAACAACCAAGACCAATGTGAAACCAGGAATATGAGCCACTCCCCTGTCGGCGCATTCATACCCATAGGTCTCCACAGTCAAACCACAGGGTGCCAGATTATTTTGTTATTGTCTACCAAAGGGAACTCTTTGCTGGAATTGTTGGTATTTCATTAATCTGCCCCGATTTCAGTCTAAAAACCCTTGACGGAGTGGATCCAGTGGCCAGCCTCGGCTGCTGGAAGTGCTAAAATGCAAATGTGCAAGAATCCTGGCCAAGCTCCCCATCCCCCAGGAAAGTGCTTCCTTACAGCCAGGCCTGGAGGGGAATGTTAAAAAGAGGGCTTGAGCTGCCCTCCTCCTTTCCACCGGGACCCTCGCTCACACTGGGAGATTCAGCATGCATGACTGAGCCGGCAAGCACGCAAGGACAGCGCTCTTTTAACTTTTCTGAACAATGGCTGCAGTCCTTCCACCTTCACATCCTCCCCACACCCACTCGCAGGGTCAAGAAATCCATCTTTCTTGGCCACATCGTGATCCACTTTTCAACGTCACCCCTAGATCTCATTTTCACCCAGAGAAAAACTGGCCACTCGGGGAAACTGTGACTTACATACAAATCTGGTTTTTTAAAAAGTTTCATTTTGTTCAATTTCTTTAAATTTCCAGGTTGTTGACAGTTTAAAGCCAAAAATTATGTAAATCTCCAGTCTAATCACATTTCTAGAAACAAAACATGTCAGTAGTAAACCTTATACAGAATTTCACCCACGAGCTGACTCACCCCCACACAGGATGCACCAAACTCCACCTTGCGTCCTCTGAGAATATACAAACAGCACCTCCTACCTTGGCATGTACCCAAGCACACAATGCCTTAAAAATAATTCGCAGATACAAGGCTGTTGGTTTTTTTTTTTTTTTCAAAAACATACTTCATATTTCCTCTTTTATTATATAAATATCAGTTTAACCTTTTACTGTAAGAATATAAACGTTTTAAGAGGATCTTTGTTATTATTTATACAAATTCACAAACAGTACAATTAATTGATAAAGGTCTCTGGGTTTCTTTAACTCCATGGTCTCGCATGTTGCTGTGGAGGATTCTAAAAAAATAAACAACAAAAATCCAACAAAAATATACATCCTACTCAAAAGTGATTTCTTTAAAGCCACAAGTCCCAACCCCCACCAAAATAAAGAAAGTCATCTATTCCTCCATTTAGAAACAGAATTTTTTTAAAACCCACAAACTCCCATTTTGTTAATAGAACAGAGATAAGACATGAGCTTCATCACAGCCCCGGGGGCTCTGCAGGCCAGCTTTGCTCCTGTTTCCCACAGGAAGCCGCACTGTGTGACCTTTTTTGGGGGAAACTTGGAAGAGGGTGAGGGTAGGGCAGAATTTGCATATATAATCATCATTTTCAAGACACAATCTGCATCTCAAACGAAAACAACGGTTCAACTCTCATTGCTCCCACATATTTGTGCTATAAATTAAGTCAAGATTTAGAAACAGGTCCTCAAATCCCAATGAACAAGGAGAAAAAGGAAATTATAGCCAGAATGTGGAAGTGGGGCACACTGGACGGATGGAGGCTGGGAAGAAGCCAACACAAAAAGACGGACAAACCCAAGGGCATCTTTCCAGTCTAGGCACAAACATGTTTCAGTCTCAAAATATCTCTCTTGTAGAATTCCAGGGCTTCAGAAAAAAAGTAAACTAAAACGAGGTAGCCAGACATATATATGTATATATATATAATTTATATATATAGAATATATAGAATATATTCAGCAGAAAAAAAGGACCATGATTTCAAATTTTTTCCAAAAAAACAATTTTAAAAAGGAAAGAAGAAAATGAAATGAGCGTGAATAGCAGAGTACTGCAAGAGGAGGAGTGATGAGAAGAGACTGGGATTAGTTACGAAGTGGAAGAAGGGTGAAAAGGCCTTTGTAGCTGGGTTTGCTTTTTATACATTTGAAAATAAAAACCAGATCACAGTATTAAAATGAAAGCTGAAGTGAAGGCAGACATTTTCCTCAACTCCCCAGGGTTGAAAAGACAGTCACTCCCCACCCCCATTTCCAGTCACAGCAGTGGGAATACAGTAGCTGAATCAGTCCTCCACCCCTGCAGGGGAGTGGGTGGGTGAGCAGCCGAGTCCATTCTCCATCCGCGGGGAAAAGGAGCTGGGAGTAGGGTAGGGTAGGAACCCCAGCTGCAAAGAGAATGGGCTGGAAGCCGGGAGGGGGCTGGAGGAGGGAGGAGAAAACGAGCCTGAGGCTTCTGTCACAGCCCCATCTCATCCGCTGCAATGATCTGTGCATAAGTGTGCGTGTGAGTGTGCGGGGGCGGTGGTGATGGGAGGATGAACAGGGCGGGACAAGGGGAGCTGGTGCTGCCGCCCTCACCTGACCTTCTCACTGTCCGTCATCTGCCAGAGTCCCAGGTTGAGTACCTTGAGGCAGGGCAGCTGCGTGATGCGCTCCAGGCCGCGCTTGGTGATTCGGGTGCAGCCGTACAGGTCTATGCCGGTGAGCTGGCTCAGGTGCTCAGCGATCAGCTCCAGGCCCTTGTCCGTGATGCGCACACACTGTCCAATGTTGAGCGTGCGCAGCCCGTGCATCTGCCGCACCATGCGGTTGATGCCATCATCACTGATGTGGCAGGAGCAGAGAGAGAGAGACTTGAGGCCATCCAGCCCTTGGGCTATGTAAGCCAGACTCTGGTCTCCCACCTTGTCACAGAACGACACATCCAGCCCCGAGAGGCGCAGGCTGCCCATGGCCAGATGCATGATGCCCGTGTCACTGATGTTGTCACAGGAGCGCAGGTTGAGGCTGCGCAGGCTGCCCATGTGCGACAGGTGCAGGAGGCCAGCGTCCGAGATGCCCCCACAGAAGCTGAGGTTGAGGAGCCTCAGGCCCATCAGCCCTCGGGAGATGTGCTTTAGAGAAAGATCTGTGAGCTTCTGGCAGTCCTGTAGCGTGAGCTGCTCCAGGCCCAGGCAGCCCTCCGCAGCGCTGCGCGTCATGCCGGCCAGGTGCCCGATGCCGACATCCGAGAGGTGGCGGCAGCTGCGGAGGTTAAGGCTCTTGAGGCGCTGCAGACCCCAGGCGATGAGCAAAAGGCCAGTGTTGGTGATGTTGCTGCAACCCCCCAGCTCCAGCACCTCCAGGCCCTTCAGATACTGGGCTATGCGGCCCAGGCTGCTGTCAGTGATCTGCTTGCAGAGGCTCAGGTTGAGAGCGCGCAGGGAGCCGATCTCCTGCACAAACGCGTGGCCCAGCCCGTTGTCGGTGAGGTTGTAGCAGCCGCTGAGGTTGAGGCTCTCGATGTTGGCCATGCCCTGGATCACGTAGCTGAGGCTGCGGCGGAGGCTCAGGATCTGCACGCGGCGGATGCCCCGGGCCTGCAGGCTGGGGAACAGCGACGGGTTGGCCCGGCGCAGGTGCAGCTTGGCCTCCACCCCCCGCCACACCGACTTGTGGTAGGCGGCGTCCCGCCAGGCCGTGCACACCTGCGCCGCGCGCCCCTTGTCCCGGACGTCCAGGTAGCCGAAGATCATGGCCAGCAGCTCCGGGAACAGGCATGAGATGTGGGTCTCCATCTTCCTCCTCCCCCCTCCGCGGCGCTGGGGGGAGGAGGCGCGGGCCCCGCCGCTCCGGACTCGGGCAGGCGACGAGAGCGCTTCTCCCCAGCCGCCGCCGCTGCTGCCGCCGCCTCGGGCCCAACGGCCGGCCCCTCCCCGCCTTCCGGCTCCGGCCGCCGCCGCCGCTCCTCCTCCTGGTCCGTCCGTCCTTCCTTCCTGCCGGCTGCGCCTCCGGCCCGGCCCTCCCCCGCCCCGGGCTCCGCGCGGCGCTCACATCCCGGGCGGGGAAGGCGCCTCGCTCTCGCTCCCGGAGGCCGGCCGCCGCCGCCTCGGCTCTACCCACGCCGCGCCCGGGCCGCGCCGCTCCGCCCGCGCCGCCGCGCCCACGCCCCCTGCCGCATCCTCCGCCTCCTGCCGCCGCCGCTGCTCCGCGGGCCGGCGGGCGGCGAGGGGGCCCCGGGGGCCGGGCGCACGGGCTCCGGGCGCGGAGGAGGCTTCCTGCTGCCTTTGTCTCTCACCCGCTTTTCAAACCTCCCAGCCCCGGGCCGCCCGCACTCCGCCGCGCAGGCGGGGGGACCAGGAGGCCAATCCCGGCTGGCGGCGCGCGTTCCTTCTCCCCCGCCGTCCGCGGCCACTTGGGAGCTGCCGGCCCCCGCACCGAGGACGCCGCGGCCGTCCGGCCGGAGCGCGGCTCGGCGCAGACCCCGGGCGAGCAGGCGGGCCGCGCGTTTGGTAGCGCCCGAGCCGGCTCCGGCTCCGCCGCCCTGCAGCGCGTCCCCTCCGCCGCTCCCGCTCCCCCGCGCCCGCGCAATGGTACGGGCCTGCGCTGCCGGAACTGTGGAGCCGTTGCCCTGGAAACCGAGTTCGGCCTGGTCCCGTGGCCCCTGGTTTTTAACCCTGTGGGCGCCGTGCGGGAGCAGCAGCTGTCAGCCGAGCGCCTCCCCACCCGGCTGCTTTTCACCCCGCAGCCCGTTATTGAGCCGTTCCCTCTCTGAGCCACGCCCCAGCCCCGTTCCTTCTTTTTCTTTGCTGTAGAAGTCTGCACAACCCCTTCCCACAGTTTACCCCTACATCCCTGACCCTTACTTCACACCCCTCTCCCTTGATTATCCCTGCGAGAGCCTCCTCCTATAGCAGTGCTCAATAATCATCACCCCAACTGTCCTATTCTTGCTGTCCCTAATGCCCTTTAACACATCTCATTATCACACCCCTGCTCCCCCGGTTGGAGCTGTTTCCTACGACTCCTTTCTCTCCAGTCTCGTGTCTTAAATTGTAGAGAAACTGGCCTTTACTCATCTTAAACAATGACCCCCTCCAGTCGGTGTTCTAGAAATTTCTAGAATTATCTGTACTTCCTTCTAGCATCTTCTGATGGTTTCCAGACATGCTGTGTGTGTTCCCCTCGGTACTTGATATATCAAAACTTCCCTCTACTTCTGCAGGCTGTTGCACTACCAATACCCTCAGCCCACTTTGCTTAGAGGGGAACAGCCTTCCCTAAACCTTGTTTTAGGAGCTTTCTCCTTGTCATCAGCCTTAGACTATC
This sequence comes from Macaca nemestrina, assembly GCF_043159975.1. Classification (NCBI taxonomy): domain Eukaryota; kingdom Metazoa; phylum Chordata; class Mammalia; order Primates; family Cercopithecidae; genus Macaca; species Macaca nemestrina. Next base: position 141,700,967 of record NC_092134.1, on the reverse strand, counting down.
AGTTGCATGGCTCAGTTGTACTGATAGTCAATATATTCGTATATGCTGAATCCGGTTTACTTTTTGATTAAAATGGAATGACAGTTGAACTTGGTTTAAGACAATCCAGTCGTGTCTGTTGGTTTGTCAACTGTTTTATGGAAAGAGGGCACAATTACATTCTAGGATGTAGCCCCTGGGTCCTCAATGTCCGTACTAAGGATAGAATTTCAGAAGTTTCATTTTAACTACCCCCAAACCAAGAATTTTTGGATCAGAGAAAATGACCCTCTGTATTTTAATTTATGGATCCACACAACTAGATACAACACAACCGGATTTATCAGAAAGGGAAAATGGTTTCATTGATTCTTTGAGGACCTGAACAAGATTTGGAAGGGGTTCCATGTTCAGTGTAGGAGAGTAACTTTCGCTCAAGCAACCAATATTGGACCAAATACGTACAAATTCAGTAATAGGTATAATACACCTTTTACACCCCTACCACTCCTCTTTCCTAAATCAGGAAATGCAGAAGCAAAAATTCTCGCCAGCTTGTTACCTCACCCACATTACACGCAGTGTGAAGCCCATAGATTTTTATAACCTTCCTGAAAAAAATAGACTGTACTGTTAGTCATCCAGTACCTCCAGATGTACGGTGGTAGTAAGTGTCACGATTCCGGGGTGTGCCTGGGCTTCACTCTTCTCCTGGGGGTTATTTAGGCTTTTATTCTTATCAGTCACTTCTGCCTAAACTTTGACCTTAAATTCTGTGTGAAAGTCACTTTTTGGTTATTCTATGCACCTAGATGTGTTTGGGTTGATGTCAAGGCCTTAATCCAAAGCACCTTAGTGTAACTTAATCCTGTTTAATACAAAACAAAGTACCCCACACATTTGGGGGGAATTTTAGACAGGGGGCCTGACCAGGCTCAGACTAAGAAGGAGTTTAAAGGTTTTCCTTCTCTAGAAAGGCCTTCGTTCTCAAATCTGAAGAGTCATTCAGAGGCATCTGGAAGCACTTTCTCTAGAAGTTGGCTGTCTGGTCCTTGTTCTAGCAACAGTTTTTCTTGACTTGAGTTCTAGAATCTTATTAACACAGAGCCTTTTATTTAAGGCACTCAAGTATATATTACAAGGATTTTCAGCAATAAATAGGAAAATATAGCATCAAGAAGCATCACAGAAAAAGCTTTCTGGGGAAAAGGAACTAGGGCATAGAATGAGCCGTATGCAGAATCTGAACACCTGGTGCCTATGCCACTGGCGAAACAATCCCCTTTCTGGGTCTCGGTCTCCTTGTGTTACACCAGGGTGATTTGACTAGGTAATCTTCAGGGACCTTTCCAGTAGGAACACTGTGAGGCCAAGAGCCTAGCATACCGTCTCCTTAGCCTATGGAAATATACATTGTTCCTAATGCAGGCTCCAGATATTAAGAATAATTTCGAATACAATAACTTCTTGGGAGTTTTGGTTTATGCACAGACTTAGGACCCAAAAATATATGGAGAGTATGTATAGATAGGAGACTCTGATTGTCTGGCAAATATGTGTACCAATGAAGAAAATTCCGTGGCTTGCTCTTCATATTTTTAAAACTTGTTGAGATTTTTGTATATGATTTAACAAGTTGCAACCAGAAGTTTTTTTCTGAATGAACTATAGCCTATTTAAAAGCAGAATTGATAGCCTTGTGTAGGGAAGTCTCTCCAAAGCCTTACCAAGAATTTTTTTTTTTTTTAAATTCTAGATTTTTCAGATGGAGTGTGCTTTTCACCTGGGTAGGGTGAGAGGCCCAACCCCAAGATCAAGCTTACTAAGGATTCATACTTTCTCCTTCAGAAGGGGCACACCTGGCAGGAAAGATCAGAAGTGCTCTGGAGCTTTTAACTCCTCATTCAAGAATATATATGTATTTCCAAAACTAGTGGGCCAGAGTCTAGTTTATGGGTTGGGTCAAAGGAGTTAAAATAGGCCGGGCAAAGTGGCTCATGCCTGTAATCCCAGCACGTTGGGAGGCTGAGGTGGGCTAATCACTGGAGGTCGGGAGTTCGAGACCAGCCTGGCCAACATGGTGAACCCCAATTCTACTAAAAAAAAACCAAAACTATTAGCCAGGCATGGTCACACACGCATGTAATCCCAGCTACTCAGGAGGCTGAGGCATGAGAATCACATGAACCCAGGAGGCCGAGGTTGCAGTCAGCTGGTACTGTCCCACTGCACTCCAGCCTGGGCGACAGAGCAAGAGACCTTGTCAAAAAAAAAAAAAGTTAAAATATTTTGTGTCTATTTTCCTTGAACTCTAATGTATCTTTGGCACGATGCCTGCTATGTAGCAGACATTTTGTCAGTGTTGTTGAACTGACATGAATGAGATGGAGAATATAAATAATATCTCTTTATGTAAGACTTCATACATATCGAACTTCTTGGCGAGCTGGGCAGCATTAGTAATCTGAGGTTTGTAATAAAATGCCGCCTTTCCAACTTAAAGGTTTCTGGAGAATAACATTCATTCTATTGCTAAGTGTTTCTAAGTAGGAGAGCATCACTCTCGACACTTCTTGGTGACAGAATATTAAAGATAAGAGAGTGAGGATTTGATTCACTGATTGCAAAGAAAAGATTTAAGCAGAAACAATAAACAAAAAAAAAACACCCCTATTTAAAAATGGGCAAAAGATTTAAATAGACATTTCTCCAAAGAAGATACCCAAATGACCCACAGCGCATGAAAAGATGCTCAACATCATTAGTCATAGGGAAATGCAAATGAAAGCCACAATAAGATACCACCTCATATCCATAAGGATGGCTACTATTTAATAAAACAGAAAATAACAAGTGTAGGTAAGGATATGGAGAAAGTAGAATCCTGGTGCACTGTGGGTGAGAATGTAAAGTTGTGGGCCAGGCACAGCGACTCACACCTGTAATTCCAGCACTTTAGGAGGCTGAAGCAGGAGGATTGCTTGAGCCCAGGAGTTCAAGATCAACCTGGGCAACATAGCAAGACCCCATCTCTATTACAAAAAATTGCACAGCTGCTATGGAAAATGGTATGGCCATTTCTCAAAAAATTAAAAATACCATATGATTCTGTTTCTAGGTATGTACCTAAAAGAATTGAAAGCAGGGGCTCAAAGAGCTATTTGTACATCCATGTTCCTAGTAACGTTATTCATAATACCAAAAGTTAGAAGCAACCGAATATCCATTGACAAATGAACGGATAAGCAAATTGTGGTATATACTCACAAGGGAATATCATTCAGCCTTGAAAAGGAAGGAGATTCTGACACATAGTACAACATGGATGAACCCTAAGGACATTGTGCTAAGTTAATAAGCCAATCACAAAATGACAAATACTGTACAATTCCACTTATACGAGGTATCTAGAGTAGTCAAAATTATAGAAACAGAAAAAAATAATCATTGCTAGGGGCTGGGGAGAGGGTTGATGCGGAATGAGGAGTTGTTTAATGGGTATAGAGTTTCAGTTTTACGAGATGGAAAAGTTCTAAAAATTGGTTGCACAAGAATGTGAATATACCTAACACTACTGAGCTGTACACTTAAAAATGGGCCAGGCGAGGTGGCTCACGCCTGTAATCCCAGCACTTTGGGAGGCTAAGGCGGGCAGATCACCTGAGGTCAGGAGTTCGAGACCAGCCTGACCAACATGGAGAAACCTCGTCTCTACTAAAAATACAAAACTAGCCGGGCATGGTGGCGCATTCCTGTAATCCCAGCTACTCGGGAGGCTGAGGCAGGAGAATCACTTAAACCCGGGAGGTGGAGGTTGCAGTGAGCCAAGATTGTGCCATTGTATTCCAGCCTGGGCAATAAGAGCAAAACTTTGTCTTAAAAAAACAAAAACAAACAAACAAAAATGGTTAAGATGACAAATTTTATGTTATGTGTACTTTACAATTAAAAATTTTAAAAAGGTTTTAGCAGGACAAACATTTTGAAATAAGGATAGAAAAGAAAAAGAGAAAAATATGTGAAAAGTATTCTCACATCAACAGATTGCCAGGAACCCCCTGAGATATTTGAGATGCTCTCCCAAATTGCTAGCTTGCTGTATCTTGTAAATGTAGGCTTAGGATCACCTTTATCCAATACTGTAAAAGTAAGGGCTTATGATCTGGGTAGCGAGAGCCTTCCTGTGAGGGTGAATGTGTACTGTGTTGCCCACACTGGAAAACTCATGGAGGTGAAAGGGGGTGCTAAGCTATTACTATTCACCCCCGATGGATGGTCGTGCCCTTTTACTCTTGAAATGGGGTTGCCATTTGTAATTTGTTATTTGCAACGTTTGAGTGTTAACTGTAATAGGTGTTTTTGTAGTTTCAGGCACCCAACCAAAGAAGTAGAAATACAGTAATAGAATAATCTCGGATATCAGGTATTGTTTGTTCAATGTTGACAAACACCTTAGGTACTTGTTACAAAACAGGTAGATAGAACGACTCGAGAAAAATCCAGTGTGTTGTAAATGTAGCCATTTCCAGGTCACTGAACACTTAGAGAGATGGGTTTTCAATTTATTCACTCGTTCGGGCTGGGCAGGGTGGCTGTAATCGCAGCACTTTGGGAGGCCAGGGTGGGAGGATCACTTGATCCCAAGAGTTTGAGACTAGCCTAGGCAACATAGCAAGGTCCCATCTCTACAAGAAATAAAATTAATTAACCAGGCGTGATGGCACGCACCTGTAGTCCCAGCTAATCAGGAGGCTGAGGCAAGCGGGAAGATCGCTGGGCCAGGAGGTCAAGGCTGCAGTGAACTGTGCTCGCACCCCTGCACTCCAGCGTGGGTGACAGAGCGAGACCATCTCTCAAGAAAAAAAAATTCAGGAAAATATTAATACAAATTATATATATTGCTCTGTGCTATGAAATAAACGAAGATGTAGAAGATTATGTTTTTGCCTTTAAGAACTTGGGATCCAGCAGGTGAGCTAGAAAATACCTGTGACAGTGACAGTATTTGTTTGTGTTATAAGTGCCAGCAGAGTGATAGAAATAAAGTTCTCAGTTTGGAGGATCCATAGTGAAACCTGGAATTTGAATAGGTGTTGATGGGAAGAATGTCATTACATTATGGTGGAAATTTTATTAGAGAATAGGCTGAAGTTTTACATTGTTTAGAAAAAAATAACATTAGAATAGCAACCATATATCGTCATACATTGTTATGGATATTCCATATTGAGGCATCAGTTATGTTAATCTAAAAAAATCACTTTCCCAAAGAATTCTTAGGTTTTATTTTTCCCAAGAATAAGAGATCTGGCTGGGCACGGTGGATCATTCCCGTAATCCCAGCATTTGGGGTGGCTGAGGTGAGAGGATCACTTGAGCCCAAGAGTTCAAGATCAGCCTGGGCAACACAGGGAGACCCTATCCCTACAAAATTAAATTTAAAAAATTAGCCAGACACAGTGGTGCGCACCTATAGTCCCAACTCTTCACAAGGCTGAGGTAGGAGGATAGTTTGAGCCCAGGAGGTCAAGGCTGCAGTGAGCCGTGATCACACCAGTGCACTCCAGCCTGGGTAACAGAGAGAGGGAGAAGAGAAAGAAAAAAGAGAAACCTTTATTTTAACTATTATGTATTTAGAATTGAAAGTCAGTATCTTATCTAAAGTCAGAAAATTTTAATTCATGGTCTGGACTTTGCAACTGTTTTTACAACCAAAATTGCCTCAAAAAAAAAAAAAAAAGTTTCTTTTGTTGTTTTAGTCAGCTCTCTCCTCATGTGCCCCATTCTTCTCTCTAACAGTAGAACCAGACAAAGATGGAAAAAGAGAGAAGTTCAAGTGTCCTGCCTGCGGCGTCCACGTGTGACTCTCCCCTACAAGCCCGTGCCTTCTGTTCCCATTTCCCGTGATCTGTGTTCACACCACATTTGGAGTCTGAAGCTGTGTGTTTGAGTCCTTGCCCTCCCACTGTAGTCTGTTGCATGACCTATGGCAAAGTCACTCAATTCTTTGAGCTTCAATTTCCTCATCTATAAAACGAAAGTGATTGCCGTTCACGGAGCTGTGGTGAGAATTCGTTAAGAAAACATCCACCAGCAAGGAAAGGCCTAGTGCATACCTGGCACATAGTAGGGACCTGGTAAATGCTGCTTTTGTTCTTTTCTTTTATAAAGATGCACTTTGAAAAAGAAAAAAAAAACAAAACCCTCACATATGTGCCTCAAAATGATACAGATGTACATTTGCTGACAGTTAAACTTTTTTAAAACTTTATTTCCTGTTTTAAAGAAATGTACAGGTTCGAAGCTGGGCGCAGTGGCTCACGCCTGTAATCCCAGCCCTGTGGGAGGCCGAGAGGCAGGTGAATCACAAGGTCAGGAATTCAAGACCAGCCCGGCCAACATGGTGAAACCTCGTCTCTACTAAAAATACAGAAAATTAGCTGGGTGTAGTGGGGGGCACCTGTAATCTCAGCTAGTACTCGGAGCTACTCGGGAGGCTGAGGCAGGAGAATAGCTTGAACCTGGAATGCAGAGATTGCAGTGAGCTGAGATCGCTCCACTGCACTCCAGCCTGGGCAACAGAGCGAGACTCTGTCTCAAAAAAAAGAAAAAGAAAAAGAAAAAGACGTGTACAGGTTCAAGGACTAGAAACATAACAAAAGTGTAGGAGCATAAGAGAATGATCTTTCAGGTAGAGCCAGCCATCTGCTTGCATCTTTTCTTCTCCTCTGTAAGTCAGGAAGGGCAGCATGTTCCATTCACCCGCAAAGAAATGGTCCAGAACCCCTCTTCTGCCAGACATCCGTCCATCCTGTGTCCTTGGACCTATGGTTTCACTGCCAACTCTTACTCTTTCTTTCTTTCTTTTTCTGAGACAGAGTCTCACTTTGTCACCCAGGCTGCAGTACAGTGGCTCGATCGCAGCTCACTGCAACTTCCACATCCCGGGTTCAAGCGATTCTCCTGCCTCAGCCTCCCGAGAAGCTGGGATTACAGGCACCTGCCACCACGCCTGGCTAATTTTTTTTTTTTTTTTTTTTTTTAAGACAGAGTCTCGCTCTGTCGCCCAGGCTGGAGTGCAGTGGCGCCATCTCGGCTCACTGCAAGCTCCGCCTCCCGGGTTTACGCTATTCTCCTGCCTCAGCCTCCCCAGTAGCTGGGACTACAGGCGCCCACCACCAGGCCCGGCTAATTTTTTTTTTTTGTATTTTTAGTAGAGACGGGGTTTCACCGTGTTAGCCAGGATGGTCCTGATCTCCTGACCTCGTGATCCACCCACCTCGGCCTCCCAAAGTGCTGGGATTACAGGTGTGAGCCACCGCGTCTGGCCTGATTTTTATATTATTAGTAAAGATGGGGTTTCACCATGTTGGCCAGGCTGGTCTTGAACTCCTGACCTCAGGTGACCCACCCGCCTCAGCCTCCCAAAGTGCTGGGATTATAGGCATGAGTCATTACGCCTGGCCCAACTCTTACTCTTTCTTTTGCTTAGAGCGCTGGTTCTGAAGCTTGACTAGACATCAGAATAAACTTGAGAGCTTCTTGATGCAGGATATCTGGGGAGAGGCCTGAGAACTTGCATTTCTCACATTGCTGTCAGCGTCACTTGGGAACTGGGGATCACAGAACTGAGAATCACTGGTAGAACCTCCTAGTACCCATCTTTTTTTTTTTTTTCTTCTTTAAAACTTTTGTTAAATTATACTTCTTAAAAGCTATCTCTTTTTGGCAAAATAAAAAGAATATAGGAAAAAACTATAGTCCCCCCCTCCGCCTCTATCTTCTGTCTTTTAGATCATAAACGCCTCTGAGACAAAGGTTGAAATTTTCTCCAGTGGTATGGTGAAAAGAACTTGGGTTTTACAGTCAGATGAATTCTAGGATAAAATCTTGACTCGGTCACTTATTAGCTCTATGACTTTGGACAAGTTATTTAACCACTAAGAGCCTCAATTGTCTCATCTGTAAAATGGACTCGTGATTTCCAAATCTTGGGAGTTTTGTGAGGGTTGACTGGGATAATGTGTGTAACCTCCTAGTACAGTGACAGACCATAATGAAAACAGCCTGATGTTTATTGAGCATTTATTGAGTAGTAGGCCTTCTTTTAATGTCTTTACATATATGAACTTACGTAATTGTCACAACAACCCATTTTCACAACCTATGAAGAGGGTTCATTATTATCTCCATTTTACGGATGAGGAAAGTACAGCCCAGAGAAGCGACTTGCTCAAGACCAAACAGCTGGCCGAACTGGAATTTGAATTCTGTGATCTAGATCTAGAGCCCATATCCAAGCCACCATGCTTTGCTGTGTTAACAGTATAAGTTTAGCATTCCAGCTTGCTAGGATGCAATTACTCTATGATGCCACATAAAGAGAGGTCCATGACACAGAAAGATAAATGCCACATGTTCTCACTCATGTGTGGGAGCTAAAAACAACTGAGCTCATAGAAATAGAAGTAGGGGTGAGGCACTGTGGCTCACGCCTGTAATCCCAGCACTTTGGGAGGCCAAGGCGGGTGGATCACTTGAGGCCAGGAGTTCGAGACCAGCCTGGGCAACATGCAGAGACCCCCATCTCTACAAAAATACAGAAATTAGCCTGGCATTGTGTGCACCAGGGATCCCAGCTACTCTGGAGGCTGAGATGGGAAGATCGCTTGAGCCCAGGAGGTCGAGGCTGCAGTGAGCTATGATCACACCACTGCACTCCAGCCTGGGTGACAGAGGGAGACCCTGTCTGAAAGAAAGAAAGAGGCTGGGAAGTGCAGCAGGGAGGGGAGGACAGGAATAGGTCAGTTAATGGATGTAAAATTACAGCTAGACAGGAGGAATAAGTTCTAGTGTTCTAAAGCACTGTAGGGCGAATATAATTAACAACATATTTGTTCAAAAAGCTAGAAGAGAGGATTTTCAGGGTTCCCAACACAAAGAAATGGTTTTTGAGGTGATGGATATGCTGATCACCCTGACTGGATCCATTATACATAGCCTACATGGATAGAAATAGCACTCTGTGCTGTATAACTGTGTACAATTTTTACACATGTCAACTGAAAACAAAAGGGAAAAAGATGTGCAAATATGTTTTGAGATCTTTAAAGTGCCATGTAAATGTATAGTATGTTTTGTTTGTTAGGAGTACTGCTCTCCCATTATGTATTTGAACAACTCCTCATAAAACAAAGTACCTTTGGCTTGGGACAAAAATAGAGTTAACAGTGAGTGTGATACTGACCACACTGTGGGCAGGACCTGGTCACGGTGAGGTGTGGTGATCGTGCAAAACACTCGAAGGCTCTGGTGGGTGTGCTAGCCAAAGTAGGTCAGAGTGTGTTGGGGGGGTAGGGGAGGGGTGTGAGAGAGAGAGAGAGAGTGGGTGTGTGTGGGTGTGAGAGAGAGAGAGAGTGGGTGTGTGTGGGTGTGAGAGAGAGAGAGAGAGTGGGTGTGTGTGGGTGTGAGAGAGAGAGAGAGTGGGTGTGTGTGGGTGTGAGAGAGAGAGAGAGTGGGTGTGTGTGGGTGTGAGAGAGAGAGAGAGAGTGGGTGTATGTGGGTGTGAGAGAGTGGGTGTGTGTGGGTGTGAGAGAGAGAGTGGGTGTGTGTGTGTGTGAGAGAATGTGTGTGTGTTTGTGCTTGTGTGAGTGTGTGTTCTGCAGGGTAGATATGCTGCTATCTGTTTTATGCCTTCAGGCCCACCGCTGACTGTGGCCCTGCATGACCAGGAATGTGTTTGTGTGTAATTATGTCACCCTCTAGCGGTAACTTCCTTACTAGCCCCTTATCCTTGAAAAGGCCACTCTGGTGTCAGTGACCTCTCTTCCCAATGACAGCCCGGGAGTAGAACTTCAGGGAGATTTTGGCATGGAGGGGCAGTGCCAGGAAAAGCGGGGTGTGGCCGGGCATGAAGAGAGTGACAGGACCTGGGAAGAGGGAAAAGGACAACTAGGACTAATGATTAGTGTGTCCCTGCAGAGCAGAAGGGGAAGCAGGCGAGGCAGAGCATCTGGAGCGGGAGAAGAGAAGGCGCTCTCAAGGGAGGCTCTTGCATGTCAATTTTTGTCAAGTGCCATTTTATGTTTGTGGGGTGGGATGATTACCGCAGCTAGAGCTCTTTCCAGAATGTCAGTTCTGAGGGCCGAAGTGGGCATGGAGAAGCAATATTTTAAAGCAGTTTCAATTCTGTTTTCCAAGGGAAGTAGGCACAAGCTTAGAGACCGCCTACAGCTGACTAAATTCCAAACTGTCACCACTGTGGAGTGGACTGCGGACTTGGCTGCTTCTGCCTAGCCTGGGGCTGTGTTCTCTCTGCCAGTAAAGGTCATTTTTATCAGGATCCACATAGGCTTTCGCATGTTGATAAATATTTCAAAAGACAAGAAGGGATCAAGATCAGTGTTGCTCAGAGCGGATTTGGAACTCCGAGTTAGGCGGGACCCTGCCAGGCGCCTAAGGCCTGACTGAGCCAGAGTGCGAAGGGTACTCCCTGTTTGAAAAGGTGCTGGCGCCAGGCCAGGCTTTGCTGGAAAGTCCTATCTGGATGAGCCAGAACATTTGCATTTCTTACATAATGTCAGACCCAGAGGAGCTTTAGGGATCGGCCCTGCGGCAGAGCTCACAGCCAGGTCCCCTTTTCCGCCAAGAGGATAGGGTTAAAGGTTAAAAAAAAAACAGCCAGAATCTCAAGGGGCAGAAAAGCAAAGGCTCAGCCGTGCCAGCATTAACTCTTCACACCCCAGAAAAGAGCGTTCGGAGATAAAACCACACCTTTATGTCACGTGATGCCACTGCCTTCCTGAATCCAGTCATTCCTAAAGAGGTCAGTAACGCCAAGCACCGGCCTTCCCCCTTGTGTGCAGGAAATTAAAGAGGCATGAACCCGGTCCACATTTTCTCTAAAGTTGGAACAGCTTGCCTGGGGCTTCAGACTGAGCTTCAATCTCAAGCTTCAGTGAGATTCTTTGTTTATTTTTTATTTTTAAACATACTATTTGGCCAGGCACGGTGGGTCATGCCTATAATCCCAACACTTTGGGAGGCTGAGGCAGGCAGATCACTTGAGGTCAGGAGTTTGAGACCAGCCTGGCCAACATGGTGAAACCCCATCTCTACTAAAACTATAAAAATTAGCCAGTGTGATGGTGTACGCCTGTAATCCCACCTGCTCAGGAGGCTGAAGCAGGAGAATCGCATGAACCTGGGAGGCGAAGGTTGCAGTCAGCTCAGATCGAGCCACTGCACTCCAGCGTGGGCGACAGAGCAAGACTCCGTATCAAAATAAATTAACCAACTAACTAACTAACTTTACTATTGAAGACCAAAGAGTTCAAGTAAGTAACATAAGAAATCAGTGGCTACCGTTGTAACCATCAAGAAATCCTTAATGGGCCAGGCGCAGTGGCTCATGCCTGTAATCCCAACACTTTGGGAGGCTGAGGCGGGTGGATCACGAGGTCAGGAGTTCGGGATCAGCCTGGCCAACATGGTGAAACCCCGTCTCTACTACAAAAATTAGCTGGGTGTGGTGGAGCACACCTGTAATCCTAGCTACTCAGGAGGCTGAGGCAGAATTGCTTGAACTGGGGAGGTGGAGGTTGCAGTGAGCTGAGGTCACACAACTGCACTCCAGCCCGGGTGACAGAGCGAGACTCTGTCTCAGGAAAAAAAAAAAAAAGGATTCCTTAATTTAACTGGTTCAGGGAACCTAAATGAGAGTTGTCACATACTAGTAAATCTTAGTAACCAGATGACACTCAAAGCAGGGTGTAGATATTTAACAAAAGCACTGTGTAGACATTTAATGACAATAGTTGCTTTTTGTTTGTTTACAAATGAAAATAAGGCATAGAATGAGAAGTCACTTTCTCAGGTCACGGGAACAATTCAGGTTGAGTTCATCTCTCCTCCACCTGCCGAGCATCTTGGAGTCTCCCCACCCAGGCGCACACTCATGATTGCAGTCGTCTGTTATTGTTGCCTTTATTTATTTATTTTGAGACAGAGTCTCGCTCTTGTCACCCAGGCTGGCGTGTAGTGATGCGATCTCGGCTCACTGCAACCTCCACCTCTCGGGTTCAAAGGATTCTCCTGCCTCAGCCTCCTGAATAGCTGGGACTACAGGCATGCCACCACGCTCAGCTAAATTTTTTTGTATTTTTAGTAGAGATGGGGTTTCACCATGTTGGCCAGGCTGGTCTTGAACTCCTGACTTCAGGTGATCCACCAGTCTTGGCCTCCCAAAGTGCTGAGATTACAGGTACGAGCCACTGCACCTGGCCTATTGTTGCCTTTTAACTTGATATTTCAATAAATTTGTGAGCAATTGGAATGGTAAGAAATTCGCTACAGTACATAAAGGTTTGATCACTTATTTATTTATTTATTTATTTATTTATTTATTTATTTATTTTGAGATGGAGTCTCACTCTGTCGCCAGGCTGGAATGCAGTGGCACGATCTAGGCTCACTGCAAGCTCCGCCTCCGGGGTTCATGCCATTCTCCTGCCTCAGCCTCCCGAGTAGCTGGGACTACAGGTGCCCACCACCATGCCCAGCTAGTTCTTTATATTTTTAGTAGAGACGGGGTTTCACCGTATTAGCCAGGATGGTCTCGATCTCCTGACCTCATGATCTGCCCACCTCGGCCTCCCAAAGTGCTGGGATTACAGGCGTGAGCCACCGCGTCCAGCGATCACTTAGACTGCTATGTGATTAGGATTGCTCATTTATATTCCTGCAATAAGAGAGGAAAAGGAGAAATTTCAAATGGAGTGATTGTGTATGTCCGCAGGCATGTCAGTAGCTGCTAAAGTGCTATGGGAAAATGGAAAACACAATCTTTGAGATCCCTCTTTCAGCCACTTTCCTGCTTTTATATCTATAAACTTTAAAAAGTAGGGCATGCTTTAAATAATAGTATACTAAGAAATTGTCACCACTGGCAGAGCTAACATTGAGTCAGCTTGCCTTGTGATTCAAATCAGAAACGTGTCTTAGTCTGTAAAGCTTCACTACAGGAAATGCCCAGGAGCTGCTAATAAAGTTTAATACACATTTGCTTCCTTAATACTATGTCAGCATCCTGACCATCACAACTTTCATTGTAAACATATTGCTTATTAAAAACACCCTGTAAAATGTCACAAACTGATAGAAAGTTGGGGCTACTACATAAATTAATATGCTAACTAGTATTTTTCAGTGTTATATAGTATAAGATAGTAAGTGCTTAAATACGAGCATTTTGAAATTCTTGGCGAGCATAATCCCATGGTTAACACTGAGTTATCCATGGCCCTGGGAGAGAGCAGGTGGTTCACTTCCAACTATGGGTGGTGTTCCAAACTAAGGGTTTTTGTTTGTTTTTTTCTTTTAAAGAAAATCAAGTTTATTTTTGAAACTGTTCATTTTAATTCTAAGACAAAGCTAGAAGGCCGGGCGCGGTGGCTCACTCCTGTAATCCCAGCACTTTGGGAGGCCGAGGCGGGCGGATCACAAGGTCAGGAGATGGAGACCATCCTGGCTAAGACCGTCAAACCCTGTCTCTACTAAAAATACACACACACACACACACACACACACACACACACACACACACAAGCCGGACGCGGTGGCGGCGCCTGTAGTCCCAGCTACTCGGGAGGCTGAGGCAGGAGAATGGCGTAAACCCGGGGGGCGGAGCTTGCGGTGAGCCGAAATCCACTGCACTCCTGGGCCGAAAAAAAAAAAAAAAAGCTAGAAAAAGAAGAATGGGAGATATGGAAAAAAAAAATTGTCAACTGTCACTGTCCTACCGTGGGAAAGAAATGTCTTGCAAACAGAAAAAAAAAGTTGGAGAGAACAAGAAGTTTGTGGTGTTATGTAAGAGGAAGCGCCCAGATAACATATAAAAGTCAACTGTTTCACGCCCTGTTCCTAAATATTAGGGATGCAAAATACGTGGTGGCAGTAAGTCAGAGCCTGTTTCCCTAAATATTTCTTTTTCTTTTTTTTTTTTTTTTTGAGACGGAGTCTCGCTCTGTCGCCCAGGCTGGAGTGCAGTGGCCGGATCTCAGCTCACTGCAAGCTCCGCCTCCCGGGTTCACGCCATTCTCCTGCCTCAGCCTCCCGAGTAGTTGGGACTACAGACGCCGCCACCGCACCCGGCTAATTTTTTGTATTTTTAGTAGAGACGGGGTTTCACCGTGTTAGCCAGGATGGTCTCGATCTCCTGACCTCGTGATCCGCCCGTCTCGGCCTCCCAAAGTGCTGGGATTACAGGCGTGAGCCGCCATGCCCAGCCAACAAGTAGAAAATTCTATCCTGAATGAGTGTGTGTGTGCCTGCTAGGAGAATATTTCCTAGTATTTCCTAGATCCTTGTTGGTTGACTTCCCACCCACAAACCCCCAGAAGGAGTAAACTGTCTCCAAATATCAGAATAAACAACAACAATGAAACAACTTTTATATTTTCTTTTTTTCTCCTTTTTTTTTTTTTTTGAGACAGTGTCTCACTCTGTTGCTCAGGCTGGAGTGCAGTGGTGTAATCATGGTTCACTGCAGCCTTGAACTCCTGGTCTCAAGCTATTCTCCTGCCTCAGCCTACCAAGCAGCTGGGACTACAGGTGTGCACCACCACACCCAGCGAATTTTTAAATTTTTTGTACAGACAGGGTCTCCCTATATTGCCCAGGCTGGTCTCTAACTCCTGGTCTCAAGTGATCATCCTGCCTCAGCCTCCCAAAATGCTGGGATTTCCGGCGTGGGCCACAGTGCCCAGCTGAAACAACTTTTAAAAGGTATATTAGAGATCCAACTAGATTCTACTCTTGCATTTATCTGCAGCATATCAATTTGGTTTGCCCATGGTTAGGTGGTTCTTGGTCTGGGTCTTAGTTTCATGGGTCTACACATATGTGAAAACTCATCAAGCTGTATATTTAAGACTTGTGCGTTTTAGTCTGTGTGTTTTGTTTCAATTTTTAAAAGTTTTTATTTATTTATTTTTTAAGTCAGAAGGGGTTTAATGGGTCAAGAAAATTTACTTCTGTGCATACAAATTATCTCCAGGTGTGTTTGTTCAAACAGGGTAACCAAATAGGGACAGATTCTACAGTGGCTGCTGCCCAGAGTTTCACACAGATGGGAACATGACCGTACCCCTGAACCCTCCACCCTTCTCTTGCCTGTGATTACCACTCCTTCCCTGGCCTTTTCTGGCCTGGCCGCTTTCGCTGCTGAACTGGGGCAACGATTTTGTTTCTCTTCATTACCCTTCACCTCGCCAGGCCTCTGTTCATCCCATCCCTCAGCCGCTGGTACCACGTATGCAGTTAGCACTCAATAAATATTGACTCTAATTTTGATTGTTTGTCTCTGGTTAATAGGTGTTGGGGACTGGGTGCGGTGGCTCGTGCCTGTAATCTCAAAACTTTGGGAGGCCAAGGTGCCAAGATCACTTGAGCCCAGGAGTTCAAAACCAGCCTGGGCAATACAGTGAGACCTAGTCTCTCTTTTTTTTTTTTTCCAAAATAATTTTAAAAAAATATGTGTTGGGCTGGGCAGTGAGTATGGGAAAGAAGGGGGAAAGGGAGCTTATTTCTAATGTACAGATGGGGAGAAGTCTGGGGCTGCGTAGGAGCTGGGGTGAAGAACACAAGGCATTCTGATTTTGCCTCTGTCTTTGACAATGTTTTCTTAATGTTGGAAAAATGCAATAGTTTTATCACTTGCCACATACCTTCCCATGCTGTTCCCCACTGAACCAAATCAGGTCATATTATACTTGCTATGTTATACTGCACTGTTTTCCATTGACTTTTTGGTTATTGATATTGGCTTTTAGTGTTGGATGTGTGGTTTCTTTTCACACAAACATGAATACGTTGTACCACTGAGATTTTCCTAGGGGTTCAGTCATTTTGAGTTGGAGATGGTCACTGGGATGCACTTTTACATTCCTGTTCTCACTTTCATCTGTGGGTGCCGCCCAGAGCATAGGCTTCCTATGGAACAGTGAATGTGCTTACGTATGAGTAGAAGCAGTGAGGCTTTTCTTATGCAGCCTGGGAGACAAGGAAACTGCGGTGATGCCGTGTGCCAGTAGCACGCATTTATTTGTGGTATCTCAGAGCCTCAGATCCAGCCTCAGATCCAGTAACGTCCACAAGGATGAGGCCCTTTTGCAGGAGACGGAGAACACACCTCCCTTATTCCTGCTCCAGTAGTTGAGATCTGCCGGAGACCATTACTCATGTTTCCTGGACTTGAACTTTAGGACACTGGCCACTGGGCATTTTTTGCAGAGGGTCCTCATTAGAATTTCTCTTTCTGTCCGTTTTTTAACCTTATTTTTCAAGCTACATTTCTAAATGCTTTTGAAACCAACAGTGTTGTTTTATTGTGCTGATAGAACCCAGATGGGAGGGGGGAGTTTTGGGTTTTTTTTTTTTCTTTCATCATTTGAATCATTGCACAAGCACCGTATCACCTAGAAACAGAGGGTGATTTCAGGACAGTGCTGTGGTCACAAAGCATGGTTAAGTTTGGAAAAGCAGCAGGGAGGAAAAAAAGTGCCTTCTGATTCGACACTTCCGTTCTATGTGATTTAAGCGCATATCTAGTTACAAGGTTTCTTTGGCAAAAGCAATTTTTTGCACTGGAGTTAGCCAGGCAAAGCCAGCGTCCCCCTGGCCAGGAGAGTTTGAGGACCCATCTGCCTCACACATCATTAGCAGCATTGTTTGTTTAGAGCCCTTCTGTAGAATCTTTATTCACGGAGAAGTAGAAGAAAACTCAAACAGCCCAGCTGGATTTCCAGGTCCTGGGTGGAATTTGTAACCCCTTTGACTTCTCAACTGAGAAAATTGGATGCGGCTGTCACAGAAAGAGAATAAATATGGAACCCCACAATGCTATGCTTGCAGCCACTTTTATTCCATTGAATTTCACACATAATGAAAGGCAGGCATACTCTGAGAGGCACAGAGCTGAACCAGTGCTGGGAGTCCTGCAATTCCAAGTAGGTTGAGCTGGTGACAATTCTGGGCAAGATACTTTAGTCCTCTTTCGTTGGCCGCTGGCTAAAACATGCAGGCAGTAATATCTCCTCCTGTTATCCTTCTGCAAGCATTCTGCTTTTAAAGCTAAAAAAACTATGAAAAAGGGAATATACTTGGTTAGTAAACACCTAAAAAATGTATGCCCTCACGAGTAATCAAAGAAAGGCAGTTTAAAATTTGATAGCATTTTTTCCCTATTGTGAGAAATAATTTTTTAAATGATAATATCCAAACATCTTAATTCACTTTTGTCATTTAATACTAAAACCCAGTTTAGTGTTTTATTAGGCTTTACTTTCATGAAAGGTTGGGAATTCTAAAAATAACTTATTTTGAAAGAGTAATGAATGGCCCAATAAACTTAATGGTCCAATTTAAGCGATTGATTGACTGGTCAATAGATGCTAGAGAAGTTAGGACTGGAAAAGACGGTAGGGCTTATGTGGCTCTGCCCCATCATTTTCTAACTGAGAAGGCTGGAACCTAGAGACGTTGTGTAACTTGTCTGGGGTCACACGGTTGTACGGAGGCTGGAATTGCATTAGTAAAACACGAGTTCTTATTTAGATCTTGTTCTCAGCAAATAGCTTCACATTGGATTAAACTTTTTGTTTTCAATACCTCAAGGATGTTGTGCTTCCCTATCTTTCCAGACAGACAAGATGTCCAAGACCTCAAATCAGGCACTGTTCCCTCATTCACTCTTTCTCCTTAGATGAGCGAGTGGCTGGATACCTCTACATCTTTAGAAAAAAAAAATTTTTGAGATACAGTCTTACTCTGCCACCGAGGCTGGAGTGCAGCAGGATGATCATGGCTCACTGCAACCTCCAACTCCTGGGCCAAGCGATCCTCCCACCTCAGCCTCCTGAGTAGCTGGGACTGCAGGTGTGCACCACCATGCCTGCCTAATGTTTTTTTTTTTTTTTTGAGACGGAGTCTCGCTCTGTAGCCCAGGCTGGAGTGCAGTGGCCGGATCTCAGCTCACTGCAAGCTCCGCCTCCCGGGTTCACGCCATTCTCCGGCCTCAGCCTCCCGAGTAGCTGGGACTACAGGCGCCCGCCACCACGCCCGGCTAATTTCTTTTTGTATTTTTAGTAGAGACGGGGTTTCACCGTGTTAGCCAGGATGGTCTCGATTTCCTGACCTCGTGATCCGCCCATCTCGGCTTCCCAAAGTGCTGGGATTACAGGCTTGAGCCACCGCGCCCGGCCAGTGCCTGCCTAATGTTTTTATTTTTGTAGAGATAGGGGTCTCACTATGTTCCCCAGGCTGGTCTGGAACCTCTGGGCTCAAGTGATCCTCCCACCTCGTCCTCCCAAACTGCTGGGGTTGCAGGCGTGAGCCACCACATCCAGCCTAGATCTGTTTAATGGGGATAATAATCCTTGCACAATTGATGCCTGTTTGATAATCTTAGAAACCCCTTGAGCAACTACAAATAAAAATAAGGTGTGTACAGTCTAAAAGGGGGATAAAAAGTATATAGGTAAGTCTCGCCGGGCACGGTGACTCACGCCTGTAATCCCAGCACTTTGGGAGGCTGAGGTGGGTGGATCACAAGGTCAGGGGTTCGAGACCAACCTAACCAACATGGTGAAACCCCGTCTCGACTAAAAATACAAAAATTAGCTGGGCGTGGTGGCGGGCTCCTGTAATCCCAGCTACTCAGGAGGCTGAGGCAGGAGAATTGCTTGAACCCAGGAGGCGGAGGTTGCAATGAGCCGAGATCGCGCCACTGCACTCTAGCCCGGGCGACAGAGTGAGACTCCATATAAAAAAAAAAATATATATATATATATATAGATAAGTCTATATATATATATATATATAGATAAGTCTAATACAAAACAGAATAAATGTTGTAAGAGGTTGTACTTGGTAAGGTCTTGCTGTTCCTTTAACAAACAAATCTCCCAAATGTAAATTGGCTCTAAAATCATAGAAATTTATTTCTAGCCCCTGTAAAAGCCAAAATAGATGTTCATTATTAACAGGCAGGTCTCTCCTGGGTAATTTTGGGGTCTGGACTTCTTCTGATTTATCACTCTATCTTTGGCCTGGTTTTGAAGGCCACCATGCTTGTGTGCATCAAGCTGAAAGAAGAAAAGTGGGTTTGGAGGTCTCCTGATTGGAGATTTTTAGAGGCCAGCCCTGGGAGCTGCAGACATCACTTCTTCTAGCATACCTTTAGATAGCACCCAGCCATGTGACCACCTCTTGGTGCAATGGATGCTGGGTAATATAGTCCAGCAACATGCAATTTTAGTGACCATCAAGTGATCTCTGCTACAATGGGCTTTGAGGGTCCAAAGGAGGAGGATGTCATATGAGAGTGAAGTAATTTCTTGGACAAATCCACACATGCCTAGGAAGACATAAATAATAATTATTTCTACTATTAATGGTCATTGTGTCTTAATTTTAATTAGAGAGTTCTGCAGACTCCTCCTAGGTGGTGGGATATGTATCTCAAGTTGTTTGTATTTTCAGGACTGGTGACTATTTCTGATCCATGGCCTGTGCTGACAAGATAGCCCGGATCCCAGGGAGATCACACCTGCTCCAACGGTCTCATGCAGCTGGTGAGGTGACCACAGAAACAGTGGGCCCTCCCCAAAGCCACATGCAGATAGACTATAATCAGGACTCTTCATCTCCATTCAGCAGTGACCAGAGGCCAGCGGCCCGAGGCCTGTGCTGGTAGTTGGTTCCAGCTGCTGACATTTGTCATCCCATGGCTGCATAAGGCACAGACCACACCTCCTCATCTCCTTTCCACTCAGGCTGACAGTGCTCTCCTTCTGCCCCTTGTAGTGTTTCTACTGAATCAGACCTCCCAGCTGGGCTCCCACCCTCCAGACGCTTACCCTCCACACTCCATGCATCATTGTTGGAGCAAACAATTACCAGAGCTTTTCTAAATCCACATCTGACGATGCCTGTCCCCTGTTCAGATGCCTCAGATGTCTCCTGCAGATGACAGGAGACACCCAAACTCCTTATAAGTGGGCCCCAGTAGGAAGGTTCTGCTTCACCAAGATTTAATCCCTTTTGTTTGTCTTTAGATTTTGACTTTGGTTCTCTCTCTCTCTGTCTCTTTCTCTGCCCCTTCCCTTTTCTGTTTTCTGAAGTTGAATTTTGGACTTGAAACTGCGTGCGTTTTTCAGGCCTCTGTGCCTTTGCTCAGTGGGCGGGTCTCATTCTCCTATCTCCAGCTGTGAGAATCCTGCCTGTCCTCTTAGGGACAGGTTCAAATACCATCACCCCCAGGAAGCATCCCCACCATTGGAACGACATAGTCTCAGGTGTTTGGATAGTAATTGATAACCTCCATTATAACATATTGCCCTGCTAAATATTATAATCACATACGTTTGCCTCACCTCTACAAGATTCCTGTTACTCAACTCAGAGTTCCTGTTACCCAACTTGGAGTAAGACCTAATAGATGCTCAATAATATTAGTTGATTTGAATTAAGAGTCACGGAAAGAAATCCATTTAAATTACTTTTTGGCATTTTCACTGGGTCTGAACTTTTTTGTTTACTCTGAGTAACAGATTTAAAACAGCAAACAGTTTAGTTCTGATCATGGAAAATTGCTCTCTGGTTCCTTACAGGACGGCTGCTTTTCCTAAAGATTATCTGTAATGATGGGAGGTATAGGTTGTCACTGGAATAGAAAGTGGTTGCCTCCACGGCTGGTAGGTGGGGTCTTGCTCCTGGGCGGTAGGTTACAGTTTGCTACCCTTACCTTGAGTGTCAGGGTACTTTGCAAGTAACTCTGTTAAAGCTCCTACGGTACCACATTTAAACAATAGATTTCAAATGGAATTTTTGGTTTTGTACAAGTGATGTTTTGTTTTCTTGCCTGGCTTCCACTCTAGACCAGCACTATGAAAGAGTCCATGAACTCTCTGTGATCATGGAAACGTTCTATAATCTGTGCTGTCCAAAACAATAGCCACTAGCCACTTGTGGCTACTGAGCCCTTGAAATGTGGCTTCTGCAATGGAGGAACTGAACATTTAATTTAAATTCATTTTTAATTTAAATAGCCACATGTGGCCAGTGGCTACCGTCTTGGGCAGTGATATTGAGTTCCTAGGAGAGCAGCATTTTATTAATTTATTGGAATATCCCCTACAGTACTGTGTATTCAGTAAACCTACAATAAGCATTTGTTAAATGATGAACGGTTAACATTTATTGAGTGCCTGCTGAATGCCAGGTGCTTCCCAGAGGCTGTCCTTGTGTTACCTTCATTTTCTGCAGAGCCCCGTGTTGGGGCAGCATAGACAGCAAGGCTTGACCCCGGTCATTGCAGCCTTCACCAAGGAAACAGGCAGCCGAGGGAGCAATTTAGCAAGAGGGTCAGGAGTTCCGTGAAACGAAGCCTGACAGAGCCATAAAAGAAACTAAAGAATATTGGTGGTGAACCAAAAGCCTCTGTAACCTGCCCAGGCCTGAATTTGGTGATCATGCTTTTGCCTGAGGCAGCCACAGAAGTTATTTAATTCTCAAAACCAGGGCCTGTGAGACCCACAAACCTGGTCTGGGGTTTGCCAGCAGGGACTCTAGTTTTGGCAAAGGGAATGTGGGCTGCTTCGCATTGGAGAGGGAGACGGAAGAGGTGACCACTTTGGCTTTGAATGTTCTCATCAGTGAGGCAGGAACTGGTGCTGTGCCTGAGTGGGCATGAACTTGTTCTGCCTGTGGTTTTCTTTAGAAAGCTGCTTGGCTCCTCTTCTCTCAGAGGATTTGGAAGGTCTTCCCCGCACCATCGAAGGAACAGTTTGAGACACAGGGGCGTCAGCTGGGGACAGCATTAGAGGGACCCACATTACTTAGAGCTACTGGTTTCCCCCCAAATAAAAACCCAGGTGACATTTCTGCATGAGCAGTGAGTGACGAGGAGAATTTGCTTGCAGCCTCTCCGCTGCGCTCTGCCTTCAGAGTCCCTCTAGCCGCGGCCCCTGTGTTGCCGTTTGTCCCTGGGTACCTGACTGATGAAGACAGGCTCTGGGGTTCGTCACTGAAGGGGCTGTGGACCCAGGGGTGCTGTACTTCAGCCGTTCCGTTCACTGCAACATTCATCTCCTGCCTGTTTACAAACAGTGAAATAATTATCCTGTTCTTCCAAATGGAAATTACTAATTTTTGAAGTAGAAGGTTGACAGCTTCAATAAGATTTCAAGAGAGCGAGAAGACTGGAATCAGGTGAGGCCAAAACTTCTTATCTAAACTTAGTTTCTGGGGTGGAATTACAGAATTGTTTAGAAAAAGAGTCAATATAACTACTTTCAGAAAATACCACCTGTGGAAATCCAGATTTCTCAATAGTGATTATGCATTTACTACAATGATTATCATATATGTAATATATATTTTTTAAATGTATATTGAGGTCCCTTTAAAGAACAGATGATAGGCTGGCTCATGCCCATAATCCTAGCAGTTTGGGAAGCTGAGGCAGGTGGATTTCTTGAGCCCAGGAGTTCAAGACCAGTCTGGGCAACATGGTGAAACTCTACAAAAAAATACAAAAATTAGCCGGGCATTGTGGCACGTGCCTGTAGTCTCACCTTCTCAGGATGCTGAGGTAGGAGGATCACCTGACCCCAGAGAGGTCAGAGCTGCACTGAGCCATGATCACACCACCGCAGTCCAGCCTGAGACAGAGTGAGACCCTGTCTCAAAAAAAAAAAAGGAGGCCAGGCACGGTGGCTCACACCTGTAATCCCACCACTTTGGGAAGCCGAGGCAGGCGGATCACAAGGTCAGGAGATCGAGACCATCCTGGCTAACACGGTGAAACCCTGTCTCTACTAAAAATACAAAAATTAGCTGGGCGTGGTGCCGGGCGCCTGCAGTCCCAGCTACTTGGGAGGCTGAGGCGGGATTATGGCGTGAACCCGGGAGGCGGAGCTTGCAGTGAGCCGAGATTGTGCCACTGCACTCCAGCCTGGGCGACAGAGCGAGACTTGGTTTTAAAAAAAAAAAAAGAGAGAAAAAGAAAAAACCACATGACAAATTTGAAAGTCTTTTGGGGCCGGGCGCGGTGGCTCAAGCCTGTAATCCCAGCACTTTGGGAGGCCGAGACGGGCGGATCACGAGGTCAGGAGATCGAGACCATCCTGGCTAACACGGTGAAACCCCATCTCTATTAAAAATACAAAAAAACTAGCCGGGTGAGGTGGCGGCGCCTGTAGTCCCAGCTACTCGGGAGGCTGAGGCAGGAGAATGGCGTGAACCCGGGAGGCGGAGCTTACAGTGAGCTGAGATCTGGCCACTGCACTCCAGCCCGGGCCACACAGCGAGACTCCATCTCAAAAAAAAAAAAAAAAAAAAAAGTCTTTTGGAACATGACTTGTGAATGCTCCAAACATTCCAAAATGAATGAGTGAAGTAGCCAGGAGAAATACAACAGAGAGCAGTGGGGATTTGGGAAACTTAGAGAGCCTGTGTGCCTCCCACCAAGACATTCATATTCCAAAGATTTTTAACCATTGTGTTAGTCAAGGACACTTGGGCTGGGCACCGTGGCTCATGCCTGTAATCCCAGCACTTTGGGAAGCCTAGGTGGGAGGATGGCTTGAGGCCAGGAGTTCAAGACCAGCCTGGACAATATAGGGAGACCCCACAAAATAATTTAAAAACTTAGGCCAGGCGTGGTGACTCACGCCTGTATTCCCAGCACTTTGGGAGGCTGAGGCGGGTGGATCACAAGGTCCGGAGATGGAGACCATCCTGGCTAACACTGTGAAACCCTGTTTCTACTAAAAATACAAAAAGTTAGCCAGGTATGGTGGTGGGTGCCTGTAGTCCCAGCTACTGGGAGGCTGAGGCAGGAGAATGGCATGAACCTGGGGGGTGGAGCTTGCAGTGAGCTGAGATTGCACTACTGCACTCTAGCCTGGGCGACAGAGCGAGACTCCATCTCAAAAAAAAAAAAGAAAATTAACCAGACACTGTGGCTCACACCTGTAGTCCCAGCTACTCAGGAGGTTGAGGTAGGAGGATCACTTGAGCCCAGGAGTTCGAGGCTGCAGTGAACTGTGATCGTGCCGCTGTACTCCAGCCTGGGTGACAGTGAGACGATGTCTCCAAAAAAGAAAAGACAAGACAGCTGTCTGCCAGTTGGTGATCCTGGTTTTAAAAGTTGCATGATTTCCCCAGGTCCTTTAAAAATATGCTCCATTTTTCAAACACAGTAGTACATCTACTTGGTAGCACAAGACACATTTTTCTTCTAATTAGCGCATGGCATAGAGAGACATTATCCACCTGCCCTTGGTGGTGATCCAGAAATCCATTTATTTACTTCATTCACTCTATCTAAGCAGACAAGAATTTGCAGAAAACAGTAGCAATTGCACAAATCAATGTTTTTCCCCTATAGTACAATATCCCAAAATACTAGAGCTGGTGAAAATAGATTACTTGCAAGACAAGAGCGCATCTAAACACCCCTCAATTTTCCAGCCCTTGAAAAGGAAGTGCACAGCCTTGTTCTCTTGAAACAATTCCTAAACCACACTGACCTGTTACCCATACACTTCTGCCTTTTTTCTAAAGCATCTTTTAAAACTATTTTAATTCATCAGTATTCAGGAGAAGGGAAATTCCTCTTTCTTATCATCTGCACAGAATAAGACTTCCAGGGGACTTTTGCTTGATAACTGGGGAGAAAATTGTGCTTTTCCAAGTCAGATGAGTCATCTGGGATCTGCCATTTCTGGGAACTGAACAGGGACCTAGAGTCTTGGGGATTTGCTCTGCCTACTTTGTGGAATTTATTCTCACAGTGCATGAGTTGGTCACTTTCACACTGCTCCAGGCACCAGGGGCTGGAAGCCGGGAAGCTCTATTCTCTGGATCTTCAAGCACTAGATTTTAGTGTGAAGGCCTCAGGATTTATTTCTGCGCCCCTGCCACCCTGCACTGTGATTGGGTCTGTTTTGCCGTATGCTTCCCAAATTATGTACATTATCATTGGGAATGATACACACATTTCTGGGGAAGAGTAGTTTAGCATTTTTCTTAAGGGCCAGAATTTAAATCTCGTCACTCCTACCGAGCCCCCAGCCCCTCCCCACCCCTAAGACATTTCTTCTGCAAGCCAGAGAAACAATGAGAAAAGACACAGAATATTTGGGCGATGAGGCTTCCCAAAGGACTGCTGGGGTCATGGTGGAGCTGGTACAACCCTCTCCCTGCCCAATTTTTTATTTTCATCTCTACCAACTGTAGATTATACACACACACAAGCAGATCACCCAAAGGAATACTATGCCTCAGGGCTAGAAGGATTCATGGAGCAAAGCTTGGAAGGAAGAACTAGAGAGAGACCTAGAGACAGAGACCCTCGGGAGAAATAATTAAGGCTGGCAGGGAAAGGCTGTGTTAATTGAGCTGAGAAGAAAGATGAGCATCCGGGGATTCTTGTAAGAGGCAGTGGAATTTGCAGATAAAGTCATTGGTACATTATTGGATTCGTCTTTGGTTACTACCTTTTAAAAATGATTTTTGGGGAAGAATGGTATCTAGAAAAAAAATCATGCAAGAGAAAAAGCTACAGGACTAAATGGTAATAACTGACCGAAAAAAAAAAAAAAGCGAGACAGAGGGTGATTTTGCCAGATCCTCATTTCCTGGACTGAGCAAGAGAGGAAGCGAGATGCTGAGTCGGCTCCTGGCATAGGGGCTGCCATTCATGTGCGGTTGATCCAGGCCTGGCACTGTATGTGCGACACCCATGTGGTTTGCACTGAACTCCCTCCCACCAGCCCCACCTGCCCTCAAATAGTTATCCCACGTGGTTGTCCCTGTACCTAAATTTCCCAACATTTGTTTCTTTTTGAGTATGAGGATCCTCTTTTTTAAGTCAAAAAATAAAAATAAAAAAAAATCACATGCCCCATGAGATTATAGTTGTACTTTCCACCAAGAAAATATATAAAGACCTTCAAGCCATTAGGTATTAATAAGACTTTTTCATTTTTAAATATTTTTGTTGTATAATGTAATGCAGAAAATTGCATACAGCATAATATATGCACAACTTAATAAACTGCTGTAGTGTGAACTGCCGCATATCCATCACCAGGTTGGAAAATAGAACATTGCTGGCATCCTGGGAACTTCCTTGAGCTCCTTCCTCATCACAGCCCCCTCCCTCGGAAACCGCTCCCTGTTGTCCTCATTTCCTTGCTTGCTTTTCTTTATGGCTTAACCACCAACGTGTGGGTCCCCAAACAATATAGTTTTGCTGTGAATGAAACCATAGTTCATATACTTTCTTGTGACTTGCTTCTTCTCAATATTATGTTCAGAAGGTCCATGCATGTGGTTGCATGTAACTGTAGTTTGTTTTCCTTCCTGCATAATAATTCATGGTCATAGTATCTCACAGTTAATTGTTCTGTCCATTCTATTGTTGATGGATATTGTTGTTTCTGGTTTGAAGCTATTAAGAGTGTTGCTATTCTTTTTTTTTTTTTGAGATGGAGTCTCAGTTTGTCACACAGGCTGGAGTGCAGTGGCACCATCTCAGTTTACCGCAACCTCTGCCTCCTGGGTTCAAGTGATTCTCCTGCCTCAGCCTCCCAAGTAGCTGGGACTACAGGCGCCTGCCACCACGCCTGGCTAATTTTTCTATTATTAGTAGAGTCAGGTTTCACCATGTTGGCCAGGATAGTCTTGATTTCTTGACCTCGTGATCTGCCTGCCTCCACCTCCCAGAGTGCTGGGATTACAGGTGTGAACCACAGCGCCTGGCCGGTCAAGAGCGTTGCTATTCTTGACAAATTTCCTGATGTACAGACATCTCTGGTGGGGTGGGATTAACTGCACCATCAGGAACACTTTAAAAAAATGTAACAGCTTTCCTGAGGTATAATTTACAGTTCACCCATTTAAAGTGTACAGTTCAGGCCAGGTGCGGTGGTGCTCACACCTGTAATCCCAGCACTTTGGGAGGCTGAGGTGGGTGGATCACATGAGGTCAGGAGTTTGAGACCAACCTGGCCAACATGGTAAAACCCTGTCTCTACTAAAAATACAAAATTAGCCGGGCGTGGTGGCGTGCGCCTGTAATCCCAGCTATCTGGGAGACTGAGGCAGGAGAATCACTTGAACCTGGGAGGCAGAGGTTTCAGTGAGCCAAGATCACACCACTGGACTCCAGCCTGGGCGACAAGAGTGAAACTCTGTCTCAAAAATATATAAATACATAAATAATAAAATAAAATACATAGTTTTACTTGAAGGCCTTAGTGTATTAATTCATTACTTATTTCCATAGATGGCTTAAATTACAGTGGTTCTCATATTTTCATGAGCATCAGAATCACTTGCAGGGCTTGTTAAGACAGATTGCTAGGCTCCACCCACAGAGCTTCAGATTTAGTAGGTCTTGGTAGGATATTTCTTGCCGCGGGGCAGGGTGGCTCACGCCTGTAATCCCAGAATTTTGGGAGGCCAAGGTGGGCAGATCACAAGGTCAGGGGATCGAGACCATTTTGGCTAACACGGTGAAACCCCGTCTCTACTAAAAATACAAAAAAATTAGCTGGGCGTGGTGGTGGGCACCTGTGGTCCTACCTACTTGGAAGGCTGAGGCAGGAGAATGGCATGAACCCGGGAGGTGGAGCTTGCAGTGAGCCAATATCGTGCCACTGCACTCCAGCCTGGGCAACAGAGCGAGACTCCGTCTCGGGAAAAAAAAAAAATTTGTGTTTCTGCCAGGCACGGTGGCTCACGCCTGTAATCCTAGCACTTTGGGAGGCCGAAGTCGGCAGATTGTCTGAGCTCAGGAGTTGGAGACCAGCCTGGGCAACATGGTGAAACCCCATCTTTACTAAAATACAAAACTTAGCTGGATGTGGTGGCCTGCACCTGTAGTCCTAGCTACTTGGGAGGCTGAGGCAGGAGAATCGCTTGAACCCGGGAGGCAGAGGTTGCAGTGAGCCAAGATCAGGCCACTGCACTCCAGTGGACCACTGCATTCCAGCCTGGGCGACAGAGCGAGATTCCATCTAAAAAAAAAAAATTTTGTATTTCTAACAAGTTTCCAAATGATGCAGATAGAGTGGACCACACTTTGAGAAACCTGGTTGCTGGCTGTTACTTTGAAAGTTAGAGAACTGGCGTGGGGAAATTCATTTATTCTCTCAAGAGATAAGAATGGGACATAAGATACTTGGAATTTGTTAGAGAAAAAGAGGTCAATTAGTAGGCTATTGTAGTAGCTCAGAGTGAGACAGTAGGAATGGTGAGTAGGGAATATATTCAAAAAACACTATAAGGCCAGGCGCGGTGGCTCAAGCCTGTAATCCCAGCACTTTGGGAGGCCAAGATGGGCGGATCACGAGGTCAGGAGATCGAGACCATCCTGGCTAACACGGTGAAACCCCGTCTCTACTAAAAAATACAAAAAACTAGCCGGGCGAGGTGGCGGGCGCCTGTAGTCCCAGCTCCTCGGGAGGCTGAGACAGGAGAATGGTGTAAACCCAGAAGGCGGAGCTTGCAGTGAGCCGAGATCCGGCCACTGCACTCCAGCCTGGGCAACAGAGCGAGACTCTGTCTCAAAAAAAAAAAAAAACACTATAGAGATACAGTCAAGAGACCTTGGCAATTGATTTGACTTGGAAGGCAAAGGAGAGGGAGGAGTCACAAAGGACACCAACATTTCAGGCCTGGATCCAGGAAGAGAATTGAAAGACAGAGAACATGCATGATTGAAATGAAAGTGTGTCATCAATCAGCATTTTAACTTCTATATTTGGCTCTCTAGGACGTTTCACTCAACCCACATTTTATGATCAAAAGGACAGTACCCAGGGTGCCTGGTCCCCTGTGTCTTTGACCCCATTCCTGCAGTGTTACCCCCAGAAACTGGAAGCACGTCATCATGGGAGTTTTCCTGGATAACCGATACTGAATTATCGATGGGAATACCAAATCAGATTTTTAAAATGTTAATTTAACTTTTACTTTTTTTTTTTTTTTTTTTTTTGAGACGGAGTCTCGCTCTGTCGCCCAGACTGGAGTGCAGTGGCGCGATCTCGGCTCACTGCAAGCTCCGCCTTCCGGGTTCACGCCATTCTCCTGCCTCAGCCTCCCGAGTAGCTGGGACTACAGGCGCCCGCCACCGTGCCCGGCTAATTTTTTGTATTTTTAGTAGAGACGGGGTTTCACCGTGGTCTCGATCTCCTGACCTTGTGATCCGCCCGCCTCAGCCTCCCAAAGTGCTGGGATTACAGTTAACTTTTACTTTTTTAGAGACCTCTGTCATCCAGGCTGGAGTACGGTGGTACAATCAGAGCTCACTGCAGCCTTGACGTCCTGTGATCCTCCCGCTTCAGCCTCCTGAGTAGCTAGGATTGCAGACATGTACCACCATGTCCAGCTAATTTTTTTTTTTTTTTGGTAGAGATGAGGCCTCGCTATGTCGGCCAGGCTGGTCTCAAACTCCTGGCCTCAAGTGATTGTCCCACCCTGGCCTCCCAAAGTGCTGAGATTACAGGTGTGAGCCACCATGCCTGGCCCCATATTAGATTGTGGAGGGACTACATACATTTCACAAACAAGCGATTCTGAAAACATTGGAAATTGTTGAAGTCCTCCTTTATTGTACTCTCTCTCCTCTTCTTCCAAAAGGACCTTGAAATTTTCTCTTTGACCAAACCACATCATCACGTGAAACCCTTCCTGCTCTTTTCCTCCTGCTAAAAGCCCTCACGTTCTTCAAGGCCCTACTCAAATCCCACATCCTGACTACAGCTGCTCCCTTAGGCTCTTCTGACACTTCTTATAGTACACTTTTCTGGACAGCTTTTCTCTTTTCCCCAGCTAGACCAATGCACCTTGGGGCACTCCCCAAGGTCTTACACATTTTTACATTATCTTATTAAGCAATGCCAGACTTTACTCTTAGGAGCTGAATGTGACTCATGTCTTTGAGGAGAAGACAGAGATATGTCTGGGACCAGGAATCTCCAAAACCTCAATTAGCAGTGGATCCTCAGATAAGGGGAGCCACGTTGGAAGCAGTTTCGTCACAGTGAATGGACCGAGTTGTGTGGAAGCCAAAGGGACTCTCCTGGTCTTCACGAGAGGCTGGCCTTGCTGGCCTGCTTCCTCTTTCCCTGAGAGCCAGAGGGGGGCTTTTCTTTTCTTTCAGTCAACAAATATTTTTCTAGCAAATGCCCTTGCGCAACGTCCTATCCACTGAGGAGAAAATGATAAACAAGACCTTTTCCAGAGCCTATGAGGGAAGAAACAAAAGCACAACAGAGGAGCACGCCGCACTCTTCCTTGTCACACTAAACGCTGCGGCGAAAACATGCGAGAAGCTAGAAATAGAATGATGCTGCTGGGGGCCTTCTCTGGGAGGGATGGTCAGGGAGGGCCTCTTGGAAGGTGTGGCCTCAATGACAGAGGAGCCTGCTCTGCACACAGAGAGGAGAAACCATTCCCCGAAGTCAGCAAGGCACAGCGGGGAGAAACAGGATGGGGTTGGGTGAGGAGGTATAAGGAGTTCGGGGTTCTAGAGCACAACATGAAATCCTAAGGAGGATGGAAAGGTTGGCGGGGTCAGATTCTGGAAGGCGGCGTGTAATCGGATGAGGAGTTGTGACTCCATCCTTTAGAAGATAGGAAACCTTCGAAGGGTTTTAAGCAGAGAAGTCACATGGTCAAATCTAAGCTTTGAACAGAGCTCCTTGAGCGCCGTATCCATTGAAAGGCAAGACAATTTTGTGCTATCAAAGTAGTCTTCTCTTGCTGAGGATATAGTTTCTTGGTCAGTTTCACTGTTAAGACTAATCTAAAACGTCCTTCCACGTTCTCTCCAAACCTTATGTTTCTTCACATTCACTCTGTACCTCACCTCTGCCGGTGTCTCCCATGAGCCCCTCACACTAAACCCGGGTCCACCCTTTCAGATCCTTAGCTCTTGACCTGCTTTGTCTTTTCCATCCCCAAGTAAAACTAAGTACAACTCTTTAAAACTATTGTATTTTAATTCCTTCAGCTTTAAGCAGCCTGGCCTGTTCTCAACCCACATATCATTTTGGCTAGAGGAGAAGTCTGGCTCTTTCTGCCCACAAGGCTGTGTGTGTATCTAAGTATGTGTATTAATACTAGTAACTTTGCACGTTTTATAAACCGTGCTTTTTGTGTTACCTCCTGTATATCAGAATGTTGTTTTCTGACTTTCACACTATTCGCAGCCTTAGTAACAGGGCCATGGTGCAACGAAGAAAAGAAAGCAGGCCCGGTATGGTGGCTTATGCCTGTAATCCTAGCACTTTGGAAGGCCAAGGCAGGTGATCACCTGAGGTCAGGAGTTTAAGACCAGCCTGGCCAACATGTTGAAACCCATCTCTACTAAAAATGCAAAAATTAGCCGGTCGTGGTGGTGCATGCCTGTAATCCCAGCTACTCGGGAGGCTGAGTCACAAGAATTGTTTGAACCTGGGAGACAGAGGTTGCAGTGAGCTGAGATCATGCCACTGCACTCCAGCCTGGGCAACAGAGTGAGACTGTCTCAAAAAAAAAAGGAAGAAAGAAAGAAAGCAGAGAAGGTGTTATGCTCTAGTGACAGAGAGGACCTGTATTTGGGGAAGAGTATGGATTCCAAGCCAGGGTCAACCATTCAATTGCTGTATGAATAATTACTTAATTTTAGTTTCCCTATTTTCTCCTTTCTTCCTTTCTTCCTTTCTTCCTCTCTTTCTCTCTTTCTCTCTCTCTCTCTCTATCTCTTTCTCTCTTTCTCTCTTTCTTTCTTTCTTTTCTTTCTTTTCTTTCAATGGAGTCTCGCTCTTTCACCCAGGCTGGAGTACAGTGGCGCTATCTCAGCTCACTGCAACCTCCGCCTCCTGGGTTAACGCCATTCTTCTGCCTCAGCCTCTCAAGTAGCTGGGACTACAGGCGCCTGGCTAATTTTTTGTATTTTTAGTAGTGATGGGGTTTCACCATATTAGCCAGGATGGCCTCGATCTCCTGACCTCGTGATCCGCCCGCCTTGGCCTCCCAAAGTGCTGGGATTACAGGCGTGAGCCACCGTGCCCGGCCTTAGTTTCCCTATTTTCAAAGTGAGAATAATAATGGCATATGCCACAAATTTTAGTAAAGATTAAATGAGAAAAATAGATGTGAAACACAGTTCGGTGCACTAGGAGGTGCTTAATAAACGTTGATTAATACTAGCTATTGTCATTGGTTATCAATCAGAAGACATTTGTTACTGCTGAGTAAAATGATACTGGGCACAAAGAGGCTCTCAGAGAAAGTCGAAAAGGTAAGTTTGAACATTTAGGAAGCATTTGATCTACTAGAGAAGTAAGAAGTTTATACTTCACCTAAAAAACAGCCCAAGGCAGCATAAGTGGGGTAGGGAGGTGCAGACCATGAGATACATGGATTCATAAAGGCCAAAGAGGTCTCAGGGGATGAGATTCTCATGGGGTGGGATTAATCAAGCATGGTTTGATGGAGGGAGCGAATCTTGAGCATGGATGTGAAAGGAGCTTCAGATCTGGATTGCTACAGAGCAGAGGAGAATGCTTCCTTGGGAAGAGGATGAGAATGAGGTCTTGGGGGAAAAGTGGGGTTTGTTCTAGGAGTAGAAGGAGATTGGAAAAGGAGACCTCATGTTGGGAAATTCAGGAAAACAATGAGACGTAAGATGAGACCAAATTGGAAATAAATAATTGGGAACCACTGTAAGTTTTCAAATAGAGGAATATTATGATGTCAAATGAGTATTTGAAAGAAAACTGGTGTTGTATCTGTGCACTTGTGAGTGAGACCATGGAGAACTACTGTGGTGTTCAGATGTCAGGAGGGTGAGTACTCACTTGGAAATTGGGAAGGAAATGAGTGAAACTGATGTATATTTTAGGAGGTGTTTGTCTATTGTTCTGAAGTCCATAAACAGCCTTTCTCTACAACGAGAGAGAAAGGGAGAGAAGGCACAGGACTCCAGCTAGCGACGCCTTGTCCTCCTCCACCTGCCCCTCCCCTGCCCCATGGAAATCACCCAGGCTGAGGCCCCCACTTCAACAGCAATGCAGCCAGGAGTTCACAAAGGGAAGCATTTCCTTTCCAAAGACTGCTGAGATGGTTTACCCTGTTATGCCAGGAATGTGAACAAAATTGCAAATGTATTTTTATTCTTTCGTTTTTTCTCTTTTTTTTTGAGATGGAGGCTCACTTTGTCACACAGGCTGGAGTGCAGTGGTGTGATCTCAGCTCACTGCAACCTCCACCTCTGAGGTTCAAGTGATTCTCCTGCCTCAGCCTCCCAAGTAGCTGGGATTACAGGTGCGCACCACCACGCCCAGCTACTTTTTGTAGTTTTAGTAGTGACGGGTGTCGCCATGTCGGCCAGGCTGGTCTCGAACTCCTGACCTCAAGTGATCCTCCTGCCTCGGCCTCCCAAAGTGCTAGGATTACAGGCATGAGCACCACACCTGGCCTGTTTTTTTCTGTCTCTCTTTTATTTTTTGAGACAAGGTCTCAATCTGTCACCCACGCTGAAGTGCAATAGCACAATCACGACTCACTGCAGCCTTGAACTCCTGGGCTCGAGCGATCCTCTAGCCTCAGCCTCCCCGGCGCCACCACGCTCGGCTAACTTTACATTCCTTGTAGAGGCAGGGTCTCACTGTGTTGCCTAGGCTGGTCTTGAACTCCTGGGCTCAAGCAAGCCTCGCACCTCAGCCTCTCAAAGTGCTGGGATTGTAGGTGTGAGCTACTGCACCTGGCCACAAGTGTATTTTTATTTTTATTTTTATTTTGAGACAGAGTTTCACTCTTGTTGCCCAGGCTAGAGTGTAATGGTGCGACCTCGGCTCACTGCAACCTCCACCTCCCGAGTTCAAACAATTCTCCTGCCTCAGCCTCCCGAGTAGCTGGGATTACAGGTATGTGCCACCATGCCTGGCTGATTTTGTATTTTTAGTAGAGACGGGGTTTCTCCATATTGATCAGGCTGGTCTTGAACTCCTGAGCCACCACTACAGGCCAAGTGGTTTTTTGGGTTTTTTTTTTTCAGACGGAGTCTTGCTCTATCGCCCAGGCTGGAGTGCAGTGGTGCAATCTCGGCTCACTGCAAGCTCCGCCTCCCCGGTTCATGCCATTCTCCTGCCTCAGCCTCCCGAGTAACTGGGACTACAGGTGCCCACCACCACACCTGACTAATTATTTTGTATTTTTAGTAGAGACGGGGTTTCACCGTGTTAGCCAGGATGGTCTCGATCTCCTGACCTCGTGATCCACCCGCCTCAGCCTCCCAAAGTGTTGGGATTACAGGCGTGAGCCACTGCGCCTGGCCGCCAAGTGTATTTTTAAATTACACATTCTGTAGCTCCCCACTGGGTGACCAAGTAAGAGTGCTTTTCTTTTCTTTCAGTCAACAAATATTTTTCTAGCACCTCCCACATACCCTTGTGTACGATCCTATCCACTGGGGAGAAAACGGTAAACAAGACCATTTCCAGAGCCTACGAGGGAAGAAGCAAAAGCACAACAGATGAGCACGCCGCACTCTTCCTTGTCACATTAAATGCTGCAGCTAAAACATGCCAGAAGCTAGAAGTAGAATAATGGCGGTGGGGGCCTTCTCTAGGAGGGATGGTCAGGGAAGGCCCCTTGGAAGGTGTGACCTCAATGACAAAGGAGTCTGCTCAGCACCCTGGAAGAGGCCCCCACCTAGGCTCGTGGCTATTTCTGGATAGGTTTCTAGGTGTGAGGGCACCTGTCTGGGGAGAGGGGCAGATGTGGGAGGTGGCTCCATTTCCTGCAGGAGTCCTGCGATGCTCAAGGCCCTGGGTGCTGGGAACTCAGTTCTAGATATCGGTGGGTTTGTGTAAATGGCTAATGACCTGAAATCAAGCCCTCGTCCTGTGGGGCGGGGATTTCGTTTCAGGTACTGCTCTGAAGTATGGTGGAAAGCACAGAGTTGCTTGGGGTCTCAGGTCTACCTGTCCCGGTCTCTCTTTTTGTTCTCTTAACTCTAGGCTGGATGGGCGTGGCCCCTTAAGGGAATGAAAATGGATTACTGAGTCCTAGCAGAAAAAGGAGGAGATCTTGGAGTTCCTGTCTTCCAACACGCACCTCTTTGGTTGTGATGGTGAAGTGGGACAGTGCCATCTCAGCAGGGACCTTGGATGTGCCCTAGAGGGGGTCTTAGAGGTGTAGCGGCGTTGCACCCCCTCCCACCATCCTGCCTACCCTGTGGTTTTGGTGGCACAGATATTTCAGAGAGTAGTCTTCCCGAGAACCCTACATCGAGTATACTACCACCCCTTCCCATTCTTGATTCTGGTCCCCTCTTTATTTTCCTCACAGTATTCACTGGACCTAACGTATTATGTATTTGTTTGTTCACTGCCATGTCTCTGGCATTTGGAGCAGTCACTGGCACATATTAGGCACCCAGTGCGTAACTCATTTGATTAATGAATGTGTTGAATGACTGAATGGATGAATGAAGAGGAGGAACAGAGCAGATGTCTGACCAGCTCATTCTGGCTTCTGGAAGGATCCTGATTGGGAATTTTGCGTCTTTTCCTCCCCACTGCCTTCTAGTCACTACTAAGGAATGGAGACCCTGATTCCTACATTTTTTTTTTTTTTTTTTTTGAGGTGGAGTCTTGCTCTGTCACCCAGGTTGGAGTACAGTAGCACCATCTCAGCTCACTGCAACTTCCACCTCCCAGATTCAAGTCCCAAGGAGCTGGGACTGCAGACATGTGCCACCACATCTAGCTAATTGTTATATATTTTTTATTACAGATGAGATTTCACCATGTTGGCCGGGCTGGTCTCGAACTCCTGACCTCAGGTGATCTGCCTGCCTTGGCCTCCCTAAGAGCCCCACATTCTTAACTACTGTGGTATGTTTGAATTGACACTTGCCTCTTAGGAAGGGGAAACTTTTTAGACCCTGAGGAAATCCGTAGTTATTGCAAAGGCCTTTCCCTGCCTGTTGGGCATTTACCAGATCTTTCTTCCTACACAGAAGAAAGCCTCTCCTGGTTGGATCCTGCTATAAATCTCACTAGTGACCCACAAACAGGGGTCCTGATGTGACCTGCTCATTAACACAAAACCATCAGTCCCCATACAGCTTCCTGATGCCCCAGTCAGGTGGAGGCGCAAAGTTTCCGTTCTGCCCGTGCTGATGAAACCAGTCGCCAGCATTTACCTTTCTAAGGGGTCCTTTCTCCTCCCACCCCAGCCTACCCCAGCACGAGAATGTAAGAGAATGTAAGAGAATGTAACAGCTGCCTGGCCTCAGTTCTGTGGCCACTCAAGAATTGGCTCGCATCTGTCTGCCAGGACAGAGAGCGTCCTGAGGGGGTTGGGGTGTGTGTATGTGTGTGTGTGTGCGCCTGCGTGCACATGTGTGTATAGGGGAGTTCAGTTTCGGGTACCACACATCTGGAAGTCGGAGAAAGAAGCCACTGCACATGTTAGAGCCATTCGTAGGGGGGCAATTTTTTTTAAAAAAAAGCATTTTTAAGAGGCTGAGAGTCTGGTGGAAAGTCTGGGGCGGGGCGGGGGGCGGGGGGTGGAGTGGAAACAGCTGCGGGAGTGATTCTTGTCTCCATATATGTTTATAAGGCACTGAGGGCGGGATTAGCAGCTCCTGGGAAGTCTGGCCCTAGTCGCTGTGTCAGCCTGTCCTGGGGGCAGTCAAAGCCGCAGTGACCATTAGCAGGCACCCAGGCCTGTCTTTGGCTCAGAAACGGTGGCCCCCAATGTAGCCTGGGTTGAACCTAGGAACTGCAGGACCGGAGACATTTCACTGGAGCCTGATGGAAGGGTGACAGGTGAGAGGCACTGGTGTGAGGGACAAGTGTCACAGGTGGGGAGGAAGAACTCCGCTATCTAGTGGTGGAAATGTGTGAGGATCAAAGTCCTCAGGGAGAGAAGGTGTTGCAGGCGGCAGGGTGGTGAGCTGGGCATGGGCTGGGCAGGAGGCTTCGGGGACCCGGAGAAGCAGGAGGGCATGGGCAGCCCTAGCTTTGCAATCCCGGGAAGGACTGGTAGGTGGAGTTAAGGATATTTGCACTAGGAAACGCTTTGAAGCTTTTCTCTTGTCCTCCCTACTCGGGACCTGGTCCCCTCCCCTCCATAAAACCATTAGCTCCTGGTGCCAGCCCTATCTCTGCTCCATCTCTCTTGGTTCCAGTCGGTGCATTCACAGACCTTCTGCCCTGGGGGACGAGGAGGATTTATGGGGGGAGGGGGAGGGGGAGGGGCATCCTTCAGAGGAGGGGAGGTCTGAGGAGAGTCGGGTGTGGGGGCTGCTAGTCCCGGGCTGGAGGCCGGCTCATTTCCGAGCTGGCTCTGCATGACAAAGGGGAAGGAGCAAGTTTCTTCTTTGATCTGCCCCTTGCCGGCCCCACACACCTGCCTGTTGGTTCCCCCGCTCCAGCTGAGACTTCTAGGAGGAAAATCAAAAGGGGGTGGGGGAAAGGCTGTGTCCCAGCTCTCCTGGATCCTGCTTGGGCCACCTTCGTCTCCTGGTGGCCCCAGGACAAAAATACTTCCTGGGCCGATGGCCCGAAGCACCTGCCGCCCCCTCCCGGAGAGCCTGGGGACGTCGACGCGCGAGAGCGGCGCAGTGAGCCGGGGCTGCGCTCGCCAGGTCCGGGGCCTCGGGGGCCCGGGAAGGCCGCTGGAGGCGCGGGTCACGCCCAGACGCAGGCCCCAGAGGACCGCGGGGGAGCCGCAGGGGGCGTGTGTCTCCGGCGTCGGCTCGCTCCAGGGTCCGGAGCACGGATCTGCCGCGGGCCTGACGGGCTGGGGACAGGGGTTCTCGGGGATGGATAGAGAACAGGCGTGAGTTACAGCAGGCAGGAGGCCGAGAGGTGGGAGGCTCGGGAGCTACCGGGGAAGGGCCGTGGCATCTGGAAGATGCGTCCTCAGCTCAGGCATTTGATGCCAGAGCTGCCGCCTGGCGTTGGCAGTGTCCTCGGTGCAGCTGCTGGGCAAGGTGCTCAGTGCCGCCCTCGAGGG
The DNA here is from genome assembly GCF_043159975.1 of Macaca nemestrina. Classification (NCBI taxonomy): domain Eukaryota; kingdom Metazoa; phylum Chordata; class Mammalia; order Primates; family Cercopithecidae; genus Macaca; species Macaca nemestrina. The sequence goes on along the minus strand of NC_092134.1, from coordinate 141,662,897 downwards.
GCAGGAGGGGCAGGGGCCGTCTAGGGAGGCACCACCTCAGCCACCAAAGCTTTCCCGGGCGGGCGGTTCGCGGTGTGGCTTTTACATTTCTCAGAGAAGGTGCCTTGAGAAAGTGAAAAGTGCTTGATCTGTACACAAGGGTTGGGACTCAGAAAATCTGCTGCGGGTGAGAAGGGCACAGATGGAGAGGGGAAACTCCTCCTTGGGTGCAGGTAAATCCAATGCACCAAAATTTTTTCATCCCACGAAGGAGAGCCTGAGGGTCAGAGAGAAATAAGTCTCTGGGCTGAAATGAGAGGTAGGGACGTAGGGGAGTGGATAGGATGGTCCTCGTTTCTTTGGACGTTCTGCAGCAAGGACAGGTGTGTTTTGCAACAGCCTAAGTGGTCTCCCGGGTGCCGAACGGAGGAACGCAGCAAGCTCCACTCTTGAAATTACTTGTTTTCATTTCTGTTTCTGGTTTCTCAGATCATTATTTCTTTGGAAATTAAGCCCTGCGCAGGGCTCCCACAGTTTGGGGTAAGAGACAGAAGTCCTAGGGTGGGAAGATGAGCGGTGGGAGGTGGAGACTGGAAAGAGGCCGAGCTTCTTTGTGGGGAGCAAGCAGCATGTAAGCATCCGTGTACTTTTCTCCACCTCACCCTGGCTCCTGGTGTGCCCTTATCCGCTGGGCTTCCACACTGACTCTCCATTTCTGTTTTCTCCAGGGAGCCCTACTCTGGAAGCTGTCAGTCCCAGGGCACTGGGGAGGGCTGAGGCCGACCATGCCCAGCCTGCTGCTGCTGTTCACTGCTGCTCTGCTGTCCAGCTGGGTTCAGCTTCTGACAGACGCCAACTCCTGGTGGTGAGTGAGAGGGGCTGAGGTCCTGCCTGCACAGCCGGAGGCCGCCTTCAGCGGCTGAGATGAGGAGGAAGGACACCGTGTGTCCATGGTACCTTGATTCCTAGGAAAACTAAGGGCCTCTTTTATCCCAGGAAAACTAAGGGCGCTCTGTGCCTCTCTCAGCCCTTACCTTTGTCAGGGTTCCCTGAGGATAAAGGATCCGTTCATTTGATTTTTTTTCTCTAATCCTGTCCACATTCCCTTTTCCTTGGACCTTCCCTCTTGCCCATGAATTGTTAGAAATTGCTCTTGGGTTAACAAGAATATCAATACTTTGCAGTTTTTTGTTCCTTTGTTTTGTGTGTTCTGCTGGTAGGAGATAGAATTCCTCTTTTCTAAGTCTGAAGGCCAGATGAGGGGTTCACAGCACCATGGGTGGCTGGCTTTCTTCTTGTGTTTTAAAGGCTATTGTCATTGCCAAGTTGACATGGAAATGGCAGGCAATCACCACCTATTTTGCATGGTCTCTGCCACTAGCATTTTTACTCAGATGGCAAATCTGCAGCCTTCTCATCTAACACTCTATATGGGTGGTAGATGATGAGCAAAAGGGAGAGCCTCTGAACTGGTGAAGAGTGGATGAGAGGAGGCTCAAAGTGAGACATGGCAGTGAAAACATGTAGAATAGATCGTGATGTATGTAAAGTGATTGGATGTTAAAGGCACAAGGGGAGTCCCATGCAAAGGAATTGATTGCTTTCATGGCTTACCATGCACTTGGGCTGCATTGAACTAGTCACTCCTATTCCTTGAATGAGGCCTGTGCTCTCCCGTTGGGGTTTGGCTCCTTTTGCCCTCTACCTAAAATGAAGAGCTGCCCCCCACCCCTTGTCTTCTTATCTGCCTGCCCCCCCCATTCTTAAGATCCAGTTCAAATTCTGGCCATTTCCCTATAAAGGCTTCTCTTCAGCCTTAAGAGCTGTTTTCCTCTCTGATCACAGCAGATCCAGACACTCGAGTCTGTCTGGGGCATTTGGCCTCTCGCGTGTCCTTTGTGTTCATGCCTCAGCTTCCTTCAGTTTGTCCTTTGAAGGCCAGAACTCTGATTTACTAATTTTTCTTTCCAGGGCCTTGTACACAGGGAAGCATTCCCTAAATGTGCTGAATGAATGACTTCATGCTGCACACGGGCGCATGCTCACGCCTGGGCCTTTCTTTCCCCTTTCTGGATTGCTGTCACAGGTCATTAGCTCTGAACCCGGTGCAGAGACCCGAGATGTTTATCATCGGTGCCCAGCCCGTGTGCAGTCAGCTTCCTGGGCTCTCCCCTGGCCAGAGGAAGCTGTGCCAACTGTACCAGGAGCACATGGCCTACATAGGGGAGGGAGCCAAGACAGGCATCAAGGAATGCCAGCACCAGTTCCGGCAGCGGCGATGGAACTGCAGCACGGTGGACAACGTGTCTGTCTTTGGGAGAGTCATGCAGATAGGTAAGAGGCCATTACAAGAGGGCTCGGCTAAGGAACTGCACTCGTTTGGGAACAATGAAGCGCTCTCAGGACTGGCACAGGGAGAACCCAAATGGAGCCTAACTGGGCTCTCTCTAGGCTTGGCAGCGGTGTGCACCAAGCACCGAGAGAGGCACATGAGGAAGTGGGCTCTGGGAGGCTGCAGGAAGCACATGCTTCATGGTCCTCTAGCTCTCTGCCTTCCAGCCTCACCTGGGGCAGGCTGCTTGGGACTCATTGAGAGGGGGCAGAACATCTGAGTTGACTTAGAGTGGATTAGGAGAGCCGCCCATCGCCACTGCCTTTGTCTCTCAGCACAAAAAAGAGCCTTGGGTAGAGAACCAGAAATTGCATCCCTGAACGTCTGTTGGATTTTTGTCTTTTCCACTTGAACCTTTGAAACAGAGATAGAAATGTTGGGCCAAACTGGTGATAGCTGTCACTAACCCAACCCCATCCAGTCCCAGCTTTTTCATTTGAAAGGGATGTGTGAACCTGGGGGAAGGGGTTAGACGAAAGAAAAGATGAGAGGGAGAGGGCCAAGTCTTCCTGGATTCCTGTCCCTTCCCCTCTCCCACTGCTGGCCTAGGATTCTTGGGCTACCCTATGGCTTAGATGGAGGTGTGATCTGAGGTCTAATTGTTTTCGGTCCTTTTGAAATGCAATCCTCCCCTCTCTGGCAAGAAATTGAGAAATCCGGCCCTATTCTACTGGGTCTTATCCCCAGGGCCATAAAAGCGAAGTGTTAGAATGCTGTGTTCCTTCTGCCTGACATTCTCCCAGAACACCTCCCTTCAGAAGGTTACCTGAGGCTGGAGTTTCCTCAGAGAGGGATTTCAGCCTGGCAGGGGAGTTGGGGAAGTAGAGATTTCTTCGTGCTCCTCTCTTAGGGAGGATACTCAGAAGGCTCCTTGCCCCTCCCACTTATTCCAGACCTCTTTCCCTACCCTCTCTGTCCATATCAAGAAGTAAGGCCCAATGCAGTGGCCTGTAATCCAGCACCTTGGGAGGCTGAGGCAGGAGGATTGCTTGAGGCCAGGAGTTCAAGACCAGCCTGGGCAACACAGTGAGACCTCTGTCTCTATTAAAAAAAATTTTTTTAAGAGAGAGAGGGAATTAAAGATGGGGAAAGTACACGTTGAAACTTGCTCCTCTCGGCCGGGCGCGGTGGCTCACGCCTGTAATCCCAGCACTTTGGGAGGCCGAGGCGGGCGGATCACAAGGTCAGGAGATCGAGACCACGGTGAAACCCCGTCTCTACTAAAAATACAAAAAATTAGCCGGGCGCGGTGGCGGGTGCCTGTAGTCCCAGCTACTCAGGAGGCTGAGGCAGGAGAATGGCGTAAACCCAGGAGGCGGAGCTTGCAGTGAGCCGAGATCGCGCCACTGCACTCCAGCCTGGGCGACAGAGCGAGACTCCGTCTCAAAAAACAAACAAACAAAAAAAACAGAAACTTGCTCCTCTCTTGCTTCCTTCGGTATCAACTCAGGATGCATGAAAGGAAGGTCCTAGTGTTCCTGGGACAGTCTTAGGGGCGGCTTTCCCAACAGAGTGGACTTGGGGGTTTAGTGGGATTTACTTACAGTTTATTGATTCTTCTCAAACCCACTTGGCATTTGTCTCTTCTTTCTGGCGAAAATCTTGGCAGCACTCCTGCCCTGTGTTGTGGGCAAGGAGACTAGGACGGCCCAGGTGCAGAGAGAGTCTCCTCTGATGTCTTCAGTGGAGTTAATGTCTCTTGGGGACCTAATGTAGGCCTGATGTTGGCTAGATCCTTTTCATGTGTATTTCATGTGCCTAAAGGCCCCAAAGTGAGGCTGTACCTTAGGAAAGAAAGGGGTTGGCAAGAAAAGACACCCCGCTGGGTTCAGATGTGCACTAGGTGCCTAGCGAAAGCAAACCCTGTCGAAGACAGCCCATCTCTGTGTGCCCTATTCTGTTACAAAATGGAACCCTTCTGTTTGCCTGATTTTCCCCTTCCTGTTTATAGCATCACTGAAGGCTCATGCTACCTGGGAGGCTGTCCTCCCTTCCTCCCCCCTGAGCCCAGAGTAGCTCCTGGTGAGTCCTGGGTCGCCCTATCTTGAGAATGACGAAGGCTTCCTTTCTCCTTTGAAGCTGCTGCGAAAGTCGGTCACCAGAGGGCGGCAGAGCAGCTTGGAGGAGCCTCTGCCCGTTGCCCAGCCTCTGCTTAGGGAGCTTGGAGGCACCTTGGGCTGCTATGGAACAGAGAGGGCATGAAATTGTTCTGCTCTCTCCTGTAGGGGAAAGACACGCGTCCCTCATGGCTGTTTTTTTTTTTTTTTAGCCGTTTATTCTTGAGATGGTTAGAGATTCAGCTCTGAACTGTTGCATATATAGATAAACCCCAACGTTGCATGTCCATTCTGAAACCCCGAATTACCTCTTTCTTGCTGAAGGTAGCAACAGTAGATGGCACTCAGTAGGCTTACCCAAGGGCCCAAAGGCTGCCCCATGAAGGCAGAGCTACCGACACTCAGCTTCTGATGAAGCCCCGACTGAAAGAGGCAGGCAGCGCTCCGGAGGGCAAATCTGGACCCCAAACCGTCATGATAGGGTAGAATCGTCTGAGTACAAAATGTCGGGTGTGTTAGTTCAGCTGCAGGTACGTGATTTTAAAAGGCAGTTCTGAGAGGGCTGATTCAACTCTGAAAAGTGTGTTTGCTAAAGAATGATAGAAATAAATCAGACATATGTAGCTTGGAAAAGTGAAAACGTAAAAGACTTAATAGTTGTTTTCAAACACGGAAGAGCTGTCAAATGGGAAAGGGATTATACACAGTGCAACTGCAGCAGGCAGAAATCATAAGGAGGCATATTTCAGCTTAATACAAGAAGGAGCATTCTGGTGATTAGAGTCATTTAAAAAAAGATGGAATGGATTGCCTTGAAAACCCAGCCCACTTCTCTGAGGAACTCTGTAGAGGGCAAGCTCCCGGTGGATATGGAGGATAGCTCGGGGCTGAAGCTTGGGAGGCTCCCTCCGTTCCAGGATGCCATGTCAGGTGGTTGAGGCTGCATTTTAAGGAGATGAATTCCTCAAAGTGGGGCCCAGACCCTCCTCCCTGAGAGCCTCTTTGGCCATCTTACCATCCCCAGTGCTCCTTATCTCATTCTGAGCCCCGTAGACCAGGTCCTATTGGCCAAATCATGAATGTAACTTCCTGCCATCATTTTGGTTTTTCTTGGGCTATTCTTATTTCACAACTGACCAGAAGCCAGCCACTGGTTCATAGAGAAAAACGGACTCACTCAGCATGGTCTGTTTGTAAACTTCACTGTGTCATGCCCAGATAATCAAGAAGTAAGGCCAAGGGGGAGATTTCTGTAGACCTATTGATTGATTTCAGACTGCTTCCCTTTCTACCTTCTAAGACAAGATGTGGGATTCTCCCTGGTTTAATCTCTGAGATCAGGATTGAATCTGTTTCCTGCTAAGAATCACTCCCTTCTCTCTGTATCTTAGTCCCTATAAGTATCATTTGTTATTTCTTATAACCGCTTTATTGAGATATATAACTCACATACCATGAAATTCACCATTTTAAAGTGTACAATTCAGTGGCTCTTAGCGTATTCACAAGGTTGTGCAACCATCACCACTATCTAATTCCATAACATTTTCACCACTCCATAGAGAAACTGCATACTTGTTAGCTGTCACTCTCCGTATTCCAACCCCCAACCCTAGGTAACCACTATTCTTTCTCCACGGATTTGCCTATCCTGGGCATTTCTTATAAACGGGATTATATAATATATGGCCTTTCGTGACTGGCTCCTTTTACTTAGCACCATGATTTAAAGGTTCATCTGTGTTGTAGTCTACATATATTTCTTTTTTTTTTTTTTTTTTTTTTTTTGAGACAGGGTCTCACTGTATTGCCCAGGCTAGAGTGCAGTGGTGTAATCATAGCTCATTGCAGCCTCCAGCTCCTGGGCTTAAGCAATTCTTCCACCTCAGCCTCCTGAGAAGCTGGGACTACAGGCACATGCTATCATGCCCAGCTAATTTTTTTTTTTGAGATGGAGTTTCACTCTTGTTGCCCAGTCTGGAATGTAATGGTATGATCTCGGCTCACTGCAACCTCTGCCTCCTGGGGTCAAATGATTCTTCTGTCTCAGTCTCCGATTAGCTGGGATTATAGGTACCTGCCACCACGCCTGGCTAGTTTTTGTATTTTTAGTAGAGACAGGGTTTTACCATGTTGGCCAGGCTGGTCTCGAACTCCTGACCTCAGGTGATCCATGCTCCTTGACCTCCCAAAGTGCTAGGATTACAGGCATGAGCCACCATGCCCAGCTTAATTTTTTCTTTTTTAATGTTTTTGTAGAGATGAGGTACTGCTATGTTGCCAAGCTGTTCTGAAACTCCTGGCTTCGAGTGATCCTCCTGTCTCGGCCTCCCAAATTGCTGGGATTACAGGTGTGAGTCACCACACTCAGTCACTTTTTATGGCTGAGTAATATTCCATTGCATGGATAATACCACATTTTGATTACCCATTTACCCACTGATAGTTTGGTTGTTTTCATTTTTTGCCTGTTATGAATAATACCACAAGAAGCATTCCTATGCCAGTTTCTGTGTGGACATATGTTTTCATTTCTCTTGGGTATAAAGGCACTCTCAAGATATTGCAGGTTTGCACGTTTGGTTCCACTGTACTGCAATAAAGTGAATATGCAATAAAGTGAGTTGCATGAATTATTTGGTTTTCCAGTGCATATAAAAGTTATGGTTACACTATTCTATAGTCTATTAAGTGTGTAATATTACATCTTAAAAAAAGGTAGATTCCTTAATTAAAAATATTTTATTGCGGCCGGGCGCGGTGGCTCACGCCTGTAATCCCAGCACTTTGGGAGGCCGAGGCGGGCGGATCACAAGGTCAGGAGATCGAGACCACGGTGAAACCCCGTCTCTACTAAAAATACAAAAAATTAGCCGAGCGCGGTTGTGGGCGCCTGTAGTCCCAGCTACTCGGGAGGCTGAGGCAGGAGAATGGCGTGAACCCGGGAGGCGGAGCTTGCAGTGAGCCGAGATCGCGCCACTGCACTCCAGCCTGGGCGACAGAGCGAGACTCCGTCTCAAAAAAAAAAAAAAAAAAAATATTTTATTGCTAAAAAATGCTGACAGAAACACAAAGTAAGTACATGCTATTGGAAAAGTAGCACTGATAGATTTGTAGCAGGATTGCCACAAACCTGCAATTTGTAAAAAACGCAACACCAGCCGGGCGTGGTGGCTCGTGCCCGTAATCCCAGCACTTTGGGAGGCCCAGGCGGGCAGATCACAAGGTCAGGAGATCGAGACCATCCTGGCTAACACAGTGAAACCCCGTCTCTACTAAAAATACAAAAAATTAGCCGGGCGCGCTGGCGTGCACTTGTAGTCCCGGATACTCTGGTGGCTGAGGCAGGAGAATGGCGTGAACCCAGGAGGCGGAGCTTGCAGTGAGCCAAGATTGTGCCATTGCACTCCAGCCTGGGCGACAGAGTGAGACTCCGTCTCAAAAAAAAACCAAAAACAAACAAAAAACGCAACACCTGCACAGCAGAGGAAAGCTGAGCACAGTAAAACAAGGAGCTTTGCCTGTGTTCTTAGGAGTGGGATTGCTGTGTCCTGTGGGAACTCTGTGTTGAACCTCGTGACTGTTAGCCTTAGACTGCCAGATTGTTTTCCAAAGCAGCTGCACCGCTTACCATTCCCACCCACAGTAAGGGAGGTTTCTGTTTTTTCCATATTCTCACCAACTTGTTATTGGCCGTCTTTTTGATGATAGCCATCCTAGTGGATGTGATTTGGGCTTGCATGTCCCTGACAGCTTAAGTATTCTGAAACAGGCATTTTACTGAAATAGAACATATATTATATGAATTTTTAGGTGGTTCACCCCAACAGTAAAGGGGAGGAACATAGTTGGGATTTTCTACTGGAAAATGATCTGGGTATTAAGAGGGACCGTGATGAGTGTCTGGAATTGTAGGTGCTATAAATGTGGTTCCCAGTGCTCTTGAGTTAGCAGGCAGTGTGGATCCTGTGGAAGAGAGAGGAAGACAGCGTGGATCTTTCTAGACACTGTAATTCTAGTTCATTTTTGACTCCTGGCCTCTGCCACTGTCTAGCTAGATAATGGCAGCAGTACAGACAGACAGATGTGCAACTCATAGAGTGATGAGAAATGGCATCTGTGAGGGAGATATTTGTTAGGCTACAGTGTCCTACTCTTGATCCCATGATTTCTGCCTTAGCCTTCCGTTCGACTCCCGTGTTCTATGTGTTTCTGAATGCCTATTCTTCCCTCCGCTGAGGTCTCCCTCCTAGGAACCTACAGGTCACACAGGCTCTTCTGCAGTGGGTATTAGTGAGGCCAGGGCTGGAGGGACTTTTGTTTTGTTTTGTTTTTGTTGTTTTCTTGTTTGTGTTTTTGAGACAGTCTCACTCTGTCGCCCAGGCTGGAGTGCAGTGGCCCTGTCTTGGCTCACTGCAACCTCCGCCTCCTGGGTTCAAGCAGTTCTCTGCCTCAGCCTCCCAAGTAGCTGGGATTACAGGCACCCGCCACCACGCCCAGCTAATTTTTTGTATTTTTAGTAGAGACGGGGTTTCACCATCATGGCCAGGATGGTCTTGAACTCCTGACCTCGTGATCCACCCGCCTCGGCCTCCCAAAGTGCTAGGATTACAGGCGTGAGCCACCGCGCCCGGCCAGGGACTTGTTTTATTCTGGGTGGTTTCCTAGGGCTGAGCTAGGGCCCAGAGGCGGAAATAAAACTGAGCCGATTTCAGCCCATTATAAAGAGACGTTTTCTAGCACTAGAGCTACAGGAAGCGAAAAGCGCTCCTCCTGAGCCCCCTGCCCCAGGAGTGTCAGCAGAGGCTGCGGTGTGCGGGTCAGTCGGGGAGATGGGGAGGAGGACAGTCGCTGGGAGAGGACAGTGCACCCCCTCACTGCCCCTGCCTCGTTTTGCAGGTAGCCGTGAGACCGCCTTCACCTACGCAGTGAGCGCCGCAGGTGTGGTCAACGCCATCAGCCGGGCCTGCCGCGAGGGCGAGCTCTCCACCTGCGGCTGCAGCCGGACCGCGCGGCCCAAGGACCTGCCCCGGGACTGGCTGTGGGGTGGCTGTGGGGACAATGTGGAGTACGGCTACCGCTTCGCCAAGGAGTTTGTGGACGCCCGGGAGCGAGAGAAGAACTTTGCCAAAGGATCGGAGGAGCAGGGCCGGGTGCTCATGAACCTCCAGAACAACGAGGCTGGCCGCAGGGTAAGCTGGGCCTCCCCGGCCTCCCCAGCACTGCAGACCTCCGGGGCTGTTCCCGGGCTGTGCCACCAGCTGTGGCCTGGCCATCAAGGAAACGGGTTCGTCTGACCGTGAAGATTCTTACCTACAATTGCAAGTTTAGATGTCCACACTATTGAACAAATCCTTTTCAAAATGCCTCACTTCCCAATGGGCACATGTGCTTTTTTTTGTTTGTTTTTTGTTTTGTTTTGTTTTTCACTTACTTTATTATTTCACAGTTCCTAGAGGACTTAGGTGCAATGTTTGGATCAGAATTCCAGACGTAAGGATTAGAGCAGAGCTCTTGTCTTGGCCACCCCTGCTTTGCAACTTGAACAGATAATGCGATTGGGTGTTTAGGCCATTAGACCTCATCTAGGGTTTATGCTCTGTTAAAGGCTCCGGTAAAACCAGAGTCGACTTTTAAGAACTGCTATCATACGTATCCAGAAACCCAGTCAAAAAACATATTCAAGTACTAATGACAAACACACTTCTGTGCTAGGAGTGTTTAAACCTAAGTGGAAGTGGGAGAAGACAGCCATCTGTTTAAGGTTCACGGAAACAGCCTCCCCAGTCTCACGTAAGATGTGACCGCCTTTTAAGCCTCAGTTTCAGTAGAAACAACAATGCAGGTTTGAGGGGAGCTTGGTTCATTGCACGTGCAGAGCACACCTGGGCAGCAGCTTCAGGGCCCCAGGTGGCGTGCTGGAAAGCGGGAACCCTCTCCGTCTGCACCTTGTTCCTGAAAACCCCTCTGGGCATGCATCCGGCCTCCACTTTTCTTTGCTTCCCCCATCATGGCTGCCTCTGCCACACGAAACTGGAGGGCCTGCCCCGCGAGACTGGAGGGCCTGCCCCACAGGAAGCTCTGCCTTTTGCTGCTTCTGCATAGTCAATGTTGATAGGGACCGAGGGCGACATGGGTGTGCACCCGGGTTTCCCCTGAGAAAGATCTGAGGTCTGAGCACTGGGTGGCGAGAGGCTCTTTCTCCTGCAAAAAGAGCTCTCAGGAGACAGCACGGACTTCTTTCTTGGAGTGTTGTCCCCACTCGGGTCTATGTCAAGCCAGCTGGCTCTGGTTCCCAGGTGACGTATTGTAACAAAGATGAACTCACTCAAAAATGAGAATGGTGGCCAGGCGCAGTGGCTCACGCCTGTAATCCCAGCACTTTGGGAGGCAGGCAGGTGGATCACCTGAGGCCAGGAGTTCGAGACCAGCCTGACCAACATGGTAAAACCCTGTCTCTACTAAAAATACAAAAAATTAGCTGGGCATGGTGGTGCGCACCTGTAATTCCAGCTACTTGGGAGGCTGAGGCAGGAGAATTGCGTGAACCTGGGAGGTGGAGGCTGCAGTGAGCCGAGATCACACTACTGCACTCCAGCCTGGGCAGCAAAGCAAGACTCCATCTCAAAAAAAAAAAAAAATGAAAATGGCAATTTCTTAGAAGTTTAATGGTGGCACCCTGGTGATTCAGTAACAGGGTATGAATATATGCCTCAAACTTTCTTTACATAGCAAAATCTAAAAATGTGAACTCATGAGAGGCTGGGCATGGTGGCTTATGCCTGTAATCCCAACACTTTGGGAGGCCGAGGCGGGTGGATCACCTGAGGTCAGGAGTTCAGGACCAGGCTGGCCAACATGGTGAAACCCCATCTGTAGTAAAAATACGAAAAATTAGCCATACGTGGTGGCACACGCCTGTAATCCCAGCTACTTGGGAGGCCGAGGCAGGGGAACTGCTTGAGCCGGAGGTTGCAGTGAGCCGAGAGCGTGCCGCTGCACTCCAGCCCAGGCAACAGAGCAAGACTCTGTCTCAAAAAAAAAGAAAAAAAAAAGTGTGAACTCATATATTGGAGCACATATCAAAGAAATGGAATAGGAAGTGTCTTTTCTCTGAGTGGGGATTTTGTGGTATTGGCTGGATGGAATGTGGCACCTGTGTGCATAGCGTCACCCGCCGTGGGGTATCGGGTAGAGACCAGAGTGGATTATTTGCCCAAGGGTCTTCCTTACACCTCCCCTATCCAAAGGCTACTTTTGTTTCCCAGAAAAGGACGTGTGTAAGGTGGTGTCAGTCTGTGGTGATGTTAGGAGTTCTGGTAGTTGCTAATCCAGGGCAGAGAGACTGGAGGCATCTCAGGTGACTTCTGCTCAGGGCGTGTGTGCAGCCTCCCGGTCTCTCAGGCACCCTGTCCGTCTCCCAGTCCATTTGCCCACGTCTTCGGGTGTCTGAGCCTGAGGAGTAGAGACGTCAGTGAAGGGGTTAAGATCCACACTTTATCTCTTGAATGCCCAGAGTCGATCCAGTTTTTGAGATCCTAGTTGAAACACTGCCCTCCCTAGTCCCCGTTGTTAGTAGTTTTTCTCCCGCCTGATCTTCAGTCGGGCGTTCTTGCTCTTCTCAAGTATTCCTTACTCCACCTCTGCCTTGGGAGGTTGGCGGTAGGTTCCCGTGGGCAGGGATTGCCCTCTCTACCCCTTTGTTTCAACCGTCCCTGTGCTGTATGTGGGTGGGGCAAATGGATACGCACAGAGGAGTTCCGTGTTGCCTCCTCGGGAGAGGTCAGATTCACAGAGGCTGCTTTCAGCTCTGCTGAGCTGTGCTATGGTGTCCGCACGTGCCTGTGACCAGGCAGGTGCCACCCACTCTTCCCCTTTCCCCTGCTGCTGAGTCCGTCTCACTTTATTGCCCTTAATTGTTTGTTGACTTGTCTGGGCTCTTATCTGGCAGCCTTCTCTCCCATCGAGCTTGTTCCTGGCTCCACACCTTCCCTGTCTGTCTCCCCGCTTAGCCCCTTCCTTCAGGCGCCACACCTCTCCTCTTCCTTAACTCCTTATCTCTCCCTTTGCCTCTGCTTGCTTCAGGTTGGGAATTCCTGGCCCTGTCTATTTTTTATCCTCTCCAAGGAACAGGCCTCGGCCATCAGTCATCATCTGAGGCCGGAGGTATTCAGTGCCTGCCTCCTCACACCGACACACAAAGTTCTCCAGCAAGGACTGAGTGATGGCTGGGATGGAAAATAGACAAGTATTTTAGAACCAGATTAAAAAGAAGAAAAGATTATCCAGGATCTGACGTCTTGACACAGAGTCAATCTTAAGCTCCTTTGCCAGAAGTTTCTCTTGGCCTGCAAGAGCATCTGATAGCTCCTTCTTAGACAGTGGCGACAGCACCCGCGGCTGATGTTGTTCTGCCACTGAAGGGTTTGTAAGCATTTTCCAGATAAAAGCCTGGTGCCTAATCCTGTGACATTCCTGTCTGTCACCAGGCTCGACACACCATTAGATAGAAGTGGAAGAGGAGCTGAGAGGGCTTTTCCAGGGACAAGTTGTAGAACTAAAATATTTTTTAAAGCTTTTTTTTTTTTGGCTTTTTGAGTTAGCAGTCTGGGCTGAAAATTGGCATTTCCCCCTATCGCCTACAAAAGGAGCTTGTGTGTGTGTGATATATATATATCAATAGTAAAATATGAAAAAAATTGCAGATATTCCTATCTCTACAACATCTTTGAATTAGGGAAGGATGGAGGGGGTGTTTAAACTGGTGCGCTTCCTCTTGGATTTGTTTTCCTAAAATTCTGGTCCTTGCCCTCCAGAGTCTTGCTCCGACTCTCCTTCCCCAACTCTGAGTGTTTGCCCTGCAAGAGATGCTTATCCGTGCCCTGAGCTGCTAAGCAACAAGGTGCGCAGTTTCCAACCCTTAATGTTTCCTTCTCTCAGCAATGCCAGACGCCTGTCATCCCTCTCTAAACCAAGGACCATTTCCAGAGGAATGTCAGGCTGCAGCTGAGACCCAGGGCATTTGGGCCGGAAGGGTAATTGCAGGCCCCGTCTTTGAAGTGTCTGTGGGAATGGGGTGTCAGTTCCTTTATGTCTTGGACCTGGAGCTGCCCGGCTAAGTGCTGGTGCCTTTCACCTTGGGAAGAGCCTTCCTTTCCTTCCTCCTCTGCTCTAAGCCAACTTTGAGCCCCAAGATGGGAGTGGATAAGTGCTTGTTGTTCTGACTCCTTTCTGGGTGGCCTTGGAGGTTAGTGAGCCTCTCTAGAGCTTCAGTTTTTCCACCATAAAATAGTGGGAATAATTCCGTCCCGGAAAAAACTCAGGAAGACTTTTGACAACAGTCGTATGCACTGATGATGGCTGTGCTGTCTCTTGCACCTGCAGTGGTCTCTGCTTAGCTCTGAATAAAGACACAATCTGGGGGCTCTTGAAAAGAAATCTAAGAGAAACCCTTGAAAAATGAGTCCTGACTCAGTTGGTGACAATGGCTGTGCATAAGAAAATGGTCTGCAGCCGGCTTGCGTTTTCATCCCGCCATCTGCACGCCTGGGCCTGCTGCCAGGGTTGGTTGCCATGGTGCGTCCATGTGCTGCCGTTGAAAAGCACTTTGTACGCAGCTTTCTGGTCTGCTCTTGCTTTTACGTTTTGATTTGGGATAACTCAAGTTCGCATCTACTCCACGTTGCGATGTTCTGTGACTTCTGGGTTAGACTTGTTTTCGACAAAGTGCTCCCGCAGGCAGGCCCAGCCACTTGCAGTTCCCTTGCACGTTGCCTCACTGTGTCACTCCGCCTCTCCCGGGGGGTCTGGGGGCTGCTAGAGAGGAAGACAAGTGGTCTTGCTTACAAATGGATGGCGTATGGCAAGACTCCTGATGACTCCATGGAGCTAGTGACCACGTGGCAACATGGGGAAAGGGGCCATTTAATTCTCAGGGTATTTGACAAGATCAGGGAGAGTTTTGGGCTAACCAGGGCTATGCCAGGGATTTCTGTGATAGGCTTGTGATACAACTGGATTCTTTTTTCTGACTTGTGCTCCTATCATGCAAAAGCTCGACACATTTTGTTGTTTTGTTGTGTTTTGCTTTGTTTCTAGAGATGGAGTCTTGCCCTGTTGCCCAGGCTGGAGAGCAGTGGCACAGTCATAGCTTGCTGCATCCTCAAATTCCTGAGCTCAAGTGATCCTCCTTCCTTGGCCTCCCCAGTAGCTGGGACTACAGGCACTAGCCACAGTGCCTGGCTGTATTTTGTTGGATATTATTTATTTGTTTGAGGCTTTGATCAAGACGGAGATATCTTTGTTTTCCGATTGTGAAAAGGATGCATTGATTGTAACAGGTTTTGAAGAATGAGAAACTGATAGAGTAGAGAGTGAAAGTGCCTCGGTGCCATCCTCTTGGCTGATAGGAACAGGTTGCCTTGCCTCCCCGGTGTTATTTTCTGTGGCGCCCCTTTCATGTTTTCCCTCTGAGCACCCGAGCACCCTGGAAGGATCTTTCCATGCATTTGAAAAGCTATCTCAGGCCGGGCGCGGTGGCTCAAGCCTGTAATCCCAGCACTTTGGGAGGCCGAGATGGGCGGATCACGAGGTCAGGAGATCGAGACCATCCTGGCTAACACAGTGAAACCCCGTCTCTACTAAAAATACAAAAACTTAGCCGGGCGCGGTGGCGGGCGCCTGTAGTCCCAGCTACTGGGGAGGCTGAGACAGGAGAATGGCGTGAACCCGGGAGGCGGAGCTTGCAGTGAGCTGAGATCCGGCCACTGCACTCCAGCCTGGGTGACAGAGCGAGACTCCGTCTCAAAAAAAAAAAAAAAAAAGAAAAGCTATCTCTCCCCATACCCTACCCGCCCCTCCTGTGTCCGAGGCCTGTGACTACCCCAGCCACCCTCTGGGCCTCTTCTGCCGGGATCCTCCTTTTCACTCCCTTCTTTCTCCTCCCCTAGGCTGTGTATAAGATGGCAGACGTAGCCTGCAAATGCCACGGCGTCTCGGGGTCCTGCAGCCTCAAGACCTGCTGGCTACAGCTGGCCGAGTTCCGCAAGGTGGGGGACCGGCTGAAGGAGAAGTACGACAGTGCGGCCGCCATGCGCGTCACCCGCAAGGGCCGGCTGGAGCTGGTCAACAGCCGCTTCACCCAGCCCACCCCGGAGGACCTGGTCTACGTGGACCCCAGCCCTGACTACTGCCTGCGCAATGAGAGCACGGGCTCCCTGGGCACGCAGGGTCGCCTCTGCAACAAGACCTCGGAGGGCATGGATGGCTGTGAGCTCATGTGCTGCGGGCGTGGCTACAACCAGTTCAAGAGCGTGCAGGTGGAGCGCTGCCACTGCAAGTTCCACTGGTGCTGCTTCGTCAAGTGCAAGAAGTGCACCGAGATCGTGGACCAGTACATCTGTAAATAGCCCGGGGGGCCTGCTCCCGGCCCCCCTGCACTCTGCCTCACAAAGGTCTATATTATATAAATCTATATAAATCTATTTTATATTTGTATAAATAAATGGATGGATGCTAAATAATGAAAAGATGAAAATGGAAAGGAAAAGCTTATTTAAGAGATGCTGGAGATCTTTGAGGAGTGGACTTTGCTGGTTCTCTCCTCCTGGTGGGTGGGAAACGGGGCTTTTTCTCTCCCTCTGGCGAGGACTCTCAGGATGTAGGGACTTGGAAATATTTTCTGTCTGTCCACCATGGCCTGGAGGAGGGAGGTTGTGGTTGGATGGAGGAGACGAGCTTGTATGGAAGTCTGGAGTCTTTGTTGGTTAGATGACTGCCTGTGACCCTGGCCACTAGGCCAAGAGGCCCTACGAAGGTGGCGGGAACTCAGCTTCAACCTCGATGTCTTCAGGGTCTTGCCCAGAATGTAGATTGGTTCCCTAAGAGGCCTGGTGCCCTCTTACTCTTTCATTCCCGTGCATATGTGCAGCATCTACAGTTTACAGGAACGGCTCCTTCCCTAAAATGAGAAGTCCAAGGTCCTCTCTGGCCCAGTGACCACAAAGAGCTCTGCACCTCCTGGACTTTGGGCCTGCCTTTCCAGCGAGAATTCTTCATCCTCCACCGTTCACTAGCTCCTGCCTGAAGAGGAATGGGGGCCGTTTGACCTGACACGTCAGGAAAGCCCTGAGCTGAATGTTTGCGCCTGGGCTGCAGAAGCCTGGGTGTGTGACCGGGCTGCGTGGACGTCATGCTGTCTTCCCCCCACGGGAGGGGAAGCTTGAGCTGCTGCTGTCACTCCTCCACCGAGGGAGGCCTCACAAACCACAGGACACGGCGACAGGTCAGGCTGGCGGGCCCGGCGTGCTCATCATCTCTGTCCCAGGTGTACAGTTTCTCGCTGACATTAAATGCCCTTCGTGGCGGTTTCGCTCCCTTTCCTTATTTGGACCCACACTGACCTTTCATGAGTCTCCTTTTATTTTTTATTTGATCTTTAGAACTCTCCTCCGCAGTGTGGAAGAGGGTAAGGAAACTGAGACTCCTTAGACTATATAGTCTGGTGATTAGGGAGAGGGACAGAAGAATGTTTTGAGAATTAAATAAGGTGATGCATTTAGGCATCACCCCCAAGGACTAGCACACAGTTAGACACTCAGGAAGCGGTAGCCATTACTATTACTACTGTGAACAAGGGAATTCAGCAATTTAAGCTGAAACCTCACATTTACCTTCCCCTTTCCCTTCCCCCATTTGATAGCGTGTCAAGCGAACCCTGGCTTGTTCCCTGGGTCCCTGGTAAAGCACGGGTGATGGAGATGCCCTTTGCTGTCTGCTCTGTGTTGCTGTCTGCAGTTTTGGACTCCAGTATCTGGGGCCAGGAGGGTAAGGCTGAGCTTGGGGATCCAGGAAGGGAGATGTTATTATCCTCAAAAGGGAGGAAGGAGTGATTGAGAGAGACCCTGAGCCAGGCTGCTGTACAGTGACCAGCCTGCAGGTGAGCCGGCAACTACAGAAAGACATCAGTTTTATTCTAGAAAACGTTATTTCTGGAGAAATAATTGCTGAGTTAACTTGGGTTATAATGAGCAAATTATTTTGCAAAACTGCTTAAAAGAGATTCTGCCTGAGGGCATTTATGCCATCCATACTACTTGTCTCTTTAGTACCTGAAGGAGAATGTTCTGACCCAACCAAGAACCTCAGACCTAGAGTTATTTTACCTGTAGCTAACTCACGCTGTCACCCAGATTCCTTTGGTTGATACTTTTAAGGTGACATTTCATGTTCATGAAAGAAAATGACTGAAGTTATAGTCGGGCAGGGTGGCTCACGTCTGTAATCCCAGCACTTTGGGAGGCTGAGGTGGGTGGATCGCTGGAGGTCAGGAGTTCGAGACCAGCCTTGCCTACATGGCGAAACCCCATCTGTACTAAAAATACAAAAATTAGCTGGGCGTGGTGGCACATACCTGTAATCTCAGCTACTCGGGAGGCTGGGGCAGGAGAATTGTTTGAACCTGAGAGACAGAAGTTGCAGTGAGCCAAGATCGTGCCACTGCACTCCAGCCTGGGCAACAGAGTGAGACCCTGTCTCGAAAAAAAAAAAAAAAGATTGAAGTTAATTGGTCTACAAAAGATGAAAACCATGTCCTTGTCTTCATTCGCTGACATTTAACCATCTTAACCACCTTTAACCATAACTCTCCAGTTGCACGGATCAACCATGATGATAGGGTTTTGAAACACTGGCCAACATTACTGTTCTTCCCCACATCAGTTCTAGAGGTTTGTGTATCTGGTGCTCACACTAACCTGTTTTTAGAAGCCCCCAGAAATTAGCTGAGAATGGTTGTCCACAATCCCCAGAAGTCACTTCCATGTTCATGGAGGGAGGTGGATAATCCTTATGAGAGTAAGGTTTTCCTGCAGAGTCATGGCAAGTGGTGGAGTAAATCCATTTTCTTTCTGATGTGGGGGTAAGTTGTGTTCAAATACCAGCGTGGTTGTTGCACCCACTGACCTAGTTTTCTAAGTAGGTGGAAATACGGTTATAGTTACTTGTCACTTGCTTGCTGAAGCCTGCTGGATTGACAGCTGTCTGTGAATCTGTGAAGTGACCAGTAATGCTGCGGGAATGCGGCTGGAGAATGTGGAAACCAGCTTGAGAAAAGCAAGTGAGCTTCTGCTCAGAATCATAGGATGCTAGAACAGGAAGGGAACAGGGCAATCACAACTTAAGCTTCTGGGGCTCCAGACAAGAACCTCCAGATCCTGAGCAGGTCCTACACCTCATTGTGCTTGTAAAAATGCAGAGTCCTGGGCCCCCAACACCAGGAATTCATATTCAGCTCGTTTGGGGCAGAGTGTGGGACCTGAAGGGATCCGATGCTGTTAGCTCAAAGACTACACTGGACTTGCAGATACGGAGAGCTAAGACCTGCCAGGAGGCAGGAAGCCTGGTCCTGATTCCCAGCCCAGTGCTCTTTGCAGCCCAGGCAGGGTTCCCTATACTTGAAATGTGTTATAACCAACACATAGTCTAACCAGATTGTTGCATTACTTGACCAAGCAGTCCTAGCCAGCCCAGAGAACCGTTCTGATGCGTTGGAAAGAGCTTTCTGGCACAGAGCAGAACTGATTTGCCTTGGGATGTTCCACCTCCCTCCTCTGTCTAGGATGGGTAGAGACCTACTGATCTAATTCCTGAATGTCTATCATAAGGCGATATGTTCTTAGCTATTTGTCTTTGCCTTATCTTCAAAAATTAAGATAAAGGTATGCCTGACTGCCTCCATTTAATAAAAAGACAGGATGGACAGCTAGAGGATGGGAGGGTACGAAGGCAGTCACAGGTATGGTTAAGGGTAGGGCAGGCTTCCATTCATCCAGGCATCGTGGACAGTCTCCAGAACGTGGATTCTGAGTCCTTACTTGGAGAGCCCATTTTGTTCTCTTCCACTCTCCATCCTTTGAGGTGAGAAACAAAACTTACTCTTTGTATTAAAACCTCAAATTGGCTGTTGCCTTGGAAATGCTGCCCTGCTTCCTCTCTTTAATCATTAGTATCTTATTTAAGCTCCATCATCCCCTGGAGTTTTAGGAACTAGCAAGATGTCCTCCATGAGACAGAGATCTTACAGATGCAGTAGTTTATCAGACAAGCCCATTCCTTGGGCGGAGAGCCACAGCACCCTGAGAGCGTGGGGAAAATAGTGTTTCCATCTTCAAACAGGCTCTGCTCCATGCCAGACACCACTGACACTGGGCACATGGATTTTAGGAGAACGTGTGTGTGTGTGTGTGTGTGTGTGCACGCTCGTGCACTTAGGCACACAGGAATGAATATTTTTCACTAATTGGGTGGAGGTGGAGAGGCACCAGAGACATGGAGTATGTAAAAACTGAAAACAACTCAACACTTCTGGCTGAGACATTGCAGAGCCTGGGTTGTCTATCTTCATTGTGAATGTTTGTCCTCTGCCTGGCTGGTGATGACAGGCTTCATATCTCTTGAAGGAATGTTGGGGAGCTGAGAAGGGCTGTGAGCCATGGTTGCTAAGTGTTACTGTTAGTTCTTTATTATGTAAGAATCTCTGCATTGTGTTGATACTAAAACAGTAAGTAAAGGGCGGGTGCTTTCATTCTGCTTTTACATAAGAAGTATGGGAGTTTGCCCATTTTTCTCTGAAGTAAGAAGCTTTGGGCCCAGCATTGAGGATGGGACATCAGGCAGTGTGGAAGACTGAACCCCATTCACAATTAATTTTCTAGCTTGTTTGGAGAGCTTGGGCATTCCTCGTGTAGATTTTCCAGTCCTTGCTTCCTCCCTCTTGCTCCAGGTCTTTTCGTCTTCACGATGCTCAGTTTGCAACCCTACCAGAAGCAGCCGCCGAAGACAGAGCCGCATCAGTTAATTTAGGCCTCCTAAGTCGTTTTGATAAACAACTGGGTGGGAGGAGGGATGGTTCAAATGAGATTTTAAGAATTATAGATGTATGTGTATTATCTGCTGCTCCACAGGAGAACTGAAAATAGACTGAAAGCTGCTCCCAGCCAAAGCCAGAAGGAAACTGCAGTATTGAGAGAGAGGAGAGAGAACAGACTCAAATCACTCGGGGCAAGAGAGGGTTTACTGGTGTGGAAACCGGGTCGTGGGGAGGCCTACAGCAGAATATCAGGAGGGGACTTCAGCGGGGACCCAAGGAAAGATGTGAAAGAAAAGACACTATGCAAAAGGTGAACCCTTTTGATCCCATCTTACTGTAAAGCCAAAAGGAGTGAGTACTGTTTTCAGTGACCCTGGCCCCATATGGGTGCTCTGCCTGTTGTGTCAGCCAGCTCTTCGGCTGGTACCTGGTTTGAAAGTTATGTCTTTCATACGTTTATTTCCAGAGACCCTTTTAGCAGCAGTTACATTTCATAAAGGAATTTTTAATATCTCTTTTGTTCCCTGCTATGTCTGCCATCACCCACAACAATGCCTAGCACAAAGAAGGCATTCAATAAATATTTGCTGAGTGAATGAATGATGTTTCTTCATGAACAGACGAGGAAACTGAGGCATAATGTGATTAACTGCCTGGTCCATCATATCATTTGTTCTATCAAAATTGCAAGTAATAGAAACCAATTTGAGCCAGATACGAAGGAGTATGACGGGAGGGGTCCCAGGAGTCTCAAAGACGCCATGGTCTTCAGGAACTGACCTGGACACCTCTGGATCTCTCTCCCTTCCTCCTCTCTCCTCTGAGGTCTCTCTCTCTCTCTCAGTTCCAGCCACAGGAAGGGACTCTGAATCTCTCCCGGTCCTTGTCCCAAATTCCCAGGATGGGCTTCTGGTCAGGGCTGTGTCCACCATTGCATGAGTTTGCAGCAGTTCAAGTCAATGAGTGGCGGGGCTGAAGAACCCATCGAGGTGAGAGGAGCCGCTCACATTCTCACGAATTTCTCTGCGGATGGTTAGATCCAGAGAACACATAATCCGGCTGGTGTGAATGACACCCCTAAGTATTTACTCTGGAAATTCTCATGATTATCTTTACTGAGGAGTCTTTTATCTGTGAAAATGCATAATTATGGAACAAGTCCTGAGGATTGTCTAAAATTACAAGTAAAAACTTGAGCCCACTGGTGTGAAGAGGAAGGTTTCTGTTCTCTGAATAACCCAGGACGGGACACACACCCGTTCATCTACCTTGCAGGGCTGAGGGAGCCAGGTTGCTAAGAAGCAGAGAATAGACTAGAGTCAGTGACAGCCCCTGGCTGGTATTCCGCCCTACAGGTGCATTCATTCCTCAATACTGAGCTGTATTTGAAAGCAGTCATTCCTGTGGATGATTTAAAGGTATTTTCCCTCTGACAGGACCACACTACAGTATCAATTGCTTCCTTCATACATCTTCCTCATTCTTCAAGGCCTGAGTATGCCAAAAAGGAAGACCTGAGAGGGATAAGGGTTGCCAGGATGTTTCTGCGAATCTCCCACAGCTCTTGGGGGCACCCAGCAGGCACTCGAAAGCTGACTTACAGCCGGGTGTGGTGGCTCACGCCTGGAACCCCAGCACTTTGGGAGGTCAAGGCGGGTAGATCACCTGAGGCCAGGAGTTTGAGACCAGCCTGGACAACATGGTGAAACCCCGTCTCTACTAAAAATACAAAAATTAGCCGGGCGTGGTGGTGGGTGCCTGTAATCCCAGCTACTCGGGAGGCTGAGGCAGGAGAATCGCGTGAACCTGGGAGGCGGAGGTTGCAGTGAGCTGAGATGGCGCCACTGCACTCCAGCCTGGGCAAATAGAGTGAAACTCTGTCTCAAAAAGAAAAAAAAACAAAAAACAAAAAACTGGCTTACACCCTGTGACTGGCCTTCTTTTGTCCTTTTTGTTTTGACAGCAAAAGCCGTATATTCCTTGAATGCTATGACAGGCAGGACACATTTGTAAAATAGGAAGTAATTACACTCACACTTTTTAGGTGCTATGTTTCCTTCCTCATTTTATTTTCTAACATGAAAGTAAACTTTTTAATGCACCTAGTGTCTCATCTGACAGAGAACACAGCCTTAGGTCAGAGCAGGTATCAGCCCGGAGCCCGCTCCAGACTGGTCTGCAGTTCTGCGTCTGGCCACAGAGTGTCGCTACCTTCTCAGTTCTAGCCAAATAGCTCCGGCTCACACCTTGGTTCAAAACAAATTTTTTTTTTTGGCTGGGCACGGTGGCTCACACCTGTAATCCCAGCACTTTGGGAAGCCGAGGCAGGGGATCACTTGAGGTCAGAAGTTCGAGACCAGCCTGGCCAACATGGTGAAACCCTATCTCTACTAAAAATACAAAAAAAATTAGTTGGGTGTGGTAGCCTGCACCCTGGTAATCCCAGCTACTGAGTAGGCTGAGGCAGGAGAATCGCTTGAACTGGGAGGCAGAGGTTGTGGTGAGTTGAGGTCATGTCACTGTACTGCAGCACTCCAGCCTGGGTGACAGAGCAAGACTCCGTCTCAAAAAAACAAAAACAAAAAAAATTTATAATTGTAAATTTTTTTAAAATGTTGGGTGGTGGGTCCTTGCGGATTGATGGCAGAAAACAGAATCTAGACAGCAGAAAAGCTGAGTTCTAGATTTTTCGTTTGGATAAATGTGGGAAGAATTAGGTCAGTCTTATTTTACTTATTTTTAAAAGATTGAGTGAGGAGGGCAATGCAGTTAGGAAAGAAAACATGAAAGGAATGCCTTGTCCTGCTCGGCTGGACCCTCAAGACATCCACAGTGCTTTTCATGCTTGAAGGTTATGATGAAGGAGGTGAGTAATAATTATAGCTACCATTTATCGAGTACGACTGTGTACCAGCTGCTTTACATACATTACATGTAATCCTCTCAGTGCTTCTGCAGTGTAGCCAATATTATCCACGTGTTTCAGATGGGAAAGCTAACACTCGAGTGGTGAAGCAGTATCCTTCGCCTCACACAGCTAGTAATTCATGCCGACTCCAGACCTCTTTCAGGTGGATTTCTGGGTAAGGAATTTCAGCAGATTTCGGGGTAAGGAATCTAGTCAGCTGAAATAACAGGTGCCCATTTCCTTCTATGTCTCAGGGAGTGTACAATAATCTTCCTCATCTTGCCACCATGGATTTTGAATGAGAAGAGTGACTAGGGAGATTTCATTTGGTAGGGGCATATGGCAGGGGGAACTTGGGAATCCCGAATCTAAAGTGAACAGGCCAGAGGCAGTGGTTTACGCCTGCAATCCCAACATTTTGGGGGGCTGAGGCAGGGGGATCACTTGAGACCAGGAGTTTGAACCAGCCTGAGCAACACAGTGAGACCCTGTTTCTACAAAAAAAAAAAAAAAAAAAAAAAAGGCTGAATGCAGTGGCTTATGCCTGTACTCCCAGCCCTGTGGGAGGTCGAAGTAGACGGACTGCATGAGTCCAGGAGTTCGAGACCAGCCTGGGCAATACAGTGAGACCCTGTCTCTACAAAAAAAAAAAACACAAAAAATTAGCTGGGCATGGTGGTGCCTGCCTGTAGTCCCAGCTACTAAAGTGGGAGGTCAAGGCTGCAGTGAGCCATGATCATGCCACTGTATTCCTCCAGCCTGGGTAACAGTGAGACCCTGCATCAAAAAAAAAAAAAAAAAATTCCAGGCACAGTGGCACATACCTGTAGTCCCAGCTACTGGGGAGGGTAAGGTGCGAGGATTGCTTGAACCCAGGAGTTCAAGGCTACAGTGAGCCATCATTGTGCCACTGCACTCCAGCCTGGGTTGCAGTGAGACCCTGTCTCAAAAAAAAAAAAAAAAGGGGGGGGGGGAAACAGATAAAGCATACAGGGCTAAATGGCACAGAAAATTATGCAAAAGATGAAGATAGTACACTGATGTACATATTGAAGCAAAGAGAAAACTGGTGCCTTGGACAATGGAACTAGATGGGTAGGTCGCATTCAGTAGGAAATACAGAGCTGGTGCCTAGGGCTTCATTTTACAAGACAGCCATGGGCATTCTCCAACACATGCTTCCCTCGAATTTACTCAAAGGGAAGCGCTCTCCACTGGCTTTTCCAGGCGTTAGGAGTCCGTGGTTTTGAATAAGAGTGAAGATTAAAATTCAGAAGAGCTCCCAACATGTCTGATCTGGAGCAGATAGGGCCATGGACTGAGCTTCCGAACTCCCTTTTCCAATCTGCTCTTCCAGCCTCTTGATCTCTGTGCCAGGACTCAACTCCATCACAAATGCAGAGTTCCTATCACAAGGAGACAACCTTAAATATTTTCAAATTAAGTGACATGTTTTCAGCTGCGCAAAGGCCCCATCCCTAAACTCAGTGTGGCCCTGGCACTGTGACATGCTGGCGATGGAGTCCTACCCATCACAGCACTGAAACTGCATGTCATGCTGGAACAGGGGACACTAAGAGAGGCTCTGCTGGGACAGAAGGTAGGAAGCAGAAGCAGGTATTGGGATTCCAAGGGAGAACGCAGTGCTCGCTTCCTGGTGTACCCACTGAGGGGGCAAGAGAAGGAACAGTGGCTCCTGTCTTTATGTGGCTCAGCTCGCGCCTGGGGCTTCTGGGTTCAGAGCAGGGGAGTGGAGGGATGAGGGTCTTAGACGAGAGAGGTGGAATGAGCAGCTCTTGGGACTCCTCATGGCCCCACAGTCTCTACCTGCTCAGAGAAAAACGAGCCCAGATGAGAGGGAGGAGGCGTTCATGTGGGAGAGGGAGGGTGACTGGGTGTGCAGCAGAGCTTGGGCTGCATCTGCCTACCTTGGTCTGAGGAGTCTCAAGTGCTACCTAATGTGTGGCGATGGGGACAGAGGTGGGTTTTTTCTCCTTTTTGTGGTGCTGGTAAGGAGGGAATTCATGCATCCTAGGCACTGGTTCCATCCCTTCATCTGGCTAAATTAAAATCATCTGGGGAGATTTAAAAATTCAGAGTCTGCCAGCCACCGTGACTCACGCCTGGAATTCTAGCACTTCGGGAGGCTGAGGCAGGAGAATCACTTGAGCTCAGGGGTTTGAGGCCAGCCTGGACAACATAGTAAGACCTTGTCTCTACTGAAAAAAAAAAAAACAAAAAAAATCAGACACCTAGGGCCCAGGCCTTGAGATTCTGATTAAGCGAATTTGGGGTGCGGTCTGGGATTGACTCTGTGTTTTAAAAAGATGCCTTGCGGCCGGGCGCAGTGGCTCAAGCCTGTAATCGCAGCACTTTGGGAGGCCGAGGCGGGCGGATCACAAGGTCAGGAGATCGAGACCATCCTGGCTAACACCGTGAAACCCCGTCTCTACTAAAAAAAAATACAAAAAACTAGCCGGGCGTGGTGGCGGGCGCCTGTAGTCCCGGCTACTTGGGAGGCTGAGGCAGAAGAATGGCGTGAACCCGGGGGGCGGAGCTTGCAGTGAGCTGAGATCGCGCCACTCACTCCAGCCTGGAGCAGAGCAAGACTCCGTCTCAAAAAAAAAAAAAAAAGATGCCTTGGGTGATTCTGCTTTGCAGCTATAATAGGGGATTTTTGAGACAGGGTCTCACTGCAACCCAGGCTGGAGTGCAGTGGCACGATGATAGCAGCTATAATATGCGATTTCATTTGACTACACCAAGCCTTCCATGCAGTAACATGGCCATTTGCAGAGTTGGGTTTAGAGGAAACGTAGCCAGGGCCTCAGGCTGTTAGAAGTCTAAGGATGGGCCGGGCGCGGTGGCTCAAGCCTGTAATCCCAGCACTCTGGGAGGCCGAGACGGGCGGATCACGAGGTCAGGAGATCGAGACCATCCTGGCTAATACGGTGAAACCCCGTCTCTACTAAAAAAATACAAAAAACTAGCCGGGCGAGGTGGCGGGCGCCTGTAGTCCCAGCTACTCAGGAGGCTGAGGCAGGAGAATGGCGGGAACCCGGGAGGCGGAGCTTGCAGTGAGCTGAGATCCGGCCACTGCACTCCAGCCTGGGCGACAGAGCGAGACTCCGTCTCAAAAAAAAAAAAAAAAAAGAAGTCTAAGGATGGGAGTTCAGAGTAAAGCATCAGTATCTACCCACTCAACATTGGACCTGGGGTGAGTGTGGTGGCACACGCTTGTAGTCCCAGCTACTCTGGAGGCTGAGGTGAGAAAGAGGATTGCTTGAGTCTCGCAGTTTGGGGTTGTGGTGTGATACGATCAAGCCTGTGAATAGCTACTGCATTCTGCACTCCAGCCTGGACAACATAGTGAGACTCCATTTCTGTTTTTTTTTTTTTGAGATGGAGTCTCTCTCCATTGGCAGTGGCGTAGTCTCGGCTCACTGCAACCTCTGCCTTCTGGGTTCAAGCAATTCTCCTGCCTCAGACTCCCGAGTAACGCGGATTATAGGCACACGCCACAATGCCCAGCTAATTTTTTTGTATTTTTAGTAAAGATGGGGTTTCACCATATTGGCTAGGCTAGTCTCAAACTCCTGACCTCGTGATCAGCCCACCTCGGCCTCCCAAAGTGCTGAGATTACAGGCGTGAGCCACCGCACCTGGCCCAAGACTCTATTTCTTTAAAAAAAAAAAAAAAAAAAAAAAAAGATTGGACCTGGGAGAAGGAAGGAATGGAGGAATGGTCAACTGACCTGGATTAGCATCTCGCAAAAGACTAAAATCAGAGTTCATCCCCAAATCCTCCCAAATGATAAAATGTGTGGACTTTATTTCCTGGATCTGTTTCTAGTCTTCAGTGTGGTCAGTTGGACCAGCATTAGGTGATCAGATGAGGAAGGGAATGTTTGTGAGGCAAACCCAAGCCCTAGCTTGGCCTGCATCATCTGTGACCTGGTTCTACAGCTTCGGAGTGACGCACAGGAGGCTGTGTGCATCCAAACAGCCTCGCAATCAGACCGTACAAGATCATGCAGCTCACAAATCTGGACAGACCTGATAGATCATATCTCAAAGCCTCTGAATGTCGCCGGCTCCCAGGCAGGCCTGAGCAGGGAAAAGCCGGCAACCACACAGTTGCACACATGCTGCTGGCTCTGCCCTAGGACTGGCCCAGAATCCAGCTGGGGCTTCTTGTTCTCGCTTGAGCAAGTCCCCAGGGGCTGTCTTCAGCAGTCCTGAACTTGAGCACCTGGGCTGCACGCTGAAGTAGGAACTCACCCAAGTGAAAACTGTGTTAATCTGTGAAGTCAACTTGACTTTTTGATGGGCAGAGAAATTTGGCTTTATTTATTTATTTATTTATTTTCAGACAGAGTCTCACTCTGTCACCCAGGCTGGAGTGCAGTAGCTCAATCACAGCTCATTGGAGACTTGATCTCTCGGGCTCAAGAGATCCTCCCATCTCAGCCTCCTCAGTAGCCAGGACTACAGGTGCAAGCCAGCACGCCCAGATAATTTTGTTCATTTTTTGTAGAGACAGGGTCTCACGATATTGCCCAGGCTGGTCTCGAATTCCTGGACTCAAGTATTCCTCCTGCGTCAGCCTCCCAAGTAGCTCAGACCACCAGTGTGCGCTACCATGACCAGCTATTTTTTTAAAGCAATTTTTTTGTAGATTCTGGGGTCTCACTGTGTTGCCTAGGCTGGCCTCAAACTCCTGGGCTCAAGCAATCTTCCCGCCTTGGCCACCCAAAGTCCTGGGATTACAGCCCTAAACCACCATGCCAGGGGTCAGGTCAGAGATTTGGTTTTTTAATCCCAGGGTCAAGAAACCAGAATTGTAGCCCTGGCTCTGTCGTCCATTTGTTCAAGAGCCTCTGAGGAAGAAGGATCAGGCTTCCAGGCTTTATTTGCTCCTCAGTTCCCGGTGCCAGCTCGGGGTTTCTGCAAAGTTTAGCTGCCACAGGAAGTGAGAAAGTGCTCTGGAAAATGTGTATGATCCCATTCTTGCATTCGTTATTATTTCAGTTCTGCTGTGGACTGTTGTGAACTGACCCAGTCACCACAGGCTAGTTCTTTGTTTTCCAAGCCCCTTATTGCTTTTTTCCAACAAAGTACTCAAAAACACTTTCTCTGCTAACCAAACTTTTTTTCTTTTTTGTAACAAAAAGACCAAACCGAAGGTAGAAATACAGCATTACCTTTTTTTTTTTTTTTTTTTTTTTTTTTTGAGACGGAGTCTCACTCTGTCGCCCAGGCTGGAGTGCAGTGGCCAGATCTCAGCTCACTGCAAGCTCCGCCTCCCGGGTTCATGCCATTCTCCTGCCTCAGCCTCCGGAGTAGCTGGGACTACAGGCGCCCGCCACCTCGCCCAGCTAGTTTTTTGTATATTTTTTAGTAGAGATGGGGTTTCACCGCGTTAGCCAGGATGGTCTTGATCTCCTGACCTCGTGATCCGCCCATCTCGGCCTCCCAAAGTGCTGGGATTACAGGCTTGAGCCACCGCGCCCGGCCTTTTTTTTTTTTTTTAAGACATTCTTGCTCGTTGCCCAGGCCGGAGTGCAGTGAGATCTCGGCTCACTGCAACCTCCGCCCCCCGGGCTCAAGCGATTCTCCTGCCTCAGCCTCCCTAGTAGCTGGGACTACAGGCGCCGCCACCTCGCCCGGCTAATTTTTGTATTTTTAGTAGAGATGGGGTTTTGCCATGTTGGCCAGGCTGGTCTCAAACTCCTGACCTTAGGCGATCCACGAACCTCGACCTCCCAAAGTGCTGGCTGAGCCACCGCGCCTGGCCTCACAGCATGGATTTCTAAACAGAATGGCTATTTGTTGCTGGGACAGGTAACTGAGAGGATAGATTTCATTCCCCAGAGAAGTTTAAGAAAATAAGAGCATTTAGATGTTTTTAGAATTTAGTAGAGTCTAGAGCCAGGAAGAAAACCAGACATTCTCTGGAGATTCACTTCAGCTAGAGGGTTCCGTGTGTCCCGTCTCCCTTTCAGCAGTGAATCAGCCTCTAAATACAGCAAGGGCACACGATTCAGCAGAGAGGACCTGGCTTCCCAACCAACTAGTTAAGTGATTCCAGGCAGTTTCCTCAGCAATAAAACAAATAATACTCTCTCTACCCCAAATTAAATAATATGGATATGAAAGCCTCTTGCAAAATATAAACTTTTAAAATATTAAGGCCGGGCATGGTGGCTCGTGCCTGTAATCCCAGCACTTTGGGAGGCTGAGGTAGGAGGATTACTTGAGCCCAGAAGTTTGAGGCTGCAGTGAGCTAGGATCAAACCACTTCACTCCAGCCTGGGTGACAGACCAAGACCCTGTATTAAAAAAGAAAACAGTAATGGTATATCTTATATAGATATAGATAAGTGTGTAAGATATAGCTTGCTTATATCATGGCAAGATCAATGAAAATATGCTTTTTTTTTTTTTTTTTTTTTTTTTTTGAGACGGAGTCTCGCTCTGTAGCCCGGGCTGGAGTGCAGTGGCCGGATCTCAGCTCACTGCAAGCTCCGCCTCCCAGGTTTACGCCATTCTCCTGCCTCAGCCTCCCGAAAAATATGCTTTTTTAAAAAAGTAAAGTTTATTATGTAAGCTCTTAGGAATCATCTCAAGTGAAGCCAACCACAAATGCAAGGGGTCTAACGTTGATGATCTGGATTTGTTTGGTCTTTTGTATACCCAGAAATCCACCATCCTTCTCTATGTTGGTCTTCCTGAGAAGGCCAGTACCTGAAAAATGAGCATTCCACCTTCCACCCCCACTTACATGGGAGTCTTTTCTCTTTTTTTTTTTTTAATCCTCCCCAGTCTGTTGACCACTTTGTCCTAAGAATAGAAGACTTAGGAAACTTCTTTTTTTTGAGACAGGGTCTTACTCTATCACCCAGGTTGGAGTGCAGTGGCATGATCTCAGCTCACTGCAACCTCTGCCTCCCAGGCTCAAGCGATTCTCCTGCCTCAGCCTCCTGAGTAGCTGGAATTACAGGTGTGTGCCACCATGCCTGGCTCACTTTTGTATTTTTTTTAGTAGAGACGAGGTTTCACCATGCTGGCCAGGCTGGTCTCTATCTCCTGACCTCAAGTGATCCGCCCGCCTCGGCCTCCCAAAGTGCTGGGATTACAGGAGCGAGCCACCGCTCCTGGCCAAGGAAATTTCAAGAAGGCAAAGGGAAGGAGGCCCACCCCTGGGCCCTCAGAGGACATGGGCAGGGGGCAGACTCTGAAAGGAGCTCTGGGAATGGACTCTGTCCCCCCCAACCCCTGGGGCCTGGCTGCCTATACCCAGCTGCTTCTCCTCACTGGCCTCTGCCCCAGGCCATGGCAGCCACAACAGGGGCCTGGAGCTGGGAAGCGTCCCCCCTCCTCACAGGTCTGTGACAAGGGAGAAGATTCCCAGGGTCTCAGGCTAGAAGTTGGAAGGCATTTTCTGAGGGCCACATGATTCCACCCGCTGGAGTTTTCTGTTACCATTGTACAGTCCTTGATTTCTGGGACACAAGATGTTCTTTTGGGCTGTCCTGAATAACAAAGATCACACATACACTTGTTTATCTGGGGAGATGGCTTCCCTTTCTAAACAACTGACTTACAATTTCTCTTTCTGAGAACAATGCCCATTCATAATTTGGGAACATTCTGTGTGAGTGACTTCTGGCTGGGAGGGCACCGTTCTCAGGAGGGGGAAGTGGGTAGGGTTTCACCCCTATAAAGTGGGCCTGTGCTTAGACACTCGGGTCCCCGTGTTTGCTAGAAACACTTGGGCACACACAGGTGCCTGGTCCAAGTCTTCCTTCCAAGGAACACACCTACACACCTGTGCATGTGAGTCACATGTCCCGCCAACGTGCCACCTAACCTTTACCCTGAGCTGGGCAGTATTGGGTAACTATGTCCTCACCAAGGTCACAGTAACACCCTTCAGATAGTATCCAGGCCAAAAAATGTTAAGAAAAAAATTCACTCCCAGCTAGAACACTTATTCCTGCGTATCTTTTAACAATGCAAGGGCAGGGAAATTGTTTGAAAATCAAAACACGGAAGTTCTTTCATCCTCCCAACTCGTGGAGCTCTAAGGCAGAGACTGGCTAAGCTTCTGCGAGATCTAAAAGTTATATAATCAGGGTGGGGCGGTTTAAATAATTACAAATACCAGATTATGAACAGGGACTTAAAAGGCTAGGGAGAGGCCCCGAAACTTGAGCTTCATTCACTTAATGGAAAATCCAACTCTGATTCTAGGGGAAGAATCTAGAAGATTCCATGAAAATACAATCTTATAGAGCTTTAAATGACTTTCCCTAAAATACTTTTAATACTTCCTGCCTCAATGGATCCTGGCTTTTCTCTGACAATGTCATTCAGTTGAAAACCCTCTGGGTGAAGGCTCTTCGCCTCCCGGCACCCCCATGCCGGCGGGAGGTGCTGCTGTCAGGGTCCTCACACCCCGCTGCGGCAGCCCTTCGCTCAGCCGTCTCTCCAGCCGGACCAGCCTCTCTGCCTGTGGGTCCCTGTCCTCCACCCACCTTGGGGCCCCCCTGCAAAGCACCGAGGGTCAGGGGCGCGCGGGCGTCTTCCTCCCAGCCCCACATCCCCCAGCGGGCTGAGCCGCGCCCAGGCCCGTCATCGCGCCATCGGGACCCGAAGCCTCCGAGCTCAGCGCCCCCTGCGGCCCCCTGCGACCCCCACCCTTGCCGTCTCCTCCGCCTCAGCACCGCCCTCCCGGAGCCGTGTGCCCTCCCCGACTTCATCTTCGCCCCTCCCCTGCCGGGCTCTCCCACTGCCAGTCGCCCCAGCCCCGCCCCAGCAGTAGCCTCGAGTTCCCTGTGCCCTCGACCGCCTCGCGGCGGACTCGGCGCGGCGCACGGGGGAGGCGGGGGGCGGGACGCGGGGGGGGCGGGACGCGGGGGGGGCGGGACGCGGGGGGGGCGGGACGCGGGGGGGGCGGGACGCGGGGGGGGCGGGACGCGGGGGGGGCGGGACGCGGGGGGGGCGGGACGCGGGGGGGGCGGGACGCGGGGGGGGCGGGACGCGGGGGGGGCGGGACGCGGGGGGGGCGGGACGCGGGGGGGGCGGGACGCGGGGGGGGCGGGAGCCGGGGTCGGGGCCGCAGCTCCGCCCTCGGGAAGTGGCTCCGCCTCCCTCGCCGGGAACTGTCTTCAGGCGCGGTCCGCAGCGACTCCCCACCCCGCGGGGCCGAGCCAGCTGCTCGCAGCGCGGACGGGCACCCCCGCGGGGGCACAGCGAGTCACACGTGCATCCTCTCAGCCTTCCCCCGCTGCAGCGGCCGCTGTCCAGCCCTCTCTTCCTGTTTTCTCCCACTGCCGAGTTGGCTCAACAACGTTTGCAGACTTGGGCGAATTTGCCCCGTCCAGATTCCCGCTTCCTGGCCTCGCGGCCCCGCCGCTGTTTTCCTCTCCCCTCCGGGACTTCCTCTCGCCCACAGCCCCAGCCTCTGTGGCCGCGGCCTGCTCGGCCTGAGCTGCGCCTCCGGAGGTTCCGCCGCCCTCCGCCTCCCGCTCCTCACTTCCCGCCTCCCTCCTGAGCGGTCCGCCGTCGGGAGAGAGGACTCGGTGCGGGCTCCCTCACCCTCCGTGAGATTCCCTCAGGGCACAGGCAGAGCTTCCTGCAGCTCGGTTACCCCCCACCCACCAACGGCAAGGAGGGGGACCCTGCCTTCCTTATCGCTCCTCGCCCGGGGCCCCGCCCGGAGGAGGGCCTCTACCTGGAGGAGCTGCCCACTCTTCCGTGACTCAGCCAGCGCACCTGCCCGTGAACATGACACACCCGGGGGGTCCGCTGGGGCAGAGTGCGGAGTGAAGGGGTGCACTGGGCACTCAGCGCGGCCCTAGGGAGGCAGGGCCGCCCCAGCCTGCCGTGGCGTCTAGGAAGGCAGTCCGGAAGCAGCAGCCCCGGGGAAAACAACTGGCTGGACAGGGTCTCTCCCAGCCTGAGAGTCGCTTCCCACCACCTCGGCACGAACCTGCTCTGTGGCCTCCAGCAAGTTCCTGAGCCTCCTGTCTGTAAAATGCAGGTCGTGGCGTCTTCCCTCCCCGCTGTGAGGATCGTGAGCCAATGCGTGTGAAGCCACAAAATCCCAATTCGTATTAACGTGCTGGAAGCAAGGAGGTCAGAGCACTTAGCGGTTCTCTCCCCTGGTGCGGAGAAAACAATGATTTTGTTAAGGACATAGTTTGATGCTGGAGGCTTGAGAGCGGCTACAGTAGGGGCCTCTGGAAGAGGGTGCAGAGTTATGTAGTGGCCAGTTCGCTGTAGGATGCCTGCTAGATTGTACGCTTGCTGAAGGCGGCACCAGTTATCTGTTCACTACAGAATTGTCAGCACCAAGCACAGCATGGACTCTGTTAGCAGTGCAGTAAACATTTGATGAAGGAAGGAAGGAAGGAGGCAATTAAAGGAGGAAGAAAGGAAAGAAAGGAGAAAGATTTTTAAAAAAAAGGAAGAAAGGAGGGAGGGAGGGAAGGAAGAAAGGAATGATGGAGGAAAGGAGGGAAAGGAGGGAAGGGATGAAGAAAGGGAGGGAGAAGGAAAGAAGGGAAGGAAGGAAGGAGGAAAACAGGAGGGAAGGAAGGAGGAAAGGAAGGGAGGAAGGAAGGAGGCTGCTTAGGGGTAAAATGTCTGTAGGGAGGATGCAGCCAGGCCACGAGCTAATAGAAGGTGCAGAATGTCAAGCTGCTGAGATGGACCATGGAAGGCAAGAAGAATGAGGGAATGCCCACCCAGTCCTCAACGACAAATAATGATCTTGGTGGTTTTTTTTTTTTTTTTTTTGAGACGGAGTCTTGCCCTGTTGCCCAGGCTGGAGTGCAGTCGTGAGATCTCGGCTCACTGCAAGCTCCGCCTCCTGGGTTCACGCCATTCTCCTGCCTCAGTCTCCCCAGTAGCTGGGACTACAGGCGCCCGCCACCACACCTGGCTAATTTTTTGTATTTTTAGTAGAGGCGGGGTTTCACTGTGTTAGTCAGGATGGTCTCGATCTCCTGACCTCGTGATACGCCCACCTTGGCCTTCCAAAGTGCTGTAATTACAGGCGTCAGCCACCGTGCCCGGCGTGATCTGGTTTTATTTTGCTTTTTCCTCGGTCTTAATTTTTAATCCCTGATGCCTGAATGATGGTGTTCTGTGCAGACCTTTGTGTTCGGGTAGAGAGAAGGGGAAAGAATGCTGGGACTGGCCCACCATAGCCTTGGGACTGGCCCACTATGGCCCTGCCCTTACAAACCAGAGGAGAGGAATTAAATGAAAACGATGACAGGGATGTGCCTGTAAGACATTTAAAGGCAGAGTGCGGTGGTTCACGCCTGTAATCCCAGCACTTTGGGAGGCCGAGGTGGGTGGTCAGCAGTTTGAGACCAGCCTGGCCAACATGGTGAAACCCCGTCTCTACTAAAAATACAAAATTAGTCAGGCGTGGTGGCGGGTGCCTGTAATCCCAGCTACTTGGGAGGCTGAGGCAGGAGAATCGCTTGACCCGGGAGGCGGAGTTTGCAGTGAGTCGAGACCATGCATTGCACTCCAGCTTGGGTGACAGAGCGAGACTCTGTCTCAAAAAACAAACAAACAACAACAACAACAAATTTTTTTTTCTTTTTTTTTTTTTTTTTTTTTTTTTAGGCGGAGTCTCGCTCTGTCGCCCAGGCTGGAGTGCAGTGGCCAGATCTCAGCTCACTGCAAGCTCCACCTCCTGGGTTTACGCCATTCTCCTGCCTCAGCCTCCCGAGTAGCTGGGACTACAGGCGCCCGCCACCTCGCCCGGCTAGTTTTTTGTATTTTTAGTAGAGACGGGGTTTCACCGTGTTAGCCAGGATGGTCTCGATCTCCTGACCTCGTGATCCACCCGTCTCGGCCTCCCAAAGTGCTGGGATTACAGGCTTGAGCCACCGCGCCCGGCCTAACAACAACAAATTTAAAGACATACAAGGCCGGGCGCAGTGGCTCTTGCCTGTAATCCCAGCACTTTGGGAGGCTGGGACAGGAGGATCACTTGAGCCCAGGAATCTGAGACCAACCTGGGCAACATGGTGTAAACCTGTCTCTACAAAACATAGAAAAATTAGCTGGGCGTGGTGGTACCCACCTGTGGTCTCAGCTACTCAGGAGGCTGAGGTGGGAGGACCACTTGAGCCCGGGAGGTCAAGGCTGCTGTAAGCTATGATCTCACCACCATACTCCAGTCTGGGTAACAGAGCAAGACCCTGTTTCAAAAATAAATGAATAAAATAAAATAATAAAAACGAAGAACACACAAAGGTAGATTCAAAATATAACACACACTTTTACACCTGTATCTCTCTCTCCATCTTTATGTATTGGAAAGCACGCGTTCACACTGATAATCTCCAAGTCCAGGTTGGCAGCATGAGTCCATTCTTGTTTTCTCCCTTTCCCTTCTCTGCCAGTAAGAAACCCGGGCTCCACGGGGAGTGAAACAAATGAAAAAGCAGCAGTAGGTCACTAAGGTCCCAGCCTCCCTGTGCCAGCCCTGCCGTGGTGCCTCCAAGGGTGAAGACCCGCCTGGGGCAGAGGTCTTTAAGGAGACCAACTTGGAACCAGAAGTTTCCTCAGATTGAAAGAACTCTGGGAAGTGTCAGCTTGGGACAGATTTAGGATACCCTATAAATATACAGCAGGGCAAAGCTGAGTCAAGGGCCCCTGGAGCCTTCGGGGTTATGTTGAACCTCCAGGGTTCACCTGGATTAACTCGGGTGGCTTCCAGCTGTTGATATCACCCTAGACCCAGGAATCTGAGGTATGATTTGAGTTAGAAATGGGAAGTAAGGGAGACATGAAGAAAATTAAAAGAAAACAGTAAATATATCACCACTTAAAAACATTAGTATTGATAAAATTGACTGCATAAAAATTAAAAATTTCCATGTGACAAAAATAGCTAAGATGAACCAAAATATAAGCAATTAACTGGGAAAATATTTGCAACACATATGACAGTTAATTTTCTTCACATGCAAAGTACACTTTAGAGTGAATAAGTTAATCGGCCCCAAAGAAAAATGGGCAAAAGACCTTAAAAAACCATAGAAAAGGAAATATGCCTGGCTTTCTTTTTTTTTCTTTTTGAGACAGAGTTTTTGCTCTTGTTGCCCAGGCTGGAGTGCAATGGCACGAACTCAGCTCACTGCAACCTCCGCCTCCCAGGTTCAAGTGATTCTCCTGCCTCAGCCTCTCAAGTAGCTGTGATTACAGGCATATGCCACCACGCCCGGCTAATTTTGTATTTTTTAGTAGAGACGGGGTGTCTCCATGTTGGTCACACTGGTCTTGAACTCCCGACCTCAGATGATCTGCCCACCTCGGCCTCCCAAAGTGCTGCGATTACAGGCGTGAGCCACTGTGCCCAGCCTGCCTGGCTTTCAAACACATGAAAAGGTGCTCACCCTCACTTTTTTTTTTTTTTTTTGAGACGGAGTCTCGCTCTGTCGCCCGGGCTGGAGTGCAGTGGCGGGATCTCAGCTCACTGCAAGCTCCGCCTCTGGGGTTTACGCCATTCTCCTGCCTCATCCTCCCGAGTAGCTGGGACTACAGGCGCCCGCCATCTCGCCCGGCTAGTTTTTTGTATTTTGTAGTAGAGACGGGGGTTTCACCGTGTTAGCCAGGATGGTCTCGATCTCCTGACCTCGTGATCCACCCGTCTCGGCCTCCCAAAGTGCTGGGATTACAGGCTTGAGCCACCGCGCCCGGCTTTTTTTTTTTTTTTTTTTTTTTTTTTTGAGACGGAGTCTCGCTCTGTCACCCAGGCTGGAGTGCAGTGGCCGGATCTCAGCTCACTGCAAGCTCCGCCTCCCGGGTTTACGCCATTCTCCTGCCTCAGCCTCCCAAGTAGCTGGGACCACAAGCGCCCGCCACTTCGCCCGGCTAGTTTTTTGTATTTTTTAGTAGAGATGGGGTTTCACCGTGTTAGCCAGGATGGTCTCGATTTCCTGACCTCGTGATCCGCCCGTCTCGGCCTCCCAAAGTGCTGGGATTACAGGCTTGAGCCACCGCACCCGGCCAATTCTATTATATTTCTAATAGTTACCAATACATGGTTTCCAATACATAAATTCAAAGTGTAAGAGGCTTTTTTTATGTATTAGATGAGTAAAAATTAAAAATTTTGATAAACTTCTATGTGAAAGAAGATGTGGAGAAATAGGTGTTCCATGCATTATTGGTGGGAGTAAAAATTGGTACCCTTTCTTTGAAACAATCTATCAAACGCACATATCTTTTGATCCAGTAAGCCCGCCTCTACAAAATTATCCTACAGATACACTCACACATGTGCACAAAGATGTCTGCACAAGAAATTTCCTGCAGCATTATTTGAGGAGCAAAGTCTAAAAGAACCTAAATGCCTGTCAGTAGGGGGAAGGGATATTAAACATGATTATTGTGCAAAATCATGCTATATATTGTTCACAGATGCATATATGTATGTATATGATACATAAAAAATTACAGAAAGGGTGTAAATAATTTCTGATAGTGCTCCCCTCTAAGGATGGGAGGAAGGACACAGGACTGGCCACAAAGGCCACAGAATATTTCAGACTTCATCTGTTGCATTTTACTTATTTTTTATGTAAAAAAAGAAAAAAAAAACAGCTATACTAAATTTTTTTTAATCAACTCTGGTTGGCGGAGACTTCATTTATTATACTCTTATTTTTCTGTATTTTTTTCAAAAAGCACGATACAGGTGGGCGGGTATAAGATGGGATCTTTTGTGTAAAAAGAGGCGCCCTGAGCTTGTTTATGTGTAAATGTCCCTAGAAAGATAGTGAAGGTCACAGTGGCTGGTGTGGCAAAGGGCAACAAGGAAGTGGGTGGGGAGACTGGTTTTTCATTGCACATTCTTACTGTTTATATGTTTTGCCATTTGAATGTACTACTCACAAAGAATGATTATAAAAACAAGCAAACAAAAGGCATGCCTTCTGTGCCTGAGAGGAAGGGAAGGGGTAAGAAAAGCCTTCTTTCCCTTCTCTG
Organism: Macaca nemestrina; assembly: GCF_043159975.1. Classification (NCBI taxonomy): domain Eukaryota; kingdom Metazoa; phylum Chordata; class Mammalia; order Primates; family Cercopithecidae; genus Macaca; species Macaca nemestrina. The sequence continues at coordinate 141,624,669 of NC_092134.1, read as the reverse complement.
AAGCCTTTGCCTGAGGCCAGTGGGTAAATACTGATGTTGAGAGTGGGGGAAGAGAGAGACAGAGACAGAGACAGAGGTGGAGACACACACACACTCAGACACACAGAGACAGAGACACACAGCGATGGAAACAGGGAGAGAGAGACAGACAGAGACAGAGAGAGGCAGAGAGAGACAGACAGAGACAGAGAGTCCCCGGAGAGGCTGGTCGGCTTTGGAAATACTCATGGTTCGCCCAGAGGAGCGAGCAATGTGGGCCGAGCTAAGAGCCTTGAGAGCTATTAACACACCAAGTAGGTAGTGGCCCAGGCAGGAAAAAAAAACTAAGAAATGTCCAGTGTGGGCCAGGCGTGGTGGCTCATGCCTGTACTCTCAGCACTTTGGGAGGCTGAGGAGGGAGGATCGCTTGAGGCCAGGAGCTCATGACCAGGCTGGGCAACATAGTGAGACCCCCATCTCTCCCAAATAGTAAAAAAAATTAGCCAGATGTGGTGGTGCCTGCCTGCAGTCCCAGCTACTTGGGAGGGTGAGGCAGGAAGGTCACTTGAGCCTGGAAGGTTGAGGCTGAGCAACAGAGGGCGATTCCATCTCAAAAAGAAAAATATATATATCCAGTGTGGCCAGGATATTTTAGGGTGATGAGAAGGAGCAGGAAGCCTCCTGGCCAAACTTTCAGCCTGCAATCCTATGCTCGATGTCTGAGACTACGAAGTCCTCAACAAGAAACAAAAACTAAGGGTCCAAACAATGAAAAACAAGCCATAAATGACTAACTACCAACGTGAATAAACTTTGAAGGTGTTGTGCTAAGTGAAATGAGCTAGTCACAAAAGGATGACTACTCTATGATTCCACTTACATGAGGTACTACAAATAGTCAAATTCAGAGACAGTAGAACGGTGGCCACCAGTGGCTGGCAGGGCAGGATGGGGAGTTAGTGTTTAATGGGGACAGAGTTTCAGTCGGGAAAGAAATAAGATTTCTGGAGATGAATGGTGGTGATGTACATTAAATGTGAGTGCATTTAATGTCACAGAACTGTTCACTTGAGCATTTTTAAATTGTTATTTTAGAGACAGGCTTTTGCTCTGTCACCCAGGCTGGAGGGTAGTGGTGTGATCAGAGCTCACTATATAGCCTTGAACTCCTAGGCTCAAGTGATCTTCCTGCCTCTGCCTCCCAAGGAGCTGGGACTATGGGTGTGTACCACCATGCCCAGCTAATTTAAAAAAACTTTTTTTTTTTTTTTAAGAGATGAAGTTGCTATGTTGACCAAGCTGGTTTCAAACTCCAGGCCTCAAATGATCCTCCCACCTCAGCCTCCCAAAGCATTGGGATTACAAGTGTTAGCTACTGTGCCCGGGGCCTACTTAAAAATTGTTAAAATACCACCGGGCGCAGTGGCTCACGCCTGTAATCCCAGCACTTTGGGAGGCCAAGGCAGGTGGATCACCTGAGGTCTGGAGTTCGAAATCAGCCTGACCAACATGGAGAAACCCTGTCTCTACTAAAATACAAAATTAGCTGGGTGTGGTGGTGCACGCCTGTAATCCCATCTACTCCGGAGCCTGAGGCAAGAGAATGGCTTGAACCCGGGAGGCGGAGGTTGCAGTGAGCTGAGATCCCACCATTGCATTCCAGCCTGGGCAACAAGAGCGAAACTCCAAACTCCATCTCAAAAAAAAGAAAAAAAAAGAAAAAAAATTGTTAAAATAGTATATGTTGTTTTGTACATATTTTACCACAATTTTAAAAATAACAGTTACCCATCCAGTTGACTGACAACCCTGGCATGCCTAAAACCTTTCACTAGACATTTAACCAGTCTTACTGTCATGCGCGTGCGTCCGTGTGAAGAGACCACCAAACAGGCTTTGTGTGAGCAATAAAGCTTTTTAATCACCTGGGTGCAGGCGGGCTGGGTCCGAAAAGAGAGTCAGTGAAGGGAGATAAGGGTGGGGCCGTTTTATAGGATTTGGGTAGGTAAAGGAAAATTACAGTCAAAGGGGGGTTGTTCTCTGGCGGGCAGGAGTGGGGGTCACAAGGTGCTGGGTGGTGGGGGGAGCTTTTTGAGCCAGGATGAGCCAGGGAAAGGAATTTCACAAGATAATATCATCGCTTAAGGCAAGTACCGGCCATTTTCACTTCTTTTGTGGTGGGATGTCATTGGTTAAGGCGGGGCAGGGCATTTTCACTTCTTTTGTGATTCTTCAGTTACTTCAGACCATCTGGGCCTGTACGTGCAAGTCACAGGGGATGCGATGGCTTGGCTTGGGCTCAGAGGCCTGACACTTACTACCTCCTCCTGATCTTCAACTGCACCCTCCTCTGTCTTTTTCCTGTAAATTTTCTGCCAAGAGTGTGAAATACAACTTTGACACACACTTACATAGGTTTTAAAAACAACTAATGACAACGACAGAACTAAACTAAAAGCAACAGACAGCTCCTTTGTGCTGGAAGCAGTGAATCTCAGATTTCCTTCACATAAAGCGGAAATGTCCAGTAAATCCACTGCCGTTTCCACGCTGGCCAAGGGAGAGAAGCCGCACTGCAGACACCGGCCCAACCCTTCAACCTCCAGACAGACACAGGACTTTCTAACAAAACAAAAACAAACGAAAAACAGCCCAACGACTTCAAAACCACAGAGGAAACCCTTACCCAATCCAAGCTACCCCTTGCTACGGTTTGGGCAGATGGCATTTCACCACTTTTTGACCTTTTAACCAGTACCCTTGCTGAATTTCTTTCCAAAGCCAGCGTCATAACACGTGAGAGCGAGCATATCGAGTGCTGGGCTTCAGGGAGCGCCCTGGTCTTTGGTCTGTGAACAGAACTAGGGCAGAGGGAGTCCTATCTTGAGGAGATGACGCTGCTGCCCTACAGCAGCCAGAGCTGCTTTTGTAACTCTAGCATGGTCCAACGTCTGCTTGCCCCAACTCTGATCAGCCCTCTTTATTTTAGTCTCGCCTGTGAAATAAGTCTGGGTGAGAGCCAAGATGTCCAGTGGCCAAGTCATGCTATGCCACTTCTACCAATGAGATGGTACCTCCAGCCTCAGCTAGCAGAGACTGACCTCTGGACCCAGAGCCCCACGAGTGGTGCCACGAGATCAGCACCTGGGCCCCCACGACCTGGAAGTGTAATTGGTTTCAGACTCAGAGAGAGAGACAGAGAAATGGAAACTCCTGATATTGATTGGAAAGCCTAGTTATAATATTCCTAATCTGGCTTGATCCTTGTCTAAAAAGACCTTTTATTTTAGTTGTAGCTTATTTGGCTGGCAAACAGGAGCTCTGGTTTAGGGAGGAGGAATGGGAATGGTGAGAATTGGGCTATTATAATAATTGAGTACAGTTTGAATCTTTTACACATTACGGTTTTTTTTGGTTTTTTTGTTTTTTTTTTGTTTTTTGAGACGGAGTCTCGCTCTGTCGCCCAGGCTGGAGTGCAGTGGCCGGATCTCAGTTCACTGCAAGCTCCGCCTCCCGGGTTCACGCCATTCTCCTGCCTCAGCCTCCCGAGTAGCTGGGACTACAGGCGCCCGCCACCTCGCCCGGCTAGTTTTTTGTACTTCTTTTTAGTAGAGACGGGGTTTCACCGTGTTAGCCAGGATGGTCTCGATCTCCTGACCTCGTGATCCGCCCGCCTCGGCCTCCCAAAGTGCTGGGATTACAGGCGTGAGCCACCGCGCCCGGCCTTTTTTGTTTTTTTTTAGACAGCCTCTCTTTGTCACCCAGGCTGGAGTGTAATGATGCGATCTCGGCTCACTGCAACCTCTACCTCCTAGGCTCAAGCGATTCTCCTGCCTCAGCCTCCTGATCAGCTGGGAACTACAGGCACCTGCCACCATGCCCCAGCTAATAGTTTTGTGTTTTTTTTGTTTTTTGTTTTTTTTTTGAGATGGAGTCTCGCTCTGTCGCCCAGGCTGGAGTGCAGTGGCGCGATCTCGGCTCACTGCAAGCTCCGCCTCCCGGGTTCACACCATTCTCCTGCCTCAACCTCCCGAGTAGCTGGGACTACAGGCGCCCACAACCGCGCCCGGCTAATTTTTTGTATTTTTAGTAGAGACGGGGTTTCACCGTGGTCTCGATCTCCTGACCTTGTGATCCGCCCGCCTCGGCCTCCCAAAGTGCTGGGATTACAGGCGTGAGCCACCGCGCCCGGCTAGTTTTGTATTTTTAATAGAGACGGAGTTTCACCATTTTGGCCAGGCTGGTCTCAAACTTCTGACCTCCTCATCCACCCGTGTCGGCCTCCCACAGTGCTGGGATTACAGGCGTGAGCCACCACAATTGGCCCCACATTATGTTTTTAATCACCCTCAAATAGATGCTAATAAGTTGTCAGAAACGTCTTGAGCTGTTGCTGGGATACAGCCCTTTCACAGCCCAAAGAGCCCCTTGACACACCTTGTTTTGTTCTGGTGAAAAAACCAGAAGACTCATTTTAGTTAGGCTCATTCACAAAAACCAGGCGGACTCATTCTAGAGTCACATGGCCTCCAAAAGCTCAGACCAGAAGCGCACGTGCTCCTGTCACACTCTAATTTGACTCTCTTTCTGGAAGAATGTGGAGAGGTGAGCGCCAATATCATATTACTTTCTCAGACTGAGAATTTGAGGGTGAGTGGGGCAGGCTCCTGAGGGAAAGAGAATAAACCAGGAGGAAAGGGGAGCGCGGCCCTTTGGTTTTCCTTGGAGGCCTTGCTTGGGGGCCAAAGGTTCCCGGCCTGCGTCCTCCCCTCCTCCTCCCTGGGCGCTCATTAGCAGAGTGCCAGCCTGGCTTCCACTGCAGGCAGCTCCACACGGCTCCTCGGGCGCCCTCTCCCCCTCACTCACTCACAGCTCATTTGAAAAGGCTTTACCCCAGCACTTTGGGAGACCGAGACGGGCGGATCACGAGGTCAGGAGATCGAGACCATCCTGGCTAACCCGGTGAAACCCCGTCTCTACTAAAAAATACAAAAAAAAAACTAGCCGGGCGTGGTGGTGGCGCCTGTAGTCCCAGCTACTCGGGAGGCTGAGGCAGGAGAATGGCGTAAACCCGGGAGGCGGAGCTTGCAGTGAGCTGAGATCCGGCCACTGCACTCCAGCCTGGGCCGCAGAGCGAGACTCCGTCTCAAAAAAAAAAAAAAAAAAAAAAAAAAAAAGACAAATATTCACGATTCCACTAATATGAGGAATCTAAAATAGTCAAATTCACAAAAACAGAGAGTAGACCAGGCACAGTGGCTCAGGCCTGTAATCCCAGGACTTTGGGAAACCGAGGTTGGCGGATCTCAAGGTCAGCAGTTCAAGACCAGCCTGGCCAAGGTGGTGAAACCTCGTCTCTACTAAAAAATACAAAAAACTAGCTGGGCGAGGTGGCGGCGCCTGTGGTCCCAGCTACTCGAGAGGCTGAGGCAGGAGAATGGCGTAAACCCGGGAGGCGGAGCTTGCAGTGAGCTGAGATCCGGCCACTGCACTCCAGCCTGGGCGACAGAGCGAGACGCCGTCTCAAAAAACAGCAACAACAACAACAACAACAACAACAACAAAAACTTTATGGATACAGCTTCACAGACATCACTGCTCCCGCCATTGCTTTTTCTAGCTTTTAAGGCCGGACGATCACCAAGCAAGCTCCCCATCACCACCAGGCCCTTGCCCAGGTCCACAGCAGGGATCAGAAACTTCAGCCAAAGTCCCCACTGCTGTGGCTCAGATGCCTGGGGCCTGGCATTCGCTGCCAGCTTCACTCACCTTGACCTCACTGGGTTGGGTTTTTAAATAGCTTCCTTGGCCTCTAGTTTCTCACGAGGCTTATAGCCTGTAGTGCCTATGTCCGCCCAGCTTTGGTTCTTTTAGGCATCCCTCTACAGTTTAATGTGATCCTGGCGAGGCTAGCAAAGCTAACGCCATCTCCCACCCAGCCCTCAGATGACCACGCGTGGAAATGTGGCTCACTGGCCAATCAGAGGACTTTATCCTCATCGGCTGTGGTGATTGGTGGGGTGAAATTATACACCCTTGTCAGTTCAATCGGAGTCCTTCTTAGATTTTTTTTTTTTTTTTTTTCTTAAACTAAAGTTACTTGGAAAGATAGTCTTTGTCCAGGAGGGCTGCTAAGCTTGGAGAAAGTAAAAAGGGACAACTGCTAGCCCTCTGGCCCTTGCCAACAGAGCCTGCACACAGTCGGAACAAAGCACTGACAAGCAAAGTTCAGACACAGTACCGTGGACTGCATTACTCTCAGCTCAGCACTCCTTCCCTGAAAATTTATTTGTTTGTTTGATTTCCACACCTTTTGCCACGTAACTTTGCAGTGCCTCCCACAAAAGTAAATGGAATTCAAATTCCTGCCCATTTACTTTAGGCTTGGCTGCATGCCTTGCTGTGACCCATAGATTGTGGATGGAAATGACCAGTGTACCAGGTCCAAGCTGAGGCTTTAAGACCTTCCACCAGCCGTTTTGGACCTTGTCCTCCCTGCCATGAAAAGAACATGTCCCAGTTCATCCTTCTGCCTTGGTCACAGGATGGAGACGTGGAGCAGGTCTGTAGCCAACCTGAAGTCTAGAGTCCAGCTGAACCCAGCCAAGCCCAGCTAATACAGCTTATCAATTTAATCACAGCCAACCTGTGGACCTGTGGGCATGAAAGAAATGCTTGTTATTGTAGGCCGTCGAGATTTTGGGGTTACTTGTTACACAGCATTGAGAGGCTCAGGCTACTTGTCATCACATAGCATGATTATAGCACACCTGACTGTCATAGACGGCAAGTGAAAAATTTCTGATTACATCATTTAAACCCCTGAATCTTGGCCATGGCCGGTGGCTTACACCTATAATCCCAGCACTTTGGGAGGCTGAGGAGAGCAGATCACTTGAGGTCAGGATTCTTTTTTTCTTTCTTTCTTTTTTTTTTTTTTTTTCCTGAGACGGAGTTTCACTCTGTCGCCCAGGCTGGAGTGCAGTGGCGCGATCTCGGCTCACTGCAACCTCCGCCTCCCAGGTTCAAGTGATTCTCCTGCCTCGGCCTCCTGAGTAGCTGGGATTACAGGCACACACCACCACGCCTGGCTAATTTTTGTATTTTTCATAGAGACGGAGTTTCACCATGTTGGTCAGGCTGGTCTCGAACTCCTGGAGGTCAGGATTTCAAGACCAGCTTCGGCACCATGGTAAAACCCCATCTTTACTGAAAATACAAAAATCAGTCAGGCATCTGTGATGCCAGCTACTTGGGAGGCTGAGGCACGAGAATTTACTTGAATTGGGAGGCGGAGATTGCAGTGTGCTGAGATTGTGCCACTGGAATCCAGCCTGGGAAACAGGAACTCCAAAACAAAACAAAACAAAACAAAAACAAACCTTCAATCTCATTGCATCAGAAGCTAAAGTCACCCAATTATTTCTATTGTTGGAACCAAACAAGTCTTGACTAAAGTAGGAACCTTTTCTAAGCTCCTAGAATATAGTTGTCATACCTTGACTAGCTGTCATCAACTCCCTACCCACAGAACAGTAGCTCTTCATACCTGCTGAGATCCTGCCATAAATGGTCAGGTCACCAGCAATTACACTGTTGCCACACCCTGACTTTTTTTTTTTTTTTTTTGAGATGGAGTCTTGCTCTGTTGCCCAGGCTGGGGTGCAGTGGTGTGATCTCAGATCACTGCAACCTCTGCTTCCCCGTTTCAAGCGATTCTGTTGCCTCAGCCTCCCAAGTAGTTGGGACCACAGGCATGTGCCACCACGCCCAGCTAATTTTTGTATTTTAGTAGAGTTGGGGTTTCACCATGTTGGCCAGGCTGGTCTCTAACTCCCGACCTCAAGTGATCCGCCTGCCTGGGCCTCCCAAAGTGCTGGGATTATACGTGTGACCCACCACACCCAGCCCCCACACCCTGACTTTTAATCTTACCTGAAACCCATACTCTTAACCCAACTGCTGTATCTCAACTGCCAAACAGGCTACCTGACCCTTGTCCTCAGGCCTGACATCTGCCGTAACTCGAAGTTTCCGTGACTCCTGGATGCTGACCTGTTTCTCCAGCTCCTTTGGTCTACTTAGTATTTGGCTACAGCCCTGTCCACAAGCCCACAGATCTCAAACAGAATCCATTCCTACTATGACAATGTATGTATTTACTTGACATTTACTGTACTGTTAGTAATTTACACTACTGTTAGTACGAGTAAATGTCAAGTAAATAAATATGAGAAAAAATGTCTCTGTCATCTACCACATTATCTTTGGCTTTAGAATGTTCCTGTCTAACTTACCCTGACTTCTCTTCTGGAGTTAAACTCCTGAGGACATGCTATCTGAAAATGTGGATCAATTTATTGTTAGAATCTAGAAATGGGAGAATGGAGAGGAAAAGTGGCAGGTGCCCATTCATAGGGCGGGTCCATAGCTCCAACAAAGTACACATCTTAGCCAGATCATTTATATAACATAGGTGACTTTAAGCCAAAATATTTTTTTATTTTATTTATTTTGTTTTATTTATTTTTTTTTTTTTTGAGACAGAGTTTTGCTCTTGTCACCCAGGCTGGAGTGCAATGGCGCGATTTCGGCTCACTGCAACCTCCGCTTCCCGGGTTCAAGATACTCTCCTGCCTCAGCCTCCCAAGTAGCTGGGATTACAGGTGCCTGCCACCATGCCCGGCTAATTTTGTATTTTTAGTAGAGATGGGGTTTCCCCACGTTTGCCAGGCTTGTCTGGAACTCCTGACCTCAGGTGATCCTCCTGCCTCGGTCTCCCAAAGTGCTGGGATTACAGGCGTGAGCCACCATACCCAGCCAGGCCAAAATTTTAGATTGCTTTGCAGACTCCTTAATTGTCATTTAATAAATATATATGTTAATATAGAAATACAGACTCCTAGAATACATATTAAATATAAAATATTGCAAATATATGCACATAAATATATTTTTATAATTTTAAGAAATTTATATTTAAAAATTTAGGCACAAATAATAACATAGAAAACATAAATAATATGACAAACATTCCTATTCTCACAATCCAGAATTTGTAACTGTCATACTTTTGTCCAATATACATCTTTTTTCCCCATAAATAAAGAAAACATTGTAATATAGCTAAACAAACTCTTTTACCACCACGCTGAATGTTATTTCCTCTCCCTTTCCACCCTCAGAGCAGATACATTTTTCTTTTTAATTCAGGTAAATGTCATTTTATTGTTCATGTTGTTTTGCAACTTGCTTTTAGCTCATATGTTTTTGAGGTCTATACTCACAGGTCTACATAGAACTAGTTTATTCTTTTTAATGGCACATGGTATTACAATGTACATGCATTCATGCATTCTATCTGTTGTGTATCTCTTCCTATACTGATGTACATTTAGGTTGTTTCCGTTTTCCTTACTATTACAAAGAATGTTCCACGAACATCGTTGTGCATGTTTTCTGTTACACTGTACAAGAGCCCATCATGCTAATAAGCACCTCTTGCCTCCTCCTGAATGGTACAAGGAACTTAGTACTCTGACTCAATACATCACCATCCTATCTAACATGCTATTTTGCAGGGATACTTCATATGTTTACATATCCATCATCAATGTAATATACAGTTATACAGTGAATGCATGTTTAGATTTATTTAAAGCTTTGGCCGGGCGCGGTGGCTCAAGCCTGTAATCCCAGCACTTTGGGAGGCCGAGACGGGCGGATCACGAGGTCAGGAGATCGAGAGACGATCCCGGCTAACACGGTGAAACCCCGTCTCTACTAAAAAATACAAAAAAATAGCCGGGCGAGGTGGCGGGCGCCTGTAGTCCCAGCTACTCCGGAGGCTGAGGCAGGAGAATGGCGTAAACCCGGGAGGCGGAGCTTGCAGTGAGCTGAGATCTGGCCACTGCACTCCAGCCTGGGTGACAGAGCAAGACTCCGTCTCAAAAAAAAAAATAAATAAATAAAAAAATAAAGCTTTACCAGGTTCTTTGCTCACCGTTTCTTTCCATCTTTCTTTTTTTGGAGGGGTCATTCTTTTTTTTTCTATTGTGTGCATATGTATGTGTATGAGAAATAGATCATATATGTAAAAATATACAAAAAATATGCACATATTGCAGTATTTGTGGATGAATACTATGATGTCTGAGATACATTTCAGAATAATCTGGGAAGGGAGAAAGTGAGTGAGGGTGGAGATAAAATAAAATTGGTTGTGTACTAATAATTACTTAATAATTATTAAAGTTGTGGTCGGGTACAGTGGTTCACACCAGTAATCCCAGTACTTTGGGAGGCTGAGGCAGGTGGACTGCTTGAGCCCAGGAGTTGGAGACCAGCCTCAGCAACATGGCAAAACCCCGTCTCTACTAAAACTACAAAAATTAGCCGGGTGTGGTGGTGTGGGCTATAATTCCAGCTACTTGGGAGGCTGAGGTGGGAGGATTGCTTCAGCCCTGGGAGCGGAGGTTGCAGTGAGCCAAGATTGTGCACTGCACTCCAGCCTGGGTGACAGAGCAAGACCCATTCTAAAAAGAAAAGAATTGAATTTGTGTACTAATACTTATTTAATAATTATTAAAGCTGTGTACTAATAACTATTAAAGCTGGAGTATAGATACAGGGAGCTAGTTCTATTTTTGTATGTGTTTGAAATTTTTCATACACGTTAAAGGATACAGAAAATAGTAAAAGGTCATGGGTCCCAATGCTCACCCTGCAGCTGACGAGTTATGTCACTTTTTTTTTTTTTTTTTTTTTGAGGTGGAGTCTCACTCTGTCACCAGGCTGGAGTGCAGTGGTGGGATCTTGGCTCACTGCAACCTCTGCCTCCTAGGTTCAAGTGATTTTCCTGCCTGAGCCTCCGGAGTAGCTGGGACTACAGGTGCGCATCACCACACCCAGCTAATTTTTGTATTTTTAGTAGAGAAGGGGTTTCATCATGTTGGCCAGGATAGTCTCCATCTCTTGACCGCAAGTAATCTGCCCACCTCGGCCTCCCAAAGTGCTGGGATTACAGGCTTGAGCCACCGTGCTAGGCCCAAGTTGTGTCACTTTTTATAAGCCACTTCCTTCCTCTGCACCTTGGTTTCTTTCTCTCTAAAATAATGCAGTTGGACTAGACAATCATTTAAAATCCCTTACTGCTTTGACCAGGTGAGATATCATTAATCTTTTTTGTTGTTTCTGTTATTCTGTGTTTACTAAGATAAAATTTACATCCCATATAATTTGCTTTTTTTTTTTTTTTGAGATGGAATCTCCCTCTGTCACCCAGGCTGGAGTGCAGTGGCACAATCTCAGCTCACAGCAGACTCTACCTCCCAGGTTCAAGTGATTCTCCTGCCTCAGCCTCCCAAGTAGCTGGGATTACAGTCGCCTGCCCCAACGCCTGGCTATTTTTTGTATTTTAAGTAGAGACAGGGTTTCACCACGTTGGCCAGGTTGGTCTTGAACTCCTGACCTCAAGTGATTCGCCTGCCTCGGCCTCCTACAGTGCTGGGATTATAGGCGTGAGCCACCCGTGCCTGACTATGAAGTGGTAGCTTATTGAGATTTTGACTTTCATTTTCCTAATGACTAATGATATTGGACATTTTTCATGCCATCTTGTAGATCTTCTTTGAAGAAAAGTCTATTCAAATCTTTTGCCTGTTTTTAAATTGAGTTATTTATCTTTTTTTTTTCTTTTTTGGAGACAGAGTCTCCGTCTGTCACCCAGGCTGGACTGCAGTGGTACGATCTCAGCTCACTGCAACCTCTGCCTCCTGGGTTCAAGTGATTCTCCTGCCTCAGTCTTCCAAGTAGCTGAGACTACAGGTGCCTGCCACTATGCCAGGCTAATTTTTGTATTTTTGTAGAGATGGGGTTTCACCATGTTAGCCAGGCTGGTCTTGAACTCCTGACCTTGTGATCTGCCCTCCTCCGCCTCCCAAAGTGTTGGGATCACAGGCGTGAGCCACCGCGCCAGGCCGAGTTATTTATCTTTTTATTGTTGAGGTATAGGAACTCTTTATGTATTCTGGATATAAAACCCTTATCAAATATATGATTTGTAAATACTTTCTCCCATTTTGTGGGTTTTTTCACTTTCTTGATACATAAAAGCCTTAAGTTTTGGTGAAACCTAATTTGTCTAATTATCCTTGGTTGCTTGTGTTTTAGGTGTCATACCTAAGAAATGATTGCCTATTCCAATATCACAAATATTCACCCCTATAATTTCTTCTAAGAATTTTTATAGTTTTTGCTCTTACATTTAGGTCTTTGATCATTTGAGTTTATTTTTGTATATGGTGTGAAGGTGTGAATTTAGGGGGTCTAAATTCACTATTTTGCATATGGGTATCTGTTGTCCAAGCACCATTTGTTGAAAAGATTGACCTTTCCCCACTGAACGGTCTTGGCACTCTTGTCAGAGATTGAGCATGGATGCATTAGCTTATATCTGGACTCTCCATTCTACTGCATTGAAATACATGTTGATTTTTATGTCACTACCACACTGTCTTCACTGGTGTAGCTTTAAAGTAAGTTTGGAAATTGGGAAGTGTGAGCCTCTAACTTTGATCTTCTTTTTCAAGATTATTTTGGCTATTCTGGGTCTTGCTTTTCCATGTGAGTTTTAGGATTATTTGGTCTATATCTGCAAAAAAAAAAAAATATATATATATATATATAAAATAAAAAATATATATATAATAAAAAATAGAGAGAGAGAGTTGGAATTCATGAAACTTTAATTCACACCAAACTCCTCACTACAATGTCCTCTATGAGAAGTGGCACGTTGTCTAACTTGGTCATCGTTATATCTCCAACACCTAGCACAGGCCTGACCTACAGTAAGCTCTTAATATTTAATGAATGAATGGGAAAAAAAAGCACAGTTTAGAGAACAGCAATAAAATGTACCCAATGGAACATTACCATACCTCAGAAGCCACCTGCATGCCACTTCATGATGAGCTCCTCCATCATTTCTTTTTTTTTGAGACAGAGTCTCGCTCTGTCACCCAGGCTGGAGTGCAGTGGCATGATCTTGGCTCACTGCAACCTCTGCTTCCCAGGTTCAAGCACTTCTCCCACCTCAGCCTCCTGAGTAGTTGGGACTACAGGCTCACACCAGCACACTCGGCTAATTTTTTTTTTTTTTTTTTTTTGACGGAGGAGTCTCGCTCTGTCGCCCAGGCTGGAGTGCAGTGGCCAGATCTCAGCTCACTGCAAGCTCCGCCTCCCGGGTTTACGCCATTCTCCTGCCTCAGCCTCCCGAGTAGCTGGGACTACAGGCGCCCGCCACCTCGCCTGGCTAGTTTTTTGTATTCTTTAGTAGAGACAGGGTTTCACCGTGTTAGCCAGGATGGTCTCGGTCTCCTGACCTCGTGATCCGTCTCGGCCTCCCAAAGTGCTGGGATTACAGGCTTGAGCCACCGCGCCCTGCCATCCGGCTAATTTTTGTATTTTTAGTACAATCGGGGTTTTGCCATTTGGCCAGGCTGGTCTTGAACTCCTGACCTCAGGTGATCCACCTGCCTTGGCCTCCCAAAGTGCTGGGATTACAGGTGTGAGCCACGGCGCCTGGCCTCCCTCCATCATTTATTTGCTTTAAAAAAAAAAAACAACAGTGGCCAAGTGGAGGCAGATGGATCACCTGAGGTCAGGATTTCAAGACCAGCCTGACCAACATGCTAAAACCCCACCTCTACTAAAAATACAAAGTTAGCCAGGCGTGGTGGTGCATGCGTGTAATCCCAGCTACTTGGGAGGCTGAGGCAGGAGAATCGCTTGAACCCGGAGGCAGAGGCTGCCGTGAGCTGAGATCACACAGTGGGTGAGATCCAGGCTGGGCAACAAGAGAGAAACTCTGTCTCAAAAAAGAAGAAAAAACACAAAGAAAGAAAACAAAACCCGACTATGTATGTATCCCTAAAGATACATTGGTTAGTTGTGCCGACTTTTAAAATTTTTGTGTAAGTGAAACCATATTGTATGTATTCTTCTGTGACTTGCTTATTTCAAAAAAATAGTGTTTTGAGATTCATTCATGTGAATACATGTAGCTGTTGTTTAGCCATTAATTTTCACTGCTTAGTATTCTATTATACAAATATATAGCATCTGCCTGGCACAGTGGCTCATGCCTGTAATCCCAGCAATTTGGGAGGCCAAGGCGGGTGGATCACCTGAGGTCAGGAGTTCAAGACCATCCTGGCCAACGTGGTGAAAATCTGTCTCTCCTAAAAATACAAAAATTAGCTGGGCGTGGTGGCGTGTGCCTGTAATCCCAGCTATTCGGGAAGCTGAGGCAGGAGAATCGCTTGAACCAGGGAGTCAGAGGTTGCAGTGAGTGGAGATCACACCACCGCGCCACGGCACTCCAGCCTGGCGACAGAGCAACAGAGCAAGACTCCGTCTCAAAAATAATAATAATAATAACAATAATAAAATAAAAATACAAAAATCAACCAGGTGTGGTGGCATGCATCTGTAATTCCAGCTACTTGGGAGGCTGAGGCAGAAGAATCTCTTGAACCCCGGAGGCGGAGGTTGCAATGAGCCGAGATCGCGCCACTGCCCTCCAGCTTGGGCGACAGAGCTAGACTGTCTCAAAAATAAATAAATAAATAAATAAATAGGCTGGTCTCAGTGGCTCACGCAGCACTTTGGAAGGCTGAGGTGAGCGGATCACCTGAGGTCAGGAGTTCAAGACCAGCCTGGCCAACTTGTCAAAACCATGTCTCTACTAAAAATACAAAAATTAGCTGGGCGTGGTGACAAGCACCTGTAGTCCCAGCTATTCGGGAGGCTGAGGCAGGAGAATAACTTGAACCCCGGAGGCGGAGGCTGCAGTGAGCTGAGATCACACCACCGCACTCCAGCCTGAGTGACAAAGGAAGACTCCATGTCAAAAAATAAATAAATAGGCCACTGCGGTGGCGCACCTGTAATCCCAGCACTTTGGGAGGCCGAGGTGGACGGATCACGGGGTCAGGAGATCGAGACCATCCTGGCTAACATGTGAAACCCTGTCTCTACTTAAAATACAAAAAACTGGCTGGGTGTGGTGGCTCGCACCTGTAGTCCCAGCTACTTGGGAGGCTGAGGCAGGAGAATCACTTGAACCCGGGAGGTGGAGGTTGCAGTGAGCTGATGTCGCACCACCACACTCCACCAGCCTGAGCGACACAGCGAGACTCTGTCTCAAAAAATAAAAATAAAAATAAAATAAAATAAATAGCACCTTATTTATTTATTTGGGTTATTTCTAGGCTTTTGCTATAATAAATCATGATGTTGTTACATATTTCTTTATGTCCCTCATACAGGAGGTTCTATACCTAGCAGTGGAATTCTGGGATAGGATATGCACATATTCAACCATACTTGGTAATCTAAACCGTGCTCCAAAGTGGGTATACAAATTTACATTTCCACCCAAAGTAGGTGAGAATTCTTACCATTGTTCTTTCCTTCTGGGTTCAGTTTTCTTCTTCCGCAAGTATACACTTTAGTTTAGTTTAGTTTTGTTTTGTTTTTTGTTTTCAGAGAGGAACGGAATGTTAAACTCTTCTGGTCTTTGTTTTATTGAAAATGTCTTTATTTTATTGAAAACGTCTTTATTTTGTTTGCACTCTTGAATGAGAACTTATATGAATACAGAATTCTAGATTGACAATGTTTTCGTTTTTTTCTCAATGCTTTGAAAATACTATTCCATTATCTTTGGGCCTTTACTGTTGCATTTAATTGTAGTTCTTTTGTCTTCTGTCTCCAGTAGCTTCTAATATTTTTGTCTGTGGTGCCTGAAATTTCACCATAGTATGTCTTGGTGTAAATTTCTTCTTGTTTATTGGTTTAGCACATGTCATGATTTCTGAGTCTGAGGATTCATATCTTTCATCAACTCTGGGAATTTTTTTTTAATTCTGGGAAATTATCAGTGATGATCTCTCGAATATTTACGGTCCTCCATTCTCTCCCTTTTCTCCTTCTGGATCACCTATGAGTGTTACAGTAGACCTATTATCCTCCTTGCTTCCAAATCTCTATTTTTTTTTTTTTCCCCTAGACGGAGTCTTGCTCTGTCACCCAGGCTGGAGTGCAGTGGTGTGATCTTGGCTCACTGCAACCTCTACCTCCTGGGTTGAAGCAATTCTCCTGCCTCAGCCTCCCGAGTAGCTGGGATTACAAGTATGCACCACCAGGCCTGGCTAATTTTTGTATTTTTAGTAGAGACGGGGTTTCACCATGTTGGCCAGGCTGGTGTCGAACTCCTGACCTAAAATGATCCACCCGGCTCGGCCTCCCAAAGTGCTGGGATTACAGGTGTGAGCCACCACGCCCGGCCGCCAAATCTCTATTTTCTCTTTCTCATTCTATGCTGCCTTCTGGGTAAATTCATCCAGTCGATTTAGTTGTGTTGAATCTGCCGTTTAACTTATTCACTAGGTTTTTATTTATAATTTCTGGAAGTTTGATTGTTTTGTATTTCTACCTGTTCTTATTTCATTCACTCTTGTTTATTCTTGCATTTCTTCTTTTACACATTTTATTATTTAAAAATACTAACTTGATCATATAGCCTCTATCATATTGTGCTAAAATTAAACCTTAAGCTCACACGAGGCACAGGCTCATGGTTATTAATTCCTCAGGGAAGGTTTTTTCCTTGTCCCCTACCTTCTAGAGCAAATGAGGCTTGAATTCACAGGTACTGTAGTGGTCTTGATTCCCTTTGTGTTTCAGGCACCTGGTTATTTAACTTTCTTTCTTTGGGTGTTCAGCTTTGTATTTATTTTATTTTATTTTATTTTATTTATTATTTATTTATTTATTTATTTTTTGAGACGGAGTCTCGCTCTGTCGCCCAGGCTGGAGTGCAGTGGCCGGATCTCAGCTCACTGCAAGCTCCGCCTCCCGGGTTCCCGCCATTCTCCTGCCTCAGCTTCCCGAGTAGCTGGGACCACAGGCGCCCATCACCTCGCCCAGCTAGTTTTTTTGTATTTTTTAGTAGAGACGGGGTTTCACCGTGTTAGCCAGGATGGTCTCGATCTCCTGACCTCATGATCCGCCCGTCTCGGCCTCCCAAAGTGCTGGGATTACAGGCTTGAGCCACCGCGCCCAGCCTGTATTTATTTTAGTTTTTAGAGACAGAATCTCATTCTGCCACCCAGGCTGGAGTGTAGTGGCATATCCACAGCTCACTGCAACCTCAAACTACTGGCTTTGAGAGATCCTCCCACCTCAGTCTCCCAAGGAGCTAGGCCTACAGGGGTCTTGCTATGTTGTCTAGGTTGGTCTCGAACTCCTGGCTTCAAGTGATCCTCCTGCTTTGGGCTCCCAAAGTGCTGGGACTATAGGCAGGAACTACTGCACCCAACCTGGCTTTTTTTTCTTTCTTTCTTTTTTCCCCCGAGATGGAGTCTCACTCTGTCTCCCAGGCTGGAGTGCAGTGGTGCGATCGCGGCTCACTGCAACCTCCACCTCCCGGGTTCAAGCATTTCTCCTACCTCAGCCTCCCGAGTAGCTGGGATTACAGGTGCCCACCATCACACTTGGCTAATTTTTGTATTTTTAGTAGAGACGGAGTTTCACCACGTTAGCCAGGCTAGTTTTAAACTCCTGACCTCGTAATCTGCCCGCCTCAGCCTCCCAAAGTGCTGGGATTACCTCCACACGTGTAATGCCACCACGCCCAGCCCTGGCTTTGTATTTAAAAGAAGGCTTATTGAGTTTACTCAGCAGTTGTAGGTGTTTGTAGCAGGATAATTTTTCAGGTTATCTGGTCTGCCAACTTGTTAAACTTGAAATCTATTAATTAACTCTATGTTTTAATTAAGCCATTTTTTATTATGGTAAAATACACATACCATAAAAATTATTCATTAACATTTAATAGGATGGGTAAAGTTGCAGAGAGAGAGCCCATTTCAGTTGTGCCACTGCACTCCAGCCTGGGCAACAGAGCGAGACTGTCTCAAGAAAAAAAAAAAAAGAAAAAAGAAAGGAAGAGCCCATTTTAGTTGCTGTGTGAGGAAGGACTTCTTAAGAGGCTGGTAGGAAGCAAAGGATTTCCAAGGAATGATAGTGAGGCAGAAAGTGAAGGATATATACTGGGAATGGTAAACAGTTGGTTTGGCAGGACCTTGGTACCTGGTACATGTAATAATGTGAATGAATTTCTGAAATAGGAAGTTAGGGCCAGATTGTGGAGAGTCTTGGATTTCAGTTTAAAGGAATTCAGACTTCGAGAGCTTTTGAAAGTTTTTTAACTTAACTCATTTTGAAAGTTGGTCTTGGCAGCAGTAGATGGAGTGGATTAGAGAGTGTTGAGATTGACGACAGGGAGACCAATTAGGAACCTATTGCAGTAGTCCAGGGAGGCATGAAGGCACATAATAGGGATAAAGTCTGACAAAGCTCAGACCTGTTGAAATGACCAAAGCATAATTGTAGTTATTAACCAGACTGGGGCCAAGAGGAGATGCCAATACAGACATATGACAGCATTCCTTAGAGTAAGTCACTTCCCAGAAGAATAGCATTATGAACTCTTAGAGACTTGGTGGTGTCCTCTAATGAAGTCACATGCTGTTTATAAAATGTCAGCTAATTGGCCTATTGAGCCAGCTAGAGTTCTCCTTTGAGCTGAACCCAGACTTGAAAGCAGGCGTCGATGCAATTTGAAAAACAGCATTAAACTAGAGAAAGTAGAGTAAAACAGATAGATCTGTAGCTCTACAGAGTATAAACAACTGTTTTTAGCATTAGCCCAAAGAGTTTTAAGTGGCCTCCTGTTATTTGCTTCTACTGTTAATAAGATCTTCTAAAATCATTGCTCTGGTCTTTCAATCTTCAAATTTCTTTCTTTTTTTTTTTTGAGATGGAGTCTCGCTCTGTCGCCCAGGCTGGAGTGCAATGGCACGATCTCAGCTCACTGCAAGCTCCGCTTCCCGGGTTCATGCCATTCTCCTGCCTCAGCCTCCCGAGTAGCTGGGACTACAGGCGCCCGCCACCTCGCCCGGCTAATTTTTTGTATTTTTTAGTAGAGACGGGGTTTCACCAGGTTAGCCAGGATGGTCTCGATCTCCTGACCTCGTGATCCACCCGTCTCGGCCTCCCAAAGTGCTGGGATTACAGGCTTGAGCCACCGCGCCCGGCCTCAATCTTCAAATTTCTTAGCAGGACAATTTAATCACCTATTTCTATTGGGTTACATAGCCTTTTTTTTTTTTTTGGACAGTCTGGCTCTGTTGCCCAGTCTGCAGTGCAGTGGCGCCATCTTAGCTCACCGCAACCTCTGCCTCCCGAATTGAAACAATTCTCTTGCCTCAGCATCCTGAGTAGCTGGGATTACAGTTGTGCACCACCATGTCCAGCTAATTTCTGTATTTTTAGTAGAGATCGGGTTTCACCATGTTGGTCAAGCTGGTCTCAAACTCCTCACCTTGTGATCTGCCTGCCTCGGCCTCCCAAAGTGCTGGGATTACAGGCACGAGCCACCGCACCCGGCCTGGGTTATATATCCAGTTAGCGTGGTGACAACCCAGATGACTTGGTTTGTATTTGTTTTCCCATTGCTCTAGTATGTTCTAAGGTAGCTTTCATGTACATCCTGTGTGTGAATCCCCTTTCCCAAATTGTTGTGGATTGTATCATAACTTGTCAATTAGCTAAATGTAAATGAACATCGGCTTTCTAGAGATGCCACTTTTAGCATTTAATTGCTGAATGAAAAGCAATAGGACTATGTTGTTTGTTTGTTTGTTTTTTGAGACGGAGTCTCGCTCTGTTGCGTAGGCTGGAGTGCAGTGGCCAGATCTCGGCTCACTGCAAGCTCCGCCTCCTGGGTTCACGCCATTGTCCTGCCTCAGCCTCCCGAGTAGCTGGGACTACAGGCGCCCGCCACCTCGCCCGGCTAGTTTTTTTTTTTTTTGTACTTTTTAGTAGAGACGGGGTTTCACCGTGTTAGCCAGGATGGTCTCGATCTCCTGACGTCGTGATCCGCCCGTCTCGGCCTCCCAAAGTGCTGGGATTACAGGCTTGAGCCACCGCGCCCGGCCAGCAATAGGACTATGAAGCTAAGAAGTTATTTGGAGGCCGGGCGCGGTGGCTCAAGCCTGTAATCCCAGCACTTTGGGAGGCCGAGACGGGCGGATCACGAGGTCAGGAGATCGAGACCATCCTGGCTAACACGGTGAAACCCCGTCTCTACTAAAAAGTACAAAAAAAAAAAAAACTAGCCGGGCGAGGTGGCGGGCGCCTGTAGTCCCAGCTACTCGGGAGGCTGAGGCAGGAGAATGACGTGAACCCGGGAGGCGGAGCTTGCAGTGAGCCGAGATCCGGCCACTGCACTCCAGCTTGGGCGACAGAGTGAGACTCTGTCTCAAAAAAAAAAAAAAAAAAAAAAAGAAGTTATTTGGAGAAGAACTTGAATTATTTGATTCTGAGGATGGGGGATCAAAACATGGTTGTGAAGAAATGGAGTTATTATATATGTTATATATAATTAACATATATATTTAAAACTGGAATGATATTTTGAAATTACATAGAGCATACTACTAAAAAGCATTCAGATACACTTGGCTCCCTTTTTCCCCTTTCCTTCCTTCTATTAACAATTATTGAGCACTCAGTGTGGGCCAGGCACTGTGTTATATGCTGGAAGTTATAGTGGTTTATTCTTCAATTTTGAAATAATTTGGCAGTTTATAAACATCTTTAAAGTTTGTTTTTTAAAAATAGTCAGTTCTGGCCAGGCGTGGTGGCTCATGCCTGTAATCCCAACACTTTGGGAGGCCGAGGTGTGTGAATCACCAGAGGTCGGGAGTTCGAAATTAGCCTGGCTAGCATGGTGAAGCCCCGTCTCTACTAAAAATGCAAAACTAGCTGGGCATGGTGGTGCACACCTGTAATCCCAGCTACTCGGGAGGCTGAGGCAGGAAAATCACTTGAATGGGGGAGGTGGAGGTTGCAGTGAGCTGGAATTGTGCCACTGCACTCCGGCCTGGGCGACAGAGTGAGACTCCGTCTCACAAAAAAAAAAAAAAAAAAGGTCAGTTCTTGGATTTTGATGACATGGTGCTATGTAAGGCTTATAGGGTTATTAGTGCCCTGAGTCCACACTTCACAGAGTTATTAGATTTAAATTTTCAAATTTTATTTTAGAGACAGGGTCTTTCTCTGTTTCCCAGACAGAATGGAGTGCAGCGGTGCAACCATAGCTGACTGAAGCCTGGAACTACTGGGCTCAAGCAATCCTCCCACCTCAGCCTCCTGAGCAGTCGGGACTACAGGTATGCACCACTATGCCTGGCTAGTTAATTTTTTTTTTTTTTTTTTTTTTTGTAGAGACAGGCCTTACTATTTGCCCAGGCTGGTACTGAACTCCTAGGCTCAGACAATCTTCCCATCTCGTCTTCCCAAAGTGCTGGGATTACAGGCGTGAGCCACCTTGCCCGGCCTCATCATTGGACTTAAAAATCTTTTTGTCTTTGGTAGTTGTTTTACAATTTTAAGCAACTAGTGGCTGTAGTAGGCATTCTTTTTTTTTTTTTTTTTTTTTTTTGAGACGGAGTCTCGCTCTGTCGCCCAGGCTGGAGTGCAGTGGCGCGATCTCGGCTCACTGCAAGCTCCGCCTCCCGGGTTCACGCCATTCTCCTGCCTCAGCCTCCTGAGTAGCTGGGACTACAGGCGCCCACAACCGCGCCCGGCTAATTTTTTGTATTTTTAGTAGAGACGGGGTTTCACCGTGGTCTCGATCTCCTGACCTTGTGATCCGCCCGCCTCGGCCTCCCAAAGTGCTGGGATTACAGGCGTGAGCCACTGCGCCCGGCCTGTAGTAGGCATTCTTAACCAGGAATAAAGTCATAAATGTAAATGTATGGTCTTGGAGGAGCGGGGGCAGTCCTCTGTGAATCTGTCAATATTTGGTGTATACAGTTATTTTTCTGAGGATATAGATGCTCAAAGGAGTCTATAACCCAAAAAAGATTCGGAGCAACTGTTTGCCTTGCTTCATTCAGCTCCCAGAATAGTGGCCTTTGTTACACAGACTAGTGATTATGTGCTTGGGCATTAGAGTCACACTCCCTGTATTTGAATCCTGGCTCTGCTATGTAATAGCTGTGTGACCTTAAAGAAGTCATTTAACCCCTCTGTGCCTCAGTTTCCTTATGTGTAAAATGGGGATAACAACAGTATTATGTCATGGGGTTGTGGTGAGGATTACATGAGTTAATGTATATAACTCAGAAAATGCTCAGCACATAGTAAATGTTCTATACATACATCAGCTATTGTTATTATAATAATCACATGGGTGTGGCACTGATGGTAATGACGGTGAAAATCATGATGACTTCTACCTTCCTGAAGCCACTTAAGAGTGAGTAACAACAGCCAAAGTTACTTAGGAATAAAAGATTAAAAAAAAAAAAAAAAAGAGCATGACAATGGACAGCCACAATCAATGTTACCCAGCTGGTCATTCTAGGTAAAGCTGACGCTGCCCTTCCCTTCCTGTTCTAGTTTATGGCCAGCGAAGGCTCTGAAGGCTCGGTAGTCTGACTCAACTGCTGAGAGGAATGTATTCCAGTCGAAGCACAGTGGCAAAAGCCATTTGTTTTTTAGATTTAGTTGACATCTATTCCGATTCTATGTTTTAGCCTTGGATGGAACTGGCTCTTTGCCATGGTTTGTTTTTCCCCCATGGAATGTGTATTGTTGATGCTGTACCATGATAAAGGGCGAGCGAGGAAATGGGAACTTTTATTAACTGACCTAAAGCTTATCTCTCCCAGTTCTGCCACAAAACACTCTGACAGTTTAAGAGACATTTCCTTTATCTCCATCTCCACCTACTGACCTCCCCAGCTGAAAGCGTTAGGCAAAGTAAATCAGATTAGAATTCATTCCAAAGGCCTTTGGCTTTTTCTAGCTTTTAATGACCAAAGTTTTTAGATAATTGCGTTTCAGGGCTATCTGATCACCTTTGTTGGGTCAATTTTGCCTCTCCTCAAATGCCTGAGAATGATATTTTTTCATGTATTATTTTTGGGGTCTCTACTTTTTTTCTTTATCCCTTCCTTGCACAAATAACTGGCAGTTCCTGAAGCCACTGCCCCCAAGAATTTGCTTCCTGTAACAATAGCTACTTCTCTGTCTGGGCTCTTCCTCTGGAAAAGGCTCATTCAAGTATCCCCTGATTCCAAAGCGCCAAGTAGAAATTGTATAAAGTGATTTAATTCAGATGCTGTATATCAGGCTTAAAATCCAATAGGTATGTAGGTAATTGTCTGAATGTTTTCCGCAGTAAAAGATTGAAGACTAAGGTCTAATTCCCATTGCAGTTTTGTAGTCCCCATGGACTACAAAATTGCAGGGCCTAGTGCAAAGAGAAAATGAGGGGTCTCTTATTCAAAAGTTATTAAAAATTTCAAGACAGTAACAACAGAGCATCAAACCAAGAACAGAGGCCAGGTGCGCTGGCTCAGACCTGTAATCCCAGCACTTTGGGAGGCTGAGGCGGGCAGATCACCTGAGGTTAGGAGTTCGAGACCAGCCTGGCCAACGTGGTGAAACCCCATCTCTACTAAAAATACAAAATTAGCTGGGTGTGGTGGTGCATATTTGTAATCCCAGCTACTTGGGAGGCTGAGGCAGGAGAATCGCTTGAATCTCAGAGGCCGAGGTTGCAGTGAGGCGAGATCGTGCCATTGCACGACAGCTTGGGCAAGGAGAGCGAAATGCTGTCTCAAAAAAAACCCAAAAAACCGGCCGGGCGCGGTGGCTCAAGCCTGTAATCCCAGCACTTTGGGAGGCCGAGTCGGGCGGATCACGAGGTCAGGAGATCGAGACCATCCTGGCGAACACGGTGAAACCCCGTCTCTACTAAAAAAATACAAAAAAAACTAGCCGGGCGAGGCGGCGGGCGCCTGTAGTCCCAGCTACTCGGGAGGCTGAGGCAGGAGAATGGCGTAAACCCGGGGGGCGGAGCTTGCAGTGAGCTGACATCCGGCCACTGCACTCCAGCCCAGGCGACAGAGCCAGACTCCGTCTCAAAAAAAAAAAATAATAATAAAAAAACCCAAAAAACCAAAAACAAAACCCAACCACAGGGCCCTTTTGAGTACACGACCCTGAGCAACTAACAGCGTAGGTCACCACCCAGGAAGCTAGGCCTGCATGGAGCCCACGAATCAGAATCTTTGGAATCTGACTGGAAAAAAAATCTGATTTCTGGGGCCTACCAGAATCTCTCAGATAATATCCAGGAATTGACTTTTTTTTTTTTGAATACAGGATCTTGCTCTGTTGCCCAGACTGGAGTGCGGTGGCTTGATCATGGCTCACTGCAGCCTCAACCTCCTGGACTCAAGCAAACCTCCAACCTCAGCCTTCCAAGTAGCTGGGACTACAGGTGTGCTCACACTGGTTATTTTTAAAAGGGTCTCACTATGTTGCTCAGGCTGGTCTTGAACTCCTGGACTCAAGTGATCCTCCCGCCTTGGCCTCCCAAAGTGCTGGGATGACAGGTGTCGGCCACCATGCCCAGCCAGAATTAACATTCTTTTTTTTTTTTTTTTTTTTTTTTTTGAGACGGAGTCTTGCTCTGTCGCCCAGGCTGGAGTGCAGTGGCGCGATCTCGGCTCACTGCAAGCTCCGCCTCCTGGGTTTACGCCATTCTCCCGCCTCAGCCTCCTGAGTAGCTGGGACTACAGGCGCCCACAACCGCGCCCGGCTAATTTTTTGTATTTTTAGTAGAGACGGGGTTTCACCGTGGTCTCGATCTCCTGACCTTGTGATCTGCCCGCCTCGGCCTCCCAAAGTGCTGGGATTACAGGCGTGAGCCACCGCGCCCGGCCTGAGCCACCGCGCCCGGCCTTTAACATTCTTAATAAACTCTCTAGATGTTGACTTTTGAGAATCTCACACCTATTTTCTTCATTTGCTTGGGAAGAAGATAGAGCAATGTTTTTTGCTTTTGTTTTTGAGATGGAGTCTTGCTCTGTTGCCCAGGCTGGAGAGCAATGGTGTGATCTTGGCTGACTGCAACCCCTGCCTCCCGGGTTCAAGCGATTCCCCTGCCTCAGCCTCCAGAGTAGCTGGGACTACAGGTGCACCACCACGTCTGGCTAATTTTTTGTATTGTTTAGTAGAGACAGGGTTTCACCATGTTGGCCAGGATGGTCTTGAACTCCTGATCTTGTGATCTGTCCACCTTGGCTTCCCAAAGTGTTGGGATTTCATGCCTGAACCACTGTGCCTGGCTCGTTTGTTTTTGGAGAGGGAGTCTCACTCTGTCTCCCAGGCTGGAGTGCAGTGGCGCGATCTTGGTTCACTGCAAGCTCTGCCTCCCGGGTTCACGCCATGCTCCTGCCTCAGCCTCCTGAGTAGCTGGGACAACAGGTGCCCACCACCACGCCCGGCTAATTTTTTTTTTTTGCATGTTTAGTAGAGACGGGGTTTCACCGTGTTAGCCAGGATGGTCTCGATCTCCTGACCTCATGATCCACCCACCTCGGCCCCCCAAAGTGCTGGGATTACAGGCGTGAGCCACTGCACCTGGCTGGCTCATTTTTTTCTTCTTAAGAGACAGAGTCACCCTCTGTCACCCAGGCTGGAGTGCAGTGGCGTGATCATAGCTCAATGCAGTCTCGATCTCCTGGGCTCAAGTGATCCTCCCATCTCAGCCTCCTGAGAAGCTGGGACTACAGGTGTGTGCCAGCCACCATGCCTGGCTTTTTATTTTAGTTTTTGTAGAGATGGAGTCTCACTATGCTGCCCAGGCTGGTCTTGAACTCCTGGGCTCAAGTGATTCTCCTG
Organism: Macaca nemestrina; assembly: GCF_043159975.1. NCBI lineage: Eukaryota > Metazoa > Chordata > Mammalia > Primates > Cercopithecidae > Macaca > Macaca nemestrina. The sequence continues at coordinate 141,598,854 of NC_092134.1, read as the reverse complement.
CCTTGGCCTTCCAAAGTGCTGGAATTGACCATGCCTGGCAATTATCTTTTCTTTTCTTTCATTTTTTCTGAGACAGAGTCTGGTTCTGTTGCTCAGGCTGGAGTACAGTGGTGGGAATTCGACTCACTGCAGCCTCCGCCTCCTGGTTTCAAGCAATTCTTGTGCCTCAGTCATAGAGTAGCTGGGATTATAGGTGCGCGCCACCATGCTTGGCTAAATTTTGCATTTTTATTAGAGACAGGGTTTTGACATGTTGGCTGGTCTCAAACTCCTAACCTTAAGTGATCCGTCCACCTCTGCCTCCCGAAGTGAGCCACCGTACCTGGCCCCAATTCTCTTTTAAAAGTATTTGGCTTGCTTTCCTAGATGCACAACTGACAGCACTTATGTTGCATCTCTAGCAGTATTTCTTTGAGCTCTCTCACACTTTTTCTGTTTTCCTCTTTCTCCCCATCCTCTTTTGTTTTACGCTTGTCTTGGGCCTGCCCGCAATACTTCAGGTGTGGCTAGACTTGGCTGACGACATCCAAGGCATATGAAATTATTAGAGAAAGTTTGAGGGGAAGGAGTAAGACTTTCGATAGTTGGATTTTTTGTTAAGAATTTTATTTTTGCTACAGCCTGCTCTTCCTACCCAGTCTGCTTTTGCTTCTAATCTAAACCAACAGAAAAGAAAAGAAAAAAAAAAAAAAAGAAAAAAAAATTGAGAAACAAAGCTACCTCAGTGATTATTTAGTCATAATCATTGGAATTCAATTCCAGATCAGTTCTTCTTCCTCCACAGTAAATGCCTGCCAGTCCTTGCAACTTATTTCTGCAAATTGTCAGTTCACCAGATTGCGACCTCAAGGGCTCAGGAATTCATCCCGTGTAACTTGATGAAAGTATTTATATCAAACTATCCTGACTAAACCTGGTCCTGAGTTCTGAGTTTAGCTATACATCATTGAGATATTGCAAGGTTAATAAATTTCTTTATATTACGGATTTAAAATTTTAGCACAACAAATAAAATGCTCTTTTTTTGGCTTACAGTTCTGTATGTGTGGGTGAGCGCTTAAGCAGTCACTGACTGGAACAGATGCTGTCTTGAATTTTTTTCTTAATAAAAAGATGACATTTTTAATTACTAGGTGCTTCTAAATTACTTAAGAAATGACATTTTTCTTTATTGATTTCACCTGTATTTCCTGCTTTTCCGTAGTTGTAGCTTCTAACACACATCTTTATTACTCTATATTTTTAAGGTAATGAAAACTTTGTGTTTCTATTTTCATTCTCACAGCGAAGGAGAGATTAAATGGAAACAACCTTTTATAACTTTGAAATATTATGTAATCCTGGCATTCTTTTTTTTTTTTTTTTTTTTTTTTGAGACGGAGTCTCGCTGTGTCGCCCAGGCTGGAGTGCAGTGGTGCGATCTCGGCTCACTGCAAGCTCCGCCTCCTGGGTTCACGCCATTCTCCCGCCTCAGCCTCCGAGTAGCTGGGACTACAGGCGCCCGCCACCACGCCCGGCTAGTGTTTTGTATTTTTAGTAGAGATGGGGTTTCACCATGTTAGCCAGGATGGTCTCGATCTCCTGACCTCGTGATCCACCCGCCTCGGCCTCTCAAAGTGCTGGGATTACAGGCTTGAGCCACCGCGCCCGGCCTAATCCTGGCATTCTTAAAAGAATTTTTTGCTTGCCTTTTACTTTGGCAAAACACTTGTATCTAAAGATATGTAAAGAACACTGATGGCCAGGCACGGTGGCTCACTTTTTTTTTTTTTTGAGACAGAGTCTTGCTCTGTCGCCCAGGCTGGGGTGCAGTGGCCGGATCTCAGCTCACTGCAAGCTCCGCCTCCCGGGTTTAGACCATTCTCCTGCCTCAGCCTCCCGAGTAGCTGGGACTACAGGCGCCCGCCACCTCGCCCGGCTAGTTTTTTGTATTTTTTAGTAGAGACGGGGTTTCACCGTGTTAGCCAGGATGGTCTCAATCTCCTGACCTCGTGATCCGCCCGTCTCGGCCTCCCAAAGTGCTGGGATTACAGGCTTGAGCCACCGTGCCCGGCCCAAGGTGGCTCACATTTGTAATCCAAGCACTTTGGGAGGCCGAGGCAGGCAGATCACTTAGGTCAGAAGTTTGAGACCAGCAGGGTCAAAATGGTGAAACCCTGTCTCTACTAAAAATACAAAAGTTAGCAGGGTGTGGTGGCACACACCTGTGATTCCAGCTACTTGGGAGGCTGAGGTATGAGAATTGCTTGAACTCAGGAAGTGGAGGTCGTAGTGAGTAGAGATTGCACCACTGCACGCCAGCTTGGGTGAAAAAGTGAAACTCTGTCTCAAAAAAAAAAAAAAATTTGGCCAAAAAAAAAAAAAAAAACCACCAATTTGGCAGTTTCATAAAGTTAAACATAAATTTATATGATTTTGCTAATTCACCCCTACTTATCGAAAGTAGAGGAAAACACATGTCCTCTTAAATATTTGTACATAAATGTTCACAATAGCTTTATTTATAATAATCAGGGACTAGACGTTGGACACAGTGGCTCACATTTGTAATCCCAGCACTTTGGGAGGCCAACATGGGAGGATCCCTTGAGGCTAGGAGTTTGAGGCCAGCCTGGGCAATTGAGCAAGATCCTGTCTTTATAAAAAATAATAAAATTAGCGAGGCATGGTGGCACATGCCTATAGTCCCTGCTACTTGGGAGGCTGATATAGGAGGATTGTTTGTGCCCAGGAGATCAAGGCTGCAGTGAGCTACGATTGCATCACTGCACTCCATCCTGGGTGACAGAGTGAGACCCTGTCTCACAAAACAACAACAACAACAAAAACAAGAAATTACCCAAACAGGCTGGGCACGGTGGCTCACACCTGTAATCCCAGCACTTTGAGAGGCCGAGGCGGGCGGATCATGAGGTCAGGAGATCAAGACCATCCTGGCTAAAACGGTGAAACCCCGTCTCTACTAAAAATACAAAAAATTAGCTGGGCGAGGTGGCGGGTGCCTGTAGTCCCAGCTACTCGGGAGGCTGAGGAAGAAGAATTCCTTGAACCTGGGAGGCAGAGCTTGCAGTGAGCCGAGATCACGCCACTGCACTCCAGCCTGGGCGACAGAGCGAGACTCCATCTCAAAAAAAAAAAAAGAAAGAAATTACCCAAACATTCATCAATAAGTGAATGGATAAACAAATGGAATACTACCTAGCAACAGAAAGTGATGAACTATGATGAATGCAATAGCACGAATGAAACTCGAAAACCCCATGCTGAGAGAAAGTCAACAGAACAAGAGTACGTATCGCATGATTCCATTAATGGGAAATTCTAGAAGAGGCAAAAGCATTCTATGGTGGCAGAAAGAATACCAGTGGTTGCTTGGAGCCAGGCTTGGGAGAGGAACTGCTGACTCCAAATAGGCAATGGGGGGATTGTAGGGGGTGTCGGAAATGCTGTATATTTTGACTGAGGTTATGCTTCCATGGGAGTATACATTTGTCAAACCTCATTTGAACTGTACACTTAAAAAAATGGGTGCATTTTATATAAAATATACTTCAATAAAGTTGTGTTTTCAACTACTAAAAAAGTTCAGAGAAGTCTCTAATACATGTACATGTACATACCACCTAGGATTAATAAATGTTAAATGTTTTGTTACTTGCTTCATCTTTTTCATATAGAAGAAATGAAATATTATAAAGATGATGTCTCCATAGCTCCCAGGCCTATTTTTCACCCCTTCCCACCGGCAATTACATTCCTAAAGTTGTATTTATCCTTTCTGTCCATCTAAACTATGTATTCACAGACATCTTCATTTTATTGATGAAAATATCAAAGCTTAACAAGAGCTAATGCACAAGCCATAGATAAACAATGGCCTCGTCAGCAGCACAGCCTGTAATGATGTTCTATCTGAAGTTCGATCCGCAGGGCTATGTTACTTAACCTGTGTTTGAGGAGCTGCTAATGTAATTTACGTAATTATTGCAGTGTTTATACTGGTCTTTCTCTTCAGTTTCAAATGTGATTACAACTTGGCACAAATTGGAATTTAGTGTGTCATGATGTTTCTCTAAATTTCCAAAATGCACTGCTTATAAATTTTCAAATCCAAGATTAATGAAGGTTTTTTTTTTTTTCTTTTTTTTTTTGTGAGATGGAGTCTCACTCTGCTGCCCAGGCTAGAGTGCAGTGGCTCCATCTTGGCTCACTGCAAGCTCCACCTCCTGGGTTCATGCCATTCTCCTGCCTCAGCCTCCCGAGTAGCTGGGACTACAGGCACCTGCCACCATACCCGGCTAATTTTTTGTGTTTTTAGTAGAGATGGGGTTTCACCGTGTTAGCAAGGATGGTCTCGATCTCCTGACCTGGTGATCCGCCTACCTCGGCCTCCCAAAGTGCTGGGATTACAGGTGTGAGCCACCGCGCCCAGCCCTGATTAATATAGTTTTAAACAGTACAATAATTTGATATCAATGATTTGTTTAATTGCAATTAAGATGGAACACAGATATTTATGTATTTCCCTCTAATTTTCTCAGATAGATTACTAGACTATTTGCAAAGCACCTAACACCACTGAATCCTAAGTAGCTGGCTGGATTTCACTGTTCTATGGATACTATATGAGACAATCAGAGGGACTGATTTGACGACATTCCTTGCCTTTTCTTTTGATTTATCTTTTTTATGGTGTATCTTCTATGTTGTCCAGATTTCCCCCTCAGTTCTAATGTTTATATTTTGAAAGTTGATAAATATTGGAGCTGAAAAGAAGAGTTTAGGCTAGTATTAAGTATTTTGTAATAATGAAGCTGTTAATTTCCCTTTGTAATTTTTTTTTTTAAACTTACAGACACATGTCTCTGAAAGAACACTATTAATTCTGGTTTTCACTGGCAAAGTAATTTTTCTTTTTTCCTTCTTAAAAATAGATATGATTCTGATAAGAAAAATAATAAATGAAATAGTTTATTTTTCTCTATAAGAGAAGCAATACAAACCAGTCTCAAACTCAAGTTTAAATTCACACTGGGGTCTAGGGTATCTTTTCTTTTAGAATTTGAAATTTGGCTAGGTACAGTGGCTCACGCCTATAATCCCAGCACTTTGGGAGGTCGGAGGATTGCTTGAGCCCAGGAGTTTGAGACTAGCCTGGGCAACATAGTGAGACTCTATGAAAAAAAAAAAAAAAATTGAAAGCTGAATGTTCATTTGCTTGTAGCTTTAGATACATATTCTTTTTTTTTTCTTTCTTTCTTTTTTTTTTTTTTTTTGAGACAGAGTCTTGCTCTGCTGCCCAGGCTGGAGTGCAGTGGTGCGATCACACTCACTGCAAGCTCCGCCTCCTGGGTTTACGCCATTCTCCTGCCTCAGCCTCCCGAGTAGCTGGGACTACAGGCACCCGCCACCTCGCCCGGCTAGTTTTTTGTATTTTTTTTTAGTGGAGACGGGGTTTCACCGTGTTAGCCAGGATGGTCTCGATCTCCTGACCTCGTGATCCGCCCGTCTCGGCCTCCCAAAGTGCTAGGATTACAGGCTTGAGCCACCGCGCCCGGCCTTCTTTTTTTTTTTTCTTTAAGAGATGGGGTCTCACTCTGTTGCCCAGGCTGGAGTGCAGTGGTGCCATCATAGCTCACTGCAGCCTGGAACTGCTGGACCCAGTGATCTTCCAGCTTTGGCCTCTGGAGTAGCTGGGACTACAGGTATGCACTACCAAGGCTTAGATACATATTCAAATCTCATTGGCTATTGCCTTGGATATCACAATGGAGTTTAACTCTGTCCATCATGTCAGCAACATACTATAGTGTCACTGGAGCCACAACTGGATTATGAATGTGACTCACCTAGTGATGCGCCATCTTTTTCAATAACATCTGATAACTGCAGAGATGACGACATCAGACTAGTTGAGCTACAGGGTTCTGTTGGGTCACTGGTGACTGGCACGTGGGATAGGGGTGGAAATGAATCTTTTTTTTTGGTGCTGTAGAAGGGGAGTAATGTGATACCCCAAGAATGGAGAGAACAGAAATTCTCAAGATACACAGCTGATGCCGGAGGATAGAGAATCTTACTGACTTTTTCTTGTTTTTTGGACAGCTAATCAGAAGACAATATATAAAGTTTAGTAACTGAAGTATGGTCAGGGAGAGGGCCTGAAAAATCTGCTTTGGAATATTTAACGGTGACATTTAGATAAGGGTTAAGGGTGAAGCCAGCCTTATGGATGTGGGGATCGGGGGAATGTTCCTCAGGTGCTCAGGTCAGGGACAGTGGCAACATCCTCAATAGCTAAGGAGGTGGGAGTGTTTTGAGGAGACCATGTGGATTGTTTCATCACTATGTAGCATCAGGAACTGGCAGTAGTGATATGTGAATGGGATCAAGGTGACTGAGAACAAGGTGTGAAACTTTAGAGAAATGATAAGGCTTTTACCTGGTTCAGCATATGGTGAACTGTTCCAGATGTAGCTTCTTAAAGCCCTTCGTTTTGTCAAAGCAGAATCTTTTTTTTTTTTCTTTGAGACAGAGTCTTGCTCTGTCACACAGGCTGGAATGCAGTGGCACGATCTCAGCTTACTGCAACCTCTGCCTCTCAGGTTCAAGTGATTCTCCTGCCTCAGCCTCCAGAGTAGCTGGGATTACAGGCACACGCCACCATGCCCGACTAATTTTTTTTTTTTTTTTTTTTTTTTGAGACGGAGTCTCACTCTGTAGCCGGGGCTGGAGCGCAGTGGCCCGATCTCAGCTCACTGCAAGCTCTGCCTCCCGGGTTTACGCCATTCTCCTGCCTCAGCCTCCTGTGTAGCTGGGACTACAGGCGCCCGCCACCTCGCCCGGCTAGTTTTTTGTATTTTTTTAGTAGAGACGGGGTTTCACCGTGTTCGCCAGGATGGTCTCCATCTCCTGACCTCGTGATCCGCCCGTCTCGGCCTCCCAAAGTGCTGGGATTACAGGCTTGAGCCACCGCGCCCGGCCCGGACTAATTTTTTGTATTTTTGTAGAGACGGGGTTTTGCCATGTTGGCCAGGCTGGTTTTGAACTCCTGACCTCAAGTGATCTGCCCGTCTCGGCCTCCCAAAGTGCTGGGATTACAGGTGTGAGCCACCGTGCTTGGCCTGGAAACCAGTCTTTAAGAGAAAGGGATGCAGGAAAGATTGGAGATCTTTGAAGAATCTCTTTTTTTTTTAAAAAAATCACCTTTTTCGCTGTAGTTCTGTCACCTTTAATAGACTCTTTATTAAGCCTGCGAATCTTATACTTCTTATCTCTGTTCTATGTGAGTTGGCATAATGGGTCAAATTCGCAATCCAGAAATGCCTGTATTCTGTTTCTGATGTGCTGAGGAGGTGTACAATTGTCTTCCTTGATTTCAACCTCAAAAGCTTTATATCTTTACCTGGGAACATAGAAGTCATTATTATTATGTCTTTCACAAATTATGTAAACTTAAAAAAATTATATATATTTTCGATGTAAACTAATCCTTGGAGGAAACTGGTTCCTTTAACATTTATTTCCTAATTTTAATTTCTACCAGTTTTCTCTTTCAAACTTAAATGAGTGGGCCTTAGTTCTGTATTATCGCCATCTTAATCATGTTCTTTGTGATTTTAGTAGCTTTACTTTTTAAAACTTACATTTCCAGAATGAAGACTTCTGTATTTTTGTTTTTTTCTTCATATATCCTACTCCAGCTCCCTCAAGACCTGTCAGCTGTTCCCTGCACCCTTTGTTATCTCTTGCTGTGGTCCAACGGGAAGGACAGTAAGCCGTGGACACAGACTTTCCCTAAATCGTATGGATTTCCTTTAGTCAACAACAAGAATTTTGATAGTTAAGGCATTTACGCCTTAAGAATGTGATAAATCCCCCTCCTACTAAATGTAAAGAAGTATTTTTCTATGCAGACTAACTCTTAGATTCACTTTTCTTATAGAATAAGTATGTAACCAAATCTGTTATTGGCTTCTAAGAAGTTAGAACTCAATGTAAAGCTGACTTGTAGAAAATTACTTATCCATTCTGGGTAAACGGACACAGGTATTTAGTGCTTAAGTCGTTTCTGATATACCATTACATTAACATCATTTTAAAAATCGCTCTGAATTATATGTATTTTAAGAGCGACTGGGTTTTAAAAAAAATAGAAGTGGTAGAGCATAAATCATAATCTTTAATAAGGTAATAAAAGGCAAACACTATTGCTCTGGGCAAAACTTGGCTAATGCTTTTGGATTTAATTCGGAAATCTTCACAGACGACGCTCAGCATCCTATCAGCCCTTGGCAGAGACACACGATCCAGCCTAAATCCTCAAATTCTGGCTCTCGCCCCAAGTGTGTAGCCGGTATCCAGAGAGACTGCGAAAAGCATCCGCGAGACGGGGCGGCCCCCTCCTCCTCAGCCCCAAATTGCTTCCTTTTTCGGTGGGAGGAAAAAACTCCGAGGAGTTGTGTGGGCGCCTAAGGAGCGCACGCTCCTCGGTCCCTCAACGCCCAGTACAGTTTTCGCCAAGTTCCTGGCCGAACCACAGCTCCCACGATGCACCAAGGTTCTAGAGCGGTCAGAGGGGCAGCTTCCGGTTTAGGACAGCGCGGCTGCGCGCGGCGTGTGGTCTTATTGGCTCGAACCGCCTCGTGCGATGCGCGTCACGACGACGTGCGGTCGTGGGGGCGGGGAGACGCGGCGGCGGCGGCGGTCGCGGTCGCGGCGGCGCGAGTGCGATTCCAGAAGCGGCATCGCGGCGGCGGCAGCGGCGGCGGCTACACCGGGCTGGGCCCCCTCCCTCCTCCGTTTCCCCCTCCTTCCCCCTCCCCTCAGCGGTGGCTCCCAAGAAGTCCGAGACACGCGGCGAGGCGGCGACGGGCTCCTGGTGAGGGTCTCTGGAGTGTGGGCGCCGTTTCCTCGGCGTAGCGGGAGAGCCTGGGGTCGGGGGGAGGTGAGGGCTGAGGGGGCGAATGTCCCTGGCGCGGGCGGGAGAGCGCGCTGTCGGCCCGGCCCGCAACTTGATCCCTAACTCTGACCTGCTGCCCGGCGCGCTGTGGCCCGAGGGGCGGCCGTGTGGGGGCCTGGAGCCGCCCTCCTGGCGACCGCTGTCGGGGGAGTCCGGCGCCCACCGCCCCCCTCGCCTGGCTTCTCGCGGCGGAGGGTCGGAGCCCGCTGCCCTCTGCTCACCTTCGGGTGCAGTTGCCCCAGCTCCTTGCCCGCGGAGAGGATCTGCCCGCCCCTCTTCGTCTCTGTGTTTGTCACTTCTAGGAATTTCTTTGGTGGCGGCTTGGGATGGGTTCTCTTAGCACCACTTTGCAGTGACTGGGGTGGGGAGCGTTCCCTCACCTGTCTCAGGTGGCGCGTCGGGCAGCCTGCTGGGGACCGTGGGTCCGGGCTTCCCCAGCCCCCGTCCGTCAGTGTTCGCTGCTTTTAAAATTAGCGGTAACAGGGTTACAAGTCGGTTTTTCGGGGGCTCGGAGAGAGTTTGGATTGGAAACTGATAACTCTTTTTTCCTCCTGGTTTTTGACCTTGATTTAAATGTTTGCCTCTGAAATTTTGACAACTTCATAAGATGGTCCAAAAGTGAATTTTGGTAGAAAGATTTAAATGCACAATTGGGATTTTATGGGGTACGGTGACTTCATTGCAGGTTGACTTTTTTTTTTTTTTTTTAATGGGATGTTCTTTTGATTTTTTGACTCTGGGTTTCTGAGACTTGGTTGTTGTTCCCATTTCTGTTCTAGAAGCAGACTTTTTATTACCCTTTCCCCTCACCAAGAGAATCCATGTAAACACCAAGAAATCTGTCACAACATTTAAATTTATTTGCTTACAAAACTTTTCCAAATGAAATGCTAAAAATTCCTTCAGAAAAAAACCATCCATCTACCCATAGCATTGTTTTTTGGGGGGAGATTATAAGTCTTGTCAGTTCCGAAGTTTGAAGTGTCCTCTTATCAAAGGCCACCCTTATGTCTCCTTAAACAACTCTTAGGTAATTCCTAGATGTTTTCATCCGTTCTAATAAATTTGTTGTCAGTGCCGATTGTGATGATCTGTAACTGAAATTATTTCATCAGTAAAGATTTACACACATGTGGCAGCTGCTTGTTGGTGAATTATGAAATTCGAAAAAATTGCAAATTAAATGTGAGAGGCATATTTCTTTTAACTTCTCATTGTAACTGTCTGCCCACCAGTATACGTTCCTGTCTGGACTTTGGTCTGCTTAGCAGATTTCCTCTTTTCGCTTGGCACTAGGAATGAGAGTAGGATTTCCAGAGCCTAAAAGAGAGTTTTTTTTTTTTTTTTTCCTATCCCTAGGCTCCTTATATGAATTTATAAATAAATGGTTTTTTTCTAGCAATAGTATCAATTTAGCTGGTGCACTTTTTTTGGTATAAATCACATTTTGATTCCGAAAATGAAAATAATTTTGTTTTATTCTTTATTTCAGGGATTGACAGATTTTAAAGCCTGCAGGCCAAGTCCTGCCAGTTGCCTCCTTTTGTAAATAAACATTTTATTAGCCCTGGTGTGGTAACTCACGCTGGTAATCCCAGCACTTTGGGAGGCCAAAGCGGTCAGATAACCTGAGGTCAGGAGTTCGAGACCAGCTTGGCCAACATGGTGAAACCCCGTCTCTATTAAAATTACAAAAATTAGCTGGGTGTGGTGGTGCACGCTTGTAATCCCAGCTTTTCAGGAGGCTGAAGCAGGAGAATTCGTTTAAACCCAGGAGGTGGAGGTTGCAGTGAGCCAAGATTGCGCCATTGCACTCCTGCCTGGGCAACAAGAGCGAAACTCCGTCTTAAAAAAAGAAAAAGAAAAAAGTTTTGTTAGAACATAGCCGTATGCAGTCGTTTAGGTATTGTCTGTGGTTTCTTTTGGGGTACAGCAGCAGAGTTGAGTAGTTGTGCCAGAGAGCCATATGGCCTGTAACACCTAAATATTTATTTACTATGTGGACCTTAATGTAAAAAATTTGTTGACCTCCATTAAAAGTGATAACTTAGTCAATGTTTAAAATTATAATGAGTCAGAAAATTGTAAAGGAGAAAGTAAAAGTTATTTACAAGTACACCACTTGGGGATTTTTTTGTGTGATTATGTTTATAGAATGTGTTGGTGATTATTTTTTATATAAATGAACTAAAATTGTTAAATGTTGGTTTATAATCTTCTTTTTTGGTTTGTTTTGTTTTTTGAGACGGAGTTTTGCTCTTGTTGCCCAGGCTGGAGTGCAATGGCATGATCTTGGCTCACTGCAACTTCCACCTCCCGGGTTCAAGCGATTCTCCTGCCTCAGCCTCCCGAGTAGCTGGGATTACAGGTGTGCGCCACCACACCTGGCTAATTATTTGTGTGTGTGTATTTTTAGTAGAGACGGGGTTTCATCATGTCGGCCAGGCTGGTCTTGAACTCCTGACCATAGGTGATCCACCCGCCTCACCCCTCAAAGTGCTGGGATTACAGGTGTGACCAACTGCGCCCAGCCCTGTAATCTGCTTTTTTAAAAAGTATTTAATTATTCGTATTTGAGTTTTGATTGCTTTTGTATTTTCTACATTGGAGATCTTTCTAGAAAGGGGCTTATGAACCGGCTTTTCCTGATTAATCTTACCAGTCAAGATTTAAAAAGAAAATCCAGGAATAATAAATGCTTAGTAATGAAGATGCTGGTTAACATTTATGGAGCACTTACTATGTACTAGACAATTTCCACTACTTTACGTGTATTAAATTATTTAATTGCTGTGGCAGCTCTGTGAGTGTTTACTGTGATTGCTGTTTTACAGGTGAGGAAACTAAGTCAAGGAGAAAAATTAAGTAACTGTTGAAGTTTATCAGCTAGCAGATGGTGGAGTTATGATTTGATTTCATGCAGTCTGATTTGAGAAACCCAAATTCTTAATATGCTACAGAGCCTCTCCGTATATTATTGCTCAGTATAGAAAGTTTGCACAGTCCAGAGATAAACGGTCATCCCTGGGTGTCTGTAGGAATTGCTTCTAGGACCTTTGGTGGATACCAAGATCCACAGATGCTCGAATCTCTGATGTAAATGGCATAGTATTTGCATATAACCTGTGCATATCCTCCCCAATACTTTATATCATTTCTAGGTTACTTTTAATACCTAATACAATATAAATGCTATGTAAATAGTTGTTACACTGTATTGTTTAGGGAATAAAGACAAGAAAAAAAGTCTGCACGATTCAAATACAGATGCTATATTAAACTTTTTGGATCCAAGCTTGGTTGAATCGACAGACATAGAGCCCATGGATATGGAGGGCCAGTTGTATAATGTAAAAAAAATTCCTCCTCATGCACTTGTTTCCAGTTTCATGCTTTGTAGGTAAGCATGGGAAACAGTTTGATATAGGTCTTTAAACCTCTGTTTGTATGCATATACAAGTAATTATTTGCAAATTTGTCTGCATATGCAGAATTAAAAAATTAAACTTTTTTTTTTTTTTTTTTTTTTTTGAGAAGGAGTCTCCCGCTGTGTCACCCAGGCTGGAGTGCAGTGGCGCGATCTCGGCTCACTGCAAGCTCCGCCTCCCGGGTTCCCGCCATTCTCCTGCCTCAGCCTCCCGAGTAGCTGGGACCACAGGCGCCGCCACCGTGCCCGGCTAATTTTTTGTATTTTTAGTAGAGACGGGGTTTCACTGTGGTCTCGATCTCCTGACCTTGTGATCCGCCCGCCTCGGCCTCCCAAAGTGCTGGGATTACAGGCGTGAGCCACCGCGCCCGGCTAAACTTTTTTTTAACAGCTTTAGATGTACAGAAGTTTGAGCCGATAGTGCAGAAGGTGCCCATGTTCCCTTCCCTCCCCTCGTTTCTCCTGTTGTGAACATCTTGCATTAATTTGGCACATTTATTGCATTTGATGAGCCAATATCAATATCAATATGTCCATAGTTTACATAGGGCTTGTTCTTTGTGTTGCATTTTTTTTTTTTTTTTGAGACGGAGTCTCGCTCTGTCGCCCAGGCTGGAGTGCAGTGGCCGGATCTCAGCTCACTGCAAGCTCCGCCTCCCGGGTTCACGCCATTCTCCTGCCTCAGCCTCCGAGTAGCTGGGACTACAGGCGCCCGCCACCACGCCCAGCTAGTTTTTTGTATTTTTTTTTAGTAGAGACGGGGTTTCACTGTGTTAGCCAGGATGGTCTTGATCTCCTGACCTCGTGATCCACCCGCCTCGGCCTCCCAAAGTGCTGGGATTATAGGCTTGAGCCACCGCGCCCGGCCCTTTTTTTTTTTTTTTTTTAAGATCTCACTCTGTAGCTCAGGTTGGAGTGCACTGGTGCCATCATGGCTCTGCAGGCTCGACCTCCTGGACTCAAGTGATCCTCCCACCTTAGCCTCCCAAAGTGCTGGGGTTACAGGCATGAGCCACCACGCTTGGCCGAGAATTGTTTTTAAAAAAAATGGGATCAAGCCCAGTGGTGGCTTGTGCCTGTAGTCCCAGCTACTTGGGAGGTTGAGATGGGAGGATTGCTTGAGGCTAGGAGTTTGAGACCAGTCTGGGCAACTCGGCATGACTCTGTTTCTTTTAAAAAAAAAAAAAAAAAAAAAAAGTGGGCCGGGGGCGGTGGTTCACGCCTGTAATCCTTGCAACTTTGGGAGGCCAAGGCAGGTGGATCATCTAAAGTCAGGAGTTCGAGACCAGGCTGGCCAACATGATGAAACCCCGTCTCTACTAAAAATCCAAAAAAAAAAAAATTCTGGGTATGGTGGTATGTGCCTGTAATCCCAGCTACTCAGGAGGCTGAGGCAGGATAATCGCTTGAACCTGGGAGGCAGAGGTTGCAGTGAGCCAAGATTGCGCCACTGCGTTCCAGCCTGGACGACAAGAGCAAAACTCCATCTCAAAAAAAAAAAAAGGACGAAACCAGTCATTCAGCAGTCATTCACCTTTTTTGGTGGTTTTCAGGATACAGTGCTTTTGGGCTTTTTAATGTAAACATTCTTGATTTACTAATTTTCAGATAAATGACAATTTATTTTGGGAATGGAAGGCTGGCTGGGATATTACTTTCTCTCTTTTTTAATTTTTTTTTTTTTTTTTTTTTAAAGTGTATCTCATAGTGGCAGCAGCTTTTTCCCAAAGGAATGCTTATTTTTTTGACTGGACATTTTGGCTATACCTAATCATCAAAGTTCTTCTTTTTTCTCTTTATCTCTGGATTTGGAAAATGGATTCATTTTGGTTTTCTTCCTCATAAATTCTTTTTGGTCTGTCCAGTCATGGCAGTTGCTAGTCATGTCTCCTTGTCAGACTTTGGCTTTTTATGACAGTCATCAATGTTAGAAAAAATTACTTGCTCTTTATCACTATCTATTTCAATACATTTCCTCTTGGGCTTTCCCTGGGGGCAGCACTGAATTTTTCCTTAGTTGAGCCATGCAGATTTTCTAAAAGTCATCCTTTAGTTTGGCTTTTCACTCCTCCATAGGTGCTGTTCAGCTTCTAGGAGATTTCTTGCAGTTTCTATTTGTCAACAGATTCACCAGCAGCACCCTCCTCCTCACTGATACTGGTGCTTCCCCACCCATCTTTATCATTTTCAGCCTTCTCTTTTTCTTTCTCTTTTCTTTTTTCTTTCTTTTTTTTTGGAGACAGGATCTTACTCTGTTGCCCAGGCTGGAGTGCAGTGGTGCAATCGTAGCTCACTGCAACCTCTGCTTCATGGGCTCAAGTGATCCTCCCACTTCAGCTTCCCAACTAGCTGGGATTACAGGCATGCACCAGCATGCCTGGCTAATGTTTGTATTTTTTGTAGAAACAGGTTTTTGCCATGTTGTCCAGGCTGGTCTTGAACTCCTGGCCTCAAGCGATCCTCCTCCCTCAGCTTCTTGAATAGCTGGATTTAACAGGCAGGAGCCATTGTGCCTGGCCATGTTCGTGCACTCTTGATTTTATTGGGGCCTTTGTCAGCTTACCCTGGAATTTTTTCTGCATCATCTGAGGATTTGGAAGAGCTGAATCGCAGTTGTAGTAGACAGCATCATATTCTTATCCTTGTGTATTTTATACTGGGACAGGTCTTGAGTCTTGAGGAAGTTTTTCTATCATGGCTAGGGGACATTGAGCTATATTACCTCTTATAGCGCTGATTTGGACTGTCATGTCTTCCCCAAAGTTCTTGTCCATAACGTAATGGTTGGTCACAGTCATGAGCAATAACTAAGTGATCTCTGGGACTAACAGATGATGAAATGCATGTTTAGCAAACAGTGACTTCTGTTACTTCTCTGTGGTGCAGCAGCAGAAACTTTTGGCCTAAGGCATAGAAGTTAGAAGGCTTATGAATTCCTACCAATCTGGAGATAAGATTTATGAGCATCATGTTACTTCAAACCTCTGCTTAGAGATTTCTAGCTGTGTGCTTCAGGAGTGTTTTGGTAAAACTTTGAGGATCATGAATAAAACTAATAGCTTAAAACTTAAACACCTTGAGTTTTTTGTTCTTTTGTTTCTCGGGCACTTTTCATAACCTTTTCAGTGTTTTGTGTTTGGAGCCACTCTTTCCAGTGACATACTGCACTAGTAGGTCTCTTGTCATTTATTCTCAGATTCTGAGTCTGTCCTATTTGTTTCTCCTCTTCATCTTACCCTAGGAAGAATGTCACAGTGACAACCAATATCTTGAAACATGCAGTTGTGATGACATTGACAGTTTTGGCATCAGTCCAGATGTTTCTTGTAGAGTTCACTCATCACATCCAAAGATAACTTGGCTGCAGTTACATTGCTGTCTTTTAACACAGTGTATATGAAATTCTGCAGTACTGTGTCCACTTTATTCTTGTGTTTTACAGTTATATTCTTGCTATCAGTCACAACATGAGTATGTAAAGTCTCGAAAGCTTATTATGGCAACTTGGAAGTTCAAAGAAGAGCTTTAGCGAACTTGGTGGATAGATGTGATACTTCTCAGCAAGATCAAAGCTTTGCTAAATATTATTAGATGATCTTGATTCAAGACAGTATAATTGTAGGAAAGCAGAACTTTTAGCTCTTGAGGAAAGTTACTTAGATGTTCTGGGTAACAGTGACCAATCTGTGCCATAAATATCACCAGCTCTGTCAATTCTTTGCCAGGTTTATTGGTTTTAATTTGATAATCTCCATATTGGATTTGTAGTGCATATAGTACTGCTGTAGAAACCCTTTAATGTCAACCAGTGGCACCACTTTATATTAGATTCTGTAACTGCTGTTTGTTACCGGGCAGCTAGTTTCTGCAGGACATGTTGGCTGTAGACTGGATCTACAGTGAGTAGTTCTCAGAGAACCCGTACTGCTGACACTTGCAAACCCATCTCAGCTGTGGTGTGGAATTGTGGAGTTGTACTTCTGGATGTGACCAGAAACAGCATTTGGGAGCTCAGCAGGTGATGCTGTCTTGACTGATTTTGTGTGTGTGTGTGTATGTGTATTTTATTTCATTTCTGAGACAGGGTGTTGCTCTGTCACCCATGCTGGAGTGCCATGGCATAATCATGGCTCACTGCACTCTCGAACTCAAGCAGTCCTCCTCCCGCCTCAGACTCCCACGTAGCTGGGACTATAGATGCACGCCAGGCTAATTTTTGCTTTTTTTTTTTTTTTTTTTTTTTGTGGCCCAGGCTGGAGTGCAGTGACCGGATCTCAGCTCACTGCAAGCTCCGCCTCCCGGGTCTACGCCATTCTCCTGCCTCAGCCTCCCGAGTAGCTGGGACTACAGGCGCCCGCCACCTCGCCCGGCTAGTTTTTTGTATTTTTTTTAGTAGAGACGGGGTTTCACCGTGTTAGCCAGGATGGTCTAGATCTCCCGACCTCGTGATCCGCCCGTCTCGGCCTCCCAAAGTGCTGGGACTACAGGCTTGAGCCACCGCGGCCGGCCAATTTTTGCATTTTTAATAGAGATGAGATTTTGCCATGTTGCCCAGGCTGGCCTTGAACTCCTGGACTCAAGTGATCCTCCTTGCCTTGACTTCTCAAAATGCTGGGATTATAGGCATGAGGCGCTATGCCAGGCCCTGTGTGTGTGTTTTTAAAATTAATGTTTGTGGCTTACTTTACATCTGCATCTACTCTCTTCTTTTTAGTAGTTCTCTAGTGTACTATTAAATGGTTATGCTATGACTTAATACTGCTTTTATTGATAGATATTTAGATTATATAAATGGATTGTAGATTGTCCATACATTTTATGTATATTTATTGCAAGCTGATTCCTCTTTAGTAATTTTGTAATAGTTGAAGAGAACATGTTTTTCGTTTTGATGTATATTATCAGACTGCCATCCAGAAAGGTCACAACGATGTAAATTCTCACCAGAAATGGGGGTGGGGTCAAGCTTCTCTGTGTCATTACAAACTTAAAAAAAAAATTCTTTTATCTGATAGGAGGTTAAGCATTTGCAGTATATTCTATCTAACTGGGAGATGTGCTTTGTTTCAATAGCATTCTGTTAATGTTGATTTACAGTTACTTCAGGTGGAGCATGCATTCTGTTCCTGGTCCTCCCTTAGGTGGAGCTGCTCCACCTATTTACGTTCTCTGGCTCTTGAAAGCATATGGTTTTGCTGTCACTGGTCAAAAAGAATCTGGGTGCCTGCCTAATAGACTATATATTTCTTGAGGGTAAGGAATGTGTAACTTTCTTCGTATCTACTGGCGGGTCTGGTATATAGCAGGTGGTGAGTAAATGGTCTTTTAAAAACCTAAATTGGGGCCGGGCGTGGTGGCTCAAGCCTGTAATCCCAGCACTTTGGGAGGCCGAGACGGGCGGATCACGAGGTCAGGAGATCGAGACCATCCTGGCTAACACGGTGAAACCCCGTCTCTACTAAAAAAGATACAAAAATACAGCCGGGCGAGGTGGCGGGCGCCTGTAGTCCCAGCTACTCGGGAGGCTGAGGCAGGAGAATGGCGTGAACCCGGGAGGCGGAGCTTGCAGTGAGCTGAGATCCGGCCACTGCACTCCAGCCTGGGCGACAGAGCAAGACTCCGTCTCAAAAAAAAAAAAAAAAAAAAAAACCAAAAAAACCTAAATTGGTTCATGTTCTGTTGGGGTTACTGCTGAGTGAAGTGCTTTAATTTTGTTAAAAATAATCTTTTCAAATTGTGAAATATAAACTTGAAAAACTGCAGTGTATACTGGGCGCAGTGGCCCAGGCCTGTAATCCCAGCACTTTGGGACACCAAGGTGGGCAGATCACCTGAGGTCAGGAGTTCGAGACCAGCCTGGCCAACATGGCGAAATCCCCGTCTCTGCTGAAATACCAAAACAATAAAAAATAAAAAATAGGCCGGGCGCGGTGGCTCAAGCCTGTAATCCCAGCACTTTGGGAGGCCGAGACGGGCGGATCAGGAGGTCAGGAGATCGAGACCATCCTGGCTAACACAGTGAAACCCCGTCTCTACTAAAAAATACAAAAAACTAGCCGGGCGAGGTGGCAGGTGCCTGTAGTCCCAGCTACTCGGGAGGCTGAGGCAGGAGAATGGCGTGAACCCAGGAGGCGGAGCTTGCATTGAGCTGAGATCCGGCCACTGCACTCCAGCCCGGGTGATAGAGCGAGACTCCGTCTCAAAAAAAAAAAAAAAGTAATAATTAGCCAGGCATGGTGGCTGGTGCCTGTAATCCCAGCTACTTGGGAGACTGAGGCAGGGGAATCACTTGAACCCAGGAGGCAGAGGTTGCGGTGAACCGAGATTGCACCATTGCATTCCAGCCTGGGCAACAAGAGCAAAACTCCATCTTAAAGGAAAAGAAAAACTGCAGTATGAAATTGTCACTTTGGTGTATGTTGTCTCTTATCTTTCATCTCTAAAATCAGTGGATGAATTGATATCTTAGGACCTGTTAGGAAATAATTAGCCTATTTTTTTTTTTTTTTGAAATAGGCCAATTAGCCTATTTTATAAGTACATGTGGTATTTAGAAGTTGGAAGTTGAGGAATTTATTAAAAAGGGGATTTGTTTAACATTACTTCTGGTTTTGACTTTTCTGGATCGGAGTATACCATGTGTTAGAAGGGGATATATGTTGGCTAATGATATTATAGATTGGCTTAATTAGACAAGTGTCCAGACAGAAGGAAAAGGGAAGCTAAATTCTGAGAATTGCCAGGTTATCTTCAGGCGTGGGGAAAAAACCTGCAGAAAAGGACACTTTTAAGTTTTTTTAATGGAAGACTACAACAAAATGGTATTTTCTTTATAACTGATCATATTACACATTATTACTGGATTTATTGAATATAAGAATATTCTTATTTCCACAGTATGTACTGGAAAACAAAACATACAAAGCATATGGTCTTAAAAGGGGCAAAATTAGTTAGCTTATTACACTTTGGCCATTTAGGCCTTTCTTTTGGATGTTTGTTGTTAGTATATCAGCTAAGTATTTTTCTTTTTTTCTTTTTTTTTTTTTTTTTTTGAGACGGAGTCTCACGCTGTTGCCCAGGCTGGAGTGCAGTGGCGCGATCTCGGCTCACTGCAAGCTCCGCCTCCCGGGTTCCCGCCATTCTCCTGCCTCAGCCTCCTGAGTAGCTGGGACTACAGGCGCCCGCCACCGCGCCCGGCTAATTTTTTGTATTTTTAGTAGAGACGGGGTTTCACTGTGGTCTCGATCTCCTGACCTTGTGATCCGCCCGCCTCGGCCTCCCAAAGTGCTGGGATTACAGGCTTGAGCCACCGCGCCCGGCCAGCTAAGTATTTTTCATTGGCAGCATATTCACTTTAATCTTGTATGTTTTGAAATGAAGTTTAGTGAACATGTATGCTTAGTTGTATCCATATATCCATTCCTTTGGTTAAGGAGGATGTCTTTGTGGTAGGGGTTACATTATGAAAACTTCAGCAGAATGGAACAGAAGGTTGACTTTATTTTCTTGAAATTTATTTTATCCTATTTCTTCCAGAAAGAATTTCTGGTAACTTAAAAGATCTGGAAGTGTAATAAAATATGTGTAAAAAGAAGAAATCAGGGAAAGGACAAAGCATATATTCTTTTCCCAAGTGACAGCATAATTCAATGACTAAGAATAAAAATTGGGTTTGAATTTGCTTGGCAGCGAGGGTAAAAATGGAAATATGGTAAAATACATAGCACTAAACTAAAAGGAGGAACAAGACCCATTTTTCAGGGGTGAAATCCTCTCTTGACAGATTTTAAGAAACTGTTTAAACTGGACATTGTACAAAAGCTGTTTTGTTGTTGTTAGTGGCCCTAGATTAAAAAAAAAGTGAGGGCTAAACATTAAGATTTCAAGCCAATGAAATATGTTTTAGGGGTTGATTTGAATTTAGGCTGCAGATGTGTGTTTTATTTGGCCAATATAGGTTTTTTTTTCTTAAAATATTTCAAACATACATGAGACTACAGAGACCAATATAATTAACATTCTTACATTAACCATACAGCGGTAGCACATCTTAGCATGTTCCCATATTTCTCATTTTTTTGAGGAAAATATGTACAGTTGAAGCAACTTCTTGGATTACAGTTTACTTTCTTCCCAGAAGTTAACTGTTATTCTGAGTATGGTGTTGATCATTTTTTTTTTTTTTTTTCGAGACAGGGTCTCACACTGTCACCCGGGCTAGAGTACAGGGGAATGATCATGGCTCACTGCAGCCCATCTCCTTTGCTCAAGCAGTCCTCCCACTTCAACCTTCCAAGTAGCTGGGAATAGAGGCGTACACCAGTGTGCCCGGCTAATGTTTGTATTTTTTGTAGAGGTTGGGTTTCGCCTGTTGCCCAGGCTGGTCTCCTGTGCTCAAGCAGTCCATCCACCTTGGCCTCCCAAAAGTGCTGGGATTACGGGTGTGAGCCACCACTCCTGGCCTAATCATTTTTTTTTTTTTTTTTTTTGAGACGGAGTCTCGCTCTGCCGCCCAGGCTGGAGTGCAGTGGCCAGATCTCAGCTCACTGCAAGCTCCGCCTCCCGGGTTCACGCCATTCTCCTGCCTCAGCCTCCCGAGTAGTTGGGACTACAGGCGCCCGCCACCGCGCCCGGCTAGTTTTCTGTATTTTTTTTAGTAGAGACGGGGTTTCACCGTGTTAGCCAGGATGGTCTCGATCTCCTGACCTCTTGATCCGCCCGTCTCGGCCTCCCAAAGTGCTGGGATTACAGGCTTGAGCCACCGTGCCCGGCCGGCCTAATCATTTTTAATGCATGTTTTTATATAATTACTGCACAGGTATATATTCACAAACAAATCATAGTATTGCTTTGCATATTTTCAGATTTGATGTAAATGATATATTCTGCCTATTCTATAATTTGTCTTTCATTAAATTTTTTTGATTTATATGAAACTGCTGATACGTTACCATTTTTGACCTACAAAAATGACAGTTTCATATGACCCACTCTAATAGTCATTACTTTTATCTGCTGTAAAATTATTTTCTATTGTATGAATATAACCAGATTAAATTTATTTATTCTCATGTTGATAGGCATTTAGATTGTTTCCAGGTTTTCATGTATTAAAAACAATGTTACATTGAACATTCCTTATTAGGAATCATTGTGCTTACATTTAAGATTTTTGGCAAGTTTTAAAAACTGCATGTTGTGGCCGGGCATGGTGGCTTGAGCCTGTAATATCAGCACTTTGGGAGGCTGACGTGGATGGATCACCTGACGTCAGGAGTTTGAGACCAACCTGGCCAACATGGTGAAACTCTATCTCTACTAAAAATACAAACATTAGCTGGGCGGGGTGGCGGGTGCCTGAAATCCCAGGTACTCAGAAGGCTGAGGCAGGAGAATCACTTGAACCTGCGAGGCAGAGGTTGTAGTGAACCGAGATGGCGCCATTGCACTCCAGTTTGGGTGACGAGCGAAACTCCATTTTAAAAAACAAATGAACAAACGAAAAAAACTCTGCATGTCGTGACTCCCTAATGGATTGTGAAATCAGTTTAGGAATTAGAATAGAAAAGTATCAGGTTGTATTGCAAACAATAAGGATAAAATGTTTTGTGAAATTTTTATTTCTGTGTGTATGTATGTGGTTATTAAGTTTGAAATGAAGCTCTCTGGTGAATTACCCAGAAGTGCAATTATTGGGCTGAAGATTTTGGAGGTTATGGGAATTTTTTTATCTGTATTGGATATTGTCAAATTTGCTGTCACTTTGCATATTTTAGCACTAGATTTGCTATCTTCCGATTGTTATGATTCATGGCATTGTCAGATTTTTTATGTTTACAAATCAGATGAGTGTGAAATGGTACCACATTGTCTTAATTTTTATTTTGATTATGGGGTTGAGTATGTTTTCAAATGTTAGATGTCTGTTCAAGTGTTTGTTTCTTGAATTGACTGTTCTTTTCCTTCCACAGCCATTTGGGTGGTCTTTCTAAATTGATTTTAGAAAGTTTTAAGTTCATTACATACTCTGATTATGTTTGCTAAGTGAATTGCAACTGTCTTTTCTCAGTCTGTGTGACTTATCTCTTAACTTTTTATATGGTTTGTTTTGTTAAATATAAATGATTATTATAAAATATATCACTATTTTCTTGTTTGTGTTTTATTTAAGAAATCTAGGGTGGGCCGGGCGCGGTGGCTCACGCCTGTAATCCCAGCGCTTTGGGAGGCCGAGGCGGCCGGATCACAAGGTCAGGAGATCGAGACCACGGTGAAACCCCGTCTCTACTAAAAATACAAAAAATTAGCCGGGCGCGGTTGTGGGCGCCTGTAGTCCCAGCTACTCGGGAGGCTGAGGCAGGAGAATGGCGTGAACCCGGGAGGCGGAGCTTGCAGTGAGCCGAGATCGCGCCACTGCACTCCAGCCTGGGAGACACAGCGAGACTCCGTCTCAAAAAAAAAAAAAAAAAAAAAAAAAAAAAAGAAATCTAGGGTGATCACTCTTGTTTTTCTCATGCACATTAATAGATTTGTTACTCCATTTCTTCAGTTGATTTCTCTTTTGTGAGTTGGTTTTTAAGTGAACCATTAAAGAGCAAAGGAGAAGTTTTCCCTTGGCTCCTACGCTGCTATTCAAAACTTCCTGGGTTAGTAAGCCTTCTTGTGAATTGTCTTTTTTTTTTTTTTTTTTTTTTTTTTTGGAGACGGAGTCTCGGTCTGTCGCCCAGGCTGGAGTGCAGTGGCCGGATCTCAGCTCACTGCAAGCTCCGCCTCCCGGGTTCACGCCATTCTCCTGCCTCAGCCTCCCGAGTAGCTGGGACTACAGGCGCCCGCCGCCTCGCCCGGCTAGTTTTTTGTATTTTTTAGTAGAGACGGGGTTTCACTGGGTTAGCCAGGATGGTCTCGATCTCCTGACCTCGTGATCCGCCCGTCTCGGCCTCCCAAAGTGCTGGGATTACAGGCTTGAGCCACCGCGCCCGGCCGTGAATTGTCTTTAAAATGTTTATTAAAAACTCTTAGGAACTCTTACATAAAGTCTCAAATTGGTGTACAAAGATGCTCTCTGACACTGCTTGACTAGTGAAAAAAGTTAAAACAATCTAAATGTTAAAAATATGTTATTATATGTATCCAGACTTAGAATTTTTTTTGTAGACATTAAGAGAATAAGCTAGAGCTATACATTGTGACATGAAAATGCCTACTATATACTAATTAAGTTTTTTAAAAAGTATGTTGCAGAGAAAACATGCACAGTGTATCTTATGGTGCAAAATTTTTGCGGGCACATATGTATATGGTATATGTAATCTATATATGCATATAGAAGGGTCTGAAAATATATAATAGTTGCCACTGGAGTGGTATGTGTGTTGCGTTGCTTTAATTTTTTTCAGTACACAATTAAACAAAAAAAACAATTTAAAAGAAATTCGGCTGGGTGTGGTGGCTCATGGCTGTAATCTCAGTACTTTGGGAGGCAGAGATAGGAAGTTTGCTTGAGCCCAAGGGTTTGAGACCAGCCTGGGCAACTGAGCGAGACCTGTCTCTACAAAAAAATTTAAAAATTAGCCAAGTGTGGTAGTGCTTGCCGGGGACTGAGGTGGGAGGATCGCTTGGTCAAGGCTGCAGTGAGCCGTGATTGAGCCACTGCACTCCAGCCTGGGTGACAGAGCAAGACTCTGTCTCATAAATAAATAAATAAATAAATAGGAGAATCTTAATAACCTTGGAGTATGGAATAGATTTGTTTGTTTTTTTGTTAGAGACAGGGCTCAAGTAATCCTACCACCTCAGCCTCTCTAGTAGCTAAGACTAGAGGCATGTGCTACCACACATGATTAATTTAATTTAATTTTGTGAAGACAGGATCTCACTATGTTGCCCAGGCTGGTCTCAAACTCCTGGCCTCAAATGATCCTCCTGCCTCAGCCTCCCAAAGTGCTGGGATTACAGATGTGAACCACTGTGTCCCCACCAATTTTTTTTTTTTTTTAAGTTTTAGAAGTTTTTTTTTTTTTTCTTTTTTTTCTTTTTTTAAATATTTGGGTCTCGATTCTATCTGGAAATTTTTTTTTTTTCGGTGTGTGATGTGAGGTAGGGATCAAATTTAATTTTATTATATACATACCCAATAACCATATTAATGTTAACAGAGTGTTTTGAGTTTTTGAATTGTAATTTTTAAAAGCAGTTCATGGTTTCTTGTTAAGCACAATTACAGTCTTTTTGTCCTTCACTAGGCTGCTTCATATATTCAAGTTTGTGACCTCTGTGCTATGTTTGGTGGATTACTTGATCCAGAAATAGAACCTAGAAGAGTAGATACAGAGTGTATTTTGTAGGTCTCACTCAAATGTCATTTCTCTCACTATTTAAATAGAAATTAGATTGCAGTTTCTTCTCTAATAAACTTGCTTTCACTTAAAAAAGAAATTGGATTGCAGACAGTTTGAGGATATACATTAATGAGGAAACAGATTGCTGGTTTTTTGCATTGCTGGCTACAGACCTTGGAAACTAGAGAAGCAGATGGTTGATTGATTGATATCTTGTTTTAAAACTTGAGCATACTTACATGTGTTTGGTCATCCAGCTATTATCACATATATATTCTAACATTTGAGACTTTTAATTTTGACTTTAGGGGATGTGTGTCGTTAAAGTTGTCTTAACTTTCTGAGGTGTGTGATATAAAACACTGTAAATCACTTAGTTTAAGTGTGAAGACTCTTTTTCTTTCCTCTTAAGAGAGTTTTTATTACACTTGTAGTCTAAGGCGTGTTGCTGCGGAGGCCTTCAGATGTATGTTCTAAGTTTTTCTTTTTATTCCTTTTCTTTCTCATACTGGTGGTCAGAAGAAGGCCTTATGATTTAGTGGAATTGGGCAATATTGAGAAAGATTGTAGATAGAAGTTTATTTTTAGATTTCTTAGACTTGTAATATTGAGAAAGATAACTAACCACTTCCTTGAATTTTCTGTCTGCAGCATTATAAAGCAAAAAACAAACAAACAAAAAAACAAAACAGACTTGTGTTCTGGAGGGTAATATGTGAGATGAGATAGAGCCTGGAATGATTGCTATTTAATAATGGGAGAAAGGTGCTTTATCACTTGAAAGCAGGGTTTTGATTTTGCCTGAAAGGTTAACTGTACAGGCCACATGTTTTATCTGAACAGATTTTACTTTTGAAGTAGTTTAAACAGTGGGTTATGTGGTATTATAGTACAGATGATTTATGGAAGGAAGTCTTTACATATTTGATATGTTTTGGCACAAAATATATAATCCTAGATTTTTCAGGATTTCCCTGGCTATAATATTTAGAACTGTTGTTCCTTATATTAGCATTTTTATGTACAGATTGAGCATCTCTGATCCAAAAATCTGAAATCTGAAATGCTCCCAAACCTGAAACTTTTTGACGCTGCAAGTGGAAAATTCCACACCTGACTTCCAGTGACAAGTTGCAGTCAGAACTTTGTTTCATGCACACAATTACAAAACATTGTATAAATTTACCTGCAGGCTATGAAACAAAATGCATTTTGTGTTTAGACTTGGGTTATATCCCCATTATATTTTATTATGTATATACAAGTATTCCAAAATCTGAAACAATTCCAAATCCAAAACACTTCTGGGTACTAATCTTTGTTTCAAAAACAATACTCAGTCATTATTATAGATCTTGGGAAATGAGGATAACCATTGTAATATGGCTGTAAAAGAGCTGTAGAAAGACTTTCCTTCTTTAAAGACATTGTGTTTTTAGCTTTGACCACTACCAGTGGCTATAATGCATTGTTTCTGCCTTTACTGAAGTCCTGTAAGATGGTGGTAAAAGCATGGACTTTGAAGTCAGAGAGATAACGATTTGAATTCAGGGTCTTCCACTTAAGTTTGTGTTTTGATGAATTGCATTATCTCCATGAACCTCAGTTTCTTTATCTGTAAAACGGGACCCTATTCTTAAGGATTGTTTGATATGATAAGTGAAGGGTGAACTACTGGGCTTTGTTGAAAGTTGTCTTCAGTAGTAAAGTAACAGTTCACCTTCTCCTTCAGAGAGAGAACATCATGGTGTAGGAAGAAGGGAACTACTTACTTTTGTGGGAGGCAGTGTTGTATAATAGGCCATTTCTTGCTTCTCTGTTTTGTACATTGTGTAACCTTAGGGAGATTATCCAGAAAGTTTTACAAAACCTCAATCTTCTCATTGGTAAATAGAGATAATGCTACCTATGTAACAGGCAGAGTTGTTTTTTTTTTTTTTTTTTTTTTGAGATGGAGTCTCGCTCTGTCGCCCAGGCTGGAGTGCAGTGGCCGGATCTCAGCTCACTGCAAGCTCCGCCTCCCGGGTTCACGCCATTCTCCTGCCTCAGCCTCCCGAGTAGCTGGGACTACAGGCGCCCGCCACCTCGCCCGGCTAGTTTTTTGTATTTTTTTAGTAGAGACGGCGTTTCACCGTGTTAGCCAGGATGGTCTCGATCTCCCGACCTCGTGATCCGCCCATCTCGGCCTCCCAAAGTGCTGGGATTACAGGCTTGAGCCACCGCGCCCGGCCGTAACAGGCAGAGTTTTAAAGTTAAATGAGAATATTTATAAAAGCTCACCTTATCTGGCACATGGTAACATGGTAACTTCTATTAATACATTTTTATGGTAATAGGCAATAATAATACGCTTTTGAAGTAGGTAACAAGAAGGGCTTTTGGTTGGAGAAACCAGAATGGTTATGAATTAGTCCGTGTTTACTTTGAGGGAGTAAAGACTAGGGAGTGTTCATTGAAGGAAGACTGTTTAGGAGGCTACTATTACTTGGCCAAAAGACAAATAATATGACTCGAATAATAGTTTCTCAAAATTTTGTGTGATCTAGGCTTGTAAATAAACTTTATTGTTGTTTTATTAGGATTTAAAATCAACTTTATTGAAGTATAATTTAAACAACGAAATATACTTGTTTTAAGGGTGCAGTTAGATAACTTTTGATAATGTACATACCCAGATAACCATCATCCTAATCAAGGTAATGGAATTTCTGTTATCTCCAAAACCTTCCTTGTGTCCCTCACAGTCAGTGCATCACACCCCTCCCCTCCTCTGTTCAAGGAAACCACTGATTTGCATACCTTCGTTTTGTCTCTTAGAATTTCATGTAAGTGGGCTGGGCAAGGTGGCTCATGCCCATATTCCCATCACTTTGAGAGGCTGAGGTGGGAGGATCTCTTGAGCCAGGAGTTTGAGGCTGCGGTGGGCCAGGATCATACCACTGCAGTCCAGCCTAGTGACAGAGTGAGACTTGGTCTCGAAAAAATTTTTTTTGTGTGTGTAAATGGAATCATACTGTACATATTCTTTAATGTCTGGCTGCTTTCACTCCGCATGTTTTTGAGAGTCTTCCATGTTGCTTTGTGTTCCAGTAGTTTGTTGCCTTTTATTGCTGAGTAGTATTCACTGTGGTATGGCTACACCACAATTTGTTTCTTCGTTGACCTGATATTTGGGTTTCCAGTTATTTGGCTATTATGATTAAAGTGGCAATGAACATTGATGTACAAGTCTTTTTGTGGACTTAAGTTTTTATTTCTCTTGAGCAAATAGGAGTAGAATAGCTGAGTCATATGGTGTATATTTTGCAGTTTCTTAGTAAGTTAAACAGTTTTTCAAACTGATTGTGCCATTTTATCTTCCTGTAATCTCATCTATGTTATATGCTGTGTTTTTAATTTTAACTTTTTTTTTTTTTTTTTAGTGTGAATTGATATCTTATTGTGGTTTTTATTTACATTTTTCTTTTTGAATGCTTTGCTTTTTGTTTTGAGACAGGGTCTGTCTGTTGCCCAGGTTGATGTGATCCTGGCTCACTGCAGCCTTGACTTCCCAGGCTCAAGGAATCCTTCCACCCCAGCCTCCCAAGTAGCTGGGCCTATAGGTGCACGCCACCAAACCCAGCTAATTTTATTTTGTAACAACTTTTATGTAGAGACGAGATCTTGCTATGTGCCCAGGCTGGTCTTTAAATCTGGGGCTCAAGTGATCCTCCTGTCTCAGTCTCCCAAAGTGCTGGGATTATAGGTGTCAGCCACCATGCCTCGCCTTACTTGCATTTTTCTTTTTTTTTTTTTTTTTTTTTTTTGAGACGGAGTCTCGCTCTGTCTCCCGGGCTGGAGTTGCAGTGGCCGGATCTCAGCTCACTGCAAGCTCCGCCTCCCGGGTTCACGCCATTCTCCTGCCTCAGCCTCCCGAGTAGCTGGGACTACAGGCGCCGCCACCTCGCCCGGCTAGTTTTTTGTATTTTTTAGTAGAGACGGGGTTTCACCATGTTCACCAGGATGGTCTCGATCTCCTGACCTCGTGATCCACCCGTCTCGGCCTCCCAAAGTGCTGGGATTACAGGCTTGAGCCACCGCGCCCGGCCACTTGCATTTTTCTGATAGCAAATGATGTTGAACACTTTTTCATGTGTTTATTAGCAATTTGTATATCCTTTTATTAGATGAGGTGTCTGATTCTTAATTCATTTTGAAAATAACGTTTTTAAAAATTATTGAGTTACAAGTTCTTTATATGTTGTGGATACAAGTACTTTGTCAGCCGTGTGAATTTTGAATATACAGTCAGCCCTCCTTTTCTGAGGGTTCCACATCCATGGATTTAACAAATCTAAGGTAGAAAATGTTTGGTTAAAAAACAATATGAGAATAAAAATAATACAAATAAAAAGTACAGTATAACAGCTGTTTATATAGCATTTAATCATATTAGGTATTCTGAATAATCTAGAGATTGATTTAAAGTGTAAGGAAGATGTGCATAGGTTATATGCAAATATGATTTTTTTTTTTTTTTTAATAAGGGACTTGAGCATCCTCAGATTTTGGTGTTCAGTTTTGGGTGGATTAGGAGGGTAGAGAGGGGTTCTTGAAACCAGTCCCCCAAGGAAAGGATACCGAGAGATGACTGTATTCTTTTGTTCTGTGGCTTGCCTTTCATTTTCTTAACAGTCTTTGGAAGAGCAGATGTTTTTTAATTTTGTTGAGTCTAGTTTATCACTTTTTACTTATGGTTAATGCTTTTTGTGTCTTAAGAAGTATTTAGCTACACCAAGGTTGTAAAGATTTTCACCTGTGTTTATTTTGGAAGCCTTACAGTTTTAGATACTATATTTAAGCCTATGATCTATTTCAAGTTAATTTTTGTGTATGATGTGAGGTAAAAGTTCAAGTTCTCCTCTCCCATATGAATATCCAGTTGTTCAAGCACCATTTGGTAAAAAGACTATCCTTTCCTCATTTAATTACTTTGACCTTTGTTGAAAATCAGTTTTTCATAAATGAGTAGGTCTTTTTATTATTGCATTGATCTGTATACCTATACTATTTTTTTTTTTGAGACAGAGTCTTGCTCTGTCACCCAGGTTGGAGGGCAATGGCATGATCTTGGGTCACTGCAGCGTCCGCCTCCCAGGTTCAAGCGATTCTCCTGCCTCAGCCTCATGAGTAGCTGGGATTACAGGCATGCACTACCATGCCCAGCTAATTTTCATATTTTTAGTAGAGATGGGGGTTTCACCATGTTGGCCAGGCTGGTCTCGAACTCCTGACCTCAGGTGATCCACCTGCCTGCACCTCCCAAAGTGCTGGATTACATGTGTGAGCCACCACACCTGGCCCTGTGTATCTATGCTTATGCCAGTACTACATTTGATTACTGTGGCTTTATGGTAAATTTTGGTTACTCTAGATTCTTTGCATTTCCATAAATTTTGGTATTAATAGTGTCAGTTTCTATCAAAAAGCCTGCTGGAATTTCAGTTGGCATTGTATTAAGTATATAGATGATTTGGGAGAGAATTGCCATTTTAAAAATATTGAGTCTTCCGGTCCTTGAAAATGGTGTATGTTATTATTTTTTAAGGTTCTTTAGTTTCTCTCAGCAGTGTTTTGTAGTTTTCAGTGTAGGACATGTTGGACATCTTTTATTGGATTTATTCCTAATTATTTTAAGTGCTTAAATGAGAATTTTTTTAAAGTTTCATTTTCTCCAGTTTGGTGCTAGTGTATAGATTACAATTGATTGGTGGTCTGTCTAGCATGTAGAAATTCCTTAATAAGTAGTCAGATGGAATTTAATTTGTTCTCCTCTAACTTTCTGGGGAAATAATAATCTAAAACAACAAAAGATTATCTCTGAATTTGAATGGGTTCGAAATTTGTATGACTGTGTGCCTTATTTTAATTTCTCTGAATTTGAAATATAGAAGTGCATTTGGATTTTATGATAAAATGTACAATAATAGATGTAAGTAGAGACAAGTAGAGATCATTCAACAGATAAGAGGATATAGTTGTAGAAAAGCAGAATTGAAAATTTTTAGATGGTAAAATTAATATTCAATATTTATATTAAATATAAATATTTTAAAGTAGAAAGTGCTTGAGTAGTATGATTAAAAAGAGGAATCTTGTTTTCATTTGAATACATTTTGGCCTACAAGAATGTCTGTTACTGGCTTAAGTATTTTTCTTTGTATATACTGTCAGATGATTTACCATTTCCCAGCCAAACCTGATTGGTTGGCCCAGTACAACTCTCTTCTGTCTTTTAAGCTGTATCCTTGATAGTATTTCTGTTCATCCTGCCCAGAAGATTGTGTTCTCACACAGTTTTCTGTGGTTGTTTCTAAAACATGGTGTAAATGAAAGGATTGTAAAATGCGCCAATCAGCATTCTGTAAAAAAGCACCAATCAGTGCTCTGTGGCTAGCTAGAGGTTTGTAAAATGGACCAATCAGCACTCTGTAAAATGGACCAATCAGCAGGACATGGGCGGGCACAAATAAGGGAATAAAAACTGGCCACCCCAGCCAGCAGCTGCAAGCCAGTTGGGTCCCCTGCCACGCTGTGGAAGCTTTGTTCTTTCTTCACAGTAAATCTTGCTGCTGCTCACTCTTTGGGTCCATGCCACCTTTAAGAGCTGTAACACTCACCGCGAAGGTCTGCGGCTTCATTCTTGAAGTCAGCGAGACCACGAACCCACAGGAAGGAATCAACTCTGGACACATGTTGGCGACCCAGATGGGACTATCGCCAAGTGGTGAGTACCATTGGACCCCTTTCGCTTGCTATTCTGTCCTATTTTTCCTTAGAATTCAGGGGCTAAACACTGGGCACCTGTTGGCCAGTTAAAAGCAACTAGCAGGGCTGCCGGACTAAAGACACGGGTGTCAGGCTTTCTGGGAAAGGGCTCCCTAACAACCCCCGACTCTTCAGAGTTGGGAGCATTGGTTTGCCTGGAACCAGCTTCCTCTTTTCCTGTACTTCCAGGCTGAGCCAAGGTTTGACAAGAGAGGAAAGCCATTCAGCTGTGGAGTCTTGACAAAGAGTTGGTTGACCTTGTAGCCATGAGGGAAACTCTGTAGGTCAGCCAAAGGGTCTGTGGGTCGGTCCAGGGGTCCTCAGTAGAAGTCGTTAGTTGAACTCATTTGGGGTTCCATTTGTAAGACCATCTGCAGCTTGATGGCATCGATTCTGGAGGAAACAAAGTTGACAAGGAGGTTAAAAATACAGGGCCCGATGGCGAGTAATAGCAAGATGACTGTTATGGGACCTAGAAAGGGGAGAAGCCATGTCACCCAGCTCCAGAGGTTGATATAAGAGTTTGAAAGGCGTCTGATTTCAGAAGCCTTTTCCTGTAAAGGCCAGGTGGCGTCTCGTACTATCCCTCACTGGTTAGTGTAAAAGCAACACTCTTCCCCTAAGAAGGTGCGTAGTCCTCCTTTCTCAGCAGTGAGGAAGTCTAGGCCTTGGCAGTTTTGGAGAGTCAGTGCTGCCAAAGAGTCTATCTGGGATTGTAGAGTAAGGATAGATTTTGTTATTTCTTGCAAACTGTCTGAGAAATCGTTTGAGAGTTGTGGTAGTAGGATAATGAAGTAGATAAACCTGCTATTCCAATTCCTGTAGCAGTGACCATTCCTAACCCTATAAATAGGGGTATTAGTTGTATGGCTCTGCGCTGACGGACTTGAGCTTTGAAAGGCACTGATAGAGTCTGATTTCCTGGGGCAATGTTAATGTTGGGAGTTAGGAAGACTAAGGTGCAGGTGCCTGTCCAGTTGGTGGGGAGGCAGATATAGGTCGAAGTTCCACATAAGAAGAATATGCCTTGGCTGGGTGGACAGAAATTTACCCTGGCTTTTAAAGGAATAGGGTATACTGTTTTTTCTTTACTACTGCTATCTCTCTTTTTGTCTCTTTGTCTCTTCCTCTCTCTCTCTCTCTCTCTTTCTCCTCTTTCTTTTTCTGTCTTTCTGACTTCTTTGTCTGTCTCTTCCTCTCTCCGTTTCTCTCTTTCTGACTCCCTCTTTGTCTGTTCCTCTTTCTCTTTCTCTCTCCTCTCTGCTGGTCTTTCCTTGCCTCTGCCAGCTGCTTGTGCTGCTGTTCTCCCCTCTCCTTTCCCTTCTTGATGGCTTCAGCAGTGTAAGACTGCCACCTCCTTGGGTTTTTGCACTGCATGCAATAACTCCGTGATTTCCTTGTGGTATTTAATGGGGTTCCCCCAGAGGTTAGGAACCCCCTTTCTTTCCATGTTGCAGCATGGGCATGTAGGATTTGATAAGCATACTTGTTATCTGTGTACACATTTTCTTCTTTTTCCCTTTCCCAGTTCTAAGACTTGGGTAAGTGCCACTAGTTCTGCTGTCTGGCCGCTGGTCCCTGTGGGGAAGAGGCTTACTTTTAAGTACTGTTACATCACTAACTATGGCATAACCTGCCCCTTGTATCTCATTCTCTACAAATGAACTTCCATCGGTATATAGGTTAAAGTCAGGATTAGTTAAGGGGACTTCTAAGAGATCCTCTCGGGCGGCATAAGTCTGGACTATAATTTGTTGGCAGTCATGCTTGGTTAGTTCCCCATCCTCTGGGAGAAAAGTGGCAGGGTTGAGGGCCACACACGTGCATATTTGAAGCACCGGTCCCTCGAGGAGTAGTGCCTGGTATCTAAGCAGGCAGTTTTCTGATAGCCATAAACTTCCTTTGGCACCTAGTTTGCCATTTACATCATGAGTAGTCCAGACAGTGAGATCCTTTCCTAGTATTATTTTGATAGCCTCTGATACTAAGATGGCCACCACCGCAACTACCTGTAAACAGGCCAGCCTTTTGCCACTGGTTGTGAGGTGGTCCCACGAGTTGGAGTAAGGACTCCAAGAACTATTCCTGCTCTCTCTGAGACGTATAAAGAGAAGTTTTGTCCTGTGGGAAGGCTTAAGGCTGGAGCTTATACTAGGGCCTACTTTAAGGTTTTGAAGGCTGTTTCTGCCTCTGGTTCCCATTCTACTAGATGAGTATTTGCCCTCTGGGTCTCCTTGATTAGAGTATAGAGGGGCCTGGCTATCTCGCTGTATCTGGGGATCCATAGTTGGCGAAAGCCGGTGATTCCAAGGAATCCCCGCAACTGTTTTAGTGTCTTAGGGTGAGGATAAGCCAGCACAGGCTGTATTCGTTCCTTGCTGAGGGCCCTGGTTCCTCTGGCTAAGATTAGGCCTAGATACTTGACTTGTCATAGGCAGAGCTGGGCCTTTGATTTAGATGCCTTATACCCTTGATTAGCTAGAAAGTTCAAGAGATCTACAGTAGCTTGCTGGCATGAGGCTTCTGAACTGGTAGCCAAAAGTAAATCATCCACATATTGAAGGACCAGAGTGCCTGGGCTTGAGAAGTGGCCTAGATCTTGGGCCAGTGCCTGACCAAACAGATGAGGGCTATCTCTGAACCCTTGGGGCAAGACCGTTCACGTAAGTTGGGACGTGTGGTCTGTGGGATCCTCAAAGGCAAAGAGAAACTGCAGGGGAGTCAGAGTGCAGGGGAATACAGAAGAAGGCATCCTTGAGGTCCAGAACTGTGAACCATTCTGCTTCCTCTGGTATTTGAGAGAGCAGGATATAGGGGTTGGGTACAACTGGGTATAGAGGAATTACTGCCTCATTGATAAGTCTTAAGATCTTGCACTAGTCTCCACTGACCGGTTTTTGTACTCCTAGAATTGGGGTGTTGCAGGGACTGCTGCATTTTCTTACTAAACCTTGAGCTTTTAGATATCTAACAATATGATGTAATCCTTTATGAACTTCAGGTCTTAAGGGATATTGCCTTTGATAAGGAAAAATGGTGGGGTCTTTTAGCCTTATTTGGAGAGGGCGGGCATTTTTTGCCCTTCCAAATTGTCCTTCCAATGCCCAGACTTCAGGGTTGATTCCCTCCTCAAGTAGGGGACAACAAATGGGTAATTTGTCCCCATATTCATGCAGATGATAGCTCCAGCTTTGGCTAATACGTCCCTCCTTAATAAGGGTATGGAACTTTCAGCATAATAAGAAAGGCATATGAAAAGAGCAGAGTCTCCCAATTACCACTGAGGAGGTGGGAGAAATACCTGGTTACAGGCTGTCCTGGGATCCCTCGGATGGTAATGGACCTTGAGGACAGCTGTCCGGGACAGGAGATTAACACTGAGCCTTGGATGGTAATGGACCTTGAGGACAGCCGTCTGGGATAGGAGTTTAACACCGAGAAAGCCGTGCCAGTGTCCAGGAGGAAGTCAATTTCCTGGCCCTCAATGGTTAAACGTACCTGCGGTTCAGTGAGGGTGATGACATGAACTGACGCTTGCCCCGGGCACCCTCAGTCCTGTTGTTGGATCATCTGGTTGGGGGCTTCTGGCCCAGAGAACCTTTGTCCTCTGGGGCAGTGTGCCTTCCAGTGATTGCCTTAGCATAGTGGACATGGGCGAGGGGGTAGCTTGTTTCTCATTGGACAATCGTTATTTTAAAGTGTCCTTGCAAACCAAACTGATAACCAGCCCTACCAGATGATTGGCCTGCTCCATTTTCTGTCCTTTCTGAACCACCAAGGTCTGTTTGAGGGCCATGACTAAGGCTGTGGCCTTTCTCTTATCTCGCTTTTCCTTTCAGTCTGTTCCTCTTGGTCCCTACTATAGAACACCAAGGTTGCCAGGTTTAATAATGCCTCCAAATTTTGTTCAGGGACCAGGGCTAGATTTTGGAGCTTTCTCCTGATATCTGCGGCTGACTGGGTAATAAACTTATCTTTTAGGATCAGTTGACCCTCGAGTGAGTCGGGTAACAGGGTAGTATATTTTCTTAAGGCTTCCCTTAGCTGCTTGAGGAAGGCGGTAGGATTTTCTTCCTTTCCCTGAGTTGTGGTGGACATCGTTGAGTAATTCGTGGGCTTTTTCCTAATTATCCTTAGTCCTTCCAGAACACAGGTCAACAGATGGTTGCGACTCCAGTCTCCATGATCTGAGTCGAGAACCTGGTGGGGATCCATACTGAGGATGGCTTGCTGACCAGTAGGGAATTTGTCCCTTTCTTCGACTGTCATTCTGTCATTTACTTGACTAAGATACCAGGTATCTGCAAACTCTCGGGCTGCAGCTAAAGCTGCATTCTTTTCATTAAAGGCCAGGGTTTGATCTAACAATAGCATGACATCTCTCCAAGTGAGGTCGAAGGTTTTCCCTAGACCCTGTAGGACATCTATGTACCTATCAGGATCATCTGAAAACTTCCCCAGGTCTACCGTCATCTGCTTTAAATCAGAGAGAGAGAAGGGGACATGTACCTGGGTTGGGCCAAATTCCCCTCCCCCTACAGCTTGAAGGGGACGTAACCAATAGCCTGGGAGTTTTTGTGGTCCTTTGGAGATTTCTTTGCTTGTTTCCTTCTGGGGAGGGGGGAGATTAGAGGAGGCTTATCATTAATAGGAAGTGGAGTTATAGGAAGGCTGGGATATGGAGGTAAGCTCAGAGGTCCTCCTCCACAACATTGCAAGCTTTGCATAGTCGTGGATTATCCTTCAATGAAAAGAAAGCTTGGACATAAGGTATTTCACTCCATTTGTCTTCCTTCTTACAGAAAAGGTCAAGCTGCAGGATAGTATTGTAATTTATACTTCCCTCAGGTGGCCATTTTTCCCCATCAGAGAGAGAATATTGGGGCCAGGCCGTAGTGCAGAAAAAAATGAGCCACCTCTTTTTCAGGGTTTGCAGGTCAAATTGGTCCCAGTGGCTTAGGATGCGTTTCAAGGGTGAGCCTGTTGATGCCTGTGTGTTTCCCATCTGAAAGAAAAAACCACCGGTGGTTTTGTTTTGTTCCCCCCATCCCCCAACCCCGAGTTATCGTGGCTTTAAAAGCCAGACCGTTGTCGCTTTGGCTGGCCTAGAGAATTCCCCTTTGGAGGACACTACCACTGCAGGGCCCCTTCTTTGCCCCTATCCAGCAGGAAGTAGCTAGAGTGGGCGTCGTCCAATTCCCAGCAGCAGTTGGGGTGTCCTGTTTAGAGAGGGAATTGAGAGGTGAAGCCAGCTGGACTTCTGGGTTGGGTGGGGACTTGGAGAACTTTTCTGTCTTAGGAGAGGATTGTAAAATGCGCCAGTCAGCACTCTAAAAATGCACCAATCAGGGCTCTGTGGCCAGCTAGAGGTTTATAAAATGGACCTGTCAGCACCCTGTAAAACGGACCAATCAGCACTCTGTAAAGTGGACCTATTAGCACTCTGTTAAATGGACCAATCAGCAGGACATGGAGGGGGACAAATGAGGGAATAAAAGCTGGCCACCCCAGCCAGCAGCGGCAACCTCGTGGGGTCTCCTTCCACACTGTGGAAGCTTTATTCTTTTACTCTTCACAGTAAATCTTGTTGCTGCTCACTCTTTGGGTCCACGCCACCTTTAAGAGCTGTAACACCGCGAAGGTCTGCGCTTCATTCTTGAAGTCAGCAAGACCACGAACCCACTGGAAGGATCCAACTGCGGACACATAAAGATGAGGAAAATTGTTCTTTAGGCTTTGAAGACTTTACTGTGTGCACTTAGCATTGCTGAATGTGGTGGTCTCTGAGAACAGTGTAATTCTGATGATACATACAGGCATTTGTCTATTATAAAAATGGGATGAAATTGAAGATGGGTTTATTGCCTTTTATATCATCTTTTGGATTTGTGATACTTAAGGACAAACCTTTGAGAATGTTTGTAGTTATTAATATGACCAGAAACTGGAACTGTTTCAGTCTGGCACAGGAGAGATTAGTAGTAGTATTGCTGTTAGTCATTACATAAGAGATGTTAATGTTTGGATTTAACCTTCGATTGTTTGTAATATGGTATTCCTAACATTCCTGACTAAAAGGATAGTGAATAAAAAAGAATGCATTTAGAACTATATTAGAACTGCATTGCAGAAAGCATATGAAATTTCAAGTTTAGGAAGTTTCCTGCTTTAAAACTTTTTTCTTCACACTTCACACTTTCAGCACTTATGTGTGATGCATCTAGGAGATGCATCTGGTTTCGCAAATACAGTACTGCACCTGAAATATTTTCAGTATTTATTTACTCAGTATTTATTTTCAGTCTTTATTTCCTAAAGGTTAATTTTCTTTAAAACCTTAGCAATTTTTCATCCAGTCTTTTTCATGTTATAATCATTTGCTTGTGTGATTTTACCACACGCTATATCCAACTAGGCAGCATTACTGGAAAACTTATTTGATTTTTTGCCAAGAGATGGTTAGAATATTTTTCGTGGTAGAGAATATGTGGCGAAAATGCTTTAATTGATCCCTGACCAAATTCAGCAAGAAAAACTTAAGTAAACTTTAATAAGCAGGCAATAGAAGTTAAGGTGATATTCTGACTTTGGGTATAAACACTCAAACATGAGCTTTGCTACTGTAAAGTAAGAAATAAAATTAGTGTTAAGTCGAGATGAGTGAACTTGTTGATCATCTGCCTAGCCTACTGTGATAGGAATGGTTGGAAGACTTGGAAGTTTTTCCTGTCCTAAGTTGATAAGCATTTGAGTGGAAAGAGAGGCACTTTTCTCCTGAAGTTGTTCACTTTGGAATTTTCAAACTGTTTAAAGTCCTTTAAAATGTTCTGAGTTACTTCTTTATTTTCTAGGCTCTTCCTATTAAGAGAAATATTGCCTTTTTATCCTTTAAAATCTAATACCCTCATCTTTAGTGGTTGTCTCTGCTTAGGTTATGTTGCTTAGGACATAACATTGACGTTTGGTTAAAATGTCACTGAGCTGCCGGGTGCGGTGGCTCACGCCTGTAATCCCAGTACTTTGGGAGGCTGAGGCGGGTGGATCACCTGAGATCAGGAGTTCGAGACCAGCCTGACCAACACAGATAAACCCTGTCTCTGCTAAAAATACAAAATTAGCCAGGTGTGGTGGCACATGCCTGTAATCCCAGCTACTGGGAGGCTGAGGCAGGAGAATTACTTGAACCTGGGAGGCGGAGGTTGCGGTGAGCTGAGATCGTGCCATTGTACTCCAACCTGGGCAACGAGAGCAAAATTCCATCTCAAGGAAAAAAAAAAAATTCACTGAGCCTCTGAAAAGCACGAGGGACTAAGCAGTTTGACTCTGTAGGCTTTATTATTAGATTTGTGTATTTGTATTATAAGGAAAACAAAATTTTAGTAAAATATAATGTATTTTGTTCATTTTATTTAGTTCATTGCTGGATTGCCGGTCTGTAGAACTTTTCCTGGCACAGAATAAACATAAAATAAGTATTTTTTAAATGATGTACTTAATTTTATTACCCTACCATGCTTGAAAATGTGACTTTATATTAGAGTTTCCTTTAGCAAAAGGTAAAACTACAGTCAATATATAGACTGTAAATAAATTTTTAAAAATCTTCATTTACTGTAATAGTGTCATTTTACACGTATACCTGCTTTTCAGATTTGTAACTCATTTGGTTTAAATTTGGGGCATTTGGATGTTTCTGATGTTGAATGATAAAATGTAGGCTTAAAAAATTCTCCTTCGAGTTTTATACTGCCGTATTGTGTATAGCCTCTCTTTCATAATGATACTTGGACTGTGATGGTATAGAGTGACTCTTATTTTAATCTGGATGCGTTCGAGATATTTCAAGTTCTTGAAAGACTGTTACACTTCTTGGGATGGTCATCATCATATTTTTAAAGCAGAGATCCTAAAACTTAAAAACCTCAGAGAAAGTCCAGCATCTATTTTCAACTACTTGTTTTTTAAAGCTTTAGAACTTTGTACTCTTTGGTGAGGTTACAAAACAAATTTAGATTTTTTTTTTTAACTGAGGACTTCAAAAAAATTTTGTGATGTTTATAGTATTTTGTCTCTTTTTAGAAAGTCAAATTTGTTGAGGTATAGTTTACACTCAGTAAAATTCACCTGTTTTAGATGTATGGTTCTGTGAATTTTGACAAACATTACTGAAATGACTAAAGTGGACTGCTAACTAGGAGACAGTGCTAAAGTAGCAACTTAGCAATTAAAATGTCATCTTTTTATCACTTTGGGAAGATTCTCATTGGTATTTTTTTGTGGGTGCAATAAGAGACCAGCAGTGTGGCAGGCTTTCACTGGCTTTCTCCCCCAACTCTACTTCCCATAATGGTAAGATTTTCCTGTTTTCTTAGGAAAGTCATCCATTGGGGTAGAGTTAAGCTAGGATGGGTTCCTTGTGATTTTATTTAAAGGTTGGTCTACTTAATGCTGGCGGGAAAAAAGCAGTGTAGTGATACAACACGTTGCCTGCCTTTACATTTTCAAAATAATTTTAAGGAAATAGATTGCTGTTTGATTAAAAATGCTTCTTTGTGTTATGGCAGTTAAGATTTTATTAACACTCCTTCTCAGCTATCAACTATACCTTTTTTTTAAGGGCCATATTAGTAACATATGTTGGGAACTTTTCCCATGTTATCAGTTAAGCTTTTTCAGTT
This sequence comes from Macaca nemestrina, assembly GCF_043159975.1. Taxonomy (NCBI): domain Eukaryota; kingdom Metazoa; phylum Chordata; class Mammalia; order Primates; family Cercopithecidae; genus Macaca; species Macaca nemestrina. Next base: position 141,558,639 of record NC_092134.1, on the reverse strand, counting down.
ATCAGTTTTGTTTTATTGAGACTTTTCTACTCAGAAAGGTTCTGAGTATTTGGAAAGTACTCCAATTGTAATCATTCTTTTTATTGCTTCTGGAATGTAGCAAGGCTCCATGTTCTTTCCTATTTCTTGACAGTTTCTTAATGTCATCAAACGTTGTAGAGTATAATGTACTATCTGTGTTGAAATACTTGGCTTTGGCATTTAAGTGCTATCATGCATTTATTTGAGAACAGTTTATGGCTCATTCAGACACTGGGTAAGAGCATTGACTTAGGTGTCAGGCAGAATAAATTTAATCTGACTCTGCCATTTATTAACTATATGAACATGGATAAATTAATTATAACCGCTCTGTTTTGTCATCTGCCAAATGGGGAAAATAATCATATGTATCTTCCAGTATTGTTGTCAGGATTAAAGAGATAATCAATGGGAAATATTGTATTGCATGTAGTAAGCACTCAGAGCATGTTAGCTGCTCCTGTCATCCTCACTCAACAGAAGTTTTTTTGTTTTCGTCTTTTTTTTTTTTTGGAGACAGTCTTGTTCTGTCGCCAGGCTGGCGTGTGGTGGTGCAATCTCCGCTCACTGGAACCTCCGCCTCCCAGGTTCAAGCAATTCTTCTGTGTCAGCCTGTGGAGTAGCTGGGATTACAGCGTATACCACTATGCCCAGCTAATTGTTATATTTTTTTTAAGCAGAGATGGGGTTTTACCATGTTGGCCAGGCTGGTCTCGAACTCCTGACCTCAAGTGATCCGCCTGCCTTGGCCTCCCTAAGTGTTGGAATTACAGGCTTGAGCCACCATGCCTGGCCCTAGCAGCGGTTTTTGAGCTCTTACTTTGCATCCCAGACCATGCTTGGTGTTGTAGATACAAAATGGATTCTAAGGAAGGCTTCCCCATCTTAAGAAGTTTCATAGTTCAAGAGGGAAGACAGGCAGTAAACAGTTGTGACATATACTATATCAGAAACAAAAGAATAAAGGAGTTAATATCATAAGCCTGGGGAGGTCAGGGAAAGACATTTCTATCTCTGACTTAATTTTGATGTTGACTTATTTGGCAGTTATTTACTGAATACGCTTTACTTTTGCCGGGCGCTATTTTAGGTGCTGGCAATACCACTGGTTTCATGGAAGACAGTTTTTCCATGGACTGGTGGGCGGGGGTAGAGTGGATGGTTTCGGGGTGATCCAAGCGTATTACATTTATTGTGCACTTTATTTCTATTATTACTACATTGCAATATATAATGCAGTAATTATGTAACTCAATGTAGAATCAGTGGGAGCCCTGAGCTTGTTTTTCCCGTAGCTAGACTGTCCCGTGTGGGAGTGATGGGAGACAGTGGCAGACCATCAGGCATTAGATTCTCATAAGGAGCGTGCAGCCTAGATCACAACAGGGTTCAGGCTTCTATGAGAATCTAATGCCACCGCTGATTTTACAGGAGGCGGAGCTCAGGTGGTAATGCAGGCAGTGGGGAGCAGCTGTAAACACAGATGAAGCTTTCCAGCCCCTCACCTCCTGCTGTGAGGCCAGGTTCCTAAAAGGCCACGGGAAATGGCTTGTAGCCTAGGGGTTGGGGACCCCTGCTGTGTAAGAGTTGTGTAAGGAATTAAATCTTGCGGTCCCCATTTCCTAAACTAAAGGGAAAAGTCAAGTTGGGAACTGCTTAGGGCAAACCTGCCTTCCATTCTATTCAAAGTCATCCCTCTGCTCACTGAGATAGATACATATCTGATTGCCTCCCTTGGAAAGGCTGATCAGAAACTCCAAAGAATGCAATGCAGCCATTGGTCTCTCACCTATCTGTAACCTGGAAGACCCTCCCCGATTGGAGTCTTCCTGCCTTTGCTTCAAGTTGTCCTGCCTTTCCAGACCAAACCAACATACCTCTTTTTTTTTTTTTTTTTTTTTTGAGACGGAGTCTCGCTCTGTCGCCCAGGCTGGGGTGCAGTGGCCGGATCTCAGCTCACTGCAAGCTCCGCCTCCCGGGTTCACACCATTCTCCTGCCTCAGCCTCCCGAGTAGCTGGGACTACAGGCGCCCGCCACCTCGCCCGGCTAGTTTTTTGTATTTTTTAGTAGAGACGGGGTTTCACCGTGTTAGCCAGGATGGTCTCGATCTTCTGACCTCGTGATCCGCCCGTCTCGGCCTCCCAAAGTGCTGGGATTACAGGCGTGAGCCACCGCGCCCGGCCAAAACCAACATACTTCTTACATGTATTGATCGGTGTCTCATATCTCCCCAAAATGTATACAACTAAGCTGTGCCTCAACCACCTTGGGCACATGTTGTCAGGACTTCCTGAGGCTGTGTCATGGGAGCGTCCTCAACATTGGCAAAATAAAATAAACTTTTTTTTTTTTTTTGAGATGGAGTCTCGCTCTGTCACCCAGGCTGGAGTGCAGTGGCATGATCTCAGCTCACTGCAACCTCCACCTCCCGGGTTCAAATGATTCTCTTTCCTCAGCCTCCTGAGTAGCTGGGATTATAGGTGCATGCCACCACACCTGGCTAATTCTTGTATTTTTAGTATAGATGGGGTTTTACCATGTTGGCCAGGCTTGTCTTGAATTCCTGACCTCACGTGATCGATCCGCTTGCCTCAGCCTGCCACAGTGCTGGGATTACAGGCATGAGCCACTGTGCCCAGCCTGCAGAATAAACTTTCTAAGTTAACTGAGACCTGTCTCGAATTTTCAGGGTTCACAGAGTAAAGAAGACAGATGATGTCTCTACTCTCAGGAGCTCAGTCTAGCGGGAAAAGATCAGTAGTAAACAAATAAAAATGTCAGAGACAAGTGCTATGAAAGAGACTAAAAGGTGATGTAATAAGGAGAGACTGAGGAGTTGCTTTACATTGCATGGTCAGGGAAGGATCCTTTGAGTAGGTAACCTTTGAGATTTTCATACAGAGGAGTCAGCCTTGGCAAGTATTAGAGAGATGAGCATTCTACCGTAGGGAACCATGTTACACAAAGCTCCTTAAGCTTTTGGCACATGTAAGGAGCAGACAGGTCAGTGTGGCTGGAATGTAGTGGGCAAGGAGTAGAGTGGTGCAAAATGAGATCAGAGATAGTCAGGGTCTAAATCATTTAAGGGTTTGTAAGCCAGAGTAAGGGGTTTCTAGGTGTAAAAGAAAGCCATTGGAGGGCTGTTAGTGGGGGAAGTGCCTTTTGAAAAAGATTACTGTCATTGCTGTGTGAGGACTGGATTCTGAGGATAAGGGTAATGAGGGTAGAATTTAGGAGACCTTTGGAGGCTGTTGTATTAGCATAGGTCAGAGGTGGTCGTGGCTTGGGCCGGAGAGTAAATTAGTAGAGAAAAACAGATTGATTTGGGCTGTGTTTTGAAGACTGAATCAGCAGGACTTGCTGACTGCATGTGATCAAGGCAAATCCTAGGACTTGAGCACTTAGAAGATTGGTGGTGCAGTTTACTGAAATGGATAAGACTGGAGGGGAGAGCAAGTTTGGTGGGACAATCATGAGTTCTATTTTTTTAAGTTTGAGGTGCCAATTAGACATCTATGTGGAGATTTCATACTTGGTGGTAGGTAATAGTAGTACTCTGGAATTCAGTGAGAGTTTAGGGCCAGGGATAAATATTTAGGAGTAACTGACATTATCTGCTAGATTTGGTAATAAGGAGTTCCTAAGTGACCTTGACAAGTGTGGTCTTAGTGGGAATGGAAACTAGATTGTAGAGAAGTATCGGTGAAGGATGGAATGAGAATATGAAGTTGGGGAATGGAGACAGTGACAATAGACTCCTAAGAAATTTTCCTGTGAAAAGGGAAGCAGAAAAATGGTTGTGTCCACAAGTAAGGCCCAGATTCGAGTCTTACTTTCATACTTGCCTGGATACAGTTATTATGTGAGTGTATTCGAAAGTTTAAGATATTTTATGTACCCTGCTCAGTCCTCTCTACAAATATTGAGGTATCTAGATGATACTTTTCCTTCTGTGACATGAGAGTCCTTAGTTTAGGGAAGTTAAGTGACAGTTCAAGTAGAACCTGTATTTGGACTCACTCACTTTGACTAGGTGCAGAGTACTTTTCATTATACCAAAATGCTCCTTAAACTTTTATTATCTTGGTCAAATCCAGTCTAACTTAGAGTTTTTGGAAGGATTACAAGATGAGAGATGTGAAAATTCTTTGCAAGCTGTAAATTGTTACACAAATATAGAAATTCCTTACTTTAAAATGCCCCATTATGTCTTCTTTTTACATGACTTTTTAGGACATAGTAGGCAGTGGCCTTGAAGTTCATTTTGGATCATAGCCTACTTCATTAGAGCCCAGAGAATGTAAGCAGATTGTTAAAGACAGAACCTATCTATGGCATATGAATCAAATCTGGATCATGTTTAATTGAACATTTTTACCTGGTTTAATGATCTTGTCTCCTTTGCCTGTTCCGTAAGGTCCCATAATCCTCCCCAAAGGAACTCTTCCCCAAAATAATTCCTTCTAAAAATGTGGAGGGGGCTGGGTGCAGTGGCTCACGCCTGTAATCCCAGCACTTTGGGATGCTGAGGCGGGTGGATCACCTGAGGTCAGGAATTGGAGCCTGGCGAACATAGTGAAACCCTATCTCTACTGGAAAAAAAAAAATAGCCAGGTGTGGTAGTGGGTGCCTGTAATCCCAGTTACTCAGGAGACGGAGGTGGAAGAATTGCTTGAAGTGAGAGGTGGAGGTTGCAGTGAGCCAAGATCGTGCCACTGCGTTCTAGCCTGGGTGACAGAGCAAGATTCCATCTCAAAAACAAAACAGAACAACACCACCAAAAGTGGAGGTAACTTAAAAAAACTGCAAAAAAGCCAATCCTGAAAGGTTACAAACTATATCATTCCATTTATATAACTTTTTTTTTGAAGACAAGGTTTCACTCTGCTGTCTAGGCTGGAGTGTGGTATCATAAACACAGCTCACTGCAGCCTCGACCTCCCATGCTCAAGCGATCCTTCCACCTCAGCCTCCTGTAGCTGGAACTACGGGCATGCACCACCTATTTTGTGATTTTAATTTTTATGTTGCCTCCTAGTTTAAAAGAGCAGAAAAGCTGTGGAAAACAGTAAGGTGAGTCCTTAAATAGAATTACCCTATGATCCAGCAATTCCACTTCTGGGTATATACTCAAAAGAACTGAAAGCAGGGTCTTGAAGGGGTATTTGTACACCCATGCTCATAGCAGCATTATTGACAACAGCTAAACCCTGGAAGTAGTCCAGCTGTCCACAAATGGAGGAACAGATAAGCAAAATGTTACCGGTATACATATAAAATGGAATCTTTTTTTTTTTTTTTTTTGAGACGGAGTCTTGCACTGTTGCCTGGGCTGGAGTGCAATGGCATGATCTTGGCTCACCATAACTTCTGCCTCCCTGGTTCAAGCGATTCTCCTGCCTCAGCCTCCCTAGTAGCTGGGATTAAGGTGCCCACCACTATGCCCAGCTAATTTTTTGTATTTTTAGTAGAGACGGGGTTTCAGTATGTTGGCTAGGCTGGTCTCGAACTCCTGACCTTGTGATCCACCTGCCTTGGCCTCCCAAAGCACTGGGATTACAGGTGTGAGCCACCGCACCCAGCCACAAAATGGAATCTTATTTCACCTTTGAAAGGAAAGAAATTCTGACATGCTACAAACTGGATGAATCTTGAGAACAATATGCTAAGTGAAACTGGCCAGTCAAACCAGTCACAAAAAGACAAATACTGTCTGATTCCACTTTAATGAGGTACTTAGAGTAGAACAAATCACAGAGACAGAAAGTAGGATGGTAGTTACCAGGGGCTGAGGGGAAGAGGGAATGGCGAGTTACTGTTTAACGGGTTTAGTTTCAGTTTTGCAAGTTGTAGAGTTCTAGAGATAGATGGTTGTAATGGTCACATAACAATATAAATGTACTCAGTAACATTGAACTGTGCACTTAAAAATAATTTAGATGGTACATTTTATGTTATATGTATTTTATTACACCATCAGGCCCAGCTAACTTTTTGTTTTGTTTTGATTTTTTGGTGACAGGGTCTCACTCTGTCGCCCAGGCTGGAATGCAGTGGCATAATCATGGCTCACTGTAGCCTTGACTTCCTGGACTCAAGTGATCCTCCCATCTCAGCCTCCCAAGTAGCTGGGACTACAGGTGTACACCACCACTCCTGGCTAATTTTTACTAACTCACTCCCTTTTCTCCCTCCTTTCAGTATTCATTCATTCATTTAACAGATAATGATTGAACAACTGTTATGTTTTACTATTTATTATATATTATTCCTGGGAGCAGACTATTAAGGGTCACTCTATACCATCACAGTCCCAAGTGTCATTATGAAAGAGAGGCTATACACAATACAGCGGTATAAAACTGTAAACAGACTTTTTTAAACCTACATTTTGTCATTCAACATCAGAAACATCCAAATACCCCAAACTTTCTTTTTTTTTTTTTTTGAGACAGCGTTTCACTCTTGTCACCCAGGCTGGAGTGCAATGGTGCGATCTCGGCTCACTGCAGCCTCCGCCTCCTGGGTTCAAGGGATTCTCCTGCCTCAGCCTCCCGAGTAGCTGGGATTACAGGTGCGCGCCACCATGCCTGGCTAATTTTTGTATAGTAGAGATGGGGTTTTACTATATATTGGCCAGGCTGGTCTTGAACTACTGACCCCAGGTGATGCACCCATCTTGGCCTCCCAAAGTGCTGGGATTGCAGGTGTGAGCCACCACGCTTGGCCACATGTTCCAGACTTAAACCAAATGGACTATAAATCAATTCCCTGAAAAACTGGTATACGTGTAAAATGATGCTATTACATTACAGTAAATGAAGATTTTAAAAAATTTATATATAGTCTATATATTGACGACAATTTTACCTTTAATATGAAGTCACAGTTTCAAGCATGGTAAGGTAATAAAACTAAGTACGTCATTTAAAAATACTTATTATATGTTTATTCTGTGCCAGGCAATGTTCTAGAGACTGGCAGTCCAGCAATGAACTAAACAAAATGAACAGAACATATTTTACTAAAAATTTGTTTCCCTTATAATACAAATACACAAATTAATAATAAAGCCTACATTAATACATTGTACTAATCTGTCTTGGTGAGAAGTCCAATTTAACTATGAAGATATAGTAGAAATGCTTTTAATTTCTTTTATTCCCTAGAGAATGTGATGTTTATTCATTAATTTATTCATTCACTCAGGAAATCTTTATTGAATGTCTACTGTGTATCAGTTGCAGTTTGGGATTCAGTGGTGAACAAAACATAAATGCCTCCCTTTATGGAACCTACAATCTGTTGGTTTAAAAAAAAAACCTCTCCTGGATTAGTGTTAGATTTCTAGACCAGAAGTGTCAATTAAGTTTAACAATTTCTTCAGGCAGAGAAAATTGCTTTTGAGGTATCACTTAAGCAACCTTAGTGCTTCTAAGCAACGTAACTGCCTTTTGAGGTATGAACTGAAGGGAAGGGGAGGGAAGTATAAGAAATTGAGTTGGGAATTTTTTTTTTTCTTTTTTTTTTTGAGACAGAGTTTCACTCTTGTTGCCCAGGCTGGAGTGCAATGGCACCATCTTGGCTCACTGCAACCTCCGCTTCCTGGGTTCAAGGGATTCTCCTGCCTTACCCTCCTGAGTAGCTGGGATTACAGGCGCATGCCACCACAGTCAGCTAATTTTTGTATTTTTAGTAGAGATGGGGTTTCACCATCTTGGCCAGGCTAGTCTCGAACTCCTGACCTCAGGTGATCTGCCAGCATTGGCCTCCCAAAGTGCTGGGATTACAGGCGTGAGCCACCACCCCCGACTGAGTTGGGATTTTTAATTTTCCATAGCTTTCCCATTAGGAAGGCAACCTGGTGTGACTATATTTGACTGAGAGTAAAGAGATCTGGGTTCTAATCCTAACTTAATCATCTAATACTTTGTGTGTTTCAGAATTCTTCACAGTGATCCTTGCTTGTTCTCACTCCTTTGTATAGATTTTTTTTAAAGGATTTTATCCACTGTTTTGCCAGTAACTATGCTAGTGTCACTTTTTATGCTAGTAATAGTTCTATGTTCAAGTTCATTCTCTTTCCTGAATTTAAATTTGTGTTTCCTAGTGCCAGCGGAACATTTCTGTCATTTCATACTCCATTTCCAAAAAGAAACTCATTATTGTTCCACTTTGAATTTGCTTCCCTTCTTTATGATCTTTTCATCTCAGCAAATGGCATTGCTATGTACCCAGCTGCCTAAGGAAAAACCCTGAGTCGTCATCTTTCTCTATTTCATTGACCCTCATTCAGTCATTCAAATATTGCTTCTCTTGAGTGTATCTTGAATCTACCCTTTATGCTCTAATTTCTAAACAGAACTGACACCCTTTGTCCTGCATATTCTACATTCTTTGCACAGAATACCTTTTCTTTAGTTGGCATACTCCAACTCATTGGTTAATGTCCAGCTCAAATATTAACTCCTATAAAACCTTCACCATTTCTTTTAGGCAGAATTAGTGATTCCTGAGTCTTTGCTCTTAGAGCATGTAGGTCAGGTGTCTATTATATTTCTGTTCATTCACAGTTTTTTATTCGATTGTCTGTAGAATAGACTTTATTATTGTCAAGGGGAAGACAGCCTTAGCAAAATTTTGAAATAAGTCATTTTGTGCCTAAGCATACATTAGTTTGTGAGAACATACTTTTCTTTTTTTTTTTTTTTTTTTTTTTTTTTTTTGGAGACGGAGTCTCACTCTGTCGCCCAGGCTGGAGTGCAGTGGCCGCATCTCATCTCACTGCAAGCTCCGCCTCCCGGGTCTACGCCATTCTCCTGCCTCAGCCTCCCAAGTAGCTGGGACTACAGGCGCCCGCCACCTCACCCGGCTAGTTTTTTGTATTTTTTAGTAGAGACGGGATTTCACCGTATTAGCCAGGCTGGTCTCGATCTCCTGACCTTGTGATCCGCCCGTCTCGGCCTCCCAAAGTGCTGGGATTACAGGCTTGAGCCACTGCGCCCGGCCTGAGAACATACTTTTCAAAGTGAAATGTAGTGGGGTGTATAGTATGTTTGAGTATCTTTTTCCAATAAACATTGCATGTATAATCATTCACTCATTGCATGTATAATTATTAATTAAATATTCTTTATTAATTAAAGACCTCTCTGGTCTCTCCAGAAGTCTTCCATGGCCTCCCTCATCCCCACCCTCCAGAGGAATCTGAAGCCGCATGTGCTCCCTGGCATCCACAGCCCCTGCCTCTCCCAGAGCAGCAGTACCTGACCCTCAGTGTATTCCAAGAATTGAAACCCTTGGTCGGCTGCCCCTCTGCACCAGAATGTTTCTATCCCATTCTTACCTACCCAAGGCCCTTTCAGTAGCCCCTTGGGGTATTCTCTTCCTATGCACCAGGGCAACTTCCGAACTCACCACTTTCCTGGAAAGACTTCCAACATCTTGGGGGAGCAGTCCCCCACAGGCCGGACTCCAGATGCCCATGCACACAGGAACACTTTAAAAAAAAAAAAAAAAAAGGATATTAGTGGGAGGGACTTTGTAACTGAGGAGGTTTAGGAATTGAAAACTCATATGTATTTTCTTTCTTTCCTCATTGTCATTTCCTAGCTACCCAGAGATATTGAAGGACAACTGAGCTCCCCTACTTGTTAAAAATGCATTGGTCAAATTTGTGTAGACTTCCACATCTATTTATGGGCTCAGAATGCTTTCTAATTACTTGTTCCTTCCTACCAGCTGTTTTCTGTTTGTGTTAGATTTTTTTTTTTTTCCTTCGAGATGAAGTCTCACTCTTGTCCCTTGGGCTGGAGTGCAGTGGTGTGATCTCAGCTCACTGCAACCTCCTCTTCCCGGGTTCAAGCGATTCTCCTGCCTCAGCCTTCCAGGTAGCTGGGATTTTAGGCGCCTGCCACTATGCCCGGCTAATTTTTGTATTTTTTTTTTTTTTTTTTTTGAGACGGAGTCTCGCTCTGTCACTCAGGCTGGAGTGCAGTGGCCGGATCTCAGCTCACTGCAAGCTCCGCCTCCCGGGTTCACGCCATTCTCCTGCCTCAGCCTCCGGAGTAGTTGGGACTACAGGCGCCTGCCACCTCGCCCGGCTAAGTTTTTGTATTTTTAGTAGAGACGGGGTTTCACTGTGTTAGCCAGGATGGTCTCGATCTCCTGACCTCGTGATCCGCCCGTCTCGGCCTCCCAAAGTGCTGGGATTACAGGCTTGAGCCACCGCGCCCGGCCTAATTTTTGTATTTTTAGTAGAGATGGGGTTTCACCATGTTGACCAGGCTGGTCTGGAACTTCTGACCTCAGATCCGCCCGCCCACCTCGGTATCCCAAAGTGCTGGGATTACAGGCGTGAACAACCATGCCTGGCCTCATGCAGATCTTTTAAAAAAAAATCTTAACACGGCCGGGCCCAGTGGCTCACGCCTGTAATCCCAGCACTCAAAGTCTGAGGTGGGCCGATCACTTGAGGTCAGGAGTTCCAGACCAGCTTGGCCAATATGGTGAAACCCCATCTCTACTAAAGATACAAAAAATTAGCCGGGCGTGGTGATGCATGCCTGTAATCCCAGCTACTCCGGAGGCTGAGGCAGGAGAATTGCTTGAACCTGGGAGGCAGAGGTTGCAATGAGCCGAGATGGTGCCATTACACTCTAGGCTGGGCAACAGGGCGAGACTCTGTCTTAAAGAAAAAAAAAATAAAGAAAGGTCTGCATGATACAATACAGTATTCATAGAATTTTGGCCAGTGAAAATTTTGTGTTAGTAGAATAAAAATGAGCTCTTCTAATTTACAGGTATTGATAGTCTGGTCTTTCCATCTTCCATCTTGACTCTCTTTTACTCTTAAAAATCTTAGAACAAAGTAAAGCCAGTTCCAAATACTTTTCCTAGTTCTACACTTTTTTTTTTTTTTTTTTAAAACAAGACAGTCATTTGTCTGAGTACAACAGGACAGTTCATTGTTAATACTTTGGTTCTGTGTGCATTAAATCTTTTTTTTTTTTTTTTTTTTTTTTTTTGAGACGGAGTCTAGCTCTGTAACCAGGCTGGAGTGCAGTGGCCGGATCTCAGCGCACTGCAAGCTCCGCCTCCCGGGTTTACGCCATTCTCCTGCCTCAGCCTCCCGAGTAGCTGGGACTACAGGCGCCCGCCACCTCGCCCGGCTAGTTTTTTGTACTTTTTTTTAGTAGAGACGGGGTTTCACCGTGTTAGCCAGGATGGTCTCGATCTCCTGACCTCGTGATCCGCCCGTCTCGGCCTCCCAAAGTGCTGGGATTACAGGCTTGAGCCACCGCGCCCGGCCAACATTAAATCTTTTTTCCCCCTCTACCCACAGTTTCCCTTTGTAAACTTTGAATGTTTTGTCAGTAGAGCATCATCATAGGTAATGATATTGCACGTCAAGACTGTTGGTCTTCCCCATTCTTCCTGGAATATGCTGGAAGCTATGAGGACTGAGGTTAATTTCTTCATTCCTAGAATTATATTGTAATCAATATTGGAATACTGGCTTTTGTGTATTTTTTTGTGTTATTTAGTTTTTGGAGAATGGAAATATTTGTAGACTTTCTTGGCTTGTCATAATTTTTTATTGTTAAAGAATATAGTTTAAAATTTATTAAATATTAGGGAGCCTTCTGTTTCATTGGGACTCTAAGGAATGATAGCCATAGGAAGGGGTATGTCTTATAAAGCTTTTAAAAAATAATATATTTGGCCGGGCGCGGTGGCTCACGCCTGTAATCCCAGCACTTTGGGAGGCCGAGGCGGGCGGATCACAAGGTCAGGAGATCGAGACCACGGTGAAACCCCGTCTCTACTAAAAATACAAAAAATTAGCCGGGCGCGGTTGTGGGCGCCTGTAGTCCCAGCTACTCGGGAGGCTGAGGCAGGAGAATGGCGTGAACCCGGGAGGCGGAGCTTGCAGTGAGCCGAGATCGCGCTACTGCACTCCAGCCTGGGCAACAGAGCGAGACTCCGTCTCAAAACAAACAAACAAACAAACAAACAAAAAATAATATATTTATTAAAATTTTAAAAATTTATTTATTTATTTATTTATTTATTTATTTATTTTTTTGAGACAGAGTCTCGCTCTGTCGCCCAGGCTGGAGTGCAGTGGCCGCATCTCAGCTCACTGCAAGCTCCGCCTCCCGGGTCTACGCCATTCTCCTGCCTCAGCCTCCCGAGTAGCTGGGACTACAGGCGCCCGCCACCTCACCTGGCTAGTTTTTTGTATTTTTTAGTAGAGACGGGGTTTCACTGTATTAGCCAGGCTGGTCTCCATCTCCTGACCTTGTGATCCGCCCGTCTCGGCCTCCCAAAGTGCTGGGATTACAGGCTTGAGCCACCGCGCCCGGCGATTTATTTATTTTTTAGAAACAGGATCTTACTGTATTGCCCAGGCTGGTCTCAAACTTCTGGGCTCAAGTGATTCTCCTGCCTTGATCTCCCAAAGTGTTGGGATTACAGGCGTGAGCCAGTGAGCTCAGCCAGTTTTGTTTTGTTTTGTTTTTGTTTTTGGTAACTTCTAATTATTTTCTTATCCTATCCCTAATAGTTGGCATCAGTTAATGAACTAGTTTTGATTCCCCAAAAGCCCCCCCTCTTAATTTCCTGTATTTTGCTTTACGTTCTATCTCTTTTGTTTATTTCTTAGGAGAGAGAAATGTCATTTATATAATCAGTTGTTATTTTGTAATACTGGGCAGTAAGAAAGCAGGGAAAAGCACAAAACTTGGCATATAGTAAATTTTGTTGCTTGAACAAATTAATGAATGAATGAACTTGCAGGATAAGATTGCACCCTATTTAGTGGTACTGTTTAATTATTTCGTGATCCTTAGCCAAGAACGAAGGCATACTGGAAGGGAACACACACAAAAAAGGTGAGGGAAAAGTGTTAATGTATCATTTAAGTGACTGTGTTACAACAATATTACATTGTGTTGTCACTCTTGAACGTGAGATGTGATTCTCATTTACATTTCAAGCTAATTTGGTTAGCTGGGGGAATTCTTAGGCATCTCGAGAGATAATTAGATGTGCCGCCTAGGACCTCACATAATTATAATCTCTATTAGGAGTATTAAAGTTTATTTATTTATTTATTTATTTTTTTGAGAAGGAGTCTCGCTTTGTCGCCCAGGCTGGAGTGCAGTGGCGCGATCTCTGCTCACTGCCAACTCCGCCTCCCGGGTTCACGCCATTCTCCTGCCTCAGCCTCCGAGTAGCTGGGACCACAGGCGCCGCCACCACCACGTCCGGCTAGTTTTTTGTATTTTTAGTAGAGACGGGGTTTCACCGTGTTAGCCAGGATGGTCTCCATCTCCTGACCTTGTGATCCGCCCGCCTCGGCCTCCCAAAGTGCTGGGATTACAGGCGTGAGCCACCGTGCCCGGCCTAAAGTTTTTTTTTTTTTTTTTAAACGAAAGCTTAGGGGGAAAAGTTGTGATTGGTAAGTGTTTTTTTCTCTTAGTGAGTGTTCTCAAGATCTTAGGAGATACATTATTTGAAACAGTTATTTAATCAATACTACTTTAGTAGAAACCAGCCCTCTATATAGTTATAGCTAACATTTTGTTATCTTGGTTTTTAGATGAAATCTTTAGCATCAGTTGGGCTCATTAGCACCTCTATTAAGAGAAGCAAGCACAGAATGGAAGGGAGAGCAAATTATAACTTTTAAAAACTTAACTTCTCCTTAATTAAAAGTTTGGAAGAGAAGCAAATTGAAACTGTGGACTGATTATGTAAAAGTTTGAGTTATCAACTCTCTTATATGTAATGCAGGCTGATTTTAAGTTTCTGGTCTGTAGTGATAACAAGAAAATTATGTTTATTATTAAAAACTTGTTTATACTGCATATATATGAAGGGCATTATACTGTGACAAAGCTAACAATAAAACATACATTTTAATATTTCAGATTCCTTATTTTATTTGTTTGTTTAGAGACAGGGTCTTACTGTTGCCCAGACTGGAGTGCAGTGATGCGATCATGGCTTACTGAAGCCTCGAACTGCTGGGCTCAAGTTATCCTCCTTCCACACTCTTCCAGGTAGCTGGGACTACAGGCATGTGACACTATGCATGGCTAATTTTTAAATGTTTTGTAGAGACGAGATCTTATTATGTTGTCCAGGCTGGTCTTGAACTTTCTCCTGCTTCTGCCTCCCAAAGTTCTGGGAGCCACTGTGCTGGGCCAGATTCCTTTTTTTAAATTGTGGGAAAATACACGTAATATAAAATTCACTATATTAACCATTTTAAAGGGTACAGTTCAGTGGCATTAGGTATATTCACAGTGTTGTACAATCATCACACTACCTAGTTCCAGAACTACTTTATCATCCCAATCAGAAACTATGCACATTATACAATATCTCCTTATTGTTCTCTTCTCCCGGCTCCTGGTAAGTTCTTTTTTTTTGTTTTTTTGAGACGGAGTCTTGCTCTGTCGCCCAGGCTGGAGTGCAGTGGCCTTATCTCAGCTCACTGCAAGCTCCACCTCCCGGGTTTGCACCATTCTCCTGCCTCAGCCTCCCGAGTAGCTGGGACTACAGGCGCCCGCCACCTCGCCCGGCTAGTTTTTTGTATTTTTTAGTAGATTTCACTGGGTTAGCCAGGATGGTCTTGATCTCCTGACCTCGTGATCTGTCCATCTCAGCTTCCCAAATTGCTGGGATTACAGGCTTGAGCCACCACGCCCGGCCTTTGTATATGCCTTTCTAACTTGTATTTATGCACACACTTTTATATAGTTGTAAAACTTAGTTTTATCTAGTTGTAATAATTTTGTTTTATGTTTTAAGATACTGTAAATAATCTTCATGCTGTTTTTGAATGCTCCCTAATATTCAAATGAGAAAATGAATTTACTATGTACTTTTTTAATTTTTCTGTTACTCATTAATTGCTTCCATTTCCCCCCGCCTTAATACTTTTGTGTGTATAGTTTTTCCCTTTTGTATTGCTTTAGGATAAAATTCAAGGAAAAACAGTAAAGAGTACTGGATCAGTAAAGAGTACTGGCCTTACTGGGATCAAGGCCATTTTAGATAATTCTTGGTATGCAGTAGGGTTTCACAATGGGGAACCTTGTTAGATTTACAGTGGAGGTTTTTGCTGCAGTTTGTTTTGTAGCCTTCCAGGCAAGAGTAGCATCAGTTATCTGTGTAATTTTACTTAGAAAAAACAAACAGCTTTTCACTGGTTCTTTGAAGTGGTAGTAAGCTTCCCTACTGTTGGTTTTGTTCAAAAATCACTGTTTGTTATTTGCATCTTCTTGATTACTTCAGAACTTTATGTAATAGTTTATTGAAGTTCTTAGGTACAGGTAGCTAACATGGGCTTGACTTTGTCTTACTGTGGTACAATCTAAATACATATTTAATGTTGTTAATTAAGATTATCATTCACAGATGCTCACTTATATAGGTGGAGAAACTGAGGTTTCCGTTGAGACAGCATGCTCCTGGATATAACCCTGAGAGCAGTTAAACTCTTGAGACCTGCATTCTTTATTTTTCTTAATTATCAGTACAATTATTGGATCAGAGTTTCTTCTTCCTTTTTTGTAAGTTATTAAATTCCATTTTTAAAAGATATCGTTCGAATACATACATTTACAGGTTTGGAAAATATATTTCTGGTTAAACCATGTGTTCCTATTTTTGATTCAGAAAGTTTGGTCAGAATTAGTGTCTACACAGTGGGCCTGTTTTCATGTCTCCCAAGCATTATGGCTGAGTGAAAAGCCAGAAGGACCTGATTTTGAACTTTTCTCCCACTTACCAGCCATGAGACTGAGCAGTCTGCACAAACTGTGTGAGCCTTGAATTCTTCAGTTCCAGAAATGAGATGTTGAATCCTTCAGATTGTTATGAAGAATAAATGAGATAATGGGCACCTGACAGCATATATTTATGTTAAGAATATATAATTATTGCTGTTTGAAATTATAGCCTGTATATGTTATATTTGCAGAGTGCCCAAATACTTGTTCCTCAGATACAGAGTTTACGTACATCTCAATGTACCTTTTATAGTTGAAGTTGTTTTGTTTTCAGAGAAGACTGAAGTTATTTGTGGGTTTTGTTTTTTTTTTTTTTACAGTATTGTCATATGGAAAGTACATGTTTATTATCAGGGTTTAGGTTTTCTGCTGAGTGTGTTTCAAATTAAGTCATTTCCCTCTAGAATTGGTAGTTTGTTGTCTTCATGTTATTGATAATCATTTCCAAGTTTACCAGATAGAAAAACCCTTAACGAAATTTTGGAAAAAAAGTACACCAGTGAGTTGTTTGCTAATCTTCCTGTAGTTGTCACACAGACTGACTGTGTATATATTTTTTGGAGACAGAGTCTCACTCTGTCGCCCAGGCGGGAGTGCCTTGGTGTGATCGTGGCTCACTGTGACCTCTGCCTCCTGGGTTTGAGCAATTCTCGTGCCCTAGCCTCACACTTGGGTAATTTTTGTATTTTTAGTAGAGGTGGGGTTTCACCATGTTGACCAGGCTGGTCTTGAACTCCTGACCTCAAGTGATCTGCCCACCTTGGCCTCCCAAAGTGATAGGATTACAGGCGCAGCCACCGCGCCTGACCCAGACTGACCCTTTACAGCATCACTCCTGTTCCTTGCATATTCATGCTTCCAATTTAAGGTTTTTGTCAGTTACTTACTACAGTTGCCATGTATCAAGTTCCCTTTTTTTGCTAATTGGTTCTTTTCTCTTCTACATACTAAGGCAGAGGTGGCAATAAATGTCACAACATTACCACTACTTGATTTGATTTTAATGTGTTACTCTCTTGTACTCCTACCTTATTAGTTTTAGTAGTTTATGGCTCGGTGTGGTGGCTCTTGCCTGTAGTCCCAGTGCTTTGGGAGGCTGGGGTGGATGGATCACTTGAGCCCGGGAGTTTGAGACCGGCCTGGGCAACAGGAAGAAACCCTGTCTCTAAAAAGGGTTAACCAGACATGGTGGTATGTGCCTGTGGTCCCGGCTACTTGGGAAACTGAGGTGGGAGGATCACTTGAATCTGGGAAATTTTGGCGGCAGTATGAGCTGTGATTGCACTACTATACTCCAGCCTGGGTGACAGAGTGAGATCTTGTCTCAAAAAAATGTTTTAGTAGTTTCTGTGTTTTGTTTGTAAATTTAACTCCATATTGAGCCAGAAAAGCACAAGCCCTGTAATTTCTCATTTTAGAGAAAATCATTCATTTTTTTCCTTCCCCAAGGAGTTTCTCCTTCCTGTTTTTTTCTTTAAAGAGAGTTTGGCAGAATTCCAGAGCCTAAAATAATAAAATAAAGGTAATTAAATGTATTCTTCAGCCAGCAGAGACCATCTTATCTTGAATTGCTAGTGGTTTATGCTGGTCCCCCCTTTCACCTTCTTTCACTTGTTGGAGGTGGATGAACTTTTCCACTCAGAACTATCTTGTCAGTCTCACACGTGTTTATTAAAGGAGTGAGTATGCTTAAGAGACAGATTTTTTGTGTTGGATGAAGAAACCATTTTGGATATTTCTCTCTATTGTGACTGGGACTGAATTTTTAGATTGATTTATATTTCCTTTGAAGAACAAAGGAATATTTTTCTCGAAAATGGGAGTTAACAGGAGCATTAATTAGTAACAACAAAAAATCTGTTAAATGTATTTGGGGAGATTATTTTCAAAGAATAACATTTCTTGTGTGAGTCATTATATTCAGCAAAATTTCTTTTTTTATAGTTATGCTGCCATGAAATTTTTTGGGAAAATAACTTTAAGTAAAAAACTTCAAAAAATTTTATTTTAGAGGGACAGTAGTGCAGTTGGAAGAGGGATTTTAAGTCAAAGAACAGTAAAACATGAATTCTTTCAGAAGACAGTTAAAAATTTACTGTGCATCAGAAACATTACTTAGCTCTGAACATAAAAAATGATTAAGGTATTGCTCTTTGCCTTTATGTCTTTGCGTGTAGTCTAATGGGAGACACAAGTAAATAAGAAACAATGGATCAAGGTGTTATTATAGTAGTAGTTACACAGGTAGGTGCATATGCTTCTAGTCTAGCCATTGGGATGCTGTGTTAATTGTAGCTATGTGGCGAAGCCTCGAGATTTCCCTCTCTCAAAGTAAAATTATTGCCTTAGGGCAGGGTTAGCAAACTATAGCTAGCCCCTGGGTATCTACCTGTTTTTGTATGGCTCATGAGCAAAGATTGGTGTTTACATTTAAAAATAGTTTAAGCGAAATAATGTTTTGTGATAGGTGAATGAAAATTAAATGAAATGGAATCTCAGTGTTAATATAAGTTTTATTGGAACACAGCCACATTAATTCATTTACATACTGTCTGACCACTTTTGTGCTGCACTGAGTTGAGTTGTTTGTAGGAGAGACCTTTTGTGGCTCACGAAACCTAAAATATTTATAATCTGGCCTTTTATAGAAAAAGTTTGTTGAACCTTCTTTAGAGTGTTATGAACACTTACTTTTTATTACCTCAATCACACAAGCAGCTTCCTTAAATTCCTTATTATATGTTTAAAATTTAAATTAGCCAGGTGCAGTGGCTCACGCCTGTAATCCCAGCACTCTGGGAGGCCGAGGTGGGTGGATCACCTGTGGTCAGGAGATCGAGACCAGCCTGGCCAACATGGTGAAACCCCGTCTCTACTAAAAATACAAAAAACTAACATGGACTTGGTGGCACATACCTGTAATCCTAGCTACTCAGGAGGCTGAGGCAGGAGATGCTTCAACCTGGGAGGCAGAGGTTGCAGTGAACTGAGATCGCGTTGTTGTACTCCAGCCTGGGCGACAAGAGCGAGGCTCCCATCTCAAAAAAAAAAAAAAGTTACATTTTAAGTGGCTGTGTAAAGGATTATGATGATGCCTACCTTGAATGGTAAACTTTGAGATGTAACTTTTCAGTTATTTCTGCAGAAAAATGCTAAAGCGATGTGCTCTTCTATTGAAAGCCAGGTGTTGCTTTGCTAGGCCCGCCGTAAAGTGCTGCAGACCGGGTGGCTTGGATGACAGAAATGTCTTTTCTCACAGTTCTGGAGGCTAGAGTTTCAACATCAACATGTCAGGAGGTTTGGTTTTCCCTATCACCCCTCTCCTTGGCTTGCAATTGTTGCCTTCTCTCTGTCCTCACAGGGCCTTTCCTCTGGGCATGTATTCCTCTCTGGTGTCTCTTCTTACAATGACATCAGTCATAGTGGATTAGGTCCCCCACCCTCGTAACTTCATTTAACCTTGCTTACCTCTCTAAAGGCTCTGTTTCCAAATACAGTCACGTTGTAAAGTAGTAAGGGTTAGGACTTAACATGTGAATTTTGAGAGGCTACCGTCAGTGCACAGCACCAAGGAATTTCTGACAGAAACTTCATTTGTTTATGCATTAAGCAGATCTTGAGGGTGTGTACTGTGTGACAGATCCTGTTTTACATATGGATGTGTGTGTACTATGTGACAGATCCTGTTTTAGATACGTATGATGAACAAGACAAACAGGATTTGACACTTAAGAGGCTGGTGGTTTAGTTGAGAAAGACAGATAATTAAAAGGAAAATAAATAATTTGAGAGGGTGATAAGGACTATGTAGGAAATTAAACAGTGTAAAGTGTTAGAATGACTAGTGTGAAGGGTGGTCAGTTAAGGGCTTCCTGAAAAGGTGACCTTTTACCTGGGAGCTGAAATGGTAAGGGATAGCTGGCTAGTTAAGTTCCCAGGCATGTTTCTAGGGCCTGATGTTGATCGATTGGTATGGAAAAGGATTACAAGAATAGTGAGTCAATTCGAGAGCTTTATAAGTTGAGGTTGGAGAGCTTGGTGGGGCAAAATCATTAAGGGCCTTGTGGGAATTATGGTAAAGATTTGGATTCCTTTTGCACAAGGAATAAAATCTGGAGGGATTTTAGCAGGGGAGTGACATAATTTTTCTGTTTGAAAGAGCACTTTGGCCGCAAAATAAAGAGAAGAAGTTGCAGGTGTGAGAGTAGAAGATAGGGAGGCCTGTTTGGGATTATCAAAGTATTGTAGGTCAGAGATCTTGGTGGTTTAGCTAAGATAGTGTCAGGGAAGAGGAAAAGAAAGGGAAATAACTTGAGAGAGATTTTGGGAGATAAGATCCATGTATTATTTACTAATGGATTAAGTATGGGGGCTTAGGAAGAGGGAAGAATATCTTTGACAATAATGTTGTGTAATACTGTCCACTGTAGCAAGTGAACCTATAATGTTAGTAAATCAGATAGATGATTGCTGCAGCAGCAAGTTATAGAATATAATTTGGACAGGAAAAAAGCCTTCAATCATTAAATAGGAAAACAGAAGGCAGGTAAACAATGTTATGGTTTAATTATGTTCAACTTACAGGCTTAAAACTACTAGAAAACCAATGGGGAATTCATAGTTTGCCATAGAAAATGCCTTTGGGACAGATAACCTGTTTGGAATGAAAAAGCCCTGGAGAGTATTACAAAATAACAAATGTCAGGTTTGATGGAATGACTGACTATGCATGCAATTAAGTGATTTTCTTTAGTGCTAGAGTTCTTTTTTCCTAGGTAAATCATTTTAAAAAATGGACCAGACTTTGTGAAAGTAGATATGTTATGTAAAATAGTGTTAGCTAAAGATGAATGGAATAGGTTAAGAGTGTCTTCTTGAAAATTTGAACTATCTCTTTCAAAAAGAATTTTATTACCTCTTGGCTGGACTTGACTGAAAAGTTAAAAAAAAAAAAAAAAAAAAAAGAGAAAATCTTCCGATTGTTGAACTCCCAGTGAGGAGTCAGAGAATTGTGAGAGCCAGGGTCTGTTTTTTGTCGCTTTTTCTCTCTCTGTTTTTTAAAGACAGCATCTTGCTCTCCGCCTGGCTGAAGTGCAGTGGTGCGGTCACAGCTCCTTGCAGCTTTGAACTCTCAAGCTTAAGCGATCCTCCCACCTCAGTGTCCTGAGTAGTTGGGACTGCGGTTGCACACCACCATGCCTGGCTTATTTATTTATTTATTTTTTTGAGACAGAGTCTGGCTCTGTTGCCCAGGCTGGAGTGCAGTGGCGCGATCTCAGCTCACTGCAAGCTCCGCCTCCCGGGTTTACGCCATTCTCCTGCCTCAGCCTCCCGAGTAGCTGGGACTACAGGCGCCCGCCACGTCGCCCGGCTAGTTTTTTGTATTTTTTTTAGTAGAGACGGGGTTTCACCGTGTTAGCCAGGATGGTCTCGATCTCCTGACCTCGTGATCTGCCCATCTCGGCCTCCCAAAGTGCTGGGATTACAGGCTTGAGCCACCGCGCCCGGCCTTATTTTTGTATTTTTTGTAGAGATGGGGTCTTGCCATGTTGCCCAGGCTGGTCTTGAACTCCTGGGCTCAAGCCATCTGCCCACCTAGGCTTCCCAAAGTGCTGGGATTACAGGCGTGAGCCACTGTGCCTGGCTGCCACTTTTTTCTGTGTTTAGAAATCTACCTCTGAGCTTTATTCCCCATCCATAAGGCAGGTAACCACTAGATGGCTAATTTTGAAAGGGCGAGAGCATTCAGATATATACAGTAATTCTAAGTTCTGAGTAGAATACAGTCATCCCTTAGTATCCATGGGGGATTAGTTCCAGGACCTCCCATGGATACCAAAATCTGTGGATGCTCAAGTTCCTGATAGAGAATGGCATAGTGTTTGCATATAACGTATGCACATCTTCCTGTATATTGTAAATCATGTCTAGATTACTTGTAGTACCTAATACAATGTAAATGCTCTGTAAATAGTTATTATACTGTATTGTTTAGGAAAAAGAGTCTACATGTTCAGAATAGACGTAATTTTAAAAATCTGGATAGTTTCCATCTGTGGTTGGTTGAATCCACAGGTGCAGAACCCATGGACACAGAGGGCTGACTGAATAGAAAAGCAAGGCAAGTGTGATAGCAGCCTTCTTTACTTCAGGATTCAGGATTTACTTCTTTACTTCAGGATCAAATGTTTTTACTTTTCGATTTTGTTGTTTTGTTTGTGAAGACTTGGGAATTGCTGGGTTTAGTTATACTACTCTCTTATTAAGGGAGAATATAGCAATCCTCCTAGAGAGATTTGCAAACTACAGCGCTTGGGGAAACTTGTATAAGAAATTTTATGAGTCTTGAGGGCCGGGTGTGGTTGCTCACACCCGTAATCCCAGCACTTTGAGAGGCCAAGGCCAGAGGATCTCTTGAGGTCAGGGGTTTGAGACCAGCTTGGCCAGCATGGTGAAACCCCATCTCTACCAAAAAAAAAAAAAAAAGAAAAATCCGGGCGTGGTGGTGAGCACTTGTAATCCCAGCTACCCAGGAGGCTGAGGCATGAGAATCCGTTGAACCCAGGAGACAGAGGTTACAGTGAGCCAAGATTGTGCCACTGCCCTCCAGCTTGGGCAACAGAGCAAGACTCTGTCTTAAAAAAAAAAAAAAAAAAAGAAATTCTATGAGTCTAAATTACATCAAGTAGCTTTGGAGGCAATAGTTTAAATTCTCTAAAATACTGGGCACATTAGCTCATGCCTGTAAGCACTTTGGGAGGCTGAGATGGGAGGATCGCTTGAGGCCAGTAGTTCAAAACCAGCCTGGGCAACAGAGTGAGACTCCAGCGCTACAAGAAATTAAAAACTAGCTGGTTGTGGTGGCTCACACCTGTAGTCTTAGCTTTTCTGAATGGAGGCTGAGGTGGGAGGATTGCTTGGGCCCAGAAATTCAAGGTTACAGTGAACTGTGATTGTGCTGCTGCACTCCAGAGCGAGACCCTATTTCTAAAAATATTAAATTAAAAAAACCTGTACAACTCAAATTTCCAGGTACTGTTATTAATATGAGTTATCTTGAACTGTTGAAAAATTAATCATTTATTGTTGATTTCTATCTGCATATTAAAGATCTGACTTGATCTCCTGACCTCGTAATCCACCTGCCTCGGCCTCCCAAAGTGCTGGGATTGCAGGTGTGAGCCACCACGCCCGGCCTTTTTGTTTTATTTTTTTTTCTCAAGACAGAGTCTTTGGCTCTGTCACCCCGGCTGGAGTGAGTGCAGTGACATGACCTTGACTCACTGCAACGTTTGCCTCCCGGATTCAAGTAATTCTCCTACCTCAGCCCCTTGAGTAGTTGGGACTATAGGCGTGCACCGCCATGCCCGGCTAATTTTTGTATTTTTTTGTAGAGATGGGGTTTCACCATGTTGACCAGACTGATCTTGAACTCCTAACCTCAAGTGATCCGCCTGCCTTGGCCTCCCAAAGTGCTGGGATTACAGGTGTGAGCCACCGTACCTGACCTACTTGAAAATTCTTAAATGGTTGCCTTATACTTTCTGGTAATAAAAGCACTATTTTAATGTTCAGAACTATTTTCATTGTTTGCTAACCTTAGAATTAAAAAATCCTTTTATATTTATCTTTGGATAGATATGAGGAGACCTCAGAAAGTTTGTGGAAAAATGGAATTAAAAGATAAAAATACAAAATATAAACTTTATTCTCAATATAAGCTCTATCGAGTTCAAGAAACTTTTTTTTTTTTTTTTTTTTTTGAGACGGAGTCTCGCTGTGTCTCCCAGGCTGGAGTGCAGTGGCGTGATCTCGGCTCACTGCAAGCTCCGCCTCCCGGGTTCACGCCATTCTCCCGCCTCAGCCTCCCAAGTAGCTGAGACTACAGGCGCCCGCCACCACGCCCGGCTAGTTTTTTTGTATTTTTGGTAGAGACGGGGTTTCACCATGTTAGCCAGGATAGTCTCGATCTCCTGACCTTGTGATCCACCCGCCTCGGCCTCCCAAAGTGCTGGGATTACAGGCTTGAGCCACCGCGCCTGGCAAGAAACTTTTGTAGGCAGTAATGTTAGCCATTTAGTCCACTCCTAAAGAAGTAAGGGTCCTGGGAATTTGACCATATCAATATGTGCAGTCTTTTTTTTACATTATTAACTAAAGAAAAATGGGTGCCCTTTAAATTTTTTTTAAGATTAGGAAAAGGAAGTCGGAAGGAGCCAGTCAGCACTGTTTGGTGGATGCCTAGTGATTTTCCATTGAAACCCTAGCAAAATTGCCCATTTGAGAGGAATGAGCAGGAACCTTGTTGTGGTGAAAGTCAACAAGATTCCTTGAGCATTCCAAAAAACTTCTGTCATGACCTTTGCTCTTGACGGGTTTGCTTTTGCTCTGACTGGATCACTTTCATCTCTTGGTACCCATTGCTTTGTTTTTTTTTCTTCAGGATCACACTGTTAAAGTCATGTCTCCTGTGTTAAACGTTTTAAAAGAAATTCCACATGCTGTTGATGCCACTTTTTTAAAATGTGCATTGAAAGCACTGCTTTTGTCTGTGGCCGATCTGAGCACAATGGTTTTAGTACCCATCAAGTAGAAAGTTTGTTCAACTTAAATTTTTTTGTTAGATTTGTGTAAGCTGAATGAATTTATATGTCTATGGTATTGGCTGTTTTTTGTGCTGTTAATCATGCGATCTCTACATTTAGGTTACAAACGGGATGAATTTTTTCCTAAAAAATTTATGTTGATAGTCTGCTGCTGCAGGCTTCATCTTCAATATCATCTTGTCCCTTCTTACAGTGAATTGTCTATTTATAAACTGCTGATTTCTTAGGGGCATTGTTTCTATAAACTTTTCGTAAAGCACCAGTGATTTTACCATTCTTCCAGTCAAACTTCACCATACATTTGATGTTTGTTCTTGCTTCAGTTTTAGCGGAATTCATGTTGCTATGTTAGTGTGCTTTTCAAACCAATGTCTTATCTTTCTTAGTGCCTCAAACTACATCTCGTTCAGATGTGTTATAACAAGTTAGTACCAGCTTATTTTGGTGCAATTTGTTTTGAAATTCATGCATAGTTTTTTCATAAAACATATGTTACATGAACTTTTTGAAGATCCTTTGTACCTGCAGTCCAAAATTCAAAAGTTACTAAAGAATGTAAAATAAAAATAATTCTTCCTCTGCTTGTTTTCACTTACCCAGTTTCCTTCCTCGTCTTCCCGATGGATTGAAAAAAAAAAAAGACATGATCCAAAAAACGTGATCTACTTTAGGTCTAAGGACATGTATAGGTTGAAAGTGAAAGGATTGAAAGTTATCACATGCAAATAGTAACTGAAAGAGTGCTAGGACAGTTTGCTAATATCAGACAAAATAGATTTTTAGTTAAACACTCTTACAAACTCTTATAAGAGGCTGGGTGTGGTGGCTCATGCCTGTAATCCCAGCACTTTGGGAGGCTGAAGCGTGTGGATCACTTGAGGTAAAACTTCATCTTTACTAAAAATGCAAAAATTAGCCAGGCATGGTGGTGTGTACCTGTAATCCCAGCTACTCGGGAGGCTGAGGCAGGAGAATCGCTTGAACCCGGGAGATGGAGGTTGCAGTGAGCTGAGATCGAACCATTGTACTCCAGCCTGGGTGACAGAGCAAGACTGCCTCAAAAACAAAAAACAAAAACCAAAGAAAACCCTCTTACAAGAGACAAGGAAGAGCATTAAATAGAAGAGTCGATACACCAAGAAGACACACCAGTTATAAACATGTATACACTGAACATCAGAGCTCCACATAACCTGAAGCAAATACTGACCTCATTCATTGAAAGGAGCAACAGACAGATCTAAAATAATAATTGGAGACTTTCATATGCCACTTTCAATCATGAATAGAACAACTAGACAGAAGATCTAGTCTAATTAGAAGTAGAGGACTTAGGCCGAGTGTGGTGGCTCACACCTATAATCCTTTTTTTTTTTTTTTTTTTTTTTTTGAGACGGAGTCTCGCTGTGTCTCCCAGGCTGGAGTGCAGTGGCGTGATCTCGGCTCACTGCAAGCTCCGCCTCCCAGGTTCACGCCATTCTCCCGCCTCAGCCTCCCAAGTAGCTGAGACTACAGGCGCCCGCCACCACTCCCGGCTAGTTTTTTGTATTTTTAGTAGAGACGGGGTTTCACCATGTTAGCCAGGATAGTCTCGATCTCCTGACCTCGTGATCCACCCGCCTCGGCCTCCCAAAGTGCTGGGATTACAGGCTTGAGCCACCGCGCCCGGCCACACACCTATAATCTTAACATTTGACAAGACTGAGGTGGGAGGATTGTTGGAGCCCAGGAGTTTGAGACCAGCCTGGACAAATAGTGAGACCTTGTCTCTACTAAAAATTAAAAAATTAGCTGGGCATGTTGTTGCACTCCTGTTGTCCCAGCTACTTGGAAGGCTGAGACGGAAGGATTGCTTGAACCCAGGAGTTTGAGGTTGCAATGAACTGTGTTCGTGTCCTTGCACTTCAGTCTGGGCAACAGAGTAAGACCTTGTCTCCCCCACTAACTCCACCCCCCACCAAACAAAAACAAAAACAAAACCAAACAAAACAAAGAAATAGAAGACTTTAACACTGCTAGAAACGTTTGGGCCTAACAGACATGTATACCACACTCCACTCCGTAGCTATTTTTCTCAAGTGCACATAGAACATTCTTCAGGATAGACCATATACTATGCCATAAAATTAGTCTTAATAAATTTAAAAAGATTGAAATTATACAAAGTGTCTTTTCTAATGACAATGGAATGAAAGTGGAAATTTGAGAACGAGACCTGGAAAATTCACAAATATGTGGAAATTAACACACTTAACCATTGGGTCAAAAATCACAAGGTGAATTAGATAATATCAAGACAAAAACACAGCATACCAAAACTTAGGGGTTGCTATATATATATATATATATATATATATATATATATATATCACTTCATACAATGGGTTTTTCAAAATCAGTTAACACAAAAGGTAAACATTTGTATAATTACAGGTACTCTTTCTTTTTTGTTGGGGAGTGGTGGGTGGTATGTGGATTTGAATTACTGTTTGAGGTCACTTGATTTCAGGCTTTTGCATTTCTTTTAAGGGGGATCTTCCAGGAACAAAATGTTGTTTTATTGCTTTTTAAAATCTGAGAAGGTCTGTTTTGCCTTCAGTTTTGAAATGTAGTTTTGCTAGATATAAGATTGGTTGACACGTTTTTTTTTTTCTTTTATTTGAACACTTTGATTATGTTATCTCATTGTTTTCTGTCTGCCATTGTTTCTGCTTAGAAGTTAGCTGCTAATCTTACTGGGTTCAATTTTAAAATAATAAGTCATTTGGTTCTTGCTGCTTTTAAGATTTTCTCCTTGACTTTGACTTTCAACATTTTTACTGTGAGGTATCTGTCTGGATGTCCTTGCCTTCCTCTTAGTTAAAATATATTGAGTTTCCTGGATGTGTGGTATATTGCTTTCAATACATTTCAATACATTTGTGAAGTTTTCAGCCATTATTTCTTTGAATGTTTTTTTTCCCCCTCTACTGCTTTTTCTCCCCTCCTTTTGGTACTCCCATAATGAGTACCAAACTGTGCCTAGTGGTATCCCAAATGGCTCTAAGATTTTCCAGTTTACTGTTGAGCCCCCCCTTTATTTTTAAATTTCCATTATTGTAATTTTCAGCTTCATAAGTTTCATTTGGTTCTTTTTTGTAATTTATGTCTCTTCATTGATCTCTATCTGAGGTGATGTTGTCATTATGCTTTCCTTCACTTTTATTTTTTATTTATTTATTTTTAGTTAGAGACGGAGTCTCGCTGTATCGCCCAGGCTGGAGTGCAGTGGCACGATCTCGCTCACTGCAAGCTCTGCGTCCCGGGTTCACGCCATTCTCCTGCCTCAGCCTCCTGAGTATCTGGGACTACAGGCTTCCACCACCATGCCTGCCTAGTTTTTGTATTTTTAGTAGAGACGGTGTGTCACCCTGTTAGCCAGGATGGTCTCGATCTCCTGACTCGTGATCCACCCGCCTTGGCCTCCCAAAGTGCTGGGATTACAGGCGTGAGCCACCGCCTTCAGTTCTTTAATCATGGTTTCCTTTAGTTCCCTGAACACATTTATAATGGTTAAAGTCTTTTCTGTTAAATTTGACATCTTGTTTCTCATCATTTTTTATTGCCTGCTTTCCCCTCCCTTAGCGTATGGACTATAGTTTTCTTTTTTTTTTTTTTTTGAGACGGAGTCTCGCTCTGTCACCCAGGCTGGAGTGCAGTGGCCGGATCTCAGCTCACTGCAAGCTCCTCCTCTCGGGTTCACGCCATTCTCCTGCCTCAGCCTCCCGAGTAGCTGGGACTACAGGCACCCGCCACTTCGCCCGGCTAGTTTTTTGTATTTTTTAGTAGAGACGGGGTTTCACCGTATTAGCCAGGATGGTCTCGATCTCCTGACCTCATGATCCGCCCGTCTCGGCCTCCCAAAGTGCTGGGATTACAGGCTTGAGCCACCGCGCCCGGCCTGGACTATACTTTTCTATTTACATGCCTCATAATTTTTTGTTGGAAACTGAACATGTTAGATAATACATTATAACAGTTCTGGGCTCTGGTTCCTTTTCCTCCAGGGCTTGTTACTGTTATTTGCTCCGTATTTGTTTAGGGACTGACTGGATTCATTTAGTGCAGTTGGTTTCCCTCCTTAGTGTTCAGCCTCTGCCACTGTCCTCTGGAAGGCGTAATTACGGATATGCCCTCAGTTAGGATGGGTTGATAGTGCTTTTGGTAGGGCTCTCTTCTTTTCTTTCCTGGAACACACCCAGTTGTTAAACTCCACTAATTGCTGGCTGATTGCTCCAGTCAGTCAGTTGACTGATTTCAACCAATGCCCTGGGGTAAAATGGTCTATAGAATAATACAAATTCTGACTCATTTGAAGGAATAGTTTCTGAGGTCAGTGTTTAATTTTTGGTCTGATTGTACCAGATACCATATTCCCTGGTTCACTTCTGCAAACTAACCTACAGTTTAGCCTGTATCTTGATTGTGTAATTGCATGTATCTTGATTATCTTCCCAATTGCCTTTCAACCTCTGCTGTTCTTTAGAGCACCTTTAGGCCTTGACCTCATGCTGTGTTGCAAATGAAGTCAGAGTCTTTGGGAAAAGATTAGGTGCTGTTTTTTTGTTTTTGTTTTGCTTTTTAATCTACTTCTCACCCCAGGCAAACACTCTGAGCTTGGACTTTAGAGGTGTGGGAGTGGGAACAATGACAAGTTTCTCTCTGAGTGACATGCCACTCTAGAAGATGAGTGCTCAGTGGGAGGTAGGCAGTAGCCTGGGGTCCTCCTGTTGTGGAACCACCACTTCAACAGCAGGGTCCAGAAGGATTGGGGTTTCATTATTTTCAGTGTGCCCGGCCCTAGGTAGAGCCTTCATTCCACAAGTGGGGGTTTGGCAGAAGGGTGCCTCCACTTCTAAACTGTGTTCATGGGGACTTAGCCTTCAGCAGTAGGTAGCTGGGGAAGGATGGGAGGTGCTGATGTCTCGTATCCCGTTGTCTGGGTGTTGGGGGCAGAGGGAGTCCTGTGTTCTTGCCTCAGTAGAGTGGAGTCTTCTGTTCTGAGCTGGGGGAGAGTGGGAAGGAAAAAAGAGGTTCAGATACCACAGGCTGTTCCCTTTCTTACTGAATTTTCTATATGTTCCTGAATAGATGTTTCTTCATTTGCTATTTGCCTTTTGGACCATTTCCGGAGGTTTTTGATGGTTTTTAAAAATAGTTTTTACAAGTTTCTCTTGGGAACAAGCCAGTGGAACCCTTTACACTGTCATTCATGCCAGAATTCACTCTCCTTGTTGTTACCATTCTTAAATTTTAGTCATTCTGATTAGGTTTGTAGTAACATTGCATTGTGTTTTTAATTTGCATTTTGTCTGTTGCCAAGGCTGGAGTGCGGTGGCATGATCAGAGCTCCCTGCAGCCTCAGAACTCCTGGGCTCAAGTAATCCTCCCACCTCAGCCTCCTGAGGAACTAGAACTGTAGGCGTGTGCCATAGTCCCCCACCTGGCTAATTGTTTTAGTTTTTCTTTTTCAAGAGATGGGGTCTTGCTGTGTTGCCCATGCTGGTCTCGAACTCCTGGCCTCAAGCTGTCCTCCCACAGTGCTCGGATTATACATGTGAGCCACCATGCCCAACCTATGTTGAACATCTTTCCATATGATGATTTGCCATTGGTATATCTATCCTCTTTGGTGAAATGTTTGCTCATGTTATTTTCCATTTTATGGTTGGATTTTTTTTTGTGTGCTGTTTAGTTTGGAGAGTTCTTTATATAGTTTACCAGGATTATTCTTTTTTTTTTTTTTTTGAGATGGAGTCTCGCTCTGTCGCCAGGTTGAGTGCAGTGGTGTGATCTTAGCTCACTGCAATCTCTGCCTCTCGGGTTCAAGCGATTTTCCTGCCTCAGCCTCCCCAGTACCAGGATTACAGGCATGTGCCACTGCACCCAGCTAATTTTTGTATTTTTAGGAGAGACGGGGTTTCACTGTGTTGGCCAGGATGGTCTCGATCTCTTGACCTCATGATCCACCCACCTCGGCCTCCCAAAGTGTTGGGATTACAGGTGTGAGCCACCGCGCCTGGCCTTTAACAGGATCTTTCACAGAAAAGTTTGTTTTGATGAAACGCAGTTTATCAGTTTTTCCTGCTAGAGATTGTGCTTTTGATTTTAAGTCTCAGAACTCTACCTAGCTCTAGATTTTCCCCTGCGTTTTTAATAAAAGTTAAAACATTAAAAAATAAAAGTATGGTTTTGCATTTTACTTTTTTTTTTTTTTTTTTTTGAAATGGAGTCTCACTCTGTCACCCAGGCTGGAGTGCAGTGGCGCCATCTCTGCTCACTGCAAGCTCCGCCTCCCGGGTTCACGCCATTCTCCTGCCTCAGCCTCCCAAGTAGCTGGGATTACAGGCACCCGCCACCACGCCCGGCTAATTTTTTGTATTTTTAGTAGAGACGGGGTTTCACCGTGTTAGCCAGGATGGTCTCGATCTCCTGACCTCGTGATCCGCCTGCCTCGGCCTCCCAAAGTGCCGGGATTACAGGTGTGAGCCACTGCGCCCGGCCTGAGTTTTACATTTAAGTCTATAATCCATTTTGAGTTAATTTTTGTATGAAGTGTGACCTAAATTTGTAGATTGAAGATTTTTGCCTATGGGATTGAAGATTTTTGCCTATGGGTGTTTAATTATTTCAGCACCATTTATTGAAAAGGTTATCCTTCTATTATTGAATTGCTTTGGATATTTGTAAATGTGTTTAGGGAAAAACTCTCCTCAAACTGTATTTTTTCTCTACTGTCATACCACAGCAATAATCAACACAGAAGAAGACTTATGTGATCACATGCATGGGGTTGTTTTCCCCACACACCAAGCAGCAGACACCAGCTTGAGTGTCCTCTAATTCAGTTCGACACTGTCTCCGTGTCATTGATGTCAGATCCCACAGGTTGAGGGCTCCGTACCCAAGACTGCTGCCCCAAGACACCCACCAGTCATAAGTCGGGGCATCCAGAACTTCTAACCAACCAACTTCAAGTTGGGGTGCCCATGATCCCCTCTTTGGCTTCATTAATTTGCTGGACTGGCACACAGAACTCAGGGAAACACTTATTTACATTTACCGGTTTATTATAAAGAATATTGCAGGCTGGGCGGGGTGGCTCATGCCTGTAATCCCAGCACTTTGGGAGACCGAGGCGGGCGGATCACGAGGTCAGGAGATCGAGACCATCCTGGCCAACACGGTGAAACCCCGTCTCTACTAAAAATACAAAAATTAGCTGGGCGTGGTGGCAGGCGCCTGTAGCCCCTGCTACTTGGGAGGCTGAGGCAGGAGAATGGCGTGAACCTGGGAGGTGGAGCTTGCAGTGAGCCGAGATCGCTCCACTGCACTCCAGTCTGGAGGACAGAGCGAGACTCCGTCTCAGAAAAAAAAAAAAAAAGAATATTGCAAAGGTCACAGATGAAGGGACATGCAGGGCTACGTATGGGGGAAGGGGCGTGGAACTTTCGTTTCCTCCCTGGATGCTCCACCCACCAGGAACCTCTGTGTGTTCAGCTGTCTTGAAGTTCACTGAACCCTGTCCTCTTGGATTTTTATGGAAGCTTCATGACATCAGCATCCCTACCCCAAGGGCATAGGATGGGACCCTACATGAGAGAGTTTTAAGATCTGCAATCAAAAAGGCAGGGGAACATTAAGCGTGGAAGGAGGGCAGGAGAAAGTCAGAGGCCTGCCTCTGAGGCCTAACACTTCCAACGTTATAATGAAAGACTGGAATAAAGGCTATGGGAGTTAAAGCCAGGAACCATGGATAAAGATCAATAAATATCATAGCACCACAATAAAATAACAGGCATACTTGTGTGGGTCATTTCTGGGTTCTCTGTTCTGTGACTCTATTTGTGTATTCTTTTGCCCATACCAGCACAGTCTTGACTAGCTATGTAGTTGGGCTTCAGTGAGGTCTTCTTTTTTGATTGTTTTAGCTATTTTGGAGCTTTGCCTTCATGTAAGTTTTATGAGTTTTTATCTACAAAAATCCTTGGTGGGATCTTGATAGGAATTGTATTAACCTATAGAACAATTTGGAGAGAATTGACATCTTTACTGCGTCAGTATATTGCTGAGAACATAGTATAATATATCGCTATTTGTTTAGGGTTTTTGTTGTTGTTTTTTGAGAAGTGGGGTCTCATGCTATTAGTTCACTGCAGCCTCGAACTCCTGGACTCAAGCAGTTCTCTCACCACATTCTCTTGAGTACCTAGACTACACAGGTGCATACCACCAAACTCAGCTAACTTAAAAATTTTTTTTTTTAGTGACATGGTCTTGTTGCCCAGGCTGGTCTCAAACTTCTGGTCTTGAAGTGATCCTCTTGCCTCAGTCTCTTGTATTTGTTTAGATTTCTGATTTCTTCCGTCAGCATTTTGGAATTTTTAGCATACAGAGCCTATACATATTTTGCTAAGTGTATACTTAAAGTATTTAATTTTCTATGGAGCAGTTGTAAATGGTATTGTTTAAAATTTCAGTTTCTACATGTTTATTGTTAATATATAGAAAAGTAAATGATGGCTGGGCACAGTGGCTCATACCTTTAATCCCAGCACTTTGGGAGGCCAACGTGAGAGGATCACTTGAGTTCAGGAGTTCAAGACCAGCCTGGGCAACATAGCGAGACTCCATCACTACAAAAAATTGAAAAAAAAAAAAAAAAAAAGGCCAGGTATGGTGGCATGCACCTGTAATCCTAGGTACTTGGGAGGTGGAGGGCAGGAGGATTCCTTGAGCCCAGGAGTTCAAAGTTACAGTGAGATATGATTGCACCATTGCACTCCAGCCTGGGCAACAGAGTGAGACCCTGTGTCTCCAGAAAAAAAAGAAAAGTGATTGATATTTGAGTGTTGATGTTGAATTCTTGCTGAACTTATTATTTCTAGAATTTTTTTTTTTGTAGATCCTCAATAACATTTTAAGATTTGTTTTGAAGTGTTTTATCTTTTTTCTATTGTGATATATTCTTCTTTCATAGTGACCAAATATTGTGGGGTTTTAGGATCAAGGCTGTTGAAATCCATATGTCAATTTTATGCCCAATCACAGTGATGGTTTTTCTTATTTATAAATTTTTCTTTAGTTGATTTCTCCTGGGCTTTATAGATAAAAGAGTCATGTAATCTGCAAATAGTTACAGTTTACCTTTTTTTTTTCTTCCAATTTTTATACTCATTTTTTCCCCTCATTTAATTATCTAAGACTTCCAAGATAGAGTTAAATAATGCTGGTAATACCATCTTCTGACTTTAGACTCTTAGGCTTGTTTGCTTTTTTTTTTTTTTCCTCCTCAAGGCATTGCATGCTAGTAGGAATTCTTTTTATTTCAGTAGGTAGAATGCAAATAAAGTAAAAACATATAGTAAATTTCAGTTCTCTAGTGTGTTCTAGTATTGGGGTATTCTGTTTTGTTAAATTTATGGGAACCCGAAGGTTGACATACTTTTACTTCAACAGTTCTATTGTTGAAAGTCAGTATCATAGGCCTTCCTGCTTTCTGTAGAGTGGCGAATATTTGATTTCCTTGTAGATTTTGCGGCACTTTATTTTCTTCATTCTTATTTTATCATACTTGTGAATTTAGAAAACATTATTGGTAGGAATGTCTGTTGATCTCAGGAGTTTACTGGAGAGTTGATTTTCTTCTTTTTATTTTAAGGAGGATCCTTAAAAATTATTGGGGAAATCTTATTTCTTGTCATTTGATTTCTTTTTCTGAGATGAGGATTACAAAACAATTCTAACTAATAGAGCATTTCAGTTTTTCTTTTTCTTTTTTATTACGAGACAGGGTCTTTGCTTTGTTACTCAGGCTGGAGTGTAGTAATACCATTAGAGCTCAGTGCAGCCTTGAACTCCTGGGCTCAAGTGATCCTCCCACTTCAGCCTCTTGCGTAGCTAGGACTACAGCTACTACCTATGTGCCACCACACCCGGCTAATTAAAAAAAATTTTTTTTTTGGTGGAGGTGGGTCTCACTTTGTTGCCCAAGCTGATTTTGAACTGCTGGGCTCAAGTGATCCTCCTGCCACAGCTACCCAAAGTGCTGGGATTACAGGTGTGAGCCACTGTGCCTGCCCGAGCATGCATTTATAGTCATAAATGAGCAACACTCCTCCATATATAGCTCCTGCTGATGAGAAGTTTGGTGTGGTGATATTTTTCTTTTTTTATTTTATTTTATTTTATTTTTTTATTTTTTTATTTTTTTATTTTTTGAGACGGAGTCTTGCTCTGTCGCCCAGGCTGGAGTGCCGTGGCCGGATCTCAGCTCACTGCAAGCTCTGCCTCCCAGGTTCACGCCATTCTCCGGCCTCAGCCTCCCGAGTAACTGGGACTACAGGCGCCCGCCACCTCGCCCGGCTAGTTTTTTGTATTTTTTAGTAGAGATGGGGTTTCACCATGTTAGCCAGGATGGTCTCGATCTCCTGACCTCGTGATCCACCCGTCTCGGCCTCCCAAAGTGCTGGGATTACAGGCTTGAGCCACCGCGCCCGGCCGTGGTGATATTTTTCTTTTCTTTTTTCTTTTTTCTTTTTAAGACGGAGTTGCCAGACTGGAGTGCAGTGGCGTGATCTTGGCTCACTGCAACCTCTGCCTCCCGGGTTTGAGTAATTCTTCTGCCTCAACCTCCAGAGTAGCTGGGATTACAGGCACGTGCCACCACACCCAGCTAATTTCTTACATTTTTAGTAGAGACTGATTTTTTGTATTTTTAGTAGAGGGTTTCACCATGTTGGCCAGGACGGTCTAGATCTTCTGACCTTGTGATCCACTTGTCTTGGCCTCCCAAAGTGCTGGGATTACAGGCGTGAGCCACTGCTCCTGGCCTCTTTTTTTTTTTTTTTGCTCACTGTAACCTCCACCTCCCGGAGTCAAGTGATCCTCTCACCTTGGCCTCCCTAAGTGCCAGGAGTACAGGCATGAGCCACTGTGCCTGACCTAGTGTGGTGATATTTCAGGAATACTTTACAAAGCTTTATTCTACTTGCTACAGCTTGAGCATCAAGATCCTGACTCTGTGGTTTTCTTGTGATGTAGACCAACTACCTTTAGGGTTCATTTTCTTATCTTTTACTCACCCCAGTCTTAATTTTGTTGCACAGTGGAAAGCACATGAACTTCGTGAGGTTCAGAAACTGGGTATAACACAGCTGCTTCTCTTTGAATCCTAATGACCTTGAATAAGTTATCCAATCTCTAATCCTCAAAATGGAGGATAATAATACCTCAGAGGGCTGTATTTAAAGATGCTATGAAATACCACATGTAAATTATCTGGTAGAGAATTTACCTTTGTTTATTCTCAGTAAATGTTTACTGCCTCTGTTGATTCTCAGTAAATGTTTGCTGCCTCTCCCCTGAAACAAAATGAAATGGTGTGTGTGAATAGCTTTGTGAGCTTTAAATAATATAGTTAAATAGAAGGCATTATTAGTTCTGTTTCCTCTTTCAGAAATGGGCATTAATAACATAATTTATAATCTCAGTAGTATAATGTGCTTGGCCAGGTACATGCCCAGGTTTGGTATTCTTTAGATTTTTGTTTCTTCTTGCCCTACATACTTTGAAAGCCCTTCGAGAAATCCTGTAGCAAACTCACATGATTTGTGAAACCAACAGTTGACTAATTTTTACTCTAATTCTATGTCTTTGACTAATTCTTAGTCTGTGTATCCATATATATGAACACTAATTCACCTATTACCTTCTTTTTTATGGTGTCTAGGTTCTCCTACTTTGCCCTACTTCTCCTTTCCCCACTAAGAACTTTGAACCATATGGAATTTATTAGCTAGCATATACCCTGGTCTCTTCCTGTTTTGGTATTTCTGGTTGGATTGACTGTAATAATCCTTAATTGGATATTCAACTAATTGTCTAAAATAAGCTTACGTCCGTGAGTTAAGAGGTAGAGTGCCAAGGACTTGAAAAGCTTGAACTCCTAAGACTTACTTGCTGCAGTCCAGTTTAGAGAGAAATTAATGATTTCTGAAAATATTCTTAGCACTTAAAAGCATTGAAATATTATCACATATTCATTAAACATTTGTATGCATAGCACTTTCTGGTAACCCAGATGGATGTAAAACATGTATGTTTTGGTCCTGAGTTTCTTCCTTCTAGGGTAGTCTAGTTAGAGTTCAGAATGACTCAAAAAAGTTGAAATGTAAGACATTAAACCTTTTGAATACAAAATATTATCGATAATATGTGCTTATAAATTTGAAGACTTTGTCCTATTTATTTTTTATAAAGTGTGGTGAGTTTTGTTTTCCTTTACCTGTGAACTAGAAATAAAAATACCCTGTAGGGTCATTGTGATGTTTAAATGAGATTGGTTATGTAAAGCCCAGTTATAATATATAAACCTACATATATTCTTTCTGATATATACAATGAGTATTTAGAATTCTAATTTCTAATTGTATACTATTTTTTAAACAAGTAATATGATACATGGTAAAAAAAAAAAAAAAAACATGCAGACCGAGCAAAGTTAACTATTCTTCTCACTTCAGACCTGAGGTTCTTCCCTGTGTTCTTCTGTACCAAGAGTATGGTTTTAAATATTTTTCATTAATTATTCTAGTATGTATACACTTACATATACTTATATATTTTTATAACGTGAGTGGGAACATATTATTCATGTTGCCTTGTATCCTGTGTTTTTCATTTAAAAAAAGATTTTTGGTTATCTTCCCGTCAACAAATATAGCTTTTGAATACATTATTTTTTTATTGTTATTGATTGCTGAATATTCTATCGTTTGGATATATAATAACTGGTATTTTTCCCCCAGCACTCCTTTAACGCATTTTTTAAAAACTTTCATCATCTTAGGATCAACTTACTATCCTGAAGGTCCATTCTCCCAAGAAGAAGGGACAGAAAGACAGACCTGTTTGTAAGAAAGGCTTGGGTATCCCATGAACGAGCCAACAGAAAACCGATTGGGGTGCAGCAGGACTCCAGAGCCAGATGTAAGGCTCAGAAAAGGGCACCACCTGGATGGTACAAGGAGAGGTGATAATGACAGCCACCAAGGAGATTTGGAGCCCATTTTAGAGGCATCCGTTCTAACTTCCCATCATAAAAAAGTAAGTCAAATTGGAAGAATGGTAAACAAAGGAAAAAATCTGGAGGATGTGGCAGAGGGAGGATATGGGGAAAAAAAAAATGTGGGTCCATTGCTGAAGGGAGAATGGCGTGGTAAGAAGGAAACTTGCACATTTGTGTTTTTTTCTTCTGGATAACTTGAAGTCTTATTATTATTATTATTATTATTTTTTTATTATTACTATTGAGACGGAGTCTCACTCTGTCACCCAGGCTGGAGTGCAGTGGCGCGATCTTGGCTTACTACAACCTCCGCCTCCCGGGTTCATGTGATTCTCCTGCCTCAGCCTCCTGAGTAACTGGGTACATGCCACCATGCCAGGCTAATTTTTGTAGCTTTAGTAGAGATGGGGTTTCGCCATCTTGGCCAGGCTGGTCTCGAACTCCTTACCTCAGGTATCCTCCCACCTCGGCCTCCCAAAATGCTGGGATTACAGGCGTGAGCCATCCTGCCTGGCCTCTTGTTCTTAAATTAGCTTAGATATTATTTGATTTTGATTTTATAGTTAATGTCTTTCTGCTGACTCTTTTTTTTTTTTTTTCCCCCCTGGAGACAGAGTCTCACTCTGTCACCAGGCTGGAGTGCAGTGGCGCGATCTCGGCTCACTGCAACCTCTACCTCCCAGGTTGAAGCGATTCTCCTGCCTCAGCCTCCCGAGTAGCTGGGATTACAGGCACCCGCCACCATGCCCGGCTAATTTTTTGTATTTTTAGTAGAGACGGGGTTTCACCATGTTGGCCAGGATGGTCTCGATCTCAACCTCCTTATCCACCTGCCTCGACCTCCCAAAGTGCTGGGATTACAGGCGTGAACCACTGCGCCTGGCCTCTGCTGACTCTTAAAAGCATACTTACCCTGCTTTATCTTGTTGAAGGGAGAGGGCGTGTTCTATGGGTACCATATAATCTTTCGAATTTAACCGTACTCTTTAGTTATGACGTTATCCGTTATTTTTGGAGAAATTCGAATTGCGTGTTGGAGCTACTTTTCCAGAAATTGTTTACCTCCAGTGTACACCTTGGGAGTCAGTAGAATTTCTGAAAGCTGAAGCAGATTTTACTCTTTCATTTCCTAGAGAAAAGAGCAACCTTTAGGCAGCTATACCTATAGAGCAGAAGTATCAGAAAGTCATAGTGACAGACGTTTTGCTATGTGCTTTGGAATTTCCAAATTATACAGCATGTGTTTAATGTTTTGTTACTAATACAGTGTTTCTCAAACTGTGGGTTGTACCTATTAGTGGGTTTTGAAATTAATTGTATTATAAAGTGTTAAAAATTTTTTTTAAAGATCAAAATAGAATAAAAGCATTGAAGTGTGTATATAGTAATACACATTTAAATTGTTATTTTAGTTTTAGTTATGTATATAAATAGGAATAATATATGAAATACATTTCTTACTATGGGTTGTGGTTAACATTTTGAAAGCCTCTACTTAGAACAGCAGCTTGGGGAATTGTGTTTCGAGGTAGAGGAAATAAGCTAGTGCCGAGGTCCGAAGGTGGGAATATGCTTATCTTCCTTGCCTTCCCCCCTGCCTCCTACCATCACCTGCGCCTGCTTGTATCATCTTTCTCTTCTTTCATCTTCTCCTTTATTTTATTTTAATTTATTATTATTTTGAGATGGAGTCTCACTCTATCGCCCAGGCTGGAGTGCAGTGATGCCATCTCGGCTCACTGCAACCTCCGCCTCCCACGTTCAAGTGATTCCCGTGTCTCAGCCTTCCGAGTAGCTGGGACTACAGACCTGCACAACCACGTCCGACTGATTTTTGTATTTTAAGTAGAGATGGGGTTTCACCATGTTGGCCAGGCTGCTCTTGAACTCCTGATCTCAAGTGATCCGCCCACCTTGGCCCCACAAAGTGCTGGGATTACAGGCATGAGCCACTGTGCCCGGCCTTCTTTTTATTGTTTTGTTTTTTCTTTTCTTTTTTTTTTTTTTAAAGGAGCCAGTATAGTTAGAGCATGAGGAACTAGAGGGACGAGTGAAATGAGATGAGGTCAGTGGACCAGTCAGAGAACAGGTTATACAGGTTTATTGAAGGAATTTAAATTGTATTTGAATAAAATTGCCTGGCAAGTGGGCAGCTTTTGGGGTGTTTAAACATGGAGACATTTGTGTTTTTAAAAATATCACTGTGGTTGTGGAATGGATTATTTGAAGACAGAATAGAAGAGGGACCCAGGTGTTAGAATATAGATGAGAGATGATGTCACTTGAAATAGCATGGTGGGAGCAGCAGAAATGGAGGGAAATGGCTAGATTCTGGGTATATTTTGTGGGCCGAATCAACAAGACCTCCTGATGGATTAGCCATAGAGTGAGGAAAATAGAGGAATCAAGGCTGATTCTCTGAGCTGAACTGAAATGGTAAAGCAAGAGGGAGAAGCGGGTTTAAAGTAGGGAAATCAAGAGCGGTGTTTTGGAAATGTGAGATTCAAGATTCTTATTAGATATCTTAGAAGAGATTGAGGAGGCAGTAACTGTATCACTATAAGATTTTTATGTACCACTGTTTCTTAACTATTTTTAAAACTGATACTGTTATTACGGGATCTAAGGAATTTTCAAGCTTGAAAGAATTTCAGGCTAGCCGATTTGAGATTTATAATGTCAATAAAATTCTGTTTATCATTCCACATTATTTTTAATTACGTACAAAGATCTAACATGTCACCCAGGGACCATTTCACCCACTGCTCTGTTTGGTCGCCAGTCTTTTGTCTCTCTTTTCGGCAATGGTTAGGCGGATATCCTTTCCTCAGGGAAGAGAAATCCGTGGTTTGTTGCCCTTGCCAATAACAAAAATGTTGGAAAGTTTAGTGGCAAAGCCATTGGCATCTTTCATGTGAACCACATCAAAAGATCCAGGGTGCCTTTCTCTGTTGGTCATCACACCAGTTCTTCCCAGGTTAGCACCTACAGTCACCATACACAGTTTACCAGTGTCAGACTTGATGAAATCGGTAATCTTGCCAGTCTCCAAATCAATCTGAATGGTATCCTTCACCTTGATGAGGGAATCAGGGTAGCAGATGGTGCCGAGCATCATGAGTCACCAGATGAGGGATTCCTTTTGTGCCCACAAAGATTTTTCTCACTTTGTATTTGGCCTCCTCAGGTGTAATAGGATGTACAGCAAAGCGACCCTTGGTGTCATAGATCAGACGGAAATTCTCTCCCGTCTTGTCAATGCTGATGACATCCATGAATCCAGCAGGGTAGGTTATATCAGTTCAGACCTTGCCATCGATCTTAATGAACCTCTGCATGTAATCTTCTTTACTGCATCTCCTGTCAGGGCATACTTAAGTCTGTTCCTTAGGAAGATGATGGGAGTAACTCTCTCAACTTGTGGGGACTAGTGGATGGACGAGGAGCAAACTCATCGGTCAGTTTATCCAGCATCTAATGCTTTGGAGCTGCTGCCCACTTCCGATGCTTCTCGGGACCATGCGCCATGGCTGCTTAGGCAAGGAAAGCAAAATATATTTTTAGAGTCCGGAACTTGCCCACCCAATCACTTTTGTGTCAGATTTACATTAATTGATTTTTCTGTGTGTTGTAATACTATATATTTTTGTTTACTGTCTTCACTGGTTGGAGTCTTATCTTCTGTAGATAATATTTGTGTTTGAATTTCACTAATAAGTAATTAGGTGGATGGGATTTTTCCCATCCTTATGAATGAACTCATTTATTGCCCTGAAAGCCTCTATTTGATTTTCGTTTAATCTTGAGCTAATGCAGAAGTTAGCAGTGTGAACAAAAGAACCATTTTTTCTTTCATTTGTTTTAATAGATTTTTATATGAGGAGCCAAGGAATGAAAGGATCCATAGGTTGTGGAATATTAGAGCTGAAAAGGCCCTCCAGAGTCATCTTGTTTGCCTTCCTCAATTTACCAGTGAGGAAATTGTGTTTTTATTCCTAATGAAAATTTGTCTTGTGTGTGTTGTTTCTCTTTGGAGTTGAAGTTCCTTGCTGAAAAAGAGAATCTATATGCAGTACTGTCCCTTGCTGCCAATTTCATGGTTAATGTGTAGTGCACATGGGAGCTAGAAAAGAAAGGGGATAGAGTTACAGAGAACTGCAGTTTTGAGACTGAAATAAAAGGCAAAATATTAGTATCTTAGTGATTTGAGGAGTTCTATGTACTGATTTTTTGTTTGTGTTTGGAGAAAGGACTCATTTCTTAAAATTTTCGGTTTCGAAGTTGAAACATCTGAACTGTAGACTGCAGCCTTCTCAATAATTCTAGTAATACTTTAATTGTATCACTTTCATAGACATTATCTCATTTGCTTCTCAAAACTGTGCTCTGAAATAGAGCAGATATGATTTCTTTTTGAAAGTGGACGAAAATAGGATTTAGAAAGGTTAGTAATTTGCCCAAGGTAATGTGACAAAATGAGAGCATGTGCTGAGTCTTCTGACTGTGCTTTCTGCTGAACAAAGCTGCCTTTATGAGAATTGGCACCAGATTGACTTAATGTTTCTGAATTCCAAACTCAGTCCCTGAGTGTTTATATTGAACCTAGAGATTAGATTCAGTAGTTGGTCTTGTTTTTTGACAGAAGTTGTTGCAGACCTCATTTTCTGTTAGGCCAGGGTAATTTTGCATCTCAGATGCATTCTAACTTTGTAATGGGTTTTCTGTTTATTTGGAAAGCAAATAAAATGAATATATCATAGTACAGTCGTTCACATTCCTAACAATTTTGCATCATTTTCTTTGTTTTTTCCCCTTTTTTAGAAGATGCAGATCTTAACTAAATTTCTTAGGCTTCATTTAAAACATGATGGCAGCCCTTACGCTGTCTTAAGTTGTGGAGATTGGCATTCACATGCCAATCGTGAATAAGGAGAAAAGCAAAATAGGAAAAGCACCAGGGGTGTCTCGTTTTTTATTAAGTGTAATTCTGAATTTATAAAGTAAGATTTAAGGTAATTATGTGCATTACAGACTGGTATCTTTTTGTACAAGTCTTTATTTACTGCCAAGTTTCTTTAAATCAATAAACCTATTAGGAGTGCCCACCTGATCACATATTGCCCTTTATAGAAAAGTACAAACGCCAGGATTTTATTCCAGGCCTGCTGAATCAGAATCTTTGGATCCTGGGTATATATTTTTTGCTTCACAACTAAGATGCTCACTACTGTTTAAAAACCTCCTTTCTGGCCAGGCGCAGTGGCTCACACCTGTAATGCCAGCAATTTGGGAGGCCGAGGCAGGCAGATCACGAGGTCAGGAGTTTGAGACCAGCGTGTCCATCGTGGTGAAACCCTGTTTCTACTAAAAATACAAAAATTAGCTGGGTGTGATGGCAGGCACCTGTAATCCCAGCTACTCGGGAGGCTGAGGTAGGAGAATCGCTTGAACCTGGGAGGTGGAGGTTGCAGTGAACCGAGATCGCACTACTGCACTCCAGCCTGGGTGACAGGGTAAAACTCTGTCTCAGGGAAAACAAAACAAAACAAAACACCTCCTTCTGGTAGGAGATAGTTAAGGGAAAAAAAATAAAAATAATAATAATAAAAAACAGAAAAACAACCAAACCAGTCCCTATTTTTTATACTTACTTATTTTAAATAAGTATTTTATTTAAAATAGTTAATGTATTAAAAACTTCTTAGCAACATGCTTTGCAAAGAAATCTCAACACATTCTCTGAGGATTATTAGGAAAATGAAGTTAGATTTATTTACTGTTTGTTAAAGGAGAATATCACATTTACTCACAGTTGACTCTTAAAAATTTTTTTTGAGATAAATTTTACATACCATAAAATTAACCCATTTAAAGTATACAATTCAATGGTTTTATTAGTCACAGGGTTGTACATCCATCACTTCAATCTAACTTTATGACATTTTCATCATCCCCTAAAGAAAACCTTTAACCCATTTGCCATCACTTCCCATCTCTACCCCCAACCCTAGGCAACCTCTAGTCTACTTTCTGTTTCTATGGCTTTGTCTATTCTGGACTTTTTAATAAATGGAATTGTAAGACATGTGGTGTTTTGTATCTAGCTTCTTTTACTTAGCATAATGTTTTTAAGTTTCATCAATATTGTAGTATGTACCAATACTTCATTCCTTTTTATGACTGAATAATATTCCATTGTATGGATATACAGAGGTCCTTTCTTATTTGTGGTTTCACATTCTCTGGTTTCAGTTACCCCTGGGTCAACCGAGATCTGAAAATATTAAATGAAAAATTCAGAAATAATTTATAAGTTTTAAACTTTGTGCTGATCTGAGTGGTGTGATGAAGTCTCACACCTTCCTTGCCCTGTCCTGTCTTACCCAGGAAATGAATCATCCCTTTGTCCAGCGTATCCGCGCTGCAGATGGCTGGCTGCTTACTTAGTAGCCATCTTGTTATAAAGTCACAGATCACAAGAAGCCTGAGTACAGTACGCTAAGATATTTTGAGTGAGAGAGCATATTCACATAACTTTTTTTTTTACAGTATATTGTTAAAATTGTTCTATTTTATTATTGGTTATTGTTAATCTCTTACTATACCTCATTTATAAATTAAACATTGTTATAGGTATGTATGTATAGGAAAAAACACAGCATATATAG
Organism: Macaca nemestrina; assembly: GCF_043159975.1. Lineage (NCBI taxonomy): Eukaryota > Metazoa > Chordata > Mammalia > Primates > Cercopithecidae > Macaca > Macaca nemestrina. The sequence goes on along the minus strand of NC_092134.1, from coordinate 141,514,429 downwards.
GGTCCAGCGCTATCCATGATTTCAGGCATCCTCTGGGGTTCTTAGAACATATTTCCTGTGGATGGGGAAGCTACTGTACTATAGTTTATCCAATAATGATTGATGGACACTTGGATTGTTTACACTTTTCGACTGTTGCGAATAATGTTGCTGTATCATTCATGTAAAAGCTTTTGTATGGATTTGTTTTCATTTCTGTTGGGTATATACTCAGGAGGGATTTTTCTGGATTATATGTTAACTCTGTGTTTAATATTTTGAGTGTTTTTCATAGCAGCTGCACCAGTTTATATTCCCACTAACAATGTGTGGGGGTTCCACTTTCTCCACACCCACACTAACTATTGTTACTATATTTTGAATATAAATGTCCTAGTGGGCGTGAAATGGTATTTCCTCGTAGTCAGTTAACTCTTGAGCTTTTATCAAGAGACCTGCCTAGGTTAGCTTTGCTCAGGATTTTGAATATTAACCTCTTTGAGGAATTTGGAAATAGAAGCTAAATTCAAACTTACTATAAAACTCAAGTTGTGTCAATTTAACTTCAAATGGTCTTCTCATTGTCTGTTCTGCCATTACTTCAAGCCACCACCATCTTCCATCTGGAATACACCTGTCAGGACTTCTGTTTTGTTTCTTGTACTGTCCAATATATTCTTCACACAGTTCCTAGAGAGAGCTCTTAAAAATGCAAAGTTTATTATGCCATTCCCATTTAAGAAATTCATTTGTTTCCCACTGCACTTTTGGTAAAATCCCAAATCCTTTCTATAACCTGTAGGATCCTGGGTGATCTCACTGCTACCCTATCTGTCCAACTTCATTTCAGGACATTCCTCTCCATGTTCATTGAGCAGCAACCGTATTGGCCTTATTTCAGTTTCTTAAACAGGCTGGGCTCTTTGCAGCTTCAGAGCCTTCAAACATGGCTCTTTCCTCTGCCCGGAGTGTTCTTACACCCACACCTCTGCCTAACTGCGGCTCATCCTTCAGTATTCAGGTTAAGTTCTCTACCCCCACTTCATTCTGTATCAGGTTTCCCATTGTTATCTTTAATCACCTTTTATTTTCTGTTACAGTGCGTATCATGACATATATTTGTGTGACTTATATATTTATGTTTATAAACTTATAGATACAACATATTTTATAAAGATTTTTAATTATTTAGTAATTGTTTTTGCTTGTAGACTCTTCAGTTCCATGGTGGTAAGAATCTTTTTGTTTTCCCCTGGTATCCTCAGAGTCTAACCTGATCTTTGAGTGGCATATAACAAACAGTTGTTGAATGAATTTATCAACAACAAATGTAAAGTTCTGTGTCTAAGTGGTTTCAAGTAGTTTCTTTAAAGAGATGTACAAAAGGAGCACATGGGGAGGTATACTATTTAGATGCTTAGGGAAGCTTAACTATTCTACTTCTTTAATCTTCGAGAGAATAAATGCATTCTTATCAGGAGAATAATGATAGTTCACTTTTATTGATCTTTTACAATGGATGAAGCAATTTTTGAGCTCTTTTGAATATATTATTCATTCCTACAGTAGCCTTATGGAATAGATATTATTAGAATCTGTTTTACAGATGAGGAAACTGAGGTTTCATGTGAATGTATGTGTATTGTACACTGGGACTCTTGTCCAGGGGGATGATATACTTTTTCTCTTCAGAGGGGCAGGATTTTCTTTTCATTGGTTTATTGTAAAAAGTGCGATATGGCAATTTCAATGGTTATTTGCCTTTAATACATTTTAAAGTACATTATTTCCATAGATGATCAGACTTGTGGAAAAAGAGACCCTGTGATAGGTGATAGTGATCCATTGTAGTTGTGGAACTGGCTCTCAAGTAACATTGAATAAATAAGTACCTGTGTGTACAGTTAGATTACGCTTACCTGTGCATAGGAATCCCTTCCTTATTTGAGGTGATGGAGAGGTTAGTCTCTTCGATTCCTTATGAAGCAGAATGGATTTTTAGAAAGAGTATTAGAAACTAAATACTTTGAAATTGAAATCTCTGCAGTAGGAATCTGTATTTGTCACAAGCTCCCCTATGTGATTGTGAGACACACTTAAAGATTGAGAGCCAATGATCACAATTTTCTTTTCATAATACATATATGTAAGTTCCAGACCAGCAGGAATTACATCAGGGTAAAGCTGGGCCTCGAGGAGCTGAGTGTTTCCTCTTTTGTAAATGCAGTATGTAATAGTATGCCTCTTGTCTCACAGGGTTGTAATGAGAATAACTTAGTGCATGTGAAGCAGCGGTAACACTGCCAGGTACAGAGAAGGCACTTAATAAATGTTAGATGTAGCATATCATTGGAGGTGTATATTTGGGTCAAAAAGAAAAGACTTCCTCTGTTATATCCAAAGGACAAAGTTAATCTCTCTTTATTTCTTTTTGTTTTTATTAGATTTGTATTTATCTTATAAAAAATAGATTGGTGGTTATCTGTCTCCACTCACTTGAACATGTTTATCCTCTGCATCCAAAGTAGTCCAGGAATGGCTGGACCTGATGGCTCACGCCTGTAATCCTAACAACTTTGAGAGGCTGAGGCAGGCAGATTGCTTGAGCCCAGGAGTTCGAGATCAGACTGGACAACATGGCGAAACCTTATCTCTACAAAGAATACAAAAATTACCCGGGCCTGGTGGCATGTACCTGTAGTCCCCAGCTACTTGGGAGGCTGAGATGGGAGAATCACTTGAGCCCAGGAATTTGAGGCTGCAGTGAGCCATGATTGTGCCACTGCATTCCAACCTTGGCAACAGAGGAAGACCCTGGCTCAAAACAGAAAATTACACAAATGTATATTCCAAGAATATTGTATTTGTGCAGTATTTAAGTAAAGAAATGAATGATTAAACCTGAGTTTTAGTCCTGGCTGTATTGCCAGCCAGATGTGTGACTTTGGCTAATTTTCTTGATTTCTTTGGGTTTCATTTTCCTTACATTAAAATGGAGATGTTTAACTGGGTGATAAACATCTAAGATTTTCTTATCCTCAAAATTTCTGTGGTCCCCGACACTATATTAATACTTTTTTGTAATGGGATAAAAAATGAGTGAGGGTCATAGTTTACTTTTTTCACAAATCATTCCAGTTAAGTATCTTTGCTTAAGCAGCCCTTTTAATGCCTTCTTTGGTAACTTTTATCATGCCTGGTTTTATTTAGTGAAGCCATTTCTGTGGACTAGTAAATAATTTTGTAGGAAACAGTTTGGTAAAAGGAAAAAAGCAGGGTTTTGTACTCAGAGTGACCTGAATTTGTATCCCTGATTTCTTCTATATCATTATTTTTCAAACTTCTGCGTAGGAGGATCCTTCAAAGAAAAACGACAAAAACCTTATTAAAGCATTACACACATATACACGTAGGTATATCATAAGTGGATAGTTTTTTTTTGTTTGTTTGTTTGTTTGTTTGTTTGTTTTTTGAGACGGAGTCTTGCTCTGTAGCCCGGGCTGGAGTGCAGTGGCCAGATCTCAGCTCACTGCAAGCTCCGCCTCCCGGGTTTACGCCATTCTCCTGCCTCAGCCTCCGGAGTAGCTGGGACTACAGGCGCCCGCCACCTCGCCCGGCTAGTTTTTTGTATTTTTAGTAGAGACGGGGTTTCACCGTGTTAGCCAGGATGGTCTCGATCTCCTGACCTCGTAATCCGCCCGACTCGGCCTCCCAAAGTGCTGGGATTACAGGCTTGAGCCACCGCGCCCGGCCATAAGTGGATAGTTTGATAAACTTTTATAAACTAGACACTCCTGAATAACCAGCACTCCTGGAGGTTCCTTATTACCTCCTCATACTAACTGCCTATTCCCACTCCCTCAGAGGGAACCATTACCCTGACTTCTAATGGCATAGATTAATTTTGCTTCTTTTGTACTTTATCTCATTGTAATGATTCCATATATACTCTTGTATCTGGCTTCTTTTGCTCAGTATCATGTTTGTGAAATTCATCTGTATTTTCTCGGTATAGCTGTAGATTGTTCATTTGTATTGGTCTGTGGTATTTCTTTATGTTACTGTACCAATTTTTATTTTATTTATATGAAGGCAATCTGGGTTGTATCTAACTTGGGGCTATTATAAATAGTGTTGCTATGAACATTCCAGTACTTGCTTTTTAGTGAACAAATGTATACACTTCCATTAGCTACATACCTGTGAGTGGAATTACTGGGTTAGGAAGATGATCCCATTCTCCCTTCAAACATCAGAAATATTTAACAGACCTCACTACATGATACTCACATTTTAAATATTAGTTTGAAAAAACTACATGATAGAAATTGGCGGCCGGGCGCGGTGGCTCAAGCCTGTAATCCCAGCACTTTGGGAGGCCGAGACGGGCGGATCACAAGGTCAGGAGATCGAGACCATCCTGGCTAACATGGTGAAACCCCGTCTCTACTAAAAATACAAAAAACTAGCCGGGCGAGGTGGCGGGCGCCTGTAGTCCCAGCTACTCAGGAGGCTGAGGCAGGAGAATGGCGTAAACCCGGGAGGCGGAGCTTGCAGTGAGCTGAGATCCGGCCACTGCACTCCAGCCTGGGCGACAGAGCGAGACTCCGTCTCCAAAAAAAAAAAAAAAAAAAAAGAAATTGGCTATGAATTCAGTTCATCTTAAGTGAATTTGTATTGTGTAATTCACGGAGCACCTACATGTATTTTAAAGTAGTTATACCTGCTTTATGAATGAGACATTTATTCAATCTACAGAAAACATTTAATGTGCGTATACACTTGCATAATATTTGAAGTAATTAGCCAAGAAAGGTAGTGGTGTTAGGTTGGGAATTAAGGTACTACTTAGAGCTGTGTACCTTTTCGTGGCTTCTATTTCTTCATTTACCATGCTTGATCTAGATTTCCACTTAATAAAATGGGAATAGAAATATACTCATTTCAGAAACTTGTTATGAAGGTTTGATTAATTTGTAAAAATCACTTAGTACAGTGTCTGGCATGTAGTGTATAATAAATAATAATTGTTACTCTGTCCTTCCTTTATAATAGTACTTGACTACTATAACTGTAGTAAATCCTGATAAACACATCTTGAAGTTATCCACATATCTCAGCCACCCTTGACTTCAACAACCTTTTCATAAAGGTGATTTCTAAATCTATCATCATAGTGCTGTCTTCTTTTTTTTCCCCTAGACCCTTCAAATGAGAAGTGTTTTCTTCTTTATTGGACTTTTAACCATTTCAAATTGAACTAATGTTAAACTAAGGTTAACTGTCCACTCCCCCACCAGCTTTTCCTTCTATTCTAACTTCCTAATCCTAATTTCTCTTAAATAATGCCAATTTTCTTTCACGTACTCAAACTTGGTTCCTAGACTGTCAAAGTGGCAGGGATCCCAAAAGTCATTTAGTTTAGTAGACACACGGATGCTTTTAATCCTTCTTCAAATGTTTTTAGTTTCTTTACCATGTGTTGGCACTTTGGACTTGAGAAGAGAAGACATAGTTTTTGCCCTTAAGCAGCATGTAGTTTAGTTAGAGAGACAGGTAAACCAGTACATTTGTGGTGAGTGCTGTGTGATTTTATGCACAGATTACTATGGTAGTAACTCCAGCTGCAAATGGATTTAGCTAAGAAAGGACTAAAGGACATTCTAGACAAAGGGAACAGCAGATGTGAAGATTCAGAAGCAAGATATAATGTGGTGCCTGTAGGGAATAGTAATAATAATAGCTAATGTTTATTGAGTACACACTGGCACATACTGATGTCTGAACCTGAAAAATGTCCAGCATAGTTGGAATGAAAGGTCAAGGTACAGTGGAGTGGAGGATGTGGTAGTAAGACAAGACAGGTAGGGCCTGAAATCTAGGTCTTTAGCCTCCTGGTCCAGTATTATACCATCATTCAAATTTCTTTTTGAAATTTATATCAGTTTCAAATTTTGTGTAATGCGTACTGGTTGAAATGATTAGACCATTGCCTCTAGGCCTCTGACCCTAAAGCCTGGACTCTTAACTATATTTGCTAAAGTGTATAGTTAGGAGGCATTCTGTAAGCTTTTGGACAAAAATATGGAGGCGTTTCAAACCAGGTTGTCCTAATCTTTGTATTTATGGCTCCCCTCTGCCTCCTGCTCCCTTTCTGAGCTTTCAAGATATTAGGTTGAATAAAGAGATCAGCCTTTATGGTTGTCCTACTTTTCCTCTGCTCCAGATTCTTCTTTATAAATTGGGAGATAAGGAACTTTTATTCATTCAACCTTCATATTCTGTTAAACTGGTTTCCTTTAACCAAACTCAAGAATGCCACTATATAATAGTTTATTATAAGAAAACTAACTTGTAAATAGACTCTTGTCAGTCACTTCATTTTATTTTCATGGAGAAGTCTGCTTAAGAAATTCAATTAAGATTAGAGGCTGGGCGTGGTGGCTCACCCCTGTAATCCCAACTTCTCGGGAGGCTGAAGCAGGAGAATCGCTGGAACCCTGGAGGCAGAGGTTGCAGTGAGCCGAGGGAGCCGAGACCACGCCATCACACTCCAGCCTGGGGGGACAAGAGGGAGACTTCGTCTCAAAAAAAAAAAAAAAAAAAAAGATAGAATTGCTATTTGAGAATTTTTAAGAAACTGAGTGATTTTAAAGATCTTTTCCATCAAGCTTTGATGGAAGTCAGAGTACATATATTTCTAGGCAGGCCAGAATGAATATTCATGTAGACTACATATTGCAGTTATTCTTTTGGAGAATCCATCAATACTTATTCTTCAGCTATCTTTTTTTATTTTTATTTTTGTGGATAGCTTTGTTTCCACAAACTTCTTTGTTTTCATTTGTTAGTAATATCAGCTTGCTAATGCCCTTGGCACACATTTCCAGTTTCTAAAGTTAAGGCTGGCTTCAACCTGTCAACTTGGAAAAAGACCATAAAAATCACCTGTTGATCAAACTAAGCCAGGTTTATTATATACTTCAGTAAGGGTGAACACTGCCTTAAAGAGTCCTAGAAGTATTTCAGAAAGAAAGTATTGGATATGGATATTTACAGGGTTTTGGGGTCTGGGTTCAAGTAGTTTAAGGAGATTTTACTTGGCCCTGTGCTAAGTTTGTGATAGAATTCTTGGATCAAGTCTTGATAAACAAATATTTATTTGATAAGTGAGCATGTTTGCCCAGTTGAGCAATTTATTATTCTAAGGATCGAATTGTGCAGTCTGTTGTTCAGTTGAATGAGTTTTTGAGAAATTCCTAAAGCTAATGATGAAGTTATTTACTGGTTTGCATTCTTACCTTCCTGGGCAATAATTTCCTAGAACAAATAATAAAGTTATGTTGATATAGGGGCCATAGATCTTAGTCCTCATAATTAAGCTATGTGAATGCAGAAGGTCTCAGTTCTAAATGACATTTATAAAGGCAGACAAATTTTAATCAAAGGTTTACTGTTTCCAGCCCTGGGTACTGTACCATTGACCTTTTTCGTCTAATTGTGGATGGTAGATAGTATCATGATTGGGAGTCTTTGTGGCACTTTGTGCACTTCCACTAACATTTAAATACATCATTTATGTTTTGCTACTTTCCTAAATGCACCTGAAGCTTTAGTTGAACTAGTAGTCTCTTTTTCTCAACATGATACTTTTGTTTTTCCCACTTGGTTATTTTCCTTTATCTCATCTTTGCAAAATTTTTATTCTTCATGCAGCTTTTCCTGAACCTTATCATTTCTATCTTTGAACTAGCTATACCTTTTTTTCCTATGATAGTTATTTATGTGGCTAATTTAGCACTTTATTAGATTGTAAGTTCATGGAAGATAGAGACTATGTTTTATTCATCTTATTTTTAATCATCTAATAAATATTTGTTAAGCTGAATTACTCTGTTGAATTGAGTTAGGCCAAAACCAATAAATACCCAATAGGTTTGTGAATTATTTTCATATTAGGCTGATCTTAAAGACCTTTTATCTTTATCACTATGGTTCTGTCTTTCCAAAGGTAAAGTGTACTCTGGAAAATTCTCATTTTAGATTGCAGTTTGGACAGATCATCAAAGTCAAGTGTTACTATGTTTTGAAATACAGTCAGCAAAGTTCTCACAGATGGACTTTACTGAAAACAGATGGCGGGAGGGAAGAGCTATTTCAAAATGTCTGTGTGCTCATTTCAAAGCATTGACCTCTACAAATTTAAATATAATAGTTATTCATGGAAAAAGCTGGAGAATTAAGTTTTATGCCTTTATTTTTGGCAGCTTTGGTTTTGTTTAATCTTTCACAATGTCATGTATCTTGTCATAATTTTGTTGAGGGTATGTGGTAAGGAGTATGACAACAGAAGCAGAACATAGCATGTATGTGATCATTGAATATAGATACAATTTATTCAGAAATATCTTTGGGTACTGTGGTTTGGTGGCTGTTGGATGGAAGTTAGAAATAGTAATTTCACTCATAATAGTCATTTGGACTTAATATTGGAAGACAGAGACTGTTTTAAATATAGTGGCTGCATAGTCTTTCCAAGCCGTCAGTATGTGACATACGGTATACTCTAGGGAAAGTATTTTTTATCCTGTGTTTTAGCCAGTGTGTAACTCTGCCACTGTATTCCTACTTTATCCTCTCTCTAACCCAGGGAACTGCATTTACCACCACCCACACCATGTGGATACCTCGTTAGCAACTCCATAATACTTGAACACAATAAATAGTTAATTATGGTCTAGTATTTTAATTTATCCTTTGGGAACATATTTGTGAATATTCCATTATACAAGGGTGAGAATTGGTCATAATACTTGGTAAATCAACAGATTTATTAATACTTTGCCCTTCTGAAGGAAATATTTTCGTTTTGTTTGTTTCTCTTGTTGCCCAGGCTGAAGTGCAGTGGCACGATCTCGGCTCATTGCAACCTTGACCTCCTGGGGCTCAAGGAGTCTTCCGCTGAGCTTCTTGAGTAGCTGGGAGTGCAAACAGCCACACAACACCACTCCTGGCTAATTTTTATATTTTTTGTGGAGATGGGGTTTTACCATGTTGCCCAGGCTGGTCTCGAGCTCCTGGGCTCAAGCCATCCTCCTGTCTTGGCTGCTATCAGTAGTCCTGTATGTAATCAGTTGCATTTAGCCTGATAATCAAAATTACTGATTGTGAGTAAGCGCATTGATTACTTACTGAATCATATTGATTCAGAGTGCAATTTCATCAGGTTTTACTTAATGGTAGTATACATTAACCATATTGTGTTTTATGTGCATATTTGTAGTTTTGAAACTGCTGACAATAATTTGCATGAGAATAAAGACTGTTTCTCTTTCTTTGTGAAGAATCAAATACCCGTTGAATATGCATAAATATTTGAGCTATTTTATATAACATATAATTTTATATTTTAAAATCGGTCTGCTATAATCATTTCAAGCTATTGCCCGTTTTCAGGTTTTATATAATTTTAATGGAATTTTATCATTTTAATTTCATGTTTAATTAGGCACAGCCCTTATTAATCTGTTGTTGAAAGTCTTCTAGAGCATTTATTAATTTAGCCATCATGTAAGTATGTTCCGGAAGCCATGGGGAAGAAGATAGACACTTAAAATCTAGTTTAGGAAATGATACACTAAAAATGTAAAATTCTATTAAACATTAAATAAAACAGTATAAATCAATAAAAGCTGTAATCAGATATTACTGTCAAATGAGAGGCACAGACTTAAGTGCTAAAGAAATCAGAAGAAGAAGTCAGAAGAAGAAACAGAAGTCAGAAGAAGCAACTGCTGTGGATTAGATAGGTTATGCAGTCTCTAGTGAAAATTGGTTCTTGGTGGGGTGGGCGGTGAAAAACTATTAAATACTACTATGGTTTGTAACCCCCCATAGGGCCACAGTACATAGATAGTATATCTGTGTTATTAAAATTCATGGGGATTAAGAAAGCAATCTAAAAATGTCCCAGGGCTGGGTGCAGTGGCTCATACCTATAATCCCAATATATTTGGAAGCTGAGGCAGGAGGATTGCTTGAGGCCAGGAGTTCAAGACCAGCCTGAGCAACATAGACCTCGTCTCTACACACACATAAACACACATGTGCACACACAGACACAGTGGTGCATACCTGTAGTGCACGCTGCACACACATGTGCCCACGGTGGTGCACACACACACACACGTGTGCACAGTGGTGCACACCTGTAGCCTCAGCTGTTCAGGAGGCTGAGGTGGAGGATTGCTTGAGCCCAGGAGCTTGAGGCTGCAGTGAGCCATGATCGCACCAGTGTACTCCAGGAGCCTGGGTGACAGAGCAAGACCCTGTCCCCTGTCTCAAAGAGAGAGAGGAAAAAAAAAAAAAATGTCCCGGGCTTGGGGGTAGCAGTAATGAAAGAAAGGTTGAAGAACACGAGTTTAGGATAGTTAAAGAAGGGTTTTAAATAGCAACTATGAAGGTTAGTCATTGAAGGATAGATAGTACTTTTTAGATAAGCAAAGATGGGGAGGTTATTTTATTCAAGATGGTTTTCTTGGAGATTATATGTTTTTATAAAATCAGACTGGGTGTGTAACATGTCTCACATGCCACATCATAGCCTCTAGTGTCTTATAAACTGGAGAACAGGAAAATTAAAATCTCAGAATTTCCTTTTAAACAAGATCAAATGTAAAGTGTTGTAGTAGATTACCCATTGCCTCTGTGTTCCTTCTTACCAATTAGTTTTTCGATTAGAGGTGGAGGATTCATTCATTTCTTTGTGCAGTGATGCTAGCAGTACTGTTTGTCTAGACAGACTCTTGGTTAGGTAGGGAATTGTGGTTCTCTTGTGTTGTCTTATTCATTGAGTTAAAGAATTATAGAATTTTTTAGAGATGTAGAAGACTGTAGAGATTGTTTAAACTCCTCCCTTGATATATAGGGAGAAAATGGACCTGCAGTGAGGATCCGTTGATGTTAGTGGTAGAGCGGGCCTCACCACTTTGGTCTCCTGACTTCCAGTCTGCTGCCCTTCTTCTCACAATATCATTTTATCTAAACCAGTATGAACCTTGGTCTGGAGGCAGAAATTTTAATTTTAGTAATTTATCTCTTTAGACCATACCGGATTGTCACTTCTTTTTCCATTTGCCTATACAGATCAGTCATTTTCTTCAGAATGTGGGAAGGCAATGGGTTTTGGAGTTTGACTTTTCCACTTCAGCTTTAACCTTGGACAACTTATTTAACCTCTTTGCCTAATGCTCTTAATATGTTAAATGGGAATGAGAATACTTAATAAGGCGGTTGTTAGGATTAAGTTAGATGACCTATATATAAAGCCTTTTCCTCTGTGTTGGATTTTTTTTTTTTTTTTTTTTTGAGACGGAGTCTTGCTCTGTCGCCCAGGCTGGAGTGCAGTGGCCAGATCTCAGCTCACTGCAAGCTCCGCCTCCCGGGTTCACGCCATTCTCCTGCCTCAGCCTCCCGAGTAGCTGGGACTACAGGCGCCCACCACCTCGCCCGGCTATTTTTTTGTATTTTTTTAGTAGAGACGGGGTTTCACCGTGTTAGCCAGGATGGTCTCGATCTCCTGACCTCGTGATCCACCCGTCTCGGCCTCCCAAAGTGCTGGGATTACAGGCTTGAGCCACCGCGCCCGGCCTGGATATATTTTTTTAAAAATTTGTTCTATGTTTTTCTCTCCTTTTTCTCTCTGCCACTAGAGTACTTACCACATTGTGTATCACAGTTATTTATTTCATGTGTCCCAGGTGCGAGTCTTGGAGGTTTTCCCCTCAGTAATTTCTCAGTTTTATGTAATATTATTATGGTTCTATGACATAATTCTTAAAAAACAAACCAGTAAAGCCAGGAATTTGCTACTGAAACAAACACAGAGATGCTGCTATAGTAGACAGTTAATTCATCTGTCAGAGAAGAATTGAGTACTAGAGTTCATTTTTAATACTAATAATTCTATAATAAACTGACTTACTATATTGTTGATTCTTGTCTAAGGCCTTGTTTTAACCTTAAGAATTTCATTATAATTCTGCAAGGGAAATGTATTGATTGTGTCATTTGGCTCCCAGTCTCTGTCCTTGACTGTTTCTGTGATTGCCTTGCAGAGCTCTGAGGAACACGAGTGCCGTGATGAAGCTCCTCAGGAAGATGAGGGGTTTATGGGCATGTCCCCTCTCTTGCAAGCCCATCATGCTATGGAAAAAATGGAAGAATTTGTTTGTAAGGTAAGAGTGCAGTTTCTTGTCATTGTCATGCTATGTATTTAGCCCTTCCCAAACAGAAACCTTTAGAGAGAGTGGTAGTACAGTAGCCTTTGGTTTGCTTTGGGGAAGATTTGTGGCAAGATGGGGACAGAGGTGGTTTTGGGACTCTAATCTTGTTGAAGACACAATACATTTGTTGGCTTGGAGTAGCCATGATAAAGCTCTCATAAAACTGGGATATCCAGCTTTGAAACAAATATTTCCTAATGTAGATTAAGAGAGTAAATGTCTTATTGGTGGTTTAGACAAACAGAATGAAACATAATCAGAAGTGGTTGACGCCTGGAGATACGAAAATGCCTTCCTCAGGTCCCTTAAATTTCTTCTGCTGACTGACTGCAGTGGCAAATGTACTGTTCTTTCTAGGGATTTTAGGAATTCTGAGTAATCAGGCTACTCTTGAGAGAGAAATTTTCCAGTTTTCATGTACATCTGGTATTTTCAGTTCAGCTGGTATATATTCTGTCTCTAAGGTTTTTCTTCCAGTCCATTGTCTGATTCCCTAGGACCTATTGTGGGATTCTCTTTTTTTTTTTTTTCTAAAATAGTAATTAGAATTGTGTTTGCCTGCTTAGAGAAAATAGACACACTGGTAAACTTGTAGGTACTTGATCAATCAGATCAATAAGGGCCTTGGCAGGTAGAATCTAATTAACATAAGTCAGTCTGTCTGTGTGTATATAAATTGATTTATTAAACATTTTTGGAGAACTACTATTTAGAGAGAAATTTTTGTGACACTTAGCTTTTCATGGCTTTTATGAAACCAAAACTTTTTATGCACATGGTCTTAGATACAGGAGACTATAGGTTTTCTTACATTCACAATAATGCTGGAAAAATTGGGATCAGTGGACTTAGAATACTATCACTTTGGACCAGGGTATGAAAAGAGAACATTATGATCTGAACATAGACATCCTTTCCAAGACTAAGGGTCCAGTGGGTTTTCAGGGGGAGTTTAAACATTTATGGGTCTGAAATAGAAAATTTTAGCCAGTTTGAAAATGAGTGAAGAAACTGAACAAAACAATAGATTCATTCTAGTGATCACTGTCTCAGGAGAATTAGCACAAAGGGATACAAAAGATTATTTTGTTTTTAAAATGAAAATTTGGTGTGAAGAAATCTCTCAAAGTTGGCAAATTTAGTATCTGGGCCATTAGGAAATTTTAATATTTAGAGATCAGCGGGTACTGTAGCTGACTTAACTGCCTTTTTGTCCTCCCTTTCTGAACAGAGAGCAAAGAATAAAGCAACTAAAACTCTAAATTAAACAGTGAATCGGAGAATAAATAGGGCAGGACATTTGTTTGCTACAAACTATGATCTTCTGAAGAAAAAGGAGTGTTGTAAATATCCCTTAGCAGTTTGTTTATGACAGCAGAATGAAGAGGCATCCTGTTACACAGTGTTGTCTGGTGTGGGTCTACCCTGCCATGGCAGTGCAACTGACCACACTTGAAAACCAGCCATGTCTAGTGGTACAGGGATTCTATTTCTTGGATTGGAAGCGAGTAAACAGAGACAGTTTAATATGAAATGTGCTGTGATCTTGGTCACTCTTTTTTCCCCTAGACTTCAGTTTTTGCTATTTTACCAGGATAACCAGGTCCATGTGGGAATAGGATGTGTGCTACGGGCAGTTTATTTGTTTTTGAAATTTATTTATTTTTGAGTCTCACTCTGTCGCAAGGCTGGAGTGCAGTGGTACAATCTCCACTCACTGCAACCTCCGACTCCCGGGTTCAAGTGTTTCTCCTGCCTCAGTCTCCTGAGTAGCTGGAATTACAGGCATGCGCTACCATGCCCGGCTAATTTTTGTACTTTTAGTAGAGATGGGGTTTCACCATGTTGGCCAGGATGGTCTCGATCTCCTGACCTCGTGATCCGCCCACCTCGGCCTCCTATAGTGCTGGGATTACAGGTGTGAGTCATTGTGCCCGGCTGTTTTTTAAAGAAATGTTTCTGTGCACTTTATGGTCTAATATACCCACATACCCAGTGGATTATTGCTAAGATATTTGAAGGTAGGTAGTGTCTTTGTCAAGCTTATAAATAAATATGTCTTTGGCTAAGCTGTGATCTTATTCTTTTATTCTAGGGGGTAAAAGAGGATATACCTATTTGTGTTGGAATTTGGCTGACTATATATGACTCCAAGTTGAGAATGAGGGTGCAGTGTCTGTTGAGTGTGTCACTAATTGCAGTGTAATTAAGAAAGTATAGCTCCTTGTCTCAGTATTTAGACCACTAGAACATTTGTTTAGAAATAACAGGGAAAATCACTCTGAAATTATATGCATATATAACCAGTAAGAAACTCACATATTCTTTTTGAATGTAAAAAGGGAAAATATGACTCTTTTGTCTATGTGGGCTAGCAGAGTAGCACTTTGGATACAGCAGAGCTGTGTGCACATTGTGAATTGCCTTGAAGATGTAAGGATTGATTTCTATCTTCCTCTCCCTCTCAGAAAAGAAAATGCCCCCAAAGTGAGGTAATAGCAACATTTTGTAAGGTTAATCTCAACAATAGTGGTCTTTTCCCAAATTCAAATTTGATGCAAAAAATTCAGTATCTTGGTCTGTCTCTGACACTAAAAGAAGCAGACTGCAGAGGCTGACAGACTTCCAACAGCTCCAACAGAAGGGACTGGATCCCTGACTCCCTTGCTCTCCTTCTCTCCATAAAGTCCTGTGGAAGATCTTATACAGCTACTTTTGTAAGTGGTAGTACTATTAGCAGCAGATGTTAAAAATAAAGATTAGTCTTTTGGCATTATTTTATTTTATCGTATGTTAGGAGCAAGCATAGAATAGCCAGATTTGCACCAGTAACCATAGACCCCAAGTTTTGAGTTGGAAGGGGAGGAAGGAGAGGTTATGTATGGCTGGGGGCAGGAAGAACAGGGAAGAGGCGGGGGGGCTAGTTTGGATAGAGTGTTAAGAGGGACACATCTGTTCTTAAACTGTTAGTCCTCACTTCCTTCGGAGGTAGAGATGTCACACAGAGGATTAGTTCTTTTACAAGTATCTGTAAGGAAGTAAGAGAGCAGAGAACAAGAAACAGGTTGTGGATCAGAAGGAATGGGCACAGTAGCTGGGAGTAAGTGGCAGTCTTTCCACAGCGTAGACAGAGCACCAAGTTTCTGTGGCTTACCCATATTGTCACAAGACCCCTGTAGTGGGTAGGGTGGAGGTCATTGTCTGAAGGTGAATCTTGCTGATTTGTAGCCTGGATTCTTGCTTTATAGGGTAATAGACTGGAAGAACTGCTCAGCCCACATTAGCTGGAAGATAGACCCTGTGCCTGCCATTTTTCCTTGCATCCTTCTGTCTAGCAGAAGCAAGTTAGTCAAGATTAAGTGGTCCTTGTGGTGTGAGCTCTTGGGGCTATGAGACATTAAAAGAAGCAGAGTGCAGAGGATGACAGACTTCCTACAGAGGGGATATCAGACTCCTGATCCCTTTTCCTCTAGAATCTGATGCGGGAGGGACCATGAGGAAAAGGGAGGAAAGGGCGCTGAGGGACTGAAAGGGCAGTTTAGGGCTGAGCTGCTTTACCATCTCTCTGCAGCACGAGCAGGAAGGTGGATTAGACACTAACTGTCCCACAGGAGATAGCCCCTGGGGATAGTCATATAGTGTCTTTGGAGTAGATGCGAGGAATTACTAACTAATTCATGAAATGCTTTGTGTCATTTTGTTTGATCTTCATGATTTCCTTATGAAGTAACTGAAGCACTATTTTACAAATGAAGGAACTTCAGGTTGGAAGTTTTATAATTAATTAAAGGCCGAGCGCGGTGGCTCACGCCTGTAATCCCAGCACTTTGGGAGGCCGAGGCGGGCGGATCACAAGGTCAGGAGATCGAGACCACGGTGAAACCCCGTCTCTACTAAAAAAATACAAAAAATTAGCCGGGCGCGGTGGTGGGCACCTGTAGTCCCAGCTACTCAGGAGGCTGAGGCAGGAGAATGGTGTGAACCCGGGAGGCGGAGTTTGCAGTGAGCCGAGATCGCACCACTGCACTCCAGCCTGGGCAACAGAGCGAGACTCCGTCTCAAAAAAAAAAAAAAAAAAAATTAATTAACTCTCATATAGCTAGTTAATGCCAGGGATCCACAATTTTCTGACTCCTGTGCTCTTTCTTTTCTGCTTCATCATATTTGTGTGGTGGGAAGAGAAGAAAGAGTAAGATAGAGGGAGAGATTTTAGCAAAAGGCACAAAAGTGTGATTCTGTGTAATTCTGTTTTTACCAATAGGAATATTAAAAATAAAATGTTCATATTTAATACCACAGGGGTTTATCAGGGGTAAAGTCTGTTATATAGGATGAAGGGGGTCTGTATGAGTGAGACTTTGGAACCTTCATCCCACCGTTAGCCAGATAGAAACAAAGTTTGAAACCACTCTTTTAGGGCATGTCCTATAAATTTATTTACTCTTTCCTTTTCCTAAGGTCCCCACTTAAAAATACCTTTTTCTTTCTTTCTTTCTTTCTTTTTTTTGAGGCAGAGTTTTGCTCTTGTTGCCCAGGCTGGAGTGCAGTGGTGTCATCTCAGCTCACCACAACCTCCACCTCCTGGGTTCAAGCAATTCTCCTGCCTCAGCCTCCCGAACAGGTGGGATTACAGGCATGTGCCACCACGTCCAGCTAATTTTTTGTATTTTTAGTAGAGATGGGGCTTCTCCATGTTGGTCAGGCTGGTCTCGAACTCCTGACCTCAGGTGATCCGCCCACTTAGGCCTCCCAAAGTGCTGGGATTAAAGGCTTGAGCCACCATTCCCTGCAAAAATATCTTTTTCATCAGTCTTTTTAAAGAACTCAGAATATAAGACATTATACATTTTGAGATGTTTGCCTTTTAAAAAATAAATTATTTTTCCCATTATAAAACAGTGTGGTAAGATATAGTTGTTAGGGATCAGTGTTGCTAAATTGACAAAATCACAAAGATGTTTGATAATACCCCTCTGCCAGGTATGGGAAGGTCGGTGGCGAGTGATCCCTCATGATGTACTACCAGACTGGCTCAAGGATAATGACTTCCTCTTGCATGGACACCGGCCTCCTATGCCTTCTTTCCGGGCCTGTTTTAAGAGCATTTTCAGAATACACACAGAAACAGGCAACATTTGGACACATCTCTTAGGTATGTAATGTCAGTGATGTGATGAGCTGGCGATTCACTTTCTTTTTAATTTCATGTATTTGATGGTAAGGACAGAATTTCAGACATGTATTTGGATTTGCCATTTTGTTCTCTCAATTTCTAATGATGAATTTTCTCACTGGTTTACTCCTAGGTTATCCTGGTTTGCACTATGATTTTGTTATAACTTAAGTCGTATTTCTCTGTACTAGATTTTCAGATATTGTCCTTAAACCAGGCCAAGTAAAAGTAGTTGCTATACAAAATGTGGTTTCATATTGTAGTGACCACTGAGAAGAAGGTATTATTTAATAGAAGTAATCTGATCTTTTAAAATTCATTACTTATATGCACTGCTAATTTTCAGTTTGGCCTGAAGTAGAATATGGACTGTAATTTTTTCTCCATAATGATTGTATATTAAAGAAAGAATACTATAGAGGAAAGAATAGTCTTTCCAACATATGGTGCTGGGATAGCTGAGCCATATGTAAAAGAATGATCCCAAACTCGCATATACAAAAGTGAACCCCAAATGGATCAAAGACCCAAACATAAGAGCAAAAACTATAAAATCCTTAGGAGAAAACATAGATATAAATCCTTGTGACTTTGGATTAGGTGACTGTTTCTTAGAATTGCCACCAAAGAAAAAATAAATTAGACTTCATCAAAAGTAAAAACATTGGTATATCAAAGTGCATTATCAAGAAAGTGAAAAGACAACCCACAGAGAAGAGAATATTTACAAATCAGCTGGTTGGTAAGGATCTAATAAATAACTCCTACAACTCAACAATAAAGACAACCGATTTTAAAAATGGGTAAAACATCTGAATAGATGTTCTTCCAGTGAAGATCTAAAGTGGCCAATAAGCACATGGAAAGATGTTTATCATCATTAGGCATTTAGGAAAGTGCAAATCAAATGCTTTGAGAAATGCAGTGAGAAATTTCACCTCTTCACACCCACTAGGATGGCTATAATCAAGAAAATGAAAAATAACAAGTCTTGGCAAGGATGTGGGGAAATTGGAACTTTCATACTTTGCCAGTAGGAATGTGAAATGGGGCAGTCCCCATGGAAAAGTCTGGCAGTTCCTCAAAAAGTTAAACAGAGTTACCAGAAATCCACTCCTAGTATATTACCCAAGATGACTGAAAACATGTTCACATAAAAACACGAACACAGAAGTTTATAGCAACATTATTCATAATAGCTAAAAAGTAGAAGCAACCCAGATGGGTATCAACTGGTAATGGATAAACAAAATATGGTGTATTCATACACCGGAGTATTATTTAGCTGCAAAAAGGGATGAAGCACTGATACACGCCACAGCATGGGTGAGGCTTGAAAACATTTGCTAACAAGCCAGACACAGAAGGTCACATGTTGTTTGATTCTACATGCATGAAATGTCCAGGACAGGAAAATCCATAAAGACAGATTACTGGTTGTTTAGGGCTGTGAGGAGTGGGGAATGGGGGATGACAGCAGATATAGAACTTCTGTTTGGGGTGATGAAAATATTTTGGAATTAGTTAGTGGTGACAGTTGTACAGCCTTGTGAATATACTAGTTTCTGGCCTTACTACATTTGATTTGCATTTCTTATCACACATTTGATTTCCATGGTGCCTCTAAGTTCCTGCCTGCTAGTATAGTGAGAGGAGAATAGAGAGTCAAATCAAGTTTGTTGCTGACTTATAATTCAAGGATAATTTTTAATTAAAATGATAAAACAATTACTTAACAAATGTTGAACTTGAAATTTCTGTGCCTGCCTTGTGTTAGGTGGCCCTTCCCTAAACAATAGGTACATGGCATCTTTCTGTGTAGAACAGTTTAGGAATTGGTTAGGAAATGGCCTGAGTAGGCATTTTACTGTCCTTAACTCTTGAATCTCCTGAACCAGCTGATGAGGACCAGAGAAGCAGCATGATGCTCCCTGACAGCTATTGGTAGAGGAAAGCTGAATTTCTTGGCAGGGTTTAGGGGTATTGGGATTCATTGTAAAAACAAAAGCAAAAGCACAATGGACCATTGAAAGCTGGACTATGATGTATGTGCCAAAAACTGTATAAATGAAACTATTCTACATCTAGAGGTAGAAGTGGCTTCTTATTATGTCTTCTAAGAAGTAGCCACACTGTCTGATTTCTTTTTAGATTATGCCCTTAGATAAGTTTTTATATTCTGTATATTAAGTTTATGAAGCTGAAGTATTTCTGATACCAGCAGTGTTGGAAGTAAACCACGATTTTGGATAGGCTTCAGTTACTTGGAAAATTTTTCTCATTGAACTTTTGATTCAGATATTGTTATGATGCTGAAGGATTGAAAACAGAATCAGTATATAATATTGTCTCTTTTAAAGGGTGATATTTTATCTATTTTGTGTGCTCTTTTTCCTAGGTTGTGTATTCTTCCTGTGCCTGGGGATCTTTTATATGTTTCGCCCAAATATCTCCTTTGTGGCCCCTCTGCAAGAGAAGGTGGTCTTTGGATTATTTTTCTTAGGAGCCATCCTCTGCCTTTCTTTCTCATGGCTCTTCCACACAGTCTACTGCCACTCCGAGGGGGTCTCCCGGCTCTTCTCTAAGTAAGTATCTGTAAAGTCCGTATTTTGGCCAGTGATTTAGAGGTAGTGCATTAGGGAAAAACATGCAGCAGAGTTGGCAGAATTCTTAATATCATCTCATGGAAACTTTTTTCTTTTTTTTTTTTTTAAAATTAAAGAGCAACCCAGTTTGGCTCTTAGCGGTTGTTGATGGCTTATGTCATGAGGGATTAATTGGAACCTGTAGTGGCCAGTAATTTTTAAATTACTGCATTAAATGAAATTTTTTTTTTTTCTATCATAGACTGGATTACTCTGGTATTGCTCTTCTGATTATGGGAAGTTTTGTTCCTTGGCTTTATTATTCTTTCTACTGTAATCCACAACCTTGCTTCATCTACTTGATTGTCATCTGTGTGCTGGGCATTGCAGCCATTATAGTCTCCCAGTGGGACATGTTTGCCACCCCTCAGTATCGGGGAGTAAGAGCAGGTAAGAACACTGGAGGTTCTACATTCGACATTCATTTATTCACTAGTTAAATTCACTATTTATTAAAGTTGAACCATTTGCCAAACATTATGCTGTGTATTTGTGATGCCAAGATGAAGAAATCATAGTCCTATTGTTGAGGGTTTTTTTATGTAGTAGTAGTAGTAGTAGTTGTCGTCAGTAGTGTTTATTAATTGTCTTAAAGCATTAGGGTTGAGGGGTCATGGTGAGTATGAGGTGATATAATTTGGGACTGTTACTTACTTGAGTTTATGGCTAACCACCATCCAGAAAGCGGTAGTCTGTAACTTTTGTAAACAATGATTTCTCTTACTTAGTGTGGAGTGTACTTTTTGTAGTGATTCTTTTTTTGTTGTCATTTTCTGTTTTGTTTTATATTTTTATTTTATAATGTATAATCTGCTTAAGGCTTCACCCCCGTACTGATTGTGTTTTGTTAAAGTGGGCAGCATATCTCCCTTCTGATGTAGGGTAAAGGGACTTTTTATATTTAGGATAATGCCTGTTTAGCTGGAGATCATAGAGAAAGCCACAAGGCCCTCAGTGCCTTGGCTGAGTCTTCTTGTAGGGTATGGAGTTAGCAGAGATGTTTTTGTCTCCCACTCAGTGTCAAACTCCGTGCCCACTGAGAATGAATAAGGAGTGTTTTTCCTTTCATCCTTAAACCCCCAAAACCATTTAGTATTAAAATCTAAGCCTTGGATCATCTGCAGGTACCTGGAAGGTTAGACACAGAAGTAACTTCACGTCAGTGGCCACTGTTACAACATTCTGCTCTCTTCCTTTTTGTGTTCGTGTGAGCAAATGAGCACTGGTCAGGGTCGGCTTTCAGCCGTACTTGAGTAGTACAGTGGTGTTAAGCCTGTTTGAGCACATGAGATAAGAATGTCTTTGCTGAGTAGAGCTGAGCATTTTGCTATTTATATACATGAGAAGAACCAAGTTCCTGAGCCTTTGACTTAGAGAATGATAGGCAGAAACCATTAGCAGCCTTTGCTTAGCATGTAGAGGAAAAGAACAAGTGAAGAAATATCATGATAATAATTCCTTAGAGGAGCAAGAGGTAGGAAATAGTTTTTCTTCAGGCCTGCTTGGTTCTTATCTTTTGTGAGAGCAGCATTGCCATTTTCTTCTTCTCTTTTAGATGCCCATTTTATTTGTGAGTATGCATCCTGTATCTGTGCTTACATATATTGCTGTATACCAGCAGTTTATTTGGTAATGTCCAAAGCAAGTCATAGGCTCTTTACCTTTCTGAAAACATTTAGCAACATTAATTCAAAACCCTTGAAGACTGCTTACTTACTAAGCTAGACCTCTCTTAGCGAGGCTCCTTGCTTTTTTTTTTTTTTTTTTTTTTTTTTTTTTTGAGACAGAATTTCACTCTTGTTGCCCAAGCTGGAGTGCAGTGGTGTGATCTCGGCTCACTGCAGCCTCTGCCTCTCGGGTTCAGGCTCAGGCGATTCTCCTGCCTCAGTCTCCTGAGTAGCTGGGATTACAGGTGTGCGCTACCATGCCTGGCTACTTTTTGGATGTTTAGTAGAAATGGGGTTTCACCCTGTTAGCCAGGCTGGTCTTGAACTCCTGACCTCAGACGATCTGCCTGCTTTGGCCTCCCAAAGTGCTGGGATGACAGGTGTGAGCCACTGCACCCAGCTGGCTCCTTGCATTTGTAAATCTTTAGAATATAGCTGTGTTGTCTTGTGTGACAGTGTCCCAGAGTTTGAAGAACTTCTTTTTCCTTTAAAACTGGAAGCTAATTTTGTATGCTGCTTTGAAATACTCAGTTTACAGAGTTAATGGAACTGTGCTGTAATACTGACTTCTGGCTCTTTGTTTCTCTTCTGCGTTACTTTACTCTCTTCTTGTGACTGCTAGGAGTGTTTCTGGGCCTGGGCCTGAGTGGAATCATTCCGACCTTGCACTATGTCATCTCGGAGGGGTTCCTCAAGGCTGCCACCATAGGGCAGATAGGCTGGTTGATGCTGATGGCCAGCCTCTACATCACAGGAGCTGCCCTGTATGCTGCCCGGATCCCCGAACGCTTTTTCCCTGGCAAATGTGACATCTGGGTAAGTATGTCAGGGGTGATTGAGTTTGTGTAGGTATCTGCTCGTGGGTTATTGGCATACTGCAGAGTGATGTAATAGAAAAAGTTTTAGACACAAAGTTAGGACAGTTGTATTCTGGTTCTTATTCCTTGTTTAGCTGTCTTTCTATGGACAATAAGTACAGTAATAACTAACATTTAGTGAGCACTTCCTTGATGCTCAGCATAGTACAGAGTGCTTTGCATGGATTACCTCCTTTAATACATTAGCCCTATGTGGTATGATAACTCCTGTTCATGTCTTCATTTTACACATCAGGAGACTAAGGCTTAGGGAGGTGAGGCCACTTGTCCAAGCCATGTGGCTATTAAGTGGTAGAACTGGAATTTGAATTAGGCTAATTTTAATATCAGAATCTGTGCTCCTTTTGACAATGGAAAGTCATTTTGCCATTCTTTGTCTCAGTTTCCTTGTTTATGAAATGAGGATGATAGACCAGATTTTTACCAGAGTCTTTTTTAGGACCAGATTTCTACCAGGGTCTTTTTTTATACCAAAATTTAGTGATTTGTAATGAGAGACTGAGTGTATGTATGTCTGGTGGAAGAAGAGGGATTGTGAAAAAGAGGGAACTGGATTGAACTAGATTGTGGTCATTGGTAAGAGACGAGGAAAGAGAGGAGGGAAAAGAAAATATATGGACTGATACAGATAGAAAAACTTATAACCAAAGAGGGCCTGAAATATTTTCAACAAGACAAAATTGGAAATATGCTTAATGTGAAATCTGACCTTTGGAATTCTGTTCCTCAGCCTATTGCTGATTATTATAGACTAAGCTGATCATCTCATCTCTTTAAAGTTTAGTTTAGCTATCTGTAAAATGCAGATGATCTTGAACTTAAGCAGTTTTTTTAGCTTCAGATTAGCGCCTTCATCTTTCTGATTGCATCATCATCATCTTGACATTTACCAGGAGGGGTTTTTGCCCTTTATCCTCTTTCTTTGGGGAAATTAATCCCCTTTGGTTTCCTGGGAAACATCTTTTGGGATGTGACTTAATTTCTTCTAGTTTTTGCTTCCAAAATCAGTGTTTTTCTCTTGATAAATGCTGCTTAGCCACTGTACTTTTTCATTTTGAGATTATAATGACAGAATAGTGTAATTTTTGAAGTGCAGCCAGCTATTGATTACCCTTCTTGAGATGTGGAATAGCATTCGACAGAACAGGTAAAATCAGAAATAATGTCACTTGCTTGTAGACCAGCTTCTGACTTGAGAAGTAAAAGGGCCTGTTTGCTTAGTTTTTGACACATTATGTAGTTCATGAAATTTCAGAATCATAGCACTGAAGGAAACTCTGGGGACCATATGTTGTGACATTCCACACACGATCCTGGAATCCTCTTTAGTTTTTCTAACAAGAGAGCAACATTTAAATGACCATAGCTCTAGTCCTCTTGTCCATGACAAAATGTCCATCAGCAGTGAGTAGGAAAAGGACTGTATGTGTGATCATAGTCCATGGCTAGGTGTCAAGGGATCCTTGGGACCTTTGTGGCCTGTTAGCAAGAGAGTCTGTATGTCATTTGCCACTGGTTTCAGTGTTAAGTGTGTAGATGTTTATGTGTAGAGCTGAGTGGCAGCACCTTGATTTCTTTGGGAACAGCTGACTTTCAGCTCAGCAGAATGTGATACACCTAATGGATGTTCCAGGATCTGTGGACACCTTGAATTTGAGCTCTGCCACATCCATTCCCTGCCTTCTGCTCAGCATAAACCAGGATTAAACATTTCTAAGAATCTTTAGCAGTCTTAATAATATATGGGTTTCTCTATCCCCTTCTCTTTTTTTTTCCCTCTCCAGTTTCACTCTCATCAGCTGTTTCATATCTTTGTGGTTGCGGGAGCTTTTGTTCACTTCCATGGTGTCTCAAACCTCCAGGAGTTTCGTTTCATGATCGGCGGGGGCTGCAGTGAAGAGGATGCACTGTGATACCTACCAGTAGCCAGGGACTGTGACCCTAAACCAGGGCCTGCAGCACTTGCGGGCCTCCCTGCCGGCTACTGATGCCAGTACCAGAGGAGCCCCAAAACTTTGACAGCCTCGTAGGCTTTGTGACGGCCCAGGGGCTCTGCGTGGTACATGACTGAGAAGAGAAAAACAAAAATAAATCATACCTCAAAGGATGGAGTGCATCAATTGGGAGAAAAGGAGACATAGCCCAAACCCTGGCTTATTCTTGGGATCTACTGATTGCGGGCTCTGCAAGACCCTTGGCAAACTGGCTTCTGATCCATATCATATTTATTTGTAGAAGATGGCGAAACAGTTTAACTGGTGGTTCGTTCTTCTCCCTTTCTCTCTCTGTATAACAATAATACAAACCGATTTAGGTGAACATTTATATCCAATAAGGGGTGGGAGTGTGATTTTAAATGCTCTTTTGGGAGAACAAAGAAATTAATGTAAATAAGATTTCTAACTGTTTAAATAAGACTTTATATAAATGTTTAAAACATAGGGGTAAGGGAGGGAGGGAGAATTTTTGTATAGAATGAAACATGCAAGTACCACACACTGTTTGAATTTTGCACAAAAAGTGACTGTAGGAGGATCAGGTGATAGCCCCAGAATGTACAGTGTCTTGGTGCACCAAGGTGCCTTCTAAAGGCTGACATACCTTGGACCCTAATGGGGCAGAGAGTATAGCCCCAGCCCAGTGCGTGGTCAAGCCTGCGAGCCTTTGGGAGATCTGAAGTAGAGGGGAGTGGAATGTGTTTTCTCAGTGGAAGCAGCACACGAATGGCTGACAGGAAGTGTTAAAGGCTCTAGTTAGGGTGTCATTGTCATATGAGAGACTGATGCACTCCTACCAGCTGGTAAAGGGGTGCTGGAGACCACGGAGGAAACATTAGCATGGGCTGATCCGGTTACTTCCTGGCATCCCGCTCACTTTTATGGTAAGTCTTATTAGAGGGATGTGACAGTTTTCCATATCCTTGCTGTGGAGCTCTGGAACACTCTCTAAATTTCCCTCTATTAAAAATCACTGCCCTAACTATCCTTCCTTCTTGAAGGGATAGAAATGGACCTTTCTGTGACATATTTCTTGGCATGGAGCCAGCCACAAATGAGATTCTGACCTGTCCAGGTTTCTCCTGAGCTCGTCTACATAGATTGGGAGACCATTCCTTTGGATTAGGAAAGATGAGTTTTACCTCTGGTACACGGTCGTGATAAGCCTGGATGTGACAGACACCTCGGCTCTCCTTGAACAAGAAAGCCAGCAGAGCTCTTAAAGCCAATTGTAGTACCAAGTTGTCAGCACTCACTGAACCCCACTTTACAGGGATAGAGTGGCATGGCATTGGTAGACAATGGTATGTTATTGCCAGGGAGTGAGGTACAAGACAGTGGCTCGTGTCCCAGGCCTAACCTGATACGCTGTCAGAGAAAGTGGTGGGGAAAGGATCTGGTTCATAGAATTCTGATCTTGGCCCATAGGTGAACCACCAAAATAGCGCTTGAGTCTTAGGTTACTGTCATCAAAGACTTGGGATGACTCCATTATATCCTGGGATTGTGGGTATTAGAACTAAACATGGAGGTCCTGAGCATGGGGACTGGCATCCTCAGTAGGTGTCTGGGAATATAGGAACGGTCTCCTATTCAATAGAGTTTTCTCAGTTATTTTCCTCCCTTGCCCTTCCAATCTCCAGCAAAAGCTGGGATCCAGGAAGAAAGAATCCAGTGTAGAAGTTGAGAAGAACTTGAGCGTTTTGGTTCTTGATAAGGTCACTGCCCTAGGTGCTAGGTGGACCGAGCAAAAGACTCAGTGGATGAACTGATGCAGTGCCTGACAGAATAAAGAACAGTATTAATCCCTTTGAGAAAGCATAGTCCAGCAGGACAGCGGCCATTTGGACAGAATCCCACTTAGTTTCTTGGGAGCAACAGCACAGATCAGAAGCCAGACTTGCTCTTTGGTCATGCCCTTTGGGATACAGGGTACAGGTGCAGCCCTGTCACAACACCAACAGAAGTAGCAGCCTCTGGGTGCAGTCACCCACACCCCAAAGCTGGAAGGATCTGGTTCAACATAGCACAAACCCTTAGGAAAAATGAAATTAACATCACTGATGTGTAATCCAGTAAAATCTCCCTCTTTTGGGTGTGTATGTGGGCATGTGTGTGCCCATTTCTATGTGTGTCTACGTGCAACTCACTACCAACAGCCTCATGTGCACTTGACCTGACAGTGCTCGCTGAGAACTCTCACCAGGTTGGCGCCTGAATGCCTTACTCTCAGCAGTCAGAGGCTTGCTTGCTCTGTGCAGATTTTTAATTTTCTTTTTTGGCCCTAGGCTGGTTGGGACCTCTACAGCTTCATTCTTTCACCATTAAATAGTGGCCTTTTTCAGTATTTTCCCTCTTCCCCTTTATAAATTGCTAAAGCCACAAAGCACATTTTTGGGGATCATAGAAGAGTGGGGTTCCAGAAGGGCATCTGTGTGATGGTTCCATTGATGTGGGATTTCCCTACTTGCTGTATTCTCAGTTTCTAATAAAAAGAACCAAATGAAATACGACCTTCTGTTGTGTGTTTTTTATTGCCGTTCACCTTACCTCCCCTTAGCTTTTGGCACTTTTCTGAAGCTCTAATTTAGACACTGAGATTTAAGAAATTTTTGGAAACTTGCCATTCGGGATGCACAAATCAAAGTGCTTATGCCCAACTCCTGTTTCCTAACTCAAGCTTTCATCGTAACTTGGACCAGGTTTAGAATGGAGGGGAGAGCAGCCCTAAGAGGCAGTTCGTTCTTATTGTTGAAGTTTATAAAAATAGTCTCTAATGTAACACTTGATGTCAAGGGATGTGTTAAGGAACTGTCAATGTCACATGATCATAGTCACAACCCTCTGAGCCGGTCAGGAGTGTATTCACTCTCATTTTATACAGGGGGAAACTGAAGCGTAGGAAGTTTAAGAATGACTCTAGTGCCAGCACTGTATTGGAGAAAAGAGTGAAGAGAAAATTTAAGAAAACCTTTCTGTATTTATTATTCTGATTAAACAGTCTCATGTACACTGACTTAAATGTTTTGGGGTTCATTAACCTAGTCCCTTCTATATAAGAAGAGGATCTGGTTCGAGTTGGTGTTTGAAATAAAAAGGAATTCCAACCCATTTGCCTTAGGTTAATTTAGTTTTTGGAAGGGCATTTCCAGTATTGGGATAAAATGTTCATTCTGAATTCTCATTTTTAAGTATAGATTTTAGAGTGTCCCATACCTTATTTGGGTATAGGCACTGGATCATTTCCTGCTTTTGACAATATTAGCTGAAGCCTACTAATAACCCACTTTGTCTTTTCCTAGTCTCTTACTAAAAGGTATCTGAGCTGGGGTTGGTGGCTGATGCCTGTAATCCCAGCACTTTGGAAGGCTGAGGTGGGCGGATCACAAGGTCAGGAGTTCGAGACCAGCCTGGCCAACATGGTGAAACCCCGTCTCTACTAAAAATACAAAAAATTAGCTGGGCGTGGTGGCGGCGCCTGTAATCCCAGCTACTCGGGAGGCTGAGGCAGGAGAATCACTTGAACCTGGGAGGTGGAGGTTGCAGTGAGCTGAGACCACACCACAGCACTTCAGCCTGGGTGACAGAGCGAGACTCATCTCAAAAAAAAAAAAAAAAAAAAAAAAAAAAAAAAACGGAGTCTGTCTCATTCCTGATACTCAGGTGATGTTATGTGGATGTTGTAGAGGAAGTAGATAAGGACAAGTTTGGATTCTGACTACAGAGTGCTAGGCTCTGGGTGCCTAGAGAAGCCTCTGGGCAATGTTACTTTAAAATCTTCCCAGAAACAACATCCTCTCCTTGAATATTTGGCTTCAATTGTAGTGTTTCATTTTGTCCTCCCCTCAGAGGGCATGAACCATTTGCTAGCCAGCACCGCCCCCCAACCCCCACCAACACCCTATCTAATGTACAAATCTTTCTGCCTTCAGCTGGTGAAACAAGGGCAGCCTGGCTGGCTCATGTAGAGGCTGCTTATGATGGCATGGGGCAGGAAGGAAGCGTCACATACGGTGGCCTCTTGTCACTGCCATCCTACTGTACCACTGTCCCTACCTGCTACGCTACCTGGAAATGAAAAGCGTAACTTCAGATCTTGGTTGTGCCATTTGCCACGTAGTTTGTCTAGCCTCGGCGTTCTGTCAAAATGAGGCCAACAATACATCCTCTAGATCCCTCACTGAGATTCTGTGGCTCCTACAGATTATTTGCTCAAACTTTTCCGTAGTGATTGGCTGGGGTTTCTGCCAAACCCTCACTCCAATTCCGTCCTTTTGTGGACTTCATTTATTTTTCTGGCCTTATGTTATGCCCACTTTCTTGCCTCCCTCCCACCCCCTGAACCAAAACTTCACTGAGCTTTATGAAGTGGTTGAAGCATTTTCCCTGAAAGCTCTTCTATTGAAATATACAACATTATTAGGTGGATTTAGTAGTTAACATATCCTTGGTACTGAGGAAGATCTGGCAGCATCCTTAAGTTCCTGGTCCTCCAAAGGTGTACAACGTAAGATTTCAAAATTCTGCATTCACATTTATTAAGTGACTTAGGTTCCAGCTTCATGCCTCTGAAAGCAGGTGATGGGCTTTAGAGTGAGCCAGGCTGCCACCTGCTGTCCTTTAGTGGTTCTGCTAAAAGTAGAAAAGGAGGAATCGTTCTGAGCTTCAAAGGCAAAACTTACGAGAATATTTTGTTCTCCAAAGTAGAGAAGGTTACTTTATCAGAAACGGTTTTTCCTTCCAATGGTCTTGAAAGGGATTCCCCTTGGCCATGCAGAGACACGGGGCCCAGAGGAAGCAGACAAAACAAGGCTAGAAGCTGCTCCAGCTTCCTAAGCCTGGCTTTTCGAGTTGGTAAATTTGCCTGAAAGTGCGCTTC
Source organism: Macaca nemestrina (assembly GCF_043159975.1). Lineage (NCBI taxonomy): Eukaryota > Metazoa > Chordata > Mammalia > Primates > Cercopithecidae > Macaca > Macaca nemestrina. The sequence continues at coordinate 141,484,927 of NC_092134.1, read as the reverse complement.
CTGTTTGAGTGGGGAAGATAAGCCTTCCAAAAGATAACACTGGGTTATTGTCCTAGAGAGACTGCTGGTTGGTGTCTGTGAGTTGGTACTTGGGGTCAAATGCAGTTGGAGGTCAGAACATGCCTTAATGCTGAAGAATGAACGGCAGGTGGGCGGCCACGGCCTTGGCAGGGAGTGGCGGGGCGAGAGAGTGCTCACCCTGCTGTGCGCAGCACGGGGACCCTCGTGACACGTGGTTGGGACACTCAGTGGTGGCAGCCCAGGGGCTGGAAAGGGCTCCTTGGTGCTTTCTTAACCCTGCTGGGCCTGCTGGACACCTTATTGTTCCTGGCATCTAAATTGTAATTTCTTTGTCCCCACCTCCATGAAACAAGATAATGTAATGATAGCAGTTAGCATGTATTTATTTAGCGTTTACTATATGCCAGGCAGTTTCAAGCATGTTACGTGACTATATCACATTCAATCTTCACAATACTCTTCCAATAATTTGGAGGCAATTTTCAACTCTGCTGCAGTTTCTGTAATATGGGATGTACCCACTTTCAGGAGGCTGCTGTGAGGATGGAATGAGCTGAAACATGTTATTCGGTACGTGTAAACCTGAGCTGTTCTAGCATTATTCTGCCACTTAAGCTGGCTTCTCCAAGCTGCAGTGTCTTCTGCTGTAGGGGGGCATTACTACCACCCTCACAGGGTTGTTGCAAGACATGACTGTTAAGAGTGACATTCTGTAACCTATAATGTAAGTGTGTTTTACAGAGTTGGCATTTGGCCTACTCTAGAGGCAAGTTAGGGCTATTTGCTGGTAGGAAACTTGAACAGCTTGTACTTTGAAGTGTGGAGGCTGAGGGCGATGGAGGAGCAGGAGGAAGGGCCCCCAAATCCCTGCATACTATCCATGCCCATCACTAGGGTTTGTTAAACGGAAAGATTTGAGGCCTCTCCCAGATTTCTCCATGGTTTTGCCCTTAATGTTGCTCTCACCGTGGAGACTGTTGTCGCCTGGGGTTTGGTGGGGGGAGGAAGCTGCAGGGCCTTGGGACCCTGGGGAGATGTGTGTGCGCTGGGGCTGAGTTCCCAGATTGAGCTTCCCTCTCAGTGGACCCTGCTTAGCAAGTTGGAATGTTCCCACAAGTTCCAACCCTAAGGATTTCACTCCAGGGACAGAGTCAAGTAGATTCTTTTGTAAATCATTGGCCAGAAAAAGAGCACAATGACTGCTCTTTTTCACTATTTTACAGCTGTTTTTGCCATCCCCTGAATGTACATCAATTTCCATGCGGCAATTGGATGGCTCAGCCTATTGGCTTTTCATAGATGCAAACTTTCCTTTAGGGCTTTGTAAAGAAGTTTTGGGAAGTTCTTCAATAGTAGCAGTTCGGGGACATCACATGCAGCCCTGTCGATATTTCCTGAACGGATTTCCCTTACCCATTCCCTTACCCAACCCCCACCCCAACACAGTCAAAACCTTTTAGAGCATCCGCTAGGAAAGCGAGCTGCCTTCCACCCTGAGCCTCACTTTGGGGAATCTATGCTTTAGTTGGGGCATGTTCTTGCCTTAGCCTCATCTCTGCATTTGGCCTCATTCTGCTGCTTTTTCTCAGTGCCCGGAAGTCCTTAGGTTCTACCAGAGACCACGCTGACAGAAACGGTCAGAAACCACTGACCTTTCTTGGCCGGGTCTGGACTCCGGAGTACAGGAGGAACTAAGTTATTTTGTCTTGTTCCAAGCTGAGCTCACGCTGGCTTCCCGAAGAGGAGGCAGGAAGGTTAGGTTAGAAGTATGCTCATGTTGAGACCTAGGGCGGACGGTACCGGGCACCGTGAAGCGTCTTGAAAGTGGTGCCAGGGGATTGGTTTCTTGTTCCAGCCAGCATTCTCCGGCCGCAGGGGCCACCAGCCCAGGATTGACAGGAGCATTGGCCTGGGGGTGACCCGACTGCAGTTAGCTGCATCCCACGTCCGTGCTGACTTTTTGGGATGGCTCTGGAAGGATCACCTTGCCAAAACACAGGTCAGGCTAGGTGGTGTCACCGCAGGAGGTGGGGCAGTAGCCCCCAGACACACAGAGGCAGCAGGAGTAGGGGCAGCGAGGCTGAGGTGTCCGAGGCGCTGCCGCAGTCCTGGGCATTCTCCTGCGAACCCAGAGCAGAGGTGAGAGGGCAGCACTGAGGGGGGGACCCTCGAAAAGGGAGGGGCTTCCACCATGAATGGGGCCAAAATCCTGGGGAAAGGGGCGTTTCAGAAAGCAGGGGAAGCACTGCTACCTTTCTTAGACCCCTCCCTTTTGGGGGAAAAGCCAAGGCTGGCCCCGCAGCCTGGGAAGGGGGCACCAGCCTTCTCTGCTTGCCCCAGGCTTGGAGTGGCTGCGGGGTCGTCCTCTCAGAATGGCTTCAGGAAAGTCCTCAACTCTGGGAGCATCTCTGATGGGGATTATTGTCCCAGCAGACGAGACCGTGTATGAAGCGCCCGGCTCAGGGCCTGACACCTGGGTCTCGGTTCTGGATCTGTTCCAGCCACTAGGACTGTCATCCACATGACGGCCTCCTCACATTGCTCAGATCATTCCGAACTAAGTGCAGCGGGAACGAGGACAAGATGGGAAAACTGCGTTCTAATTCACCTAGCGCCCAAGGCCTAGGAAGCGTGGCTCTTTGTTAAAGCACCTTTGGATCCTGGTTGACTTCGTATTTTAATGACATAGGGCTGTGCTGTGTTTTCACACCACCACTTCAACAAATGTGAAGGGTTTTTCCCTCCCCACTCTCTGGACACCAACTGGGCGTCTGTCCTGAAATTCAATTCAAGTCTGACACTATCGAGAAGTAGCATTAGATCCCGCAAGTTACAGGGCTCAGTCCCACAAGGTGGCCCTCACCTCACATGCTAATCGCAAGCCCCAGGTCTTCTGACCTTCTGACAGGCTGGCTGTAAATCTAGGGTTCCCATGACCCCGTCTCAGGCTCCGTCATTTGTTAGCGCGGCTCACTAAGCTCAGGAAGCTGCTTCCCTCACCATTACCAGTTTATTATAAAGGACGCAGCTCAGGCAGCGGAGTGGAAGAGACACACAGGCCAAGGCATGGGGTGCGCAGAGCTCCCACACCCTTTCACCAACTCAGACACTCTCCAAACACCATTGTTCGGGGATTTCATGGAGGCTTCGTTACGATAGGCACGATTGATTAAATCTTTGGCTATTGGTGATCAACTCAATCTCCAGCCTCCTTCCTTTCCCAGAAGCCAGGGCGTTGGAGCCAAAAGTCCCAACCCTCTAATCCTGCCTTGGTGTTTCCTGTGGCCAGCCCCCATCCTGTCTAGGGCCCCCCGCCACCAGTCATCTAATTAGCATTCAAAGATACCCCTATCGTTCCAAAGGTCTTAGAGGCACCTGCGAAGGAACCAGGGACCAAGACCAAACACTATACCGAAAGATGCACCTATCACCCTAATCATTCAGGAAATAACAAGGGTTTTAGGAGCTTGCCAGGAATCAGGACAGGGACCAAATATCTGTTTCTTATTATATCACCGCGTCACAGGGCATAAACGCAAATGTTTCCCCTGAACAGCACAGGTGTGTTCATTGGCATCCATGTATGCTCCTGTCTTCAGGGCACAGGCCCAGGCACAGAGGGTTTGGGGGTGAAGATCCAGCCCACCCTCGACCCGCCTCAACCCGTACCTCTGGATGGAAGGCGTGGCAGGAGTCTGGTCGCCTGCGGAGCTTCTGGGAGCGCATCCGGTCACATTTGACAGAGGCATTATGTGCAGAAATCACTGTTAAGGTCAATATCTCAGGACCGGAGCCCATTCTGCAGACTGGAACAAGGTCTGGAAGAACCTGCTCTGGTGCCACCAGTTGCCCTGCAAGCAGCTTTGGGGTCAGGAGGCAGTACCGGGGCCCAGGGAAGGGTTAGAGAACAAATAAGGGAACCCTGTGGAGGGCAGACTGGTGGTGAAGGAGGCTGGCCCCGCTGCTCAAAATCTGAACCCCACAGACACCTACAGCCCCGCCCCCACCGCACACATCCCCGAGGACTGCAGGATATATTTGACTTCTGTGGCCTCCTGCAGCACTGGCGGGAAGATGCTGCAGTCACAGGTGGGGTCTGTCACCAGGAGGAGGAGGTTACTGTTGGGAATCTGTTGCACCACAAATACCCTGCAGCAAAGAAAGGGAGTCAAGGACGGCTCCGTGGCGACCACGGGAAGGGCTTCTAGGGAAGGAACTTCTGGAGACTTCAGTGTGGAGTTAGGGTGGCAGGGAAGCCCGGAACCGTGAGGCGGTGCGGGTCGGGGCAGCTACGGGAACGGGCCCGGGCAGATGGCTCAGTTCTAACTGGCTTTCCCCACAAGCCTTTGCTGCTGCATTTCCTTTCCTAGCAGATTGGAGAAAGTGAGGAAGTCCAAACCGGGCCGCTTTGGAGAGTGCAGAGTTGTTATTAATACATGCAGGGACAACAGGCGTCAATCAAGACCATCCAGAGCAAACGGGAGGGGCGGCCACGCTTGCTTTGGGTGAGGGTGGCGGGGGCAGGCCTGGGCGAGGCGGCAGTGCTGGGGCTTGGCCACCAGGTGGCGCGGTGGTCCCGCGCTCGGCGAGGCCGCCCCGCGAGGAGTGGCGGGAGTGGGGCGGGGACCGCCCACCGGGCCCACGGCCTTCCCAGCAGTCCCCGCGGCCGCCTGCCGAGCCCTCCGCCGGGACGCGGGTCTCCCACGTCCACACGTGCACACCGCAGCCGTGTACACGCTAAGCCTTCACGGCTCTCCAAGAGGCTGCTATTGTGCCCATTTTGTAGATGAGCAAACGGAGACTAGAGCAGGCGAAGTCACTGGCCCACGGTCCGGAGCCAGGAAGAGCAGAGCCCGTTTTAAACTCAGGTCTATCTGAGGCCCTCGCTTCACTCCGAGACCGCGGCTCTATCCTGGCACCGAGCCCTGGAGACTAGTGCACAGGGGACGCGCATCTCAACCCTCAACCCTGCACGGAACCCGGGGTGACACCCGCGCAGCAAGACGCGCAGGGAGGGGGAAGGGAGCCCCCATGCCAGCGCCGCGGGGGCCGCACTGTTCAATGGGGTGCCGCGGCCGGGGGGTCTGGCCGAGGCGACCCTCGAGGAGGCCGCTGCGTTCCCGGGTTGGGGTCCTCCCGGGCTCGGCGGCGGGGGTCAGCACGAGAGACCCTTCCGTCCGGCCTCCCGGCCTCCCCGGGCCAGGGCGGGTTGTAACTAGCGGCGTCCACACAGCAGGAAGCCTGGCCGGGCTGCTGTCCGCGCGCTGGGGGACCCAAGTCGGTTCCCTCCTGGAGCCTCCTGAGATGGGCGCATGGCAGAGATGGGCACATGGCAGAGCAGGGCCGCGCCATCCAGGCGGGGACTGTGCCCAGCGCTCCGCTTCCTCCCAAGGCTCCCAGCGGCCCAGGACATCGCACACTTTCCGGCTTCTCTTCTCGCACCTCCCTCTGCCTTCCAAGTGCTCCCCGTGCAGCTCAGCCCTGGCTCCGGCCTGTGCCCGAGCAGGGGTGAGGGAGACCCGCTGAAGGCCCCCTCGCCCAGGGACGCCGCGGCCTCGGCGGGGTGGGGTGGGGCGGGCTCGCCACACGGGGTCTGGCCTCGCCGCCTCTCCCCGCTCCCCTACGGCAGCGCCCCCGGCTGTCCCGGCCCCCAGCGTCCCGCCCGCCGCAGACCTTCCGCCTCCTGCGTCTCCTGCACGGAGGGCGGCGCGGGAAGACCCCGGCAGCGTGGCTCGCGCTAGAAGCTCCCCCTCCTCCCAGGCCCTGCCCCGGCTTCCGTCTCGCGAGGGAGGGAGGGGCGTGGCGGGACGGGCGGCGCCGCCCTGCGGCCTCACTTCTGGCAGGGCCCGCACTCGATGATCCCGTTGGCCTCCCGGATGGCCGGCTGGTACACGAACACGGGGTACTCGGTGTCGCACGGCTGCAGCTGGTCCTGCTTCTTTTGTTTGTGGGCTGCGGGCAGAGAAGGGACATCAGGCCGCCAAAGGGGCCTCGGAGGGCATGGCCTGGGGTGACCTCGCCTCAGCCTTCCCAGGGCCAGAGTTCCCCCCAGTCCATCTGCAGGTGGCCCCTCCTCAGGCGGTTCTCGGTACACGTGTGGAGGAGCCGGTGGGGGTGAAGGGAGGGGAAGGCACGGAGAGCGGCTTCACACGGGGAGCGCCGCGGGGCCCTGTGTCTTGGTGGAGGGAAAGCGCTTGCTCTCTGGGAGCCTGGCTCTGGCTGTGAGCTGGGGGCGGTGCACCATCTCCAGGGCTCCTTCCAGCACTCAGATCCGGGGAGGGTCTGAGCGGGGAGCAGAAGCAGTAGGGGCACCAAGGGGTGGTTTGGGGGTACTTAGGCCCACCACCCCTCCCCTCACTGTGGACACACCTAGCGCTGTTCCTGGGCAATCCTGCCCTCCTCTCCCGCATAGCCAGGCCCACCTGAGGGCCTGGGGTGGGGGCAGCCGGGCAGGTGGGCTCCAGGCCTGGGGCTGCCAAAGCCCAGAAGGCACAGCCGCCTGGCGCGGGGCTCCTTGGGGGCAGTGCGATTTGCCCTAGCTCCCTGGGACAAGGACAGTGGACTCAACCGAAGGCAGAGGCGAGTGCCTCAGCCCCGCTCTGGGGGACCCAAGTCTGTTCGCTCCTGGAGCCTCCTGAGGTGGGCACATGGCAGAGCAGGGCCCCACCGCACAGGCGAGGACTGTGCCCAGCGCTCCTGTTCCTCCCAAGGCTCTCTGCGTGGCCCTTCTGTTCTCAGGGCCCGGCTGTGGCCCCCAAGGATAGACCTAGAGGTGGGGGCCACAAGTGTGAGCTACCTTTCCAGGCTCATGTGGGGTCCTACAGGAGAGCATGGGTCTCCTCAACTTCCAGACCCAGAAACTTCCAGCCAGAGCTCGAAACCCAGAGCGGACACCGGCTGGCACGCGGAAAACCCTCACTGAGACGAGCAAGCCCACAGCGGCTGGGCTGTGAGTTTTGTCCCCAGGGCTGGGCACAGAGGCCTGACAGCGGCAGGGTTGAGTGGCATCCCCAAGGTCACGCAGTGGAGGGGGCTGCAGCACCTACACCCCGGCCTGGGACTCCAAGTCCAGCTCCTTCACTGAGGACACTGACACCTGGGCAGGCCAGGGGGAGGAGCTCCAGGGGACAGGTGCTCCAGAGAAGAGAAATTCTGAGTAGGCAGATTGAGGGGGATCATCCTCAAGATACAGCTGCTGACAGAGACAGAGGGGACAGTGTCCCCACCCCACGGTGAAGCCCTGTGTTTCTGCGCACGGGGGTGGGGACCTGCTTCTAAGTGACACAGTGTTCCTGGTTCCTGTCACTGACACCTGTTGACTGCAAACGCCCCAGAGCAGCCCCACCCAATCGATCATGGGTGTGAGTCCAGGAGTCTGGAGACACAGCCCTAACCGCCCTGAGCCCAGGGACAGGGGAAGCCCCAAGCCAAGGCCAGCAGGAGAGAACAAAGAGCAAGCCAGAGGGGGAACACAGCACAGCTGAAGAGATGGGATAAGCTGGGGACAGCCCAGGTGGTGGGAGGTTTTGGAACCCCGTGGCAAAGGTTCTATGAACACTGAGGCAGATGGCCTCCTGTGGTCATGGAGTGCCCAGGCGCCCGGGCAGTGAGTGCTTTGAAAGGCCAGTCTCATTGCCGCCCTGCACGTGTGGCCAGAGCCACCGGGCTTTGTGTTGGGGCCTCTCATGGTCGCTGCCTCTGGGGGACTCTGTCCTCAGACACAGGGTCCCAGAGGGGAATCATCCTGAGAGCTTCCTGGGGCATCTGGAACCAGGAGTCCTGCTGAGGGCTGGTGATGCCCGGGCTGGGGTGCCGCTGTTTGCTTCTCCAAGCGGTGGGCTGGCGGTTGCTCACTCATACTGGCTCATGGCCACCCAGCCGCACCACCCTTCCTCTTGGAATCTTACATGTTCTCACCCAACGGGAGGCTGGAGTTTCTCGTTTTCCCTGGGGCCTGACTGTCCTCGTGTGAGATGAGATCTGGGCTAGACTCCCCAGTCCCCCAACCCCCAGGAACGGTACTTGACACCGGGAAAGCTCAGCCCTGCCTGGGGTCACTCCTGGGACGGGTCATGGAGGGCGGGTTCTGTGTAGCTCCTGCTTCGTCCCCAACCCACCGCTAGCAGGGATTGTCAGCAGAGCTACTTACAGTGATGAAAGACACTTTTGGCTGGCCGGGACGTGAGCCCAGCACAGGGTGGACACGGCACAGGAAGAACATGGTGGCACAGGAGGGCAGGATGTCATGGGGTGGTGATGATGGCACATGGAGTGGCGGTGTCCCAAGATGATGTCACACACAGAGCCAGGAGTGAGGGAGGTGATGAGAGAAGGCCACGCAGGGTGAGAGGTGAACAACGATGCTCCTATCCCCACTGTCACCCACCCCACGGGGAATGGTCTCACGTGAGTGGACCGAAATGCCACTGCTCTTCAGCACACGGCCCTGCAGCTCCATGCACTCACCCTCGGCCCCTCTGTCGTACCAGGAGCCCCAGACGCTCCACTCCAGCAGGAACCTGTCGGACACAGGACTGAATCTGGGAGACCTCTGAGATTACAAGGGGCTGGAGTATCCCTGACAGCCCCCGGCCCATCCCCTCTCCTCTAGGACACCCTCTTCCCTGCTTGAGGGCTCTGGGGTGAGCGGTGAGGTCCCTCCCAGGGGCAGCGTGCAGGGAGGAGGTGGTGTCCATGCCCAGGGATGGTGCCCTCCTTCCCCGGGTTCTGGTCGCAAGTGGGTTGTCCTGGAGACCTTGCAGCCCCCTGCTCAAGCACACCCTCCTAAGCCACCCTTGCATGCAGCCCTCCACCAGCCCCATGTCTACCCCCACTCACAGCACCAGCTCCTGCAGCAGCCACCTGGTCGCCGTCAAGAAGGCAGAAATTGGCTGGGAAGGAGAGAGTACACACCACTCACACCTAGGTCCAAGGCTGAGGGTCCCCCCACGCCCCAGCACCACCCTCAGAGAGACCAGACAGTGGGCTGCCCTGCCACTGGGAGTGGGGGCGGCAGAGCTCAGGCCCGCAGCCCAGCACCCACTATCCCCCTACCCCCCACCTGCCCTGCAGAGCTGAGCTAGCTGGGAAATGCCTATTGCAGGTCAGACGTCTCAGGTGGGGTTGGACGTGCCCCTCCAGGAGATGAGTCAAGGCCTCATCCTGGTGCTGTACTGCTGAGGATCCCTGGTGATCAAGTGGCAGTGTCAGGGGCTGGGGCTGAGGCAGGTTGCTTTCTCTGTCTCCGCCAGAGGCCCTATTATGTCACAGCTACCAGAGCAGTCCCTTTGAAGACCCACAGGCCTGCCTGAGAGCGGGACTGAGAGCAGTGGCTCTGAGCAGAAGGTGGAGATGGTCAAGGTAGGGCCCTGGGGCCAGACACCCAACGTGGGTGAGAACAAGGACCAGTGACCTCATTCCAGGAGAGGGCAGAGGACTGGCTGGCTGGCAGAGGGAGGGCTGGGTGACACTCACGCTGACCAGGGGCTGGGCTGCGCTGTGGTGGTGACTTGAGGGTTTGCACATGGCCTGATAGTCGTACATGGTCACTCTGAAAATCAGACGCAGGCTGTGATGAGTCCGAAGCCACCCCCACACCCTGCCCCTGCCTCAGGAGGCTTTACTAGCAGAGCACCCATTTACCGCAATTCCCAAAGGAGCCTGAGCTAGGACAGCAGATCAGAAGACAGTTCATGCTGAAAATTGCATGTCTGCACTTGGAATGGTTTAAAGACAATGAAGAGCAAATGGCTTGCCCTCTGAGTTGGACGGTTTTCCCTTTTTCCCTCTAGGGTCTGACCTGCGGGGTCCCTCCCAGGGAGGCCCACATGACCTTAGCCCTCCCCACATCATGTTGACGCCCTGGCTCCATAAAGGTTGCTTTTGGAGCTCTTTAGGGGCACCCACTGTGGGTTTTGGAGGTCAGGATCCCGAGATCCGCTTGGGCCACTTAGCGTCAGCTCTTGGTTTGCTATGTCTATTTGGACGAGGGAGGAGGTGCCCCACTTACTGGTTGAACACCCCCATGCTGAGCAGCTGGGTCATGACAGCACCATCCACCTCCCCCAGAAATCTTCCCGTCTGTGAGGGAGGGAGGGCAGAGAGAGAGGGAGGGAGAGAGATGGAGCAGGGTGGAGCCTTCTGAGTCCAGCATTACTTACTTAGCTCAGGTCGAGGCTTCTGGTGCCTGTCGGGCTTTCCCTCTAAATGCCTCTCAGCATCATCCAGCTGAAACCTTCCACACACGCCCCTCTCCGGGCCTGGCCCCCGCCTTACCGTCCGGCCTGGTGCTTTCCAGGCCAGCAGACTATGAGACCAGCCTAGAGGTTGCAATATGATTTTTCAATGGTACAGAATTCCTTGGAACAATTCTGTGTGAATCACTTGCAGCAAGGTTAAAGAATGTTTTATGAAACTGGATTTGTTGTACGTGCTGTGTGTGTGTGGGGTCAGATATAAAACACGTTTACACGTTTCTGCAGGTGAAGGTCAAAAGCAGCGCCTGTCTCGTGCACACTGGTATCCTCATCCTCCCAGTGTGAGAGGGCTGGTGTCGCTTTTGATGTCCCATCACCTCCCACAATCAGTGTGCCCTGTGGATAGGTCATTTGTCCCCTCCACGACAATGACCTAACCGGATCCCTTGCCCTGTCTCCACTGCCCACCTGCCCGCCTCACTGACCTCTCCCCTAGTCCCTGTGGCACTGCCAGAGTCATCTTCCTCAAATGCAGCATGAATGGGTCACTCTCGTCTTCATTTCCAAAAAATAAACAGGACCCTCCCTCCTGCCCTGGCTCCCCTTTCGTTGTCCATCAGCCAGTGCTTTGTGGCTTCTGTGCCCTGTGCCAGGCAGCGGCCCCCTAGCTGGCTGAGAATGGCCTCAGGCCCCCCATCCTGCCACCTCTCATGGCCTCTGTACCTGCCTTGGCCTATTGAGTCTGCCGTTTCTCAGCAGGGCAGGGTGGCAGAGCTTGGGCTTTGGTGTTGGATTTCAACTTGAATGTAGGCTGTCTTTAAAGATTGGGGATAGCGTGTGTGCAGCGTGTGGCTTCTAGTAAATACTTGAAAAATGGCAGCCATTGTTAGGAGGAGAGGTCTGGGGTCTGGCTTGGCTGTTCTCCCTGCCTTGATTACCCTTTCTCTGTCCTCGTGCCAAGGAACTTTTTTCCTCACCCTCGCTGGGAAGTCTTTTGATTCTAACTTTTCCAGCCAGAACGAGGCCTTCCTCTGCACACTGGCAGCCTGTGACCTGCATGCCCATGCAGTCCCAGTCTCACTCTGCCAGATAAGATATTTGGTAGAAAACTGTATGAGAACAGGACCATGTCTTACTCATCTCTGAATTCCCCAAAGTGTCTTGGTACCTGGACATAGTCAGTGTGGAATTTTGGTAGGGAAGGGAGGTGGAAACCAAGCTGAGGGTCATGTCAGGTTCTTCATGGAGATCTTTCTAGCTGCCAGGGCCCAAAATGATGACATGTGTGATAACTACCAATAAAAAGAAATGCAAGGCTGGCACAGGAGCTGAGGCACATGGGCCTGGCCAATCTCAAGGAAAGGTAGGCATTGTCTGGGTGCCCACCTGGGGCCTGCCCTGGACAGCCAAGTAGACTCCAGCAAGCCTTCTGAAGGGAACAGAGATTTATTCCAGACAAGGGCTAGTCAGAACGCACAACTCCTGAACACCTAATGAAAAATCAGAGAAGTTCTCTCTCAAATAAGAGGTGATGGTGCAGCTTCAGGACAATAACCCCAGTACCATGCCCATGGTTCATAATGCTATGACTTATAATCAGCCAATATGGGGCCACAGGTCCCCAGATGCACCCACGCCAGGAATCTGGGATGAAGTCAGGAAGTATTACTTTCCAAATTGGAATTAAATGACAAAACATAGTCTTTACATCCTACAGTATTTCCTGTATAAGTGGAAATAGCTGACTTATAAAATTAAAACGTGAGGATGCAACCCACTAAAAATGCATGGCAAATTGTAATCTAAAAATGGACGGGTCAATTACAAAAGTAAGCAGGAGGAAAACAGAGGCAGACAAAGGTACTCAGACTTGCCTGTCTACATTCTGCTCACTCTTCACCTGGAATAGCCTGACCACCAAAAACTATTTCATAACACCTTTTATTCACAAGGCGCTCACCAGGTGAGTTTGATGCACAAATGAATGAAATGGACACGAATCAAGAACTTCAGACTAGTTTGCATGGACAGACAGGGAACACACAAACTCTCAGACAGGGCTGGCTGATAACTGGCACCTCCTACAGTGGCGGAATGGAGTGGGAACCCAAAGACCTGGTAGGCTGCATGGAAGAAGGCAGTGGACATGGCAGGGAGACAGCAGGGAGGGTCAAGGGCATTCCAGGGACAGAACAGCACATGGGAATGTGAAAGGCATTGAAGTCCCGCCTGTTCAAGGTGCAGCCCTAGAGCTCTCCCTGGTGCCTCCAGCTAAACTCTCTCAGCTGGGGCTTGCTTTTCGCTATTCTAGTTACTCTGTGTGTGTGTGTGTGTGTGTGTGTGTGTGTGTGTGTGTGTGTGTGTGTGTGTGTGTTTCCTCCGTCACTCCCTCACCTGACAGCAGGATTCTAGAGGACAGAAATCCACCTCTATCCCACAGCACCACACCATGTCCTGTTTACAGTTATTATTCCATGCATATTTGCTGAAGGAATGTGTGAGGGAATGAATGACCCGACTCTTCTGCTCCCTGGGAAAGCGCAGCGGAGTGGAGACAAGGCTTCTGACGAGGCTGGTCTTAATTCCTACAAGCCTGTCCCATTCTCCTTCCTAATTCTAGGCTTATTCACTAACAACCCTGTTGTTTAGACCCTGGATTCTGAGAAGAGAGGTCCCTGAGAGCACGCATGTGTATCCTGGACACTAGAAAAATGTGTCCCCTTCCATAAATAAATAGCTTGATTTTTCTAGGATTTGTCACTCTGGCAGAAAATATCCATTCTCCCCGTCTTCTTTAGTTAGGCACCCTGACTTTAATTATGGCAGCCATGTGCTCAGCGAAAAGACTACATTTCCCAGTAGCCCTTGCGGCAAGGACTGGCCAATGGAATGTGAGCAGAGCCGCTGGGCGGGACTTCCGGGAAGCGGTCCCAAGGCCTCCTGCCCCCTGCCCATCCTTGCCCTTGCGCCCTGGGAAGCGGACTGGAAGGCAGGAGCCCCTCCAGCAATGCTGGGATCGTGCGGATGGGGACAGGCCGGGCCCAGGCTGCCTTCATCTATTCTTTTATGAGAGAATAAACCTTTAGGTGTTTAAGCCACTTCTCTGCTGGCAGCAGAACACAATTCCTGGCTGATAGTTTCTTTTGAAGTCTGTCAGGGCAAATCCCCAACTCAGATAGAGTCCCTGAACCTGCAAAGCCAAGGCCCAAAGGTCGACGTGGGATGCCTTGTCGATTTAGGAGCCCCGGACCGTCCGTGGAGTGGCACCCAAAGCATAGCGTGATGCCCGGGCCTGACTCCACCCCAGCCCCCGTTTCAGGGGGACGATTCACAAATAAGCAGTGGCCCATGGGTTGCCTGAACTCTGGGGCTGGGTCAGAAGGGTCGAGGACCCCCCTGCCCGGCCTTCAAGTCTGGAGGGAGGCTGGGGGGAGGCGGGTCCTGTGAGCACCACCCAGAAGCCTGCAGGGGAAGCAGATGGGGGCAGAGGCAGGCGAGCAAGTGATGAGAGGTTGGGCAGTCCCTCCCAGGCCTGGACTAATTTGCAGGGCTGTGGGAGGCTGTGCCAAGACAGAAGGGGTGCTCTTGACTCTGGTGACAGATGGAGTAAGCGTCCCATGGCCTCCTTACCTGGGGACAGCCTCCGTTTCTTCTCTAAAGATGGGAGCTCATCCTCCTAAGGGGTGTGAACACTCAAGTCCCTGTGTCTGGCTCGTGTGGGAATCAGTTTCCTTTTGTCTGCTCCTGGCTTGTGCAGCCTCTCCTGCCCCCCCGTCCCCCAGGCTGCAGTCTCTTAAGGAGTGTTTTGGACACTCAGGGGTGCCTGGGAGGGACGTGGAGGAGCGGGGTGGGGATGGGGCAGCACTGCACTCCCTGGAAAGCCACCTGAAGAGCCTGCCTCTGACCACGACAGGATGAATTTTATTCCTGGAGGGCCCAGGGGAGCAGGGCCATTTGGGAAGCCAGGAAGGCAGAGGGAGCACCGCTGCCAGGGCATGTGGTGTCCCGGAAGATGGCCAAGGCAGGCTGCCCAGAGTGGAAAGGATGGGAACACGTGCCAGGCTGGGATAGTGACTTGAAGATGAGGAGCCTGGGCTGGGCAGGCTGCAGGGGGCAGGGAAGGTGAGAGGGATTCAGGGAAACAGGACCCAAGGCCCAGACAGGCATGCCTGACGCCCCTGATAACAGAAAGGGATGCCCTGCTCTGAGGGCCTGCCCGGTCCCGGCTCACTGGGCTAGGGCGTGGAGGGAGCAGGGTGCTGTGCTCTGAGAGATCCAGGGAATCTCCCAGGGAAAGGTGCTGGGATGGAGCCTTGGATTCTCTAGGCTGCAGTTGCTGCCCCTTGGAGATCCACTTTGAAGCTCCCACGGGTGGGTGCTGTCAGGAAGCAAATGACAGGCATCGGAGTCTCCAGATTCAGGGTGACAGATCCACTATGAATATTACAAAGCTCCACAAAGCTGCTGTCATTGTCTCCAACTGTCTGCTTCTCTTTCTAGGCCCCACATCAAGGGTTGCAATCTTGTCATCCATAACTCTTTATTATAAGAATGAGCCCTGGCCTGGAAGAGAGGCCAAATGTCTAATCAGCAGGCCTGGAACACCACTGGACAGGAGACAGCCAAGCAGCCACTCCCTCGGGCTGGCTGCAGATGGGACCCTTGTGGTTTCCCCACTCACTGACTATGGGGAGGAGGGTGTGGAAGGACTTTGTCTGGGAAGAACCTTTGCATCTGTAGCTCAACAGGCTTCTCTCTCCAGGCCCCTGGGTGAACCCCAGCAGGGACAAGGAGTCACTGGAAGTTTTGACACATTTGCCCAGTCAGGAAAGTGACAGCAGCCAGCTCAAGTGCATCCAGCTCTACAGCAGCCGTGAGGCCTGGGGAGGGTTCTCAACCCATCACGCACCCAGTCACCTGGAGGGCCCCTTTGAGCAGACTGATGGACCCCAGTCCCAAAGTGCCTGAGTCCCTAGGTCTGGGTGGGGCCCTGGCAAATCTGCATCTCTGACAAGCTCCCAGATGCTGGGGCTTCCATCCTTCAGCAGCACTGGAGGCCTAGAGATAAGCAGGGAGGAGCAGTGAGGAGCGGATGAGTTAGGGGAGCCAGGCTCTGTGGCCCTCGATGGCGCCTGTGTGTTTGGGGAAGAGGGGCAGGTTTGGGTCGGTTGGTGGGAGTTGGTGGTGGGCAGACCCTAAAGTGGTTCACAATGATCGCGGCCTCCTGGGAGTCCCGCCCTTGTGTAAGCCCCTCCTCTTGAGTGTAGGTCGGACATAGTACCTTGTTTCTAGCAAGCAGACTACGGTAAAAGTGAGGGGTGTCCCTTCTGAAATCAGGTTTCAAGACTGACTTCCACCTTGGCTTGCTCAGTTTGATGAAGGAAGCCGCCTGCTGTGGTAGAGGATGCTTCCGCCTCACAGCCCTGGAGGAACTGAACGCTGCCAACGTGGGACCGGATGCAGATCCTTCTCAGGTCAAGCCTGGAAATGACAGCAGCCCTGGGGACCTTGATGCTGTAGCCTTGTGCAAGACCCTGAGCCAGCCGCACCCAGATCCCTTACCCACAGAAACCGCCAGATTTTAAGTCTTCTGGTTGTAAGTCACTGCTTTTGCGATAATTTGTTATGCAGCAATAGATAACTGCTACAGAGTTGTTAAATGAATACGTTTTTTCAAAAACAGCAAAAACAGATGGATGGACAGAGTGTTGGACAGCTGAACAAGCGGCATTAGCCCCAGACTCTCTACCTCCCTGTCTTCCTCTCACCTCCCAGTCCAGCGCCTGCTACCTCCAGCCCTCACTCTCAGGCCAGTTCAGTTCTCCACACAGTTATCGAGTGTCTGCTGTGTGCCAGGCACCACGCCAGGCGGGGTCTCTGGCCTGCTGCCCTCCCATAACCCGACACAGTTCAGGCTGCATGGTCACAGCTGTCCAGAGTGAGGAAAGAGGAAGTGAGCCCTGTCACAGTGTCTTGACTCCCAGGGCCTGACACTAGCCCAGAGCTTAACACAGGGTTGGGATTCCTGGGCCTTGCCTTTCAGGTCCTACAGGCATTGGTCCTAACTCCATGAGACTCAGCTGAGCGCAGCAAGTGAATGAACTCCACCTTAAGCGGTGACAGAGTGACCTGGGTGGGGCTCAGGGCCAGGAGTGTCACCCAGGGGGCCCGGACTTGCAGCCTCCACACCCACCAGAGGAAGCCAGTCTAGCTGGGGTCATGAACCGTGCCCTGCAGATGCTCAGGTCCCATCAAGACCAGTGTCCTCCCAGCTCAGTTCCCCTTCCAAGAGGTCTTTTCTAGAATCTTCTTCCCCCTGTTCTTTGCTGCTCTTCAGTTGGCTTTCTGGGTTTGAATTCTGGCTTTTCTGTGGCTGTGAGTTTTTGGGTTAATGCTCTAACCTTGCAGGACCTCATTTTCCCATCCTGTGTAAAGTGAGACTAACAAGGTCCCAGCAGATGATGTGGGAGCCTTCCTCACTTCTGAGGCCTCACCGTTGGGGAAGCAAGGGTGAGCCAAGCACGGTGGGAGTGGGGGCCCTGGCAGGAGCCTCTAGAAGGTCAGTTCATTTCTGTCCTGTTTCATTTCATGGAGGATTTGGGATGGCATATAAAACTACACACAGGGTAAAAAGGTAATAGAATCATTGAGAAAATGGGGGTGATGAGTTCAGTAAACAAATACATTATAAAATATAAATCTCTGAGTAACTGACGGCTACCACATCTAATCCAAACTTGTTCTCAGTGATTTCACAATCCGTGAAGACATGTGAGCAAATGTGGTCTGGACAGAATAGGACCAAAGTGGCCCAGTGGGTTATGAGAGGGTCCCCCGATATGCCACACGCTTGCCAGCTTCTCTCAAGACTGGGGTGGTTCCCCTCCAGGGCTGGCTCCCTGCACGGTTGTCCGGCTGCCTCTGGAGCAGGGACTGGCAACCACAGCCCGCAGGCCAAGCCTGGCTCACTGTTGATTCATGTGGGACCTTGATCTAAGACTGGCTTTTCCATGTTCAAGTGGTTGGGGAAAAAAAGTCAAAAGATTGATAACATCTCATGACACATGAAATGTATCTGAAATTCACATTTCAGTATTCAAAGGTTTTACTGGAGCAGTGCCACGTGCATTTGCTAACAGATCGCCCGTGGCTGCTTTCTTGCTGCAGTAGCAGGGCTGAGTCTCATGAAGTTCAAAACCAAAGTGTGCATCCTCCCCTTTAGGAAATGCTCGCCTACCCCTGCTCTAGAGCTCGCTCTCAGGCTTGGCCATCCTGTCCCTCTGTCCTGCCACCTCCCATCCCAGTGTCCAGAATCCAAGCTCTCTCTGGGACGCCTTAGCCCATGCTCTGGCCCTTGAAAGCCAACACCACGGGAGGCCTGGGGACGTGGTCAGGCTCAGTTACCCAGGGCAAGAGGGGTCAGAGCATGAACGAGGGGGCATCAGGTAATCCCAGAGCCTCACACCAACCACTGGTTTCAACTCCTGTCATCACCGGTTTTCTCCCAGAACAGTGGAAAAATACAAAGGCCCGGGCTCTGTCTGGGGAAGAGTGAAATGGCCAAAAGGGGGCATGAAAGGGAGAAGGGGGAAACCAGAGGCAGGCGCCCAGGTGACCACGATGAACAATTAGCTGAGTCCTGCAAAGCCCTGCCCCCACTCCCACCAAGAGGAAGTTGAATGAAACCGTCTTTGGCTTCTCTGCTCTTGTGGCTGAGAACTGCTGCTCGTTAAGTGGGTCATTTAAACACTACCCCAAGGAGTTAGATTTCATGACCCACTGGTGCCCCTTTGTCCTCACTTGTCCTCTTTCCCAAGTCTCCTTCCGACACCCCTGCTCCGGTTCCTGCCCTGTTACGATGACTTCTTTGGATCGGAAGCCGCATCCCAGTCAGGCCAGACCACAGCCCTGAGATGCATGGAGGTGGCCTTGACCACGACCTCTGCATCAGCCTCTGCATATCAGGCGGTGCGAGCCTTCAGCTGGGGCTGGCTTGGACACCATGTAGTCCAGCCCCCAGCGAGACACGGCGAGCGGAAGTCGCTTGCCCACATCACATTTCTAATTAGTAGTGAAGCTCACACAGAACCAAATACTACGCCCCTTTCCCCGAGGCTCAGGCAGGAGGCCGTTCGGACGCTCTGCCTCGCTTCAAGGAAATACGTCTGGTGAATAGAATCTGGATTTGCTTCAGGTTGGAATGGGCTTCTTTCTCAGTTTGATTCCTGGCTAAAGGAATAATCCATTTTGAGGCCCCTTTTGGAGCCCAGCAAGTATAAAAATATTATTGTACTTTCTCTTTTTTCTGTCTGAGTACATGTTCAGTTCAGAGAGATGCCCCGGCCGGGCGCGGTGGCTCAAGCCTGTAATCCCAGCACTTTGGGAGGCCGAGACGGGCGGATCACGAGGTCAGGAGATCGAGACCATCCTGGTTAACACGGTGAAACCCCGTCTCTACTAAAAAATACAAAAAACTAGCTGGGCGCGGTGTCGGGCGCCTGTAGTCCCAGCTACTCGGGAGGCTGAGGCAGGAGAATGGCGTGAACCCGGGAGGCGGAGCTTGCAGTGAGCTGAGATCCGGCCACTGCACTCCAGCCCGGGCGACAGAGCGAGACTCTGTCTCAAAAAAAAAAAAAAAAAAACCAGAGAGATGCCCCACCCAGCGGGGGCAGGGGAAGGTTAGGATGTGCAAGCCAGGCCTTCAGGTGAAAAAGCCTCACATCCATCCCCCATTTCTTCCCTGGCACACTGAAGGCCCGAGCGTGGTGGGCGAGAGTATAATTTTCCATAAGGTCCAGACAGGACAAGAACAAGAAGTGGGGAAGACGTGTCTTCTGGGCCCCACGATGGTAGAAAGGCAGGAGGGGGTTGGGGGTGATCTGATGAGTGGGTGTGCTTGGATCGCTGGGGGGAGGCCCCGCGTGAGGCTGGGTCAGTGTGGCCAGCCCGGGCCCTGAGATGGGGTTACTGAGTGGCTCCTACCAGGGATGGGACGAGGCCAGGCTAGTGACAGGTAAAATGAAGAAGTAATATTTTCTCTGACTCTCTGAGTTGAAAAGTGATCCAAATTCTGCCATCTTGCTCTGTTGACTTTGGCTTTAAGAACACCGTGTTCTTCAGACCTTTCAGCTGAATTGGCCCTGAGCAGGGTTCCCTCCTGGGGCCGTGGGGCTCTCTTTGGCTGGAGTGGCTGCCCAATGTCTCCAGTCCTCCTGCTGCCCTCTCCCCCTCATTCTACATCCCCAGTGACTCACCTCATGGGACCTCTTGGAGATCAGAATGAACCCATTGTTGTCGATGACGAAGCAGTCCAGATCCTGGGGGGAAGCCCAGAAGGGAGGTTACGCCAGGACCCTCGCCCACCCTGGTCCTCCGGCCTGTCCCCCAGCTCTGGAAGGCAGCGTGGGAGCCTTCCCTGCAGGGAAGGAGGGGATTTGGGAGAGGGAAGTTGGTCTGCAAGGAGGACCAGGTGGAGGGCCATGGCTCCCTCCTCCAGTTTCCTCACTCGGGCAGAACTTACACTGTCCTCACAGCTCTGTGTGCACGGCCCGTCCACAGTGCTGCACTGGAAGGAAGAGGAGAGACTGAATGTGGAGACGGCATGCATGTGTGTGGTAGAAATGGCGCGTGGAAGTGGGAGCGCTGTGTGTGGGGTACGTTTGCAGTGTGTGTGCATGTGTGCATGGGGTATGCAGAGGGCATGTGTGTGGGGTGTGGGATGTGTGTGTTGTATGTGGAGAGCATGTGTGTGAGGTGTGTGCATGTGTGTGTCTGTATGTGGAGGGTACATGTGTGTGGTGTGTGCATGTGTGTGTCTGTATGTGGAGGGCACATGCGTGTGGTGTGTGCATGTGTGTGTCTGCGGAGGGTACATGTGTGTGGTGTGTGTGGTATGTGGCCTGTGGGTGCAGCATGTTGCCGGCCCTGGCTGGTGGAGTGGCCCAGGTAACCCTTCTAGAGGTGCAGGCCCTGCAGCCCCCGGGCTCAATGCTGGTGTGGGGAGGGGGCTTTGTGGACTCTGCACTGGCTGTCCGGTGAGGCGGAGGGTGGCCGCAGCCCCCTGCCCTCCATCCCTCCCCATTCATTCTCGGGCTCCCTGCACTTGCCCAAAGCCAGGCCGCAGCAATGAGTGATGGGGGCTGAGGGTCGGCGTTGCAGGACATTGGGGCTGAGGGAGCTTGAGGGAGGTGATGGGGGCAGCTCAGAAGCCCAGAGGGACCTGAGGGCTCTGGGGAAGCAGAGGGGAAAGGAGCCAGTAGAACGGACGGGACCGGGCCAGGCAGAGCGGGGAGTTCTCAGCCAGAAGCCACTGTCGTCTCTGGCATCTCTTGCCAGCCATCAGGGCCTGGACCCTGGACCTTGGACAGTGGAGTGAGATGGCTCTGCCTCTGCAGGGGGGGAGGTGAGCCAGTGACTTTGGGATGGCGAGGGGGGTGACTCTGGGTCGTGCCCCTCAGCACTGGGCTGGGAGGGGCTGGGGACCAGCGCTGAGGCCCGGCCTGCAGGCTGGGGAGGGAGGGGCTGAGAAGCGGGAGGGGGCCGGGAGGGCATCCTGAGAGTCTCAAGGCAGTGGAGCATCCAAGGGGATGCGAGGGGTCTACACTCAGGGAAGCACGGTGAGTTCCCCACCCGACCTGGCCTGACATCACACCTACCTGTCGCATTGACACCTACCTGCCGTGTTGCCGCCCAGAATTTGCGCTGGAGGAATTCCAGCTTCATTTGGACGCCCACGGCTACAGGGCAGGAAGAGAGAGGGCAAGGCCAGGGAAGAGAGAGGGAGAGAAAAAAATAGAGTCGAGTTAAAGAGAGGAGGTGCTTCCGCGGGAATTGAGGAGAGAGACAGCAGCGCATGGGAGGACTAAGTCAGAGGGCAGAGTGCAACTGAGGCTCCCGGGGAGTGGGAGGGGTGGGGGAAGAAGAGAGACGCAGCCCAGCAGCGATGAGGCCCCCGTTCCAGAGAACAATGAGGGCAGGTCCATCCTAGATCTCTGGGAACTCAAGGCCGGTGGATGGGATGCTCAGTCTCCCCTTTCCCATAGATGGGAGTACAGAGGCCAGAGAGACCCACCCGTTTGACCAAATCACATGACCAAGAGTGGCGCCCGGAGACTGGAGTTCAGGGCCATTGCCCTAGCAACTCATGGGCTCCTCGGATCTGAACCTGGTGTAACCATGTCTTTCACACCCTCTGCCTGCTCAGGCTCTTCCCAGCTTTATAAGGAGGCTCTTTTCCAGCTCAAAGCCAGGATCCGATTTGCCCAGGGCTGCAGGCAGGTTCCAGGAAACTACAGGCACCACCAGCTGGCAAAGAGTTCTCTTTTGATGACTGCTTACAAGGGCCACCCCTGCCTTTCTGGTTCCCAAATAGGCTTGGAGAACCCAAACGGGTGCTCACATATCAAGAGAAATCTGGGACAAAGAGCTCCAGGAAAACTTGGGGCCAATGAATAGAAAGAAGAGGCAGGTTATATTGAAAAGAAGAAGAATTTCAAAACTAGGCCAGCTTCCTAGTGTCTGGTATAATAATATCAAAACTGCGCTGGGCGCTCAGAACGTGTCCGCACCTCACATGCATGAGTGTATTGAATCCCACAGCAGGCCAGTCCTATTATTATTCTGACTTTCCAAGCTGAAGAAATGGTGGCTTTTCAGAGTCACATGGCTTGCCCAAGTCACCAGCTTGTTAGTAACAGAAGCAGGACTGCAGCCTGGGCCTGCCTATCCCTGAACCTGCCTCCTCTCGACCTGGACTGAGTCCTGGCAGTCGGGAAGGAGCGGCGGGCACAGGCAAGCTGCTGTCTACTCAGGTTCCGGTTTCCTCATCTGTGAAACGTGAGCAGATGTGGCTTCTTAACCATTACGCTGTGTCCATCACAATCATTCCCACTTCTCGAGTGCCCAGTTGGCGGGAGTTCCAGTACGGCACAGAGATACAGAATTGTGTTTTTGTTTTTTCAATCTGGAATGATCTTAGAGAAATTTGATGGGAGAAATGAGAGCAGGGAAGGGTGAAAGGCCAGAGGTCCAGCCCTGCATTTTCCAGGGTTGTGATCTTTGAATTTTGTCTTCTCAGCTGCAAGATGAGTCACAGTTCTACTTCCCCTAGAAGGGCAGAAGGAGCGTAAGATTGTTGAGGCTCAAGTGGGATAATGTGTGAGGCTGTCACTCTAGACTACAGCCTTGGTTTTTAAATTTCAGCGTGCATCACAATCGCCTGGAAGATTTGTTAGAACCCCACCCCCAGAGTTTCTCCTTCAGGGGGGCCAGGGTGGGCCTGAGAATTTCTGAAGTGTTCCCAGGGGTGGCCGATGCTGCTAGTACAGGCACCATATTTAGGGAACCCATGTCCTAAGCCTTACCCACGGAACCTTCTAAGATGATGAAGATGGCCTACATCTCTGCTGTCCTAAACAGTAGCCAATAGCCACACGTGGCTACCGAGAACTCAAAGTGTGGCTAGCACGCCTGAGGACCTGAATTTTAAAACATTTTGATTTTAATTAACTTAAATTTAAATAGCCACGTATGGTTGTTGGCCACTGTTTTGGACAGTGTTATTCTAGAGCTAATCTGAGTTTGCAGATGAAGAAACCAAGGCCCTGAGAGGCCCCTCCCCTCCCCTGGAGTCTCACGGCAATCCTGGGGCGGAACTCTGGCTGGCTGGCCTTCTTGAACAGGTCCTATGATATGGGAACATTTGAGTTCTTTGGGGGTGTCTTTGTTGCTTTGAGGTCCAGGTGGCTGAAAGGAGTGGGCTGGAAGGGGATGGGTAGACCCATTTGTTGGCTCATGACAAAGATGAGAGCTGCAGACACAGTGCACAGCAGCAGGTGAGGTGTGCTCAGGGCCTAGCACGGTCGTGCTCCTCCTCCCGCTCATGTGCCCCTCTAAGGTTGTGGGGACCCCTCCGTCTCTTCTCCTTCTTTTCCCTTATAAGACCACCCTAGATATTCATTTTAGACAGATTTCTTTCAGAAAAGGCGAAATGAAAGAGGATCATCAGAGTGAATCACGCTAGTGTTCAGAACGACCAACTCTTCAGGATCGAGGAGAGCTTCCTCCATCGTGCCCTTGGCCTCCGTGGTCTCACATTATTCCTAGAACGAGACTCTGCCTTTCCATTGGAGGGCTCAGTGTCAAGTCGCATAGAATCATGAGATTTCTGAGCTGGAAGAAATTCTATGATTCTAACATGGAGAGTATGGAGAGGGTGGGGTGTAGGTTTTGAGGCTCCTGGGGCAGAAATTGGGGGAGCAGGGCACAGAGCAGATTTTCCCCCACTTGGTTCCATTCCAAGCTCCTCCAAGGCAAGCTGTGTGTCTTGCCCCGGGTGTCCTTTGCAAGATTTAGGGCATTGCAACCGCCTATTGGCATGTCATCTGCCCTTGTGTCACAGAGTGCTAATGAGTGCGTTTTACAATCCTCTTGTAAGATAAAAAAGTTCTCAAAGTCCCCACTCGACCCAAGAAGTCCAGCTGGCTTCACCTCTCACTTTGAACTTGCCATGTTCTTCCCTAAACCTGACCCTCCTTGAGACATCTCCATTTCACAACACATTTTCTATCTGATTGCTATCATTTTCCCTCCTCCCATCTAAGGTCTGCACACCTTAGTGCCAACATTTTATAAATCTGTCCGCTTCTCTCCATCTCCACAGTTACCACCCTTGGCCAAGCCAACATTGCCTCACTTGGATTAATGCAAGCACCCCCCAGCTGTCCACCGCTTTCCACCCCACCTCTCTCTGATCCGTTCTCCACGTAGCCGCGAGAGTGATCTTTCTGAAGATCAAATCACACCACTCCCTGGCTTAAAACCCTCTAATGTCGTCCCATTGCTCTTTTTTGTTTTGTTTTTTTGAGATGGAGTCTCACTCTGTCACCCAGGCTGGAGTGCAGTGGCACGATCTCAGCTCACTGCACTGTCTGCCTCCCAGGTTCAACTGATTCTCCTGCCTCAGCCTCCCGGGTAGCTAGGATTACAGGTGCGTGTGACACCATGCATGGCTAATTTTTGTATTTCTGGTACAGATGGGGTTTCACCACGTTAGCCAGGCTGGTCTCAAACTCCTGACCTCAAGTGATCTACCCGCCTCAGTCTCCCAAAGTGCTGAACACTTCAGAAATTACAGGTGTGAGTCATCGCACCTGGCCCCCATTGATCTTAAAATCTAAACCTGTAAGATGGCCACGTGAACTGGCTCTGCTGATTTCTCTTATTTCAACCAGAAGCACTTCATCTGTCAAACATATTAAGCTCATTCTCACCCCAGGGCATTTGTACCAGCTGTTTTCTCCTCCTGGAATGCTCTTCCCCTAGAATTTTACATGACTGGCTTCTTCCCATGATCAGGTCTCAGCCCAGCATCATCTCCTAGAGTGGTTGTCCCTGGCCTCCCGAGATAAAGCAGGTCCCCCCCCGCCCCACCTTTCACTCTCTATCTCGTTACTTTTTTAATTTTCTAAGTGATATG